>NC_092412.1:59164577-59799077 GCF_040894005.1 Engystomops pustulosus | reverse complement strand
CTTACACATCCTCAGCCACCTGCGGCCTAATGAACATCGAAATAGCTCAAACTCCAACAGAGAGGTGGTGATGAGAGTGACAACAGTATGAGAAATTGTCAGAATTGTTGAAGGAAATGGTTTGCTGCTATCCTTCACTGGCTTTACTGATGCCACCATTATAATGGTATCGGCAAGGGAAAGAAGAGAGCTTTGTTTTGCTGGAGAAAACAGCAAATTCTGATCCCTGAGGCGCTGGCCTTTTAACACATTTTGGCCAACTGTGTTAATAAATGAAACGCCCTGATTTTTATTTTTTAAAAGTTGGGCCTTCTTTTATCACATAATTCTTTTTCTGTGCGTCTTATTGGGTACTTAATTTGCCCGGTCTGAATTGAAATTATAGGGAACCCTCAAAGAAACGTCCATCGACTGAAACCAATCTCACCTAAAACGTTGAAATACGTCGAAAGCACAAGCCAGCGTATAAGATAAAACACAAAAAGTCATCACTAGAACCAAGTCTTAACTTTTTTACCTCAGCTTTAAAGGATGACAACATTGAAGAAAACCATAGACTCGATATACGAAAACCGACACAAAAAAGATTCAATTCTTTAAGTAATTGTCTAAAATTGCCTAAACACAAGGGTAAATACAGCAGAAATAACAAAAAGACTCTGAAGTGGTTCACAACTTTCTAAGCGATGAATAGGTGCAATAAAACATATTTTTACGGCAAAATGGGATCTTTGCAATAAGACGCTTGTACTTTCCCTGGTTTTACATTTTTTGCATGAGTAAATGTAATTTTTTTTCCTCTCTTCTCCCTGCGGGAGGATAAAGAAAAAAATATTTATATGCAAATGGTCTCCAACTACATTTCTTTTCTTTTTTCTTCTTATTCACATACTGGGATGTAAAATTAAAGGCATCAGGATTTTCCTGTAACTTTTGCACTTGTATGTCTGTGTATGCTGATGCCAGCGTGTAACGTGTTGCCTGTTTGTAATGCCTGGTCATTTACATTTTAAGATTATTAGAAAGGATCTGGTAGACATTTATTTTTATAGATCACAATGAGTTAGCAAAGTCAATGTTGACTAGAATTTAAAAAAAAATTCACTTCTAATGAGGGCCACACTTTCCCATGGATTGTGTCTGGTATTGCATATACTCAGAGGGGGAGATTTATCAGTACTTTTACACCCGTTTTCTGGCAGAGAAGCACTGAAATAATCGCTCTATTAGTGCAAATGAATACCAACATTTTGATGCCTTACCCACATTAGAAGTACTTAAAGGGGTTTAACCTTTAGTAATATCAAGTAATATCATATCAACAGGATGGGGGATAACAAGTTGATCAGTGGGGGGTCTGACTGTCGGGACCACGTGTCATCACGAGAATGGGACTCAACAATCCAGAAAATGGGAGTCCCATTCTCACTACTTAGGTGAAAAAGGCAGAACAAGCATGCATCCAGCCACTCCATTCTTTAGTATGGGATTGTTGGAAATTGCAGAGCACATCGCTTCTCTGTCCTCAGCACTCCAATTGTGAGTGATGGAGATAGCGATGATTGATGGGGTCCCAGCAGTCGGATCCCACTTATCAGATTCTTATACACTATGCTGTGGTTAAGTTGGTACAATGCACACCATTCTCTCATGGAACTCAAAATTTAGACATCCCCTAGTGTCCATCTATTGGGGACTGAAGGCAACCAGAATTTTATTTCTAAAAGGTAGTCTATCAGCCTCAAAATTGACTATCAAAAGAACATTGTGCAGAGCACTTCATTACCTTTTATATTTAGCTATTTTATTTCTCAGTGACCTATCATATCCGAGAATATTGGAGGAGATTTATTAATCTGTCTCCACCAGAATTCTAGAGTACTTTGCACCAGAAATGTCAGGCAACAAATTTATTTTAGGGTTTTAGACCATTTTTGGTCAGCTTTCTGATTTGCCTGAACAGGGGACGTGGACTCAAAAATAAGGTGTTCCCTAGCCCGGGAACCAGAGGATTCAGTCTTAGCACTTGAAAAGTCTGACCTAAACTAGACCAACTAATATCTTGTCTAAAAGTTGGAATCTATAGCTATAAATTACTCATCATCCAGCATAATATATCTAGCACAGAATCTAACTCTGCACTGATCTATTCCCGGACACTTTATTTAATCTCACACATTCTGGTTTTTCCCTATGCAAATAACCTTTTCAGTGCACCGGGACGTGATTGTGTAACCTGGTGCACTCACTTTCTTCTAGTAGATACTGGGTGGTGTAAAGGGAAAACAAAACAGGTGCACCCGCTGTGGAAGGTCTTCTACATAAAGAGTAAAACAAAATTTTTCCTTAAATTTCCTTTTAACTATACATTCAATATTAACAAATGATATTGAAGTTCTGTATAAAACAATTTTAATCAAACTACTCTAAAATGAGATGAAATATTTTGTGAAGTTATAGGGGTTGTCCGCTTTCAGTAATTAAATGTATAATGAAATGTTTAACGAAAAGTTATACAATTTTGCAATATACTTTCTGTTTTAATTCCTTGTGGTTTTCTAGATCTCTGCTTGTTGTCATTCTATAGGAAGCTTTACTGTTTACTTCCTGTGGATAGAAACCAGTCCCTGGTCATGTGATATCACACAGGTTATTGGCTCCATAACCCATTTAGGAAGCAGCCATTTTGTGACTTAAAGGGGTTTTCCCACGAACAAAAGTTAAACCCCATCCATGGGATAGGGCCTCACTTGCTGATCAGTGGGGGTCTCAGTGACGTACCTTCATCGGACCCCCTCATTGCTCCGTCAGACTGATGGAGCAGATGGCTACACATGACCATTCTGCTCCATTAATCTCTATGGAGCTGACGGAAATTGCCGAGCGCTGTGTTCACCAATCTCCGCCAGCTCCATAGAGATTAATAGAGCAGGACGGTCATGCGCAGCCATCTGCTCCATTAGTCTGATGGAGCAACAAGGGGTCTGATAGAGGTACGTGGGACCCCATCGGACCCCTCATTTTTGTGATCTGTGGTAGTCTCATCACTGAGACCCCTACTGATCAGCAAGTTAGGCCCTAACCCTCGGATAGGGCCTAGCTTTTGTTTGTGGGAAACCCCCTTTAAGGCTCAGCCTCATTTTTTTTAAATCTGACATGTGTCAATTTATATATTATATTCATGTTAGAGGTAAACTTTGGTTCTTCATAGTCATAGTTTATCCGGTTGAAAAAAGATACTTGTCCATCAAGTTCAACCAAGGAAGGGAAGGAATTGGATGAGGAAGGGATTTAGGGGAAACAATTCCATATAACATAACCATCAAATGGTTCTTATGTTTTTGCATTTAATACATTTTAACAAAATTTACCATTTTCAAAATTGTAAATTTCTAAATGATCTTCTATTCAGACAGTTAGTTTTAAATAATTTACTAAGTAACATGTCCAATATCTCTGCTTTATATTTACATCCATTTTAAATGTCCTTATATTTTTTTATGACATATGACATGGTTGAGGGCTTACTTTTTGTGGGACATGTACTTTACACAAATACCATTTTGGAGTAGATACTTTTTTTATCACTTTTCATTAGGTAAATAGGTAAAATTCATGATTTTTAGTGTTTTTATTGTAAAAGTTCAATAATGATTATAATGATAATGATTTTGAATCATTATGGATGCAGTGATGCTGGGTTTGTATGGTGATTTTTAATTTTTTATATGTAACTTTTATATATAAAGGGGCTTTGAGGCATTTCTATTGATTTATTAATTTTGTTTACTTTTTTACTAGTTCCACAATGTAACATGAAGAAGCAATTAACCCATTACTTGTTCATGATAATACTTTGCAATACTAATCTATTGCAAGGTATTAGAACTGTCAGCCCGTGCCGGAATCCTGCAGATATTTACTAAAGGTGACCCTGCCATAGCAATGAACGGCATCCCCTGAGAATGACACGTGGGGGCGATTGTGAGGCTTAAGATTCCCCTGGCTAAAGATTCCAGTTCAGTTCCGGTGATGCTCCGAGCAAGCATCAGCTAAGTGCCATGAGTGTATGCCACTGAGTGTTAATTAACTTCAATCTATGCCACACGTGTACAGCGTTGAGCCCTGTGGGGTTCAAACACACAGCTCTGATTACTCTCCATGATATAACGAACCGTGCACCTGTGTGACATCACATGACCAGGAACTGATGTTTAGCCACAGGAATTAAACATTTAAACTTCCTGTTGAAGGACAGCAAGCATCTAGATCTAGAAAACTGTGCAATTTATACAGAAGATATATTGGGAAATGATATAACTTTCATGAAACAAACAAAATCAGTTGCTTGATCAAAGTTTTCTATTTCACTGAAATGGTTTTTTAACATTGACAGGAATCCTTTATTTACAGGATAGTGGGGGTCTTACTGTTGGGACCCCAGTAATCCGCACAGCAGGGCACTGCCCTGTATTGCAGAATCTTAGCATCATTTTTTCTGTAAGCAATTCCAAAAGCCTGAAATACAGGGCAGCTGGGGTGAATATGCTGTCTGCCAATTGTAGAGGGGGCCCCAGCAGTCAGAGCCAGAGATCAGACACATATTCCCTATCCACAGTCACTGAAGAAGAAACCTCTTTAAGTTAAAATATTAACTATGAGCATAAGTGCCCTATCATCCCTTTAGACTCTGTTCTCCGTGACTATAGCCCAGATACATCCAGTATTAGTTAGTGATCATTGGTTGTAGGAGGACCACAATGAACACTCATACAAAGACTTATCAAATTTTTCTCTGCAGAGACAAAGACAAGCCAGTCATCCAGAACATTACATGGTAGACAACCGCGTGTGGGCGAGATAGGCTCTTTCACTGAAATACTTTGAGCGAGAATGAAAGGAGATCTTTTAATGATGGCATTTTCATACTTTCTCCCGTCTTATTAATATATTCATTTGTTTCCAATGTTCTTATAAAAAAAACTGAAGAAAAAGTATGAAAACTCAGTAAGTTTCTCAATACAGACCTCATATGTAAAATCCACTTAACAAAGAACTGACTGTTTTCATATGTTTTCATAGGTTCATAGCCGTTATAGCTGAACTATGAGCAACAAGACCGTTTTTTTATTTAGACTAGACTTGGTGCATCTAAATAAATAGCACTTTCTGTATCAATTCCTCACTGTTTTCTAGATCTCTGCTTGCTGTCATTCAAAAGGAAGCTTCATTGTTGACTTGTAGTGGATAAAGACTGATCCATGGTCACGTGATATCACAAAGGTGCATAGCTCACAAGGAATTGATGCAGAAAGTATATTGGAAAATTGTATAATATTTCACTACACAAACAATATCAATATTTTGCTGAAAATGGACAACCCCTTAAAGTTTACAAACTAGTAATTCTGTACCGTTTTAAAAGTATTGTATGATCAAAAGACCAAAGTTCTCCATTTTGGTTTGACATGTGGTATTTCCACATAGTTACAAGTTTGTAGAAACTTTTTTCTCTTAACACACATTCACTTTTACATATTACAGAAATACATGATGCCAATGTATATACTTTTCTAGTGTAATACAAAACCATTCTAGTAAGCACTAACTATTAGCGTATATGTCAGAACCGAATGCTAAATTGATTCCATAATGAGCTTATAATTGTGCTCCTAGATATGTGTTTTAACTGCTATATTACAGCTGTAATCTCATTGTGGCAGAGTAGTGGTCATATGTCCATACATCCATGTTGAACTGTAAATAACCATTGAATAACGTACCATTCATGGGCCAAAAGAGTGAGAGCAAAATATTGGAGTGGTTTTATACTGAACCATAGAGGATAGCCTAGAAGGAAATTTTTACTCTAATAACCATGTGGCCCTGCAGAACATATAGAAAGCGAGTGTTGTAAACAACCCCCTCTAGTGGGAGGGAGACTTACTGAGCTATTAATTCTTTCTTAATTTGCATAACAAAAACTGGTGTAGAGTGCTTTCAGTTAAAAAGCGGCCTGATAAACCACTACGAGTATATTGTCAAGCAGTTCAACACTTCTTTCATAGCCCATGGTGGTGGCATCATCCAGAAAATCAACTTCGAAGTGAGAAGTAAATTGATTGTACAAAGTCAAGGAGGCAGAGGGTTTAAAGGACAACTACCACCAGGATGAAGGATTGTAAACCAAACACACTTACATGCTGGTGTGTGACTTCTCTGGCAGGATCTGCTCTTCTTTTAGCTTCTTTTGCCCTGGTTTTTAAGAAAAAAAGACTTTAAGAATTATGTAAATGAGCCTGGGGGGCTCCATCAACATCTATGGAGCCTGGTGTCTCTCAGGCTCATTTGCATAATTTTAATAGCCTTTTTTTGTAAAAACCAGGGCATAAGAAGTTAAAAGAATAGTTTTTCCTACCAGAAGGGGCACACACCAGCATGTAAGTGTGCCTGGTTTACAATCCTTTATCCTGATGGTAGATGTCCATTGAAGTTAAGGTGGGAAACTCTGAACGCCTCCTCCACTGTGATTGACATCATGCATCGGACTTCAGGCAATCAGGTTAGTGATGTCTCTGGATGCAGGACCATCAATTACAGTGAAGGAGGTTTTCAGAGGAAGAGCGTGTGTTAAAATCTCCGCCTCCTTGACAACCAATTTACACCTATCTTCGAAGTTGATTTTCTAGATGATGTTATCACAAAGGGTCATGAAAGAAATACGATCTGGAAGGTGTTCAGCTGCTTAACAACATACAGCTAGTGGTTTATTAGGTTGATTTCTGATGACAAGTTCCCTTTAAGATCCATATATGCACTACAACCAATGAGTAACCCAACCGATAGGTGGTGTAAATTCGGACCATAAGTATCTAAAGATGCACTAGATTTATCATACAGTATTGCAGGCTAAAGATATTGATGACCTTTCCTAAGGAAAAGTCCTCAGTGATAGATTGGAGGGGTCAAACACCCAGAAGCCATACAGATCAGCTGTTAGGGAATGAACAGGTGACAGATAGCTCCATTATCAGTTCTGTATAGTGCTCTAACATCGCTGCTGGTCATTAAGGAGTTGATAGGTGACATAAGCAGGATACCTGTTTTATAGAATCCTATGACTCGAATGAACCCCCTTTTTTCAGTTTCCACCTGGAGTTCCTTGGACCCAACAGATTAAATAATTTTCATGGCCTACCCTTCATCTTCCCCCAAGAAAAAGATCCCATTAGCTTCTAAATTGTCTTCTGCTGTATATATAAAATAAAATGAAATAGCTCCATTCTTATTTTAGTGACTGAACTGAGTAACTGCAGCTTAGCTCTTACTCACATAAATAGCAGTTGATATGCAGTAACCTGGTGTGACCACTGCACTGGGAAAGGAGCTGAGTAAAATGTTAGACATTAAAAGCAAATCTGCCTTGGTATATTTAATTCCATATTCATATAAGTGCTTATCCCCAGAAGTGTTCACAATTCGATTTTTCCATCTCAATTGAACAACACTAACACAATGCATCAATTATCATGAAAATCATGAAAATTTGGCCTTTCAGAAACAGACCTATATGTGTCTTTCCTCCTCTATTGAAGCTATAGGCTCCTGAGCCCCTGGCAGTGAGGACAACTGGAGAGCGACAGGATATTTATGGCTGATGACGTATCTGCTGCACCTAACTAGAAGAACACATCTGAAAACATTCAGTATATTTAATTATACTCCCCGGCCGGCGAGCTCCGTAGGGATGCTACATGAATGTTACAGTAGAAGCTGAAATAGATGGGGCCATTACTAACTCTCCTGTGAGTCCACAAACCTTTCTATTGGGCTTGCGATGTCCTTGAATTCCTTCCTATAGCTCATTACCCACGTCACTGATATGTGAGAGTTGAGTAAACCTCCATAGCGCTAATTGAGGAAGGTGGTGAAAAACTGCCATTCGTGTCAGTGGATGGCACTACTGAATTAGTCTATGATTCATTAGGTTCCATTAAGTCAAGAAAAATAAAGTGGTCTTATTAATATTCTCTACTAATTAACCAGCAATGTGCATGAAATGATGTTAAACAACCAAAGACATGTTACCTACAAAATATTGTGCAGTTTGTGGTGAGAGGACCAGATTAAATAGCTCTCTAGGCAGTTGTCGTGTATCAAATGCCCCAACATCTTATGAACAAATTCATAATTCATTATTTTACCTTGGGTATCTTGCATGGATTTAAAGGGGCGTTCCAGGTAGCTGTCCATGCCTATTGCAAACAGTTTGTATTGACTCCAATAGGAGCTGCAGTGAGCCTAGGTGACCACTATGGCGCACACCATCAGATGATCAGCGGGGGTTTAGGTGTCACATCCTCACCCATCAACCATCGACAGGTCATTGATGTAAAAACCTAGAAAACTCTTGAATTGAATTTTAATGATAATGAATTCAGTTCTCTAAACCTACAAGCAAGAGCGATAGAATCAATTGAAGGCCCCCAAGAAACATGTGCCTCACCTTTGATCAGCATATACTTATATCTTCTCATAAGAAAGAATTTATAATATTCTGATAACTTCTCTGTTGCTCTAAAGACAACAAAGAGACAGTAGGAGGATATTGATCCTGCCCCTAAATGGTTTGGCCGATTATTACCGTTCGTGGCCCAGAGTAATGGTACCATACCTTGGGGACTAGGGAAGTAAGGGACTACCTGGTGGAATTAATAGTTAACATAAGCAGGATACTTGTTTCATATGATCTGTGACTCAAGTGGTCCTTCTTCTTTCAGTTTCGGTTTGGTGTTCCTTGGGCCCATCAGACTAAATTAGTTTGGGGGCCTACCGTTTATCTTTCCCCAGGAAATAGTCCTGACTATTCTCCAAACTGTGTTTCTTCTGTTGTACCTTTTGGGTCCAGGATTAGGTTACAAAGATAGAGCCTGGACCCACCAAAAGATCTGGTGGGCCAATCCAACACGGTAGACCAGCTGAGGATTTGACACTTTGACAAAAACATCTGACAAAATGAAGCCTCTGTATACATATATATTTTAGGCACTGTGGGCCTCCTCAAGGTTCAAGCCAATAACGTTCTCGCTGGTGGGGCACCTTAGATTTCTGACTACACCTTCTCTAAGAATATACTGATTCCAGACAAATGCAAGATAGTTCACATCTTTGGACCACTGTTGATGCCCCATAGTGATAACTTTGCTCAACAAATTGTGTTGTTGAGTATGTGAAAATACTCAGAAATTTATAAGGAAGCTGAAAAGGTAAAAGAGTCAGTAGAACTAATGTACAGTATATCCGGAAAGGTCATGAAGATGGCAACGATACAAGCCTCATGAAACCTGTGGGATCCTTACTACACGGTTCATTCGCTGCGTCGGCCACATTCATATGTAAATAATACATTGAGGTTGCATATGTGAGGAGGAAAACATATTTTGGCAGAATCAGGTACGTGGAGTGGGACAGGTGAATAGATGTTGGATAGGCCAATGTTAATGATAAGACTTTAGTCTGAATACTTTGAGTCCTAGAACAGTCCTCGGGCAAGACATATACAGTACTGCAAAAATATGGTCTGGGAATGAGATGTCCCCTGCTGGTTGCTAGAAGGTCCTGTATGCCCTCAATTATTTGTTTAGTCCTGAAGTTGTTTTAGAAAATTTTAAGTTATTACCACAAAAAGAGCCTGACTATTCAAGAACTGCTGTCAATGAGTTTGTGTAAAACCAGTGGAGTTTCTAATAATACCAATCCTTTCTCAAGGAGAGGGCTTAAGCGGTATTGGTTTTCATCTTGGAGACCCAGATGTTTATAGAGTCTTGTTTGCGCTGCTTTATTGAAAAGAAGTGAGCACATTAGCTATATTCTAAAAAGGTGAAAACTGCCGGCCTGTAAGTCAATGACCCACATATATCAAAACTAGTGCAAACCACACTAAGTGGAGTTTACCTGTGGAGTGCACCTGATTCATGAAAGCGGCGCATGGTCTTCATGAATGTGGTGCACCCTGACCTTTTTTTTTGTTGCAACTTTAACATAGGGCATGTGTGATTAACCCCCGCTCTCAAGTTCAATCGTGGGGTGCACCTGTGCTTGGGAGCCTTGCAATTTAGCCCTTAAGCTCCACCCACTTATGCAAAATGGCGTTCTTTTGTTAATTTCTACTCCCAAGTGCTCAGCACACCCGGTCAACCAACTTCTGTCAGTGAAACCAAACACATCAGAATCCCTGACACTACACACCAAGCACTCACAGCCCAGGGGGCGCACAACCACACTATTTACCCCCCTACCACTTACGTGCCTATAGAATGTTATTGTACAAAGCCACGACTACTCCCTGATACAGTCACACACTTATTCCATACACCACCTCACTGCCACCACTTCCGATTTCTGCTTACAAGACACCTACACCAGGACCGCACACATACATCCAGATACACACTCTTCTATGGTACTGTTCAGTTCACCGGGACATATATAGCTACTGCTAGCACACAGACACACACAGGGTAACACAGCTTAGCGGTAATTCACCACTACAGAGTTATGGAAACGTATAGAACACAAGGAAAAACTTCTGGTGAAATAAACAGACATACATAAAAGCAAAAACAGTAAAATAAACAGGGATAAAATAAAAAAAAAATAGACCTTTTATGAATTAGATTGGCTTAGAGATCCCAAGAGGAGAACCGTTGAACCCCTTGGCAGCTCTACAAAGCTGGTTGCATCTCCTTTAAACTGACAATGAATTGATGCTGGCATGCTGCGTGTGAATAACCACCTAATCCGCCCCCTTGGTCATGTGAGAGGGGCATGGCTACATTCGAATCTTGTGGGAAAAGTTGGAGACATATTTCCTAATTATGCATATTTCCCACCATTATAAAGTGTTGGGCCAATTGGTTGGCCAATTGTCTAATACCTTTTCTCCCCAACTCCGAAATCCTTGCTGCCCGATACTCCAGTTATATCAGAGGATGCTGATCACAGATTTGTTGACCAGAAGTTTTCTTTGAAGTATAATTTTACCATATTCCGAAAGGGATTGGCCATGAATAAATCTCTTCCATTAGACATGTCTCAGCATGTATATGTACCTGTGTCTTTGCCTCCTGTGAGAGCTTCAGCCTTTCCCTGTTTTCCACATGCTCCCCTCATTATATACACAACTACCTGTTTCTCACTCCTTTAGTCCGTCCTAATGGCAGCCTCCACTGTGTTTTTTTTTCTCTCAGTCCGTTTCACTGACAAGCACAGGGAGGTGGGAGGGGGAAGAGCATTATCTCCTGCTAAAGTTCCTTCCTATTTATCAGTCTAGCGACACATAAGCAAGGATCCACAGAGAGTTTACAGACAGCACTGAAGGAAGCATCAGCGATGATGAATCAATTGTTGAACATTCAGTGAGTGGCCAACCCCTTTAAGCAGCCATTTTAAGGATACATGGCAAACACTCATGCGAGCTGGGGCCACAATGGGGCACATTTACTTACCTGGTCCCTGCGCATTCCCTGAGGTGCGTTGTCCGCTGGAATCCACATCTGCCACGATTCATGAAGATTGTGCGCCCGAGTTCTTGCATGTGTCACTTCCCCGCTGAGGTCCGCCAGAGTTCACAATCTTACTCCCGTTGCATGTAAGTGCGTGGCTTGCGACACAAATTGCTTTGTTAAATCCTGCGCATAGTCCGAATCCGTCGAATCGTCCGATGGCCCACCCCCCTGATTTGTGTCGCCGATGAGCCAAAATCTGATCGCGTGCGCCAAAAATCCTTTCTAAATGTGGGTACATCAGAAATCATCGGGTATTCCGACGATAGTGCGGACCGCGGACTCTTAGTAAATGAGCCGCAATGTCTGTATCAATTAACATTTGTATTCATGGGGCAGGGGAAATACAGAGGGGAAGGACTGTTTGTCTTGGGACCAGGTCCTGAAAGAAACATTGGGGCAGATTTACTTACCCGGTCCGTTCGCGATCGAGCGGCGCATTCTCTGGGGTGGATTCGGGTCAAGGTAGTTCCTCCGACGTCCACAGGTGGTGCTGCTGCGCTGAAAAGCATCTGAACGCACTCAAGTTCACCGGGCCGGACCAAGTGAAGGTAAGCGCATCCCAAGCGACCCTTTTATTGTTTTAAATGCGGCGGTTTTTCCGAATCCGTCGGGTGTTCGCTCGGCCACGCCCCCCGATTTCCGTTGCATGCATGCCAGCATCGATGCGCCAAAATCCGATCGCATGCGCCAAAAACCCGGGGCAATACAGGGAAAATCTGCACAAATCGGAAATATTCGGGTAACACGTCAGGAAAACGCGAATCGGGCCCTTAGTAAATGACCCCCATTATCTGGAAGGTGTGCAGGCGCTTGACAACATACCGGTAGTGGTTTATTAAGTCCATTTCTGCTGACAGGTTCCCTTTAATATGTAAATGACAACTGTCTATCACACTGCCCCTTTACGGATTAAAAGGGGAGAGATTTATAAATTACTTTTTTTTTACGGCATCCCTTCCTTGTAGACTATTCTGCCCCTTGTCATCTGTTTTATGCTAGGAAATATGACTATATTTTCAAGCCGACAGTTTTGCTCTCTTAGTCTTCAGTAATAAGAGTTATCTGAACTTTGGATGGAATAAGTAGGTAATTTGCAAACCCATTTTGTTGAATTCACTTTGGAAACTAAAATTCAAAACCTTCACTGGAATCTTTAAGGTTTACATTTACTTTCCTTACTTTGAACTTTGCTATATTGTTCACCGCATTTCATTTGGAAAAAGAAAGTAGCTTGATGGACTGGTCTAGGAATAGCTTTGCCGGTATCCCACAGAGAGTATCCTTCACTTAACAGAGAAAGAGTAAGTGACCAGCTGACTGCAGACTATATGTAACCCAGCATAGTGCTGGCCCTTCAAAGCATTAGTCATGAGCTTCTAAGAATATACATCCAGGGCTTTCTTGGAATCAGCCTTTAACCCATTGTGTCTAGGCACTCCTTTATCGCTTGAGATTTGACGTGTACATCACCAAAGTTAGAAAATGAGGCTACTGCAACATAGCCATCTTATCTCTTCTGTCTTTATTTGCTGATATTCATCAAATATATTTATCAAACTTCTGCCTAGCAGTCCAGTATTATTTTTTAGTAATATAACTCCTACATATATCAGCTAGTTTTACTTTATTTAGTAATGTCGCACATTTACTAAGGGTCATGCTCCAGTTTTCAGGTGGACTTTGCACATTCTTTTCATGCAAACTGCTTGCACAGGTATTTAAGAAGGGTCCGAGCCACATTTGGGTCGCACCCAACCGTTTTGTGGTGCGGCTGCATTATGCATCATGTGGGTTTGGCACTCATTCAGACCGTGCGCCAGATTTAACATGCAAAGTCCAACAGAAATGTGTCGCACGCCCCATGTTAATGGTGCACCAAAAAAAAAGTACTGCACTCTGTCAGAGCAGTGCAGGGAGCGCCAGATTCATAACGAACGTCATGGCACCCCTAGCACATTACACAGGGAAACTGCGTATAGTGCAGTTTGCACTGTTCTAAGTATCTGTGCCCCAATATCTTAATACTCCTGGGATCCTTCTCTTTAGTTGGCTGATGTGATCTCATGGTGACATATATATTTTTGTTGTCTCATGCGGACATCATGTATTGTACATTGATTCTATATGATGAAACGCCCTAGACACAAGTTATTACCTATGCATGGACAGACTTGTGTTGAACAGTTATAATTTCTAGGAAGTCAATTCAGCCTTTTTATTGTATACTTGGTGTCTTAGATTTTAAATTACATTGACTTCTCAGAAGTCGGTAGAGTCTTTAGCTACCAATGTGATGCTGTGCTGAGACATCAAAGGATTAAAAGAAAAATGCCCAATCTATCAAAATATAAAACCAGTTATTCCCATAACGAAAATTGCGGCCAAATATCTGAAACGCCACTTTTACGCCATTTTACTTCACATAAAAAAGTAATAAAAAGTGTTTAAAAGGTCGCACAGTTCTCTAATTGGTAGCATTGAAAATGTCAGCTCATTTCGCAAAAAATTACAGCACACACCGCTCCATACAATGAAGTAAGAAAAAGTTATTAGTGTCAGAACATGGCAAAAATATTTTTTTTTATACACATTGTTTTAATTTTTGAAAATGTATTAAAACACAATAAAACCTATATAAATTTGGTATCACCGTAATTGTACCAAACCACAGAATAAAGTAGATGTTATATTTTGCTAATTTCACCACATTTGGAATTTTTTTCCAGCCTCCCAGTACATGGCATGGAATAATAAATAATATCGCTGAGAAGTAAAATTTGCTATGCAGAAAATAAGCCCTCGCACAGCTCTGTACACGAAAATATGAAAAGTTATATTTTTTAACACGGAGCAAAATTTTACGATAAAGTTCTGCAACGCAAAGTGGTTAAGGGGGCCCCATTCAGAAGTCTGCTATGGGGCCCTGCCTCTCCTGGTTACAGCCCTTAACTATAGCACATTCTGTATGCGCCGTCTCTGAAGATGTTATCACATCTGACGGCTTCAAATAAGAAGACTGCTGCTGCTTCGGGGAAGTGGGTAAAGGTGAGTAAATGTTTTTTCCCTCAGTGAAATTTACTTATACCTCATGGGGGCACTGTAACTACTATCGACAATGTGGAGAGGCACCATGACTAAGTGAAAATGTACTGTGACTATTGTCTACCGTGCGGAGGAGCACTGTGCTTAAACTGGACATGCCGGTGCACCCAAATGGCTGATTGTATTACTAATATTACTAATGCTCTATAAATGCAACTACTATACGGCTTGTAGATACATTTACTCAGTAATAAAATGACATTTGCCCCTTTTACGGCAATCACAAGGCTGATGTGGCTCCCGGGTAAATGAATTTGACACCCCTGGTATATATGGTCATCATAGAAAAGAGGAGCCCACCATAAGTGCCCATCCTACTGGTTCCCACTGAAAAAACAAGAGGAAAAATTGATTGGTTGGGGGTATATGTTCCCCCTATGAATTGTGTGGTAGCGAGTAGGACTACAATGAAAAGTTTACTGTGTGTTTCATTGTCACATAGTCTTGGGAAGCTTTGGAAGTTTGGTGATGCCACCGGATGTTGGTGCATTAATGCCAGAGGAGAAATACCTGTTAGAAAATATTTGTTTTGTGTGTCACAGATAGAACTATTATCACGACAGCTTTAACACTGTAGGAATTTTTCCTTGGGGACTTGTACACCAGCTGTGTCTTCTTGCTGCACATGTTTATAAAAGTAGCACATTGTGTCCTTCTCCTTTCACTGGAGTTTTTCCTCCACACTGCACCATTAACATTAACAACCCTGTTTACAATCCAGTTGGGGTTTACTAAAGTCATTAGCATATGTAGTACGCTGTCCAGATTTATTGCATTGTATTTATTTAATTGGCACCAGGGCATTATTGTAAAACAATTACCAGAAACAGGTTTTGAAAGGGAATTTTAATCCATACCTCAAGAACAAGACGTTTTAATGTCCTTTATTGAGCTGTGCATCTTAACAGCCCTGACATCCCCGGCAAGATTACAGGAAGCGCATTCGTATGCCTGTGCACTAAGCTATAGCTCACTTTCCTCAATGTATCTCTGCATATCACTTACACTGACTGCTCATCACAATGCCACATCAATATGAATATTGCTATTTCCAACTACTGCTGTCCTGAGAGCCCGCAGATTTCTTACAGAGCAGACGAAGGAGTCAGGAGCGATGGAGCCAATAGTAGTGACAGCTAATAAATCATCCTGCTCTAAAAAGAAACCTTTAATGTGTGCGAAGATGGACATGTAACATAAGGTAAGAGGATCATTAAGTTCCAGTGATGAGGAACATCAACACCCATTTTTATTGCTGTTACTGTCCCAGCATGGTTTTTTCACTGGTGTCATACCTACAAAACCTCCCAAATACATTACTGTCCCATTTTGGAGCAACAGTTTTTTGCTTAATATCTCAATAGGACTTATTTACTAAGGGTCACGGATCGCACTTTCGTCGGACTGATCGCCGTTTTGGGATTTGACAGGTATTTAACAGGGGTTTGCACTGGGATTGTGTCCACGCAATCGGATATTGGAGCAGCTGCACTGGCTTTCATTAGAAAGAAATCAGAGGCGTTCCATTGGACGATCCGACTGATTCGGACTGAGCTCAGGATTTAAAATTCAAATTGTGTCGCAAGACAATGCACTCACATACACCATGAAGAAGAAGGTGAACTGGGTCGGACTTGAACGGGGAAGCGACACATGCAGGATATCGGACGCACAATCTTCGTGAATCGCGGCAGATGTGCATGATCACCGGACAATGCACTTTCAGGGAACTCCAAGGAATGGGTAAGTAAATTTGCCTCATCGGGGGTCATTTACTAAGGGCCCGATTCGCGTTTTCCCGACGTGCTACCCGAATATTTCCGATTTGTGTCGATTTCCCCTGAATTGCCCCGGGATTTTGGCGCACGTGATCGGATTGTGGCGCTGGCATGCATGCGACGGAAATCGTGGGCGTGGCCGGATGAAAACCAGACGGATTCGGAAAAGCCGCCGCATTTAAAAAAAATGTATTGCGGAGCTTGCACTTACCTTCACTAGGAATAGGCCGTTGTACTTGAGTTCCGATGCTCTTCAGCGCAGCAGCGCCATCTGGTGGACGTCGGAGGAACTGCCTTAATGAATTCCGGTGGGACCCGAATCTACCGCAGAGAACGCGCCGCTGGATCGCGAATGGACCGGGTAAGTAAATCTGCCCCAATGTGTTTAAGTTGGATTATGTGATCTGATTGAGGCCACATGTTTTCTTCACTATGCCACAGTTCCTCGCTCGCAGCATGGACTATTCCACACAGTTTCTACACAAAGGGGGTCAGTCATTCACATAACAGTCACTGCTGGTGTTTACACAGCTCCTGTCACAAGGTTATAATAAAAAAGATGACAGTATAGCCTTCCTGACTATAAATTTATTTGGGGGTGGTGGATTTACAATGCCTTCTCCTACAGTTTTCTAGCCAAAAAGGCATTTAAAAAGCCCCATCTCCCTATTTACTATAGTTTCTGGAGACTATAGCTGGAACGGAGGATGGGGCGGGTACAGACCCGGAAGGGGAAAACTTTAAGATTGCATTCCAACTCCAGCCTTAAAAGATTCTCCCCATGGTGAGACAAAAGAATGAGTACACTATCTTCTCACCTCCAACAGGCATAGTTGGTATTGCTGCCCATGTGATGCTGTGCTGTGGCTTCAAAACATTCACAGCAGAGCACAAAGAAAGAGAAATGTACAAATTGATGGTAAGAGAAAATCTTGAGATCAATTGTTCGGTAAGAGATGCATGGATGAAAAACAAGTGTTTTCACTGGATTGATGCATATCCAATATTTTTCAAGATCACCACACTAATCTAGAAGTGGATTTTTAGTTTCAGCAGTACCATCAATAGAAATGGATGGGAAAAATAAATGGGTGGTGCGTGACTATTATTATATTATTAGTGTGAATGTGGCATGTCATAAGTAACTTACACAAAAACTTCTGCCCCTTCTTTACACCTGGGCTTTAAGGAGAGCATAAAGATAACTAAAAGCATTACCCTTAAACCCCTGTGTAACATCACATGACCAGGGACTGATTTCTACCTACTTGAAGTAAACAATGAAGCTTCCTATAGAATGACAACAAGCAGAGATCTAGAAAACCATAATGAATTGAATAAATTGTATAGCAAAATTGTATAGCTTTTTATCACACAAACAATATCATTAATTTGCCTTTAAGACAATCAGATGAGCAGTGTGACGTAATATGTGATATTAAAGGCACATCCATCCACATTTATTATGTCCTCTCCACCAGAAAACTGACAAATGATTACTGAGAATTCTGCTATTGTCAAGAAAGTCAGGTTAGTGTGAACCATGCTATCTAAATCAACTTTCAGAAAATGTATTTGTCAGCCCTGTAATAATCACAAATGCCATCTTATTGCTTGCACTTGCGATTATTTTCCTCAGTCCGCTACCTTCACGCCAGTGGGTTCTTGAAGCGGTGTGTGGCCAGCCGAGTGGAAGGTGCGGCTGGCTGGAAGTGGGCTGGCATGGGGCGTTACTGTCCCCACGCCTGCACACTCGCTGCAGCTGGTGAATTTTCACATGTGAAAAGTCACTGAAAAGAACATGCAAACTGCTGGCACCTGATGTGTTTGCACCAGTATTCTATCGCAACTGCACTATGCCCGCTGCACAGCGAAATTCTGCACCTAAAGGGGCATTCCAGTGCAGAGTCGGACCGTGTGTCACATTTATAATAGCAACACAACATAATAAGTTGGTGCACCCTTCCAGAGCAGTGCAGAGTGCGCCACATTAATAAAGACCGTGTGCCAGTATTCAATAATCTGGCGCCCTCTGCACATTAGCGAGGCAAACTGAAAATGTGGGCCAATGTGGAGTGTCCATCTGTTGAGGACTAATCCATAAATGTAGTCTTAAAAGCTGAGAGAGAACTTAAAGGCATACAAAAGACTCTTGTGTCCTGTTAAAAAAAAGAAAGACACAATGGAGAAAGACAAAGAAAACATAATGGGAGATTCCTTATGCCTTCAGTTTTCTGGCGGTGAAAGCAGATAAATCTCCTCTTCCCCACCAGTTTCTGGTCTTTTCCAACCCGCAAGCCATGGGGGTATTGGGGCAGAAAGTGGGTGGGGAGCGGGACAGGCTGAGGTGAGGCAGAGGTGTGAATGCCTGGACTGTCCCATTTACTATAGTCACTGCTGGAAAGCCAATAAAAACTCCTCCAATTCAGATCTGGTCTACAGGTCCGGATTGGCGGAGTTTGTGTGAGCTTCTTAATGGATACGGGTACCAGAGCACGGGTGAGGGGAATTTTAAGACTGACATTCAAAATGCCAGTCTTAATGAATTCCCCCTGTTGTCTTTTCTCACATTTGTTTGGGACCACTGGGATGTGACACAATGCTTTTGGGAAAATATTCAATGGATAAATGAAAAAAATGTGAACAGCACAAATATCAAGGGCTATATCTGGAGGATAGAAAATATTACACAACAAAATTTCATCCCAACTGTGGAGCCTGTGCCGATTTATTCTGCTTTTGCTGCCTTAGGGTCTGGACACTCATTTGTAATTTAGAGATCACGTCTGTTTCAAAAACTGTGTCCCTCTTGTGCCATGTATTGTAATGAAGCTTACCCCCGTTTCTTTTAATAAGGTTACGCTGCAATAACATTCATTGACCACTTAGAAGAGTCGCACATTTCATTTTCTGATATAACCGCATTAAGAATGTAAGATTTCGGCTGGAAAAACATAGTTAACGATAATGTATGTACATATTTTCAGTCTGACAATGAATAACACTGGAGCACAGATCTGATAAGGGAAC
Source organism: Engystomops pustulosus (assembly GCF_040894005.1). Taxonomy (NCBI): domain Eukaryota; kingdom Metazoa; phylum Chordata; class Amphibia; order Anura; family Leptodactylidae; genus Engystomops; species Engystomops pustulosus. Next base: position 59,779,600 of record NC_092412.1, on the reverse strand, counting down.
AATCATCACCGCAAGTCATGAAAATGATTGGTACATCTCTTGTCACCAGCTTCTCAGAGTCAATAGAGCTGTGCAAACAAAAGCTGCATATTTTCCAGGCTCACTTCACCATTGTGCTTCCATTGGTTTCTTCCATAGAAAAATTAAAAAAAAAAACAGAAAGAAAATAGAACCATAAAAATTATATAAAATTAGTCATTTTAAATGTCTTATGTATTTTTCAGTATTTTTATAGGAACAAAGACAGAAGCTGTTGCGTCATAAACACATCGCAGAAGAGAGGTTTCTAGGATGGAGGGTGACATTGAAGTCTATGTTTAAACAATGAATGTGTCTTTTAAAAAAAAATTTTAAATGAGCATGCTCAGAAAATTAACCCTTGACACTATGTCCAGTACACTACATTCACAATTTTTTTTATATTTTTGCACCTTCAACGTATACCCCAGAAAAGCTCCCAAAGTGCATAGACACATACTTGCAGGTGCCTCCGTTTGGCCTCTGTAAGCTCAGCACATGTTGTATTAAACGTAGAATAACCAAATGTAATAGATTGTACTTTTTCATGCCACCATATAAAATGGAAAAAACAAGCCATTATATATAAACAATTGATAAATGTTATGGCTTTTTGAAGGTAGGAAATAAAAACAAGCGTTTAATATATCATACACTGGCGCTTTGAACGTGCCACCTGTTGGATCTATCAGGAGACTCCGGTCTGATAAATCCTTTGTGTGCCGTGTCACGAGTAGTTTACACCAGGTCCAACCTGGTTTACATTTGTGCCTTAGCCTGCGGCAGGAAAGCTCCTTCCCAACCCACTGCGTCCTTTACATCCCTCCATGCCCCCTTTGAAGTGGAGGTGGTTTAAGGGGGAACCCAGGCGCAATCTATTTCAAAACTTGTACTTTTGATTTCAGGCTCATAAGTTCCATTAAATCCCCTCCATAAAGTATTTGTAAAATTGACATGTACAGTACTTTATTTTCTGTTTATTTCAGTTTACACCCAAAATGAAACTGGTGGTGTGAACCTGGCCTTACCATCGGGAATGAATTTGATAAACTGCTTTCAGTATAGTCTACAGTGGGGTTTTCTACTAGTTACCTCTTTAATGCTGGAAACTATAGCACTGATAAGCATTCAACTTATAACAAAAATCTATGAGCATTCTAGTTTATCCAACCAAGTGTGAGATAAGGACAATGAACAATGCAGGAGATAGAGAAACATGATAATTGGAAGCTACTTGCCAAGGTTGGGATATTATCTGTATGAAATGCAGTTTGTCCTTTGTAAGCCGTACACTATGGTTAGTGTAGAAATGAATCACTTTAATACCAATTCCTCCCAGGCAATGTTCCATGTTAAAACCTGATACACAAAATAATTGAAATAAAAACAACCAGGTCTATAAAAGAAGGGAGTTAAAAGCATTTTATTATGCGACTAATCATACTCTGTACGGTGCAACGGGGGACAGGATTTCTAAAAACACCATAACATGTTAATATAGCTGGTTGGGCTATAGGAATTAGGAATCAATTGTGAGTATGTCCTTGTACAAAAATAAAATAAGTACAAGAAATGATTTTTTTCAGTCAGTGCTATGCTCATTTTAAAATTCTGAATCATTTCAGAATGATAGTTTATGATAGTTTGATTTACATTACCTGACTCCCTGCCAGCAGCGTGTGGCGAGTCCCAGGGGAGGGGCAGCCTGTGTGTGCCTGTGTCTCCTCATACATTCTCCCTCTCCCCTATCACATCTATCTCCCTCCCCCCTGCTCAATGCACATGACAGGAAATGGGTAGGGGTGGGGGAGCTGGATGAGTGTGGAGGAGAGAAGACCGACACAGGCTGCAGTTGCCCCTTTCTGCAGGCTCAGCACACACTGCTGGCAGGGAGCCAGGTAATGTGAATTAAACTTATATAAAGTACTATAATTATTTAAAATCATAATTTTTCAGCATTAATCAGCATAACAGGGGCTCGAGCTAAAAATCACATTCCTGGTGACAGGTTCCCTTTAAAGGGATTTTCTGGATTGAGCACATACTATGTAGATTTCCAAATTAATAAGAAAAAATCATTTCAACAACCATCTGATGTGAAAAAAGTTTTCCTCTCACTTTTCATAGAAGTTCCTTATGTTACTGTTAAGATAAACCTAGCTGACAGATCAAATCCTGTCATTTCTACTTGTCTTATTTTCCTAAAAAGTACGGTAATAGAAAATGAACTTAAGATGGCGACGGCATCCTGGACCGCACCTCAAACTTCGAGGTTGAGGAATTCCAGGAATTCCCTATGGTGACGTGTCACAGCAGGAAACTCTCCAATCAGGAGACTACACGACCCAAGAAGCCTGATATGTTATGCTTTGTACATTCCTCCTCTTTTACTTTTTTCCTATTTTTCTATATAGACTAGTGAAACCAATAAACTTGCACAGGGCTGAATTACCTGGCGCGGGTGGCATGAGCGAGACTTGAATCAGCAGAGTCATTCCTTGCAATGTGCACGCATGCTTTAACTGATTTGAAACACACGACTGACGCACACTAAAAGAGGATATTATAAATCCTCCCCTAACATTATGAAAAATCCTATCCTGGAAAACCTCTTTGTTTGTAATGCTGGGATATACTTTACTGTTACAAAATACAGAGAGAAATCTAATTCAAATCAATATTTGGTGTAACTATCTTTGTCTTTGAATGAACATTTGCAGGGAGTTTTGTAGGTACCCACAAGGGGGGTACATTTCAGAAAAGTAACCCCAGATCTTCTGTATATCTAGGCTTGCTGAAATCCCTACTATCTAGTTATTCAAGAAAGACTGATTTAACCAGAGCTATATCATTACTCCTTATTCTTTGCTATACTGTGAAACTGGCTGTATTTTTCCACACCCATCTAAATATTTTTTACAGTGCTATATATAGTACACTGAATAGCATTGTAAGAAAGCAGAGTTTGTCATCCTGGTGGCCATTTGTTGTACTACAGCATCTTTTATCTTAAAGTGAACCTATCACCAGGAATGTCTTTTCTAGCTGGTGACAGGTTCCAATAGCCTATTTTATACTAATTATAAAAATGCCCTTGTCAGCATTTTGAATCATTTCAGTAGTTTATATAAGTTTAATTCACATTACCTGGCTCTCTGCCAGCAGTGTGTGATGAGTTGCCGGCAAGAGAGGGGACAGCTGCAACCTGTGTGTGCCTGTGTCTCTTCATACATTCTTCCTCTACTCCTCCCCATCCCCTGCCTGCTCAATACACGGGACAGGAAGTGGGGAGGGGGAGGGAGCTGAATGAGTGTGGAGGAGAGGAGACTGACACTGGCACACACAGGCTGCAGCTGTCCCCTCTCCAAGGACTCCCAGGTAAACTAGGTAATGTGAATCAAACTTATACAAAATACTGAAATGATTCAGAATACTGACAAAGGCATTTTTAAAATCACCATAGCACAGGCTGGTGTCTCCAGCTAAAAATGACATCCCTAGTGACATTTTCACTTAAATCTTACAAACAGTTTTTTTGGATATGGAATCCTTTCTAAGTTCTCAAGCAATAGATTTGTACATAGCAGAGCGGCTGAGAGTAATTGGGCTATGTTTGGGCACATTATACAGAAACATAAACATGGACTGGGTTATTATCCTGTGGAAACTGATTAATGATTTTAATTGATTACTAATTCTCTTACTATAATGATTACTTATAATTAGGAGATGCATCAGGAATTCCTAGTGTAATGTTAGAGTTTGCAGACATGGCTTTCGGAGCATATTGCACTATACATCATGCATCTGACAGCCTCCTACACACACCTGTCCATTATATATTCCAGCAATGTTTGTGGGTGAGGAATGCTCAGCGCTGTCACACATGGAGCTTTACTTCCCCAAACAGTCATTTTCTGTCAGTAGGTAGATGAGGAAATAACTACTGAGGAAATCACCAATCACGCCGCTTAGTGCATCAATAAACCTGAATCCAAATATACTGTACGCTCCATGTGCTGCATCATGCCGGCTTAACGGAGACATTTCTTTTTAAGCCTTGTGTTCTTGTAGACTTTGCGTCATTAGGTGAGAGCTGTGATCGGTGACTACAGCTTATCGCCAATGGGTGCTGGAGACTAATAGTGTGCACCCACAATACTGGCATTTTACTTATGTTCAGCAAACAAGTTTGTGTGAAAACAAACTTGCCAACTTTCTGCATCATCCAAAGGTTCATCAGCCATGAGCTGAGTTGAGCTTCTTGCCTTAGGCAGCACCACCTGCAGCAAGACAGGGGTCACAAAGATATGATACTAAAAAATAATGGCCCACATTTATTAAAGCCCCTGCAGCAGTTTTTTGTCTGACTTTGCAAATTGTTTTCAATGAAAACTGCATGCACATGTATTTATAAACTGCAACACATTTGTGTTATGGCAGCACTATACCGGATGCGACACAAAATTCTACTCTGAAATGCAAAACATTTATCATGCAAAGTCTGACAGAACTGTGTTACACGCTCTGTCTTAAAGTTGCACCAAAAAAGAGTTGGTGCGCTCTGTCAGCATTGCAGGGGGTACCGGATTGTGCAACCTGCACAATACACAGACAAACTGCACACAGTTTGGACTGGTTTTGATAAATGTGGGCCTGTAACTTTCCCTTACTCTAAAGCTAAGCTAGTCCATGCCTGCGGGTGATGGTAAGCTTACCCGGTCTAGCTCCGGCCCTGACAAGTTCTCTCTCTCTGAAGACAAGACCTATCCAGAAAGTAGGGAAAAGGACTAAAGGATACTAGGGTCTGATGTACCCTATTGGGCCCCCCAAATTGCTGCAAGAAAAATTTGCAGCGAACTAGAAATCCCAGCATGCACACAAACACCTAACTGAGACTGAATACAGGAAGGAGGGCAATACTGTAGAAAGGAAAGTTATAGTGGGTAACAACCAGAGAAGATCCACAAAACACTCATTAAACACTAAATAAACACAGACAATGGGACAGGAAAGTGGTGAGAGAATACAAGAGAACAGACAAACTTCACAGAATCTTTTACCACCGTCAAAAATACAAGTTACTAGAAAGTATAGATGTTCCAACAGAACAGAGCCAGGAATAAGCTGCAGTCACAACCATACCTAGCAAATACTGAATGACAAAACCAGCCATAAATGGAGCCCGACTACTCCTAATCAGGCTACATAGCATATAGTGGTAAGGAACCAACTAGTAAGGCCATTGTCTCTTAGTGAGACACTACTAAAAGAATAACCTGATATACTACTATGGAAGAGCAGAGAAGGAAGCTAGAGCCAAAATGCCGATAGGACCTGGATGCTGGGAGAGAAGGTGTGCCTGCTCAGAGCCCTGCACCCGACAGTAAGTCAAGTAGCCCACGGACACACACACATATCCAAAATGGCCATGCAGGTGCTCATAACCAGCCATAAATGGATGGGATGGAGCAAAGGAGGGCGCCATTGTTAAGCACGCCTCAGGGAGCAGAAAGGTTAGGTTCACCCTGGGCTTACTATAGACATAAAACGACACCACATGTCTGCTCAGCCGCTGCACTATGGACGAGGCGGTTTGGTCCGGGCTTTGTCCACTGAGTAGCAGGTGCTCCTAGAAGCATATGAAAATTATGCAAGGTGCCACAACACACCAATCTCAAAGTAATAATCCAAATGATTCCTATAAATAGCAAAGATTATTGTTACATGTACTTTGTATCCAGATTCTGCTGTAGATTTTCCTTTGAATTAACCCATTGCATTCTAAATAATTGAAGGGCCGCAAACTTTCAAAACTGTTATCCAGGGATTGCTGATTTTTTTTTTTTGGAGGACTGGCTCCGGACCCTGTAAAAACATGAAAGAACTTATACTTACCCTGTTCTGGCGCTACTATCCAGCACCGCACCTCTAGTCTCCACATGCTACTGTTGGTATACAGATGCTCAGCGATGACGTCTCGACCATAGTGCACACCCACTACAGTATCGGGGTGCAACCTGTAGAAGGTGTTAGCGGGTGTTCTCTTAATTCACATTTCTAGCTTGGGTAGTTTAAGCTTCCCATCCTTTATTCATAGCACACATGTATCATTGTACTTCGTCTGCGTCTTTTCAAAATTGTCTGCTGTCGGCAGTTCTTATGTACAGACAACCCCTAGTTACAAACGGCCCTCTGGATGTTGGTAATTTGCTGTATTTAGTCCTAGGCTACAATAAACAGCTATAACGGTTATCACTGGTGTCTGCTATTAAGCTTTATTGTTAATCCTGGTTCTTATGACAACACAACATTTTTAAAAATCCAATAGTCACAGAGACCAAAAAAATTTTGACTGGGGTTACAATGATAAATTATATTGTTCCGACATACAAATTCAACTTAAGAACAAATCTGCAAAACCTATCTTGTACGTAACCCGGGGACTACCTGTATGGGGGGAGGGTTTGGTGGTGTAAGGTTTTTTTTTATTTTTTTAGGCTTTTTAGGCACAGTTATACTTTGATTTGCACCTAAAGAGTCTCTAATTTGCTCAAAAAAAGGAGGTGATGGTGGCGCCAATCATAGAAAATATGTCTTGCAAACATTGGAACAGACACACAAGCGAGCTTCTTAAGACCCTGTACTAAAACACTGAAACCACTGAGAGTGAACCAGGCTGATTTTGAGTTTAGTTCAGTTCATAAGACCCTGGCATAGGGGTAAAAAATATGCAAATACTTCCAAAAATGTGCAAAAAGAAAAGAAAAGAACAAGTCAAAATAAAGATACACGTCTCTCTCATACATTATTCCTTGTTTTTACTACATTGTTAAATAGCAGCCATGCATACTGAGGGTGTGGTTTGCATAAATAGATGCAAAAGATAAAGGCTCAGTGACACCTATTTATCTCAGAATGCATTAACCCGTTCACGACCCGTGACGTAATAGCACTTCACAGGTCGGCCGCGGGTGCATGGAGAGGGCTCATGCGCTGAGCCCTCTCCATAGCTGGTAAGTCTTTGCTGCATATTGCAGCAAAGGCTTACCGGTAACACCCGCGATTGGTGCCAGCAAAGCTGCCGGCGGCTTCAAAAGGAGGGCGGCGCATTGTAATGTATGAGTAGTAAAATACACATATACTGCCATACTGTATTATGGCAGTATATGATAGGATTGTACAGACAACCTAGGGTTAAAGTACCCTAGGGAGTCTGAAAAATAGTAAAAATAAAAATTAAAAAAAAGTTAAAAAAGTAAAAAAAAAATTATAATAAAAAACCCTAAAAACTCTAATCACCCCCCTTTCCCTAGAACTGATATAAATATAAATAAATAGTAAAAATCATAAACACATTAGGTATCGTCACGTCCGAAAATGCCCGATCTATCAAAATATGATAACGGTTTTTCACTGCGTTTAATCCCATAACGGAAAATCACGCCCAAAGTCAAAAGTGGCACTTTTTTGTCATTTAAAAAAAAAAATTCTATAGAAAGTGATCACAAGGTCAAACAGTCCTAAAATGGATAACACTGTAAACGTCATCAAAATCCGCAAAAAACGACACCACCCACAGCTCTGTACACCAAAGTATAAAAAAGTTATTAGTGCCAGAAGATGGCAAAATCCCCCAAAAAAATTTTGTACAGGAAGTTTACATTTTTTTAAATGTATGAAAACATTATAAAACCTATATAAATTTGGTATCCCCATAATCACATTGACCCAAAGAATAAAGTAGACATGTCATTTGGGGCGTACAGTGAAATCCGTAAGATCCAAACCCACAAGAAAACGGCACAAATGCGTTTTTTTACAAATTTCACTGCATTTGGAATTTTTTTTCCTGCTTCCCAGTGCACGGCATGGAATAATAAATACCATCTCTATGAAGTGTAATTTGTAAGGCAGAAAACAACTGGAACACACAGCTCTGGAAATGGAAAAATAAAAAAGTTATGGATTTTTGATCATGGGGAGTGAAAAATGAAAATGAAAAAACAAAAAAGCGCCAGGTCCTGAAAGGGTTAATAGTGCTTCTTAGAGGACATATAGAAATATATAATGCAAGGCAAGTTTTGTAAATATCACCCGAAGAGCAACTTTTTTTTTTATATTTGTTCTAGTCAGGGCTGATGTAAAGAAGCAGAGATGAGAAATGTATTATTCTTTGCTTGTAATTATGCCTATTGCCTGTAGATGGCAGTAAAGTAACACTTTACTAAGTTGAAGACCAAGAGGCATATTTCTCTCCTCATGTGGTGTAAGAGGTCTCATGTGTTTATGTAATATGTGCCACAATTATACATTCGGGGTATTTGGTGCAAAAATAATGCATTGGCACATATCCTCTAAAATCAGTTTTTGCTACACGCACCTAAAATCATTGAGATAAAGGCAGCAGCAACAAACATATAGCTATAATTTATGTTATAGTAGTGCTTACTGCAGTATCACTACATATAGTACACTTACACTCGTCCATTCATATTATTAAATATTGGCACTAATATATAGATCAAAATGCCTATTGTAACAACCTGTATTGTAGGTACTATATTTGTACTAGACTTGTACAGTTCTTTTGAGCTCATAGGATACAGAGCTCCTATATTTTGTATAAAATATAATCACAAATTTTAGACACAGGCAGTCCCCAGGTGACATACAAGATAGGTTCTGTGGGTTTGTTTTTAAGTTGAATTTGTATGTAAGTCAGAACAATTGTAAGTATGTAAGTGGAGGCAATTGGATTTTAAAATTGTTGGGTTGTCATAAGAACCAGGATTAACAATAAAGCTTCATTACAGGCACCTCTGGTAACTGTTATAGCTGATCATTGTAGTCCAGGGCTAAAGAACAGTAAATAACCAAAATTCAGAGGCCCGTATGTAACTAGGGGTCGTTTGTAAGTCGGGTGTTCTTAAGTAGGGGACCATCTGTACAACAAATCAAAACACTATGGTTAAGATTTACTTACCCGGTCCTGTCGCGATCCAGCGGCGCATTCTTCGTGGAGGATTTGGGTCTTCCGACGCTTCACTAAGGTAGTGCACCCGATGTCCACTAGGTGTCGCTGCTGCGCTGAATTCCTTTGGAGTTCACTAAGCTATGCTGGGTGAAGGTAAGTGCGTGTCAAGCAACACCTTTTTTTTTTAAATACGGCGGTTTTCCCGAATCCGTCGGGTTTTCTTGCGGCCACGCCCCCCGATTACCATCGTGTGCATGCCAGCGCCAATGCGCCACAATCCGATCGCGTGCGCCAAAATCTTGGGGCAATTCAGGGAAAATCGTTGCAAAACAGTAATATTCGGGTAACCCGCCGGAAAAATGCAATTCGGGTCCTTAGTAAATGACCCCCTATAAGACCTCATGCACACAACCTAAGTGGCAGGGGGTCCCACTGCTGGGATTGCTGATAACCCCATGAGTGTGTATGTGTGACTGGTGCTTATTTCACTTCCCTTGGGGTTGTGGACCAGGTTGTGAAGAGGATGCGCCACTTACAGTAGTGAGCCTATCACTTCAAATGGCTGGTTGGTGGCGATTCTTGGTGTCAAATCATCTCCAAAAAGATATTACCTAAGGCTAGATGATCGATAAATTAGTTCTTGATTAACCCTCTAAGTTTTTGTATCTTTTTGGAGATGACTAATATCATTGCAACTTCTAGGGAGGTATAAACATGTGGATTAAACCTATATATCCTACATCTCCTAAATATTTGGAAGCCCTAGTCACATACTTTATAGCTTCATTGTATGTGAAACTAAACAACACCAAATTATATGCAGCTGGAGCAGTAATAGGGAGCATGGAGCCTGATCAATAATACGGAGTGTGGAGCCTGAGTAGTAATAGGGAGCATGGAGCCTGAGCAGTAATACGGAGCATGGAGCCTGAGTAGTAATACGGAGCAAGGAGCCTTATCAATAATACGGAGCATGGAGCCTGATCAGTAATTTGTTTTTAGCTGCTGTTCATTTTGGAATGCCCCACTGCAACATTGGGAATCTGTTGTTTGTTCAATTCTGGTTTACAACACTACCACAGAGGCATGCGTACTTGATGGCACAGAGATGTTTTTTGGTGACAGATCAACCATAGGAGGTCCGATCTAGGCTAGCACAATGTGAAATGGACCACTGAAGTTTAAAGGAGTTGGAACCTTTGTCTACAGTAGCTGCTAGAGGCGTTTGCATTCCAGAAAAATGCTAAAATGAATAGATCAAGTGATTATAGTTAAAATTGTAATATACATCATTAAGGGGATACAACTTCTCTGTGCCCTGTTTCTGCTCCTTCTTTCTCCTGCAGTGAGCAGTGTATCTGAACTAAGAATTAGAATCAGATAAGAATTAGATGAGATCTGAGTTAAACCATTAGACACTTTATCAGGTTCCTTTACCTCCTAGCTGTCAGTGGGTACAGGACAGAAAGCTGATTTACACAAACTTCTTAAATAAAGAAAAAGGAGGACACAGGAACACATTTCTTTATTAAAATTGCACATTGGACTTTTATACTGTCTATCTATTAGTAAATGAATAGGACTATACATATAAAATACAATAGAACATGCCAATGCTGTATTTCTTTCCCATTAACTTTTGTTGAGTTAGTGTAGACAAACTTTTGTACTTTTGGAGACATAAAGAGGTACATAAGGAGAGCTCTTGTACCTGCCTATGCCTTTACAATGGTATCGTGCTTGACGAAAAACTAACCTTAATATCCACTTACAATGTCCTAAAACAGCTGTCCTTATGATGACCAACCGGGAAGCTTCAGGGGATTTATAGGGTGATATTCTAATGTGTGATTCATATAGTGAGTTTCTATTTTGAGAAGTGTAGTGTTCTGGTGTTACTATCATTCCCCCCATGGATTACTTCAATAAGTACAATAAGAAGAGACACGTAAGCCTGACATAGAGATTTATCTAGAAAAGTAAAGTTTTGCAACAAACCATACAACATCCTGCAGCCAGGTTATCACATGATGACCACAAGAAATGCTTCGTCATTAGAAGTGAACTGATTTCCAGGAAGCGGTTGGACGGCAGATGTCACAAGAATTGGATCCTCCTTATTTACTATTCATTCATAACTACTACGGGAGGGTCATACCATACACCCACTCTGTAATGGGGTTTATATGTTTCTTATTTAACTCAGAAAGCAGAACTAATAAAAATAGAAACTGAAACTATAGTTTTACTTTTTTTTCTCCATGTTTTAAGAAAAGATGATCATTTAACAATTATATATCATCAAAAAAATAGATACACACAAAACAATAAATACATTTATCACACCCATATATTCGGCAGATATTGTCCAATTCTTGTCATACCCAAAACAGGGGTAGAATCCTATTTCTCCAGAGAGAAAAAAACATCCACGCTCAAATATATTTTTAAAGTTTCAATTTTGATTAAAATGAACAAGCAATCTGGTTCAGCAATCAGTTAGCTGACAGCTCCATTCATTTACTAAGGGCCCAAATTGCGTTTTTACGGCGGGTTACCCAAATTTTTCCATGTTGCGCCGATTTTCCCTGAATTGCCCCAGGTTTTTGGCGCATTGGCGGATTGTGGTGCATTGGCGCCGGCATGCACACAACGGAAATCGGGGGTGTGGCCGAACGAAAACCCGATGGATTCGGAGAAACCGCCGCATTTAAAAAAAAAAAATGTCGCTGGACACGTGCTTACCTTCAGCCTACCCGGCTTGGTGTACTTCAGTGCATTCCGATGAACTTCAGCGCAGCAGCGACACATGGTGGATGTAGGAGGAACTGCCTTAGTGAATCGCCGGAAGACCCGAATCCTCCACAAAGAACACGCCGCTGGAACGCGAATGGACCGGGTAAGTAAATCTGCCCCATTGTGTAGTGATCAGAACAGGTTACTTGCTATCCATTTGAATTGGCCACTACATAGAGAATGGAGCTGTCTGCTCCTGTTCCATTATCTGTGAAGCAGCAGCTAAGAACAGGTGACCTTTGGGGGTACAAGGTGTTCTGCCAAATTGCTGGCACATGGATGGAGAGCTCTTTTACTACACTGTCTATATTGTGTAGCTTTATAGTCTTTTGCAGTGTTGCTTAAAATAATGTCTTGTGGTGAATATATGACGGGTAACAAACTTCTACATTTAGCAGTTGAACCATAATCAATAACGCTGTATACAGAAAGCTATTACTGTAATGCAGCTTAATACATTTTGTCATAATTTGTCTGCAGTAATGGTTCCGCATAGAATAACCATGTTCATATTCAGACACATAATTGAAACACACATATTCACGTAGGACACATTTACCAAATGAAAATATGGGGGCACATTTACTTACCCGTCCCCATCCCCGCTGTGCGTTGTCCGACGAGGATTCGGATCTTACGCGATTCGTTTCTCGTGCACCCGATTTCCTGCATCCGTCACTTCCCCCGCTGAGGTCCGCCGGAGTTCACCTTCTTCTTCCCGGTGCATGAGTGCTGGTCTTGCGACACAATTTCATTTTTAAATTCCGCGGTTTGTCCGAATCAGTCGGGTTGTCCGACATCCACACCCCCCGATTTGCGTTACATGCAAGCCAGTGCTGATGCGCCACAATCCGATTGCATGCGCCAAAAACCCAGAGCCATTCAGGGCTACATGGTAAAAAGTTCGGAAAGCGCTGTTCGGACCCTTAGTAAATGGGCCCCGTGGTCTTTAAACCCATACCATGTGCATAGCCTCATTTTATATTTCGCTAGGTAAAACTAGAGGGAAGGGGATAGAAGAAATTTGCAACACAAAGCGGATACATTGTATATGAAAGTCATGGGGTGGAAAATGTTCATGCAAAAGATCAAATGTCCATTCCAAGTAGTAACCTGTACTTGGTGGCCCTAAAGCAATTTAGAGATTTGTTACTTACATAAATATTATTTTGGTCCACTGTTTCTGTAGCTGGAAGGCACATCCAGACTTAAAGGAAATCTACCATTTGATTTAATGCATTCTGAACCAAACAACCAAACATAACTTAAGAATACTCTAGCTACTCTCATGCCGAATCTTATCTTGTTTAATCCCTGAGTTCAGTAGTCTTGCTGAAAAAACAATTATAACATTTAGGACCTTGGGAAAGCTGGATTGCATTCAGCCTGCCACATTACACAGAGCTTCCTGAACTGTCCAGATAAGACTTATCAACCTGAGTTGAATGACTCATACGCAGCAGCTGGGGGATAGTGTGGTAATTGCTTACTTCTGCCTGTAAGGCACAACACAGTGATTCTCTCAAGCAGTGCATACTTAATGTGAGAGTAGAAGAGCCAAGCCCAGCACAGAAGTGACAGAGCCTAATTATCATAATTTTATCATTGTTTTTTCAGCAAAAGCACTCAGCTCAGGGATTAAACAAGATATGTTTCTGCATCCATGTAGCTACAGCTTTCTCAAGGTATGTTTGCTTCATAATGCATCAAATCAAATGGTAGATTTCCTTTAAAACCTAAGCCATGTATAAAACAAGAATGTAAAGTCACCCAAGATTAGACCGTTTAACCAACCATTTCCTTATGGATAACATGTTCTGCTTGTTGAATACATTATTATTTAGCAAGTCTCACTTTTGTAAAGTCGCTGCATTAATCTTTTTCTGAATAGTTATTCTTCAGGATAGGAAGGAGCAGAACTCCCACGCAGTTCACAATGAGTCAGAAAATCAGGCTAATAATTCAACATTGTATTAATTAGTTTAATTGAGTTCACAAGATCAAGAAAAAATTAAAGTGTAACTAAATTTTTAACACTATTGCATATGTCAATAGAGAAGATGATAACAGTAAACTTTGTAATATACTTTATTAAATACTTTATTAATTCTGTGTCCTTCTCTTGCCCTCCTTTCTTCCTTATTTAAGCAGTTGGTGTAACTCAGCTTTTTGTCCTGTATCCACTGACAGCTGATAAAGAAACTTGCTAAGGTTTCTCTCTGGATAGACTTATAACAGAGCTGAATAATGACTTGAAATATTCTCAAGGTCTGTAAAGAGTTAACCTTTAATCCCCATTTCCTCAAAGAGGCTCAGAGAAACAGTCACTAAAGGAAAAGAAAATAGAGGAAAAAATAGACAGATAAGCTTTTTTTTCTTAATAAAGTATATTGAGAAGTTTACAATTATCGTATGATATCATATTCATTTGTTTTTTCCCACTGGGGTTTTCCAGGAATCCTGCTATGACAAAAAATCTACTGTTTAAGCCAAGAATCTTCAGTTTCATTATTCTTAGGTATTTGAATCTGGGCTTTTTCTTTTTGTCACAGCTTAACTTTTACTATTTGGTTACGGTTAGAGATGAGCGAGCACTAAAATGCTCGGGTACTCGTTATTCGAGACGAACTTTTCCCGATGCTCGAGTGCTCGTTTCGAGTAACGAGCCCCATTGAAGTCAATGGGAGACTCGAGCATTTTTCAAGGGGACCAAGGCTCTGCACAGGGAAGCTTGGCCAAACACCTGGGAACCTCAGAAAAGGATGGAAACACCATGGAAATGGACAGGAAACAGCAGGGGCAGCATGCATGGATGCCTCTGAGGCTGCTTAATCGCACCATTATGCCAAAATTATGGGCAACAGCATGGCCATGACAGAGTGACAGAATGAAGCTAGATAGCATCTAAAACATCCAATAATTGACCCTGACACTATAGGGGACGGCATGCAGAGGCAGCGGCAGCAGCGGAAGGCTAGAGAGTGGCATGGCGACATACCCTAAATGGACTCAGGCTTCAAACCAATGGGTAGCAGAGAGGAACCAAAGGAGGTGAGCAAGAAGCGCTCAAATAATATTGGTACATGATAAAAGTTTGCCAGTATATTTTGTGGATTACACAGCAGGGTGGCGACAAAGTTAACATGGAAGCCATGAAAACAATCCAAAATTCTGCCTGACACAGCTCGTTTGATAAGGGGACCATGTATGGAGGCAGTGAACTAGTAGTAGATTAAAGGTGCTGCAGTTAAAACTATGTTAGTTGGTTCTTGGCATGGAGCTGGCGCTCCGCTGCCAGGCGAGCTTTCGCCAATCCAAGCCCCTGTCTCTAGGCTACTCCCCAAACAGCACTTCTAAGAACCTTTCGGATAAGATCAAGTGTAGTAGCGTTCTTATAAGTTTGGGATATGGCGGGTGAGGGGAATGTAAACATCTGCGCAAGAAGCGCTGAAATAATATCCGTAAATGAAAAAAGTTTTCCAGTATATTTTGTGGCTTACACAGCAGGGTGGCGACAAAGTTAACAAGTTTGATGTGGAATGCCCTGCAATAGCTCTTGGGCGGTGTGCCTTTTATCACCTAGGCTCAGCAGTTTGAGCACCGCCTGCTGTCGCTTAGCAACGGCACTGCTGCTGTGCCTAGAGCTACCGACTGATGGCGCCATGCCCACGGATGGTAATTCGGAGGAGGAGGAGGTGGAGGAGGGGTGGGAGGATTTGGAGGTATAGTAGGCCTTTGAGACCTGGACCGAGGTAGGCCCCGCAATCCTCTGCGTCGGCAGTATATGACCAGCCCCAGGGTCAGACTCGGTCCCAGCCTGCACCAAGTTAAGTGTAGTAGCGTTCTTATAAGTTTGGGATATGGCGGGTGAGGGGAATGTAAACAGATGCGCAAGAAGCGCATGATGCGCATGGAGCTGGCGCTCCGCTGCCAGGCGAGCTTTCGCCAATCCAAGCCCCTGTCTCTAGGCTACTCCCCAAACAGCACTTCTAAGAACCTTTTGTATAAGATCAAGTGTAGTAGCGTTCTTATAAGTTTAGGATATGGCGGGTGAGGGGAATGTAAACAGATGCGCAAGAAGCGCTGAAATAATATCCGTAAATGGTAAAAGTTTGCCAGTGTATTTTGTGGATAACACAGCAGGGTGGCGACAAAGTTAACAACTTTGATGTGGAATCCATGAAAACAACCCAAATTTCGGCCTGACAAACCTCGTTTGATAAAGGGACGATGTATGGAGGCAGCTATATGGACGACTTTTGGAGGTAGCAATGGAGACAACGTGTGGAGGCTGCTATGGAGACAATTCAATTTGGATAGTGCCTGTATGTGGCAGTCCAAAAAATTTTTCAAACCAGAGGAGCAGGTAGGTGGCCCTCCAGAAAAATGGAATAGATTGAGTGCCTGTATGTGGCAGTCCAAAAAATTTTTCAAACCAGAGGAGCAGGTAGGTGGCCCTCCAGAAAAATGGAATAGATTGAGTGCCTGTATGTGGCAGTCCAAAAAATTTTTCAAACCAGAGGAGCAGGTAGGTGGCCCTCCAGAAAAATGGAATAGATTGAGTGCCTGTATGTGGCAGTCCAAAAAAGTTTTTAAACCAGAGGAGCAGGTAGATGGCCCTCCAGAAAAATGGAATAGATTGAGTGCCTGTATGTGGCAGTCCAAAAAAGTTTTTAAACCAGAGGAGCAGGTAGGTGGCCCTCCAGAAAAATGGAATAGATTGAGTGCCTGTATGTGGCAGTCCCAAAAAATTGTTTAAAACAGAGGACCGGAAAGGTGGCCCTCCAGAAAAATTGAATAGATTGAGTGCCTGTATGTGGCACTCCCAAAAATTGTTTAAAACAGAGGACCGTGTCGGTGGCCCTCCAGAAAAATTAAATGCATAAAGTACTATACCTAGAGCCAGTGGGCCCTGTCAAAAAACAGCCAGTTTCCTCTGCTTTACTGTAGAAAGAGGAGGAGAAGGAGGAAAATGAGGAGGAGGAGGAGGAGGAGTGGATAAATTATTCAGGTTGAGCTTCCTTCACCTGCTGGAGATTTGAAATTAGGAGAAATCCATGCTTTATTCATCTTGATAAGCGTCAGCCTGTCAGCGCTGTCAGTCGACAGGCGTGTACGCTTATCGGTGATGATGCCACCAGCTGCACTGAAAACCCGCTCTGACAAGACGCTAGCGGCAGGGCAGGCAAGAACCTCCAAGGCGTAGAGCGCCAGTTCGTGCCACATGTCCAGCTTTGAAACCCAGTAGTTGTAGGGAGCTGTGTGATCATTTAGGACGATGGTATGGTCAGCTACGTACTCCCTCGCCATCTTTCTGTAAAGATCAGCCCTACTCTGCCGAGACTGGGGACAGGTGACAGTGTCTTGCTGGGGTGACATAAAGCTGGCAAAAGCCTTGTAAAGCGTACCCTTGCCAGTGCTGGACAAGCTGCCTGCTCGCCTACTCTCCCTCGCTACTTGTCCCGCAGAACTACGCACTCTGCCGCTAGCGCTGTCAGAAGGGAAATACTGTTTCAGCTTGTGCACCAGGGCCTGCTGGTATTCATGCATTCTCACACTCCTTTCCTCTCCAGGGATGAGAGTGGAAAGATTTTGCTTGTACCGTGGGTCCAGGAGAGTGAACACCCAGTAATCGGTGCTGGAATAAATTCTTTGAACGCGAGGGTCACGGGATAGGCAGCCTAGCATGAAATCTGCCATATGCGCCAGAGTACCAACGCGTAAGAATTCACTCCCCTCACTGGCCTGACTGTCCATTTCCTCCTCCTCCAACTCCTCCAACTCCTCTTCTTCTGCCCATACACGCTCAACAGTGTAGGACTCAACAATGGTCCCCTCTTGTGTCTCGCCAACATTCTCCTCCTCTTCCTCCTCATCCTCCTCCACCTCCACCTCCTCCGATATGCGCTGAGAAACAGACCTAAGGGTGCTTTGGCTATCAACAAGGGAATCTTCTTCCCCTGTCTCTTGTGAGGAGCGCAAAGCTTCCGACTTCATGCTGACCAGAGAGTTTTTCAACAGGCCAAGCAGCGGGATGGTGAGGCTGATGATGGCGGCATCGCCACTGACCATCTGTGTTGACTCCTCAAAGTTACTCAGCACCTGACAGATATCAGACATCCACGTCCACTCCTCATTGTAGACTTGAGGAAGCTGACTGACCTGACTACCAGTTCTGGTGGAAGTTGACATCTGGCAGTCTACAATCGCTCGGCGCTGCTGGTAAACTCTGGATAACATGGTCAGTGTTGAATTCCACCTCGTGGGCACGTCGCACAACAGTCGGTGAGCGGGCAGTTGGAGGCGGCGCTGCGCTGCCCTGAGAGTGGCAGCATCTGTGCTGGACTTCCTGAAATGCGCACAGATGCGGCGCACCTTCGTGAGCAAATCAGACAGATTGGGGTATGTCTTGAGGAAACGCTGAACTATCAGATTTAACACATGGGCCAGGCATGGCACATGTGTCAGTCTGCCGAGTTGCAGAGCCGCCACCAGGTTACGGCCGTTGTCACACACAACCATGCCTGGCTTCAGGTTCAGCGGTGCCAGCCACAGATCAGTCTGCGCCGTGATGCCCTGTAATAGTTCTTGGGCGGTGTGCCTTTTATCGCCTAGGCTCAGCAGTTTGAGCACCGCCTGCTGTCGCTTAGCGACGGCACTGCTGCTGTGCCTAGAGCTACCGACTGATGGCGCCATGCCCACGGATGGTCGTTCGGAGGAGGAGGTGGAGGAGGGGTGGGAGGAGGAGGAGGCATAGTAGGCCTCAAACACCTGGACCGAGGTAGGCCCCGCAATCCTCGGCGTCGGCAGTATATGACCAGCCGCAGGGTCACACTCGGTCCCAGCCTCCACCAAGTTAACCCAATGTGCCGTCAGAGATATATAGTGGCCCTGCCCGGCAGCACTCGTCCACGTGTCCGTGGTCAGGTGGACCTTGTCAGAAACGGCGTTGGTCAGGGCACGGATTATGTTGTCTGACACGTGCTGGTGCAGGGCTGGGACGGCACATCGGGAAAAGTAGTGGCGGCTGGGGACCGAATACCGAGGGGCGGCCGCCGCCATGAGGCTGCGAAAGGCCTCGGTCTCTACTAGCCTATAGGGCAGCATCTCCAGGCTTAGCAATCTGGAAATGTGCACATTAAGGGCTTGGGCGTGCGGGTGGGTTGCACTATATTTGCGTTTCCGCTCCAGCGTCTGGGGTATGGAGAGCTGAACGCTGGTGGATGCTGTGGAGGATCGTGGAGGTGACGATGGGGTTTTTGTGGCAGGGTCCTGGGCAGGGGGCTGACTATCAGCTGACACAGGGGAAGGAGCAGTGGTGTGCACGGCCGGAGGTGAACGCGCTTGTTGCCACTGAGTGGGGTGTTTAGCATTCATATGCCTGCGCATACTGGTGGTAGTTAAGCTAGTAGTGGTGGAACCCCTGCTGATCCTGGTTTGGCAAATGTGGCACACCACAGTCCGTCGGTCATCCGGTGTTTCCTTAAAGAACCTCCAGACTTCTGAAAATCTAGCCCTCGCCGCAGGAGCCCTCGCCACGGGAGCTTCACTAGTTGACACATTTGGCGCTGATGCACCAGCTCTGGCCCTGCCTCTCCGTCTGGCCCCACCACTGCCTCTTCCAACCTGTTCTGGTCGAGGACTCTCCTCCGTCTCAGAAGCACTGTGTTCACCCGGCCTCTCAACCCAGCTTGGGTCTGTCACCTCATCATCCTCCGATCCCTCAGTCTGCTCCCCCCTCGGACTTCCTGCCCTGACAACAACTTCCCCACTGTCTGACAACCGTGTCTCCTCATCGTCGGACACCTCTTTACACACTTCTTCCACTACGTCAACAAGGTCATCATCACCCACAGACTGCGACTGGTGGAAAACCTGGGCATCGGAAAATTGCTCATCAGCAACCGGACAAGTGGTTTGTGACTGTGGGAAGGGTCCAGAAAACAGTTCCTCAGAGTATGCCGGTTCAAATGGCAAATTTTGCTGGGAGGGGGCAGACTGGGGGGGAGGAGGCTGAGGTGCAGGAGCTGGAGGAGTGCCGATTTCGGTGACATGGGTGGACTGCGTGGAAGACTGACTGGTGGACAAATTGCTCGAAGCATTGTCGGCAATCCACGACATCACCTGTTCGCACTGTTCTGGCCTCAACAGTGCTCTACCACGAGTCCCAGTAACTTCAGACATGAACCTAGGGAGTGTAGCTCTGCGGCGTTCCCCTGCTCCCTCATAAGCAGGTGGTGTCTCACCCCGCCCAGGACCACGGCCTCTGACCCCTGCAGTAGTTGGACGCCCACGTCCCCGCCCTCGTCCTCTACCCCTAGCCCTCGGGTTAAACATTTTGAAAATGAGAGTTATAACTTGTATTTTTTTTTTAACTTTTTTTTTTTTTTTTTTTTTTTTTTGTGTTTTTTAGTTTTTAAAACCAAACGATGCTATCCTATTGCTATGGCTATTTTCTAGCCAAGTATTACAGCACACTACTATGCCAGATGAGATGACGCTGAGTTATGAAAAAAATAAACGTAAAATAAAAAAGGAAATGGCAGACTGTGCCTAGTTGAAATACAACCCCGGGCCCTAATAAATTTTCCCACTTCGGTCTTTGCGATGGATATGTGCGTCACTAAAACACAGTGGTCGCAAGTCTGACTCCAAATTGCTCCCAATTTGATAGTAGATGCACTGCAGCAAGTACAGCCACCAGCAGATCAACCAGAAATCAAATATATATAACGCTACTGTAGGCGTAATTAAGACGTTTGTATTCTCCTATGGCTATTTTCTAGCCAAGTATTACAGCACACTACTATGCCAGATGAGATGACGCTGAGTTATGAAAAAAATAAACGTAAAATAAAAAGAAACTGGCAGACTGTGCCTAATTGAAATACAACCCCGGGCCCTAATAAATTTTCCCACTTCGGTCTTTGCGATGGATATGTGCGTCACTAAAACACAGTGGTCGCAAGTCTGACTCCAAATTGCTCCCAATTTGATAGTAGATGCACTGCAGCAAGTACAGCCACCAGCAGATCAACCAGAAATCAAATATATATAACGCTACTGCAGGCGTAATTAAGACGTTTGTATTCTCCTATGGCTATTTTGTAGCCAAGTATTACAGCACACTACTATGCCAGATGAGATGACGCTGAGTTATGAAAAAAATAAACGTAAAATAAAAAGAAACTGGCAGACTGTGCCTAATTCTACTCAAACCCCTAATAAATTTTCCCACTTTGGTGTTTGAGGTGGATATGTGTGTCACTAAGAGCTAAACACAACGGTAGCAAGTCCCCCTGCTAATTCCTCACAATATGGTACTAGCTGCAAATAAAAAAAAAAAAAAATTATAACGTTATTGTAGCCCTAAGAAGGGCTGTTGGGTTCTTTAAGAATCACTCCTGCCTAACAGTAAGCTAATAGAACACCCTAACGCTTTCCCTGAGCAGCAGCAGCTCTCTCCCTAGCGGCATCCAGACAGAGAATGATCCGAGCAGCGCGGGCAGCGGCTAGTCTATCCCAGGGTCACCTGATCTGGCCAGCCAACCACTGCTATCTACGTGTAAGGGTACCACGTCATGCTGGGTGGAGTGCAGAGTCTCCTGGCTTGTGATTGGCTCTGTTTCTGGCCGCCAAAAAGCAAAACGGCGGGAGCTGCCATTTTCTCGAGCGGGCGAAATACTCGTCCGAGCAACGAGCAGTTACGAGTACGCTAATGCTCGATCGAGCATCAAGCTCGGACGAGTATGTTCGCTCATCTCTAGTTACGGTACATTATAAAATGTTGCAATATTCTAGAATATACGCAAGTTTTGTGGCATTTAAGGGCATGAAAATCTTACAATTTCTTGGTCACAACCAGTGACTTTTTCCACTCTCATGCCCTTTTCTAAAAAGTGGGCATGCGGGGGCCTGATAAATTTACTTTAGTCTGTGCCAATATGCAACAAACCCCACCCCTGTATGAGGGGTTTTACAGGGAATACAGGCAGTCCACAGGTTATGAACAAGATAGGGTCCGGAGGTTTGTTCTTAAGTTGAATTTGTATGTAAGTCAAAACTGTATATTTTATAGTTGAAGACAATTTTTTTTTTTACAATTGGAGTTTCAAAATTTTTTG
Organism: Engystomops pustulosus; assembly: GCF_040894005.1. NCBI lineage: Eukaryota > Metazoa > Chordata > Amphibia > Anura > Leptodactylidae > Engystomops > Engystomops pustulosus. Next base: position 59,757,685 of record NC_092412.1, on the reverse strand, counting down.
CTGTAATGGGATCAAGGATTATCAATAAAACTTCATTACAGACACCTTACAGCTGATCATTACAGTCTGCGACTATAGTAAAGCATCGAGAGAGCTTCACCAGAGGTCACAGTGGGCAGAGAGGTCCGTCTTTAACTAGGGGTCGTCTGTAAGTCGGGTGTCCTTAAGTAGGGGACTGCCTGTAAACAGTATTAGCAGCTCGCTAAAAGGTTAAATGAAAAAGCTCAATGAAAACTTGCAAATGCAAGTTTTTGCAAATGCAAAGCAAGGCAAGTGGAAAAGTAAAAAAATAGAGCAAAAAAGAAGAGAAATTCCTAAGATAAATTACCCCAATTGAGTAAGTAGTTGAAGAGATAGAAGAAAGAGAAAAAATATGAGGGGGAGATACTGTGGATAGAGAAAGATGGGGATCCCATCTCATTGTTTCCATTTTTGAAAATTAACTTTACAAGGGTGAGTGAAATAAGGAAGGTACAATGAAGGAGAGTGGTGTGGTGGACTGGTTGTCACTTGGTTTGGAGAGTAAGGGTAATATCCCTAGTAAATCAATGTTTCAGATTGATGTGCTACCAGATATCCATATATATATATATACATAGCTGAGAGTCCGTGGTTTGGTTAACTGGTAAAGTCTTTTATTGAGGACAGAGTATGGCTATGCTGAAACGGCATCTTTATCAGGCCAAAATGAAGTCTTCAGGACAGATTTTAGGCCTGGGTATTTTTCTGTGGGATGTTATGCCTTGCACCATAGAAGAATACAGTTACAGCACATAGACATCCAGTCACCTACTGTAAACTTGTATCGTTGCAACATCTTGGAGCTATATGTCACAAGACATCTCTGAAAATCTTGTAAATGTCTTGAGATGCTTTGATGGTTTGAGGGGGAACTCCACAATATTAGTCCAGGGGTTTTGATGTTGTGGCCGATCAGTATAGGTTCCAAATTTAAAAAAAAAACAGAAAACACATAGCAAAACTAAAATAGTCCTATAGGGTTTTTGTTATTCCCATTTATTGATTATGAAGCAGCTATGGGTGGAATACAAGCGGTAATCTTAGAAGCCTACATTCCAGCAACGCAATAGTAACTTTTAGTAACTGGAAGTAACTTTTTAGTTATTTCAATAGCTTGCTTTCTTTCTGTTTTGTTTGGTCTCATGTCTCAAGCAGCAGGAGAGAAATATATCAGGGATCATTATGAAACCTAAAGGACTTTGCTTAGCAGCCACACATGATATCTGGGGGTGGTCATGGTCAGTTTCATCCTTCAGGGACAAACACTGGCTCTGCATTCATTTTAAGATTTGTCATTATAAGGTCTTTAATAATCAGCAGGGATCTGAAAGAGATGTCTGATTAAAGAAAAATATAATAAATAATGTAATAATTTGGGACATAGTCCATTAAGAGTTCTCCTTACAGTTAAAACTCCATACAGAGAAATTTTAGCTTCTTGACCCTAGACAAAAGCCTCTCAATCAGCTACACTGTACTGTACTGTACTGAAGAGACACAATCAGGTCGTAATAGCACTGTCTACAGTTGGGAAACTGTTCCTTTTGGAATAGACAGACTGGTTTGGTTTTAATCCCACCTTGTGTCATTAGGCCATGTATGACGGTAAGGGGACTGCCTTACAACGTAGCAAAAAGAGGTGTGGTTTTCCTAGTCCCATCCTGGAAAACGTATTTGCATATTTCCCAGAATCCCTTAGTGGAGTGTCAATGGTATAAGTCTCCACATGTCTGCAAGGCGGCCTTAATTGGCAAACTCAGAGTAAGGAGAAGACATGTCAATAGGGAAATAGGTTCTCACAGACTCATTGGGACAATAGACAGAAAAATTACATGTTGGGGGACAAAGAAAGAAAGTATTTGGACAAGCCGTGGACATACAGCACACACAACACATGGCACACTTACTTATGTTAAAAAAAACTGGACAAAAAGCACATGGGTCCACACAAAGTTTCCTCTTCATTAGACTTGTCTTCTTCAGATGTTTTTGTTCTTGAACTTAAAGTACACTGCATTTGTTGAGATATAGTGGAGGTCATATACCGTATATACTCTTGTATAAGCCGAGTTTTTCAGCACAAAAAATGTGCTGAAAAACCTTGCCTCGGCTTATACACGAGTCAATTAAAAAAAATTAATACTCACCCTCCGGTGCCTGGATCTCCCGATACCCGGCGGCGGCTCCCAAAGTTCAGGACATTAAATACATAAACTTAGTTCTCACCTTCTGGCGATACTCACCCCCGATCCTTGGTGCCGGCTTCCGATCCACGGCGGTGGCTCTCGATCCCCGGCGGCTGCTGTCTTCTTTCTTCTTTTGCCGGGGGAGTCCCGTCCATGCGATCTCCCCGCCGGTGCTCACTAGGATGCGGCGGTGTGACGTCATCAGCGGCAACACCGCCGCATCTTAGTGAGCGCCGGCGGGGAGATCGCATGGACGCGACTCCCCCACCAAAAGAAGAAAGAAGACAGCCACCGCCGAGGATCGGAAGCCGGCGCCGAGGATCGGGGTGAGTATCGCCGGAAGGTGAGAATTAAGTTTATTTTTTTTAATGTGCTCAACATACAGGGGGCAGACTATATACATGAGGGGGCAGGCTGTTAACATGGGGGGGCAGGCTGTATACATGAGGAGGCAGGCTGTATACTTGAGGGGCAGGCTCTATACATGAGGTGCAGGCTGTATACATGAGGTGCAGGCTAGCTGTATACATTAGGGGGGCAGGCTGGCTGTATATATTAGAGGTGCAGGCTGGCTGTATACATTAGGGGGGCAGGCTGGCTGTATACATTAGAGGGGCAGGCTGGCTGTATACATTAGAGGGGCAGGCTGGCTGCATACATTAGAGGGGCAGACTGGCTGTATACATTAGGGGGCTGGCTGGCTGTATACATTAGGGGGGCTGGCTGGCTGTATACCACTTGGGGCTGGCTGTATATTACACCCTCGGCTTATACTCGAGTCAATAGGTTTCCCCAGTTTTTGGTGGTAAAATTAGGGGTCTCGGCTTATGCTCATGTCGGCTTATACTCGAGTACATACAGTAAATTAGTTTTTTTTCTTCGTTGTCTGTTGTCTTTTGTCTTTTGTACGTAATTTACCTTCCTGTTTTTTGACCCTGTTAAATATGTCTATTCACTTTTCTGTGTTGTTGGCTTTCAATTGACACAATGGGGGTCATTTACTAAGGGCCCGATACTTCCAATTTGCGCCGATCGGATTGTGGCGCATCGGCGCCGGCATGCACGCGACGGAAATCAGGGGCGTGGCCGAACGAAAACCCTACGGATTCGGAAAAACCGCTGCATTAAAAAAAAAAGTGTCGCTGGACACGAGCTTACCTGCACCCAGCAGCGGATCGTGAACTCCGGCGGACCTCGGCGGTCTTCAGCGCAGCAGCAACGCCTGGTGGACGTCGGAGGAACTGCCTTAGTGAATCGCCGGAAGACCCGAATCCATCGCAGAGAACGCGCCGCTGGATCGCGAATGGACCCGGTTAAGTAAATCTGCCCCAATTTGTGCCTTATTTGCACATTATTCCACCTTCCATGAAAAAAACTTTCTATCGACAACATTTGGCGCCTTTTTTGTCATAATTTAACCACTTTGTGCCACAATGCAAACACTCACATCTGTCCTGTTAAGATAAATAGGGAAACCTGAGGCTTTTCTAGTTTTTTTACAACCTATGGAATAGGTACAAAAAGATGCAGAAAAGGTACATCTGGTTGACAGATAGTAACGTCCCCCAGGGCTCTTCAGCAAAATAAACAAAAAGAAAAAAGTAATTTCTAAAAGGAATGACTGGCTATTATCTATGATAAAGGTATCCAGCATTATAAATTAAGTGGTAGATTTCCTTTAAACTAGAACAAAAGAGTTGAAATCTATAACTTTTAACCGGTTAAGGACCCTTTCCTGTTTTTTCATGTCCATTTTTCACTCCCCACCTTCAAAAATCTATAACTTTTTTATTTTTCCATGTAAAGAGCTGTGTGATGGCTTATTTTCTGCGTAACAAATTGCACTTCATATTGATGGTATCAAATATTCCATTCCATGTACTCGGAAGCGGTAAAAAAATTCCAAATGCAGTGAAAATGGTGAAAGAATGCATTTGCGCCATTTTCTTGTGGGCTTGAATATTGCGGCTTTCACTGAGCGCCCCAAATGACATCTCTACTTCATTCTTTGGGTTGGTACGATTAAGGGGATACCAAATTTGTATAGGTTTTATAATGTTTTCATACATTTACAAAAATTAAAACCTCCTGTGAAAAAAAAATTTTTTTGATTTTGCCATCTTCTGGTGCTAATAACTTTTTTATACTTTAGTGTACGGAGCTGTGGGTGGTGTCATTTTTTGCGACATTTGATAATATTTTTAATGATATCATATTTAGGACTGTACAACCTTTTGATCACTTTTTTTAGATTTTTGTATATTTTTCAAAATGGCAAAAAAGTGCAATTTTCGACTTTGGGCGCTATTTTCTGTTACAGGGTTAAACGCATTGAAAAACTGTTAATATATTTTGATAGATCGGGCATTTTCGGACGCGTCGATACCTAATGTGTTTATGATTTTTACTGTTTATTTACATTTATGTCAGTTCTAGGGAAAGGGGGGTGATTTGGATTTATAGGTTTTTTATTTTTTTTTTATTTTTTTTGTTTTTATTTTTACTATTTTTCAGACTCCCTAGGGTACTTTAACCCTAGGTTGTCTGATCGATCCTATCATATACTGCCATACTACAGTATGGCAGTATATGGGGATTTTCCTCCTCATTCATTACAATGTGCTATCAGCACATTGTAATGAAGGGGTTAAAACGAAATAGCCTTGGGTCTTCGGAAGACCCGAGGCTACCATGGAGATGGATCGCCGCTCCCCAATGACGTCACGGGGAGCGACGATCCTAGGTAAGATGGCGGTGCCCATGTCGGCAGCCATCGCTGTGATAACACCCGCGATCGGTGCTAGCAATATGCAGCAAAGACTTACCGGCTATGGAGAGGGCTCAGCCCGTGAGCCCTTTCCATGCAGCGGGACCCGACCGCCGCCGTGAATACATGGCGGGCGGTTGCGAACCAGTTAAACAACATTAAAAACAATTTACCACAGTAAATTCAGTTTCTTCTAAAAAAGAAATGCCGTTCTCAGTACTGAACTGCCAACAAAGGTCTGATACCAAAACAACAAGTAAAACCAGTGACAAAGTATTCATAGTTTATACTTCTTAGCTATGCAGGCCATTAGAAGCTTACAGGAACTCCACACCACTCCTCCTCTGAGGGAGAGAGAGACAACTCCCTATCGCAAACAGCTAAAAAAAACCTGGCTTTCCTCAGTTTCACACAGACACAAAAGGGTTGTAGATAAGGTCTTCAAAGTGGTCAATTGCTACCTGTAGCAGTCTGCAAGTTCAGAAAGTAGGCTATCCAAGACAGCAAAATGTTTGGGTGGGCAGTCCTCAGATAATCCAGTAGTGGCCATTTTTAATCCAATGGTACTGTCCCACAAAAGTGATATATTCCCCTATCCCCTGCGCCCCCAGTGATCAGCATAACAGAGGACCGGAAATTCCCCAGTAAACTAAATGCAAGTAGGGCTTCCATGGGGGGTATTGACATTGACCTTAGGCAGCCCCATGGTCATGAATGGAGTGCCGGTCATGCCTACACATTGGCACTCCACTCAGGAGTTTCAGGATCTCCAGAAATCTGTAACATATCCCCTATCCTGTGAATTAGGGATAAGTTGCTTTTGTGGAACAGTCCGTTTTCCATTTGTTGGCAACTTCAGATGGACAACTCACTGTTTAAGAAGTAATTGTCATAAAGCACTTGTGGCTGGAATGATCATTCAAACAAGACTGCAGAGTCCGCTACTTTCAAAATAAACACCTTGTGACTATGTTTTCCACCTGAGTGGAGCCAGCACTAAAGCTCAGCCAGCCCAGTGTAAAGTCAGAAGCTGCCAGGGAGATTGCAGATACTGGGTGCCACATGTTGGCGGATTTCTGCTTGAGGAACCCACCACATGGCAAAAGACTGTTAGTAAATGAAAGACAGGAGGGTCAGTGATCCATATTGCCTGATAACATGTTACTGCCAGCTGGATGGCGGCCTGAATAACCTACTTATCCAGAACTAAATTGTAATTATTTCAGCTTTCTTCTATTATGACATTTACCATTGTTCACTTTTGTCTTGGAAGAAGAAACAATTTTCATATAGAAGAAGAATATTTACCATACTGGAGTGTATTCTCCCCTGTTTGCTTTGTTCTGTTATTGATGTCTGTTAATTGAAATGAATTGTATGATTACATTGTAACATTTTCATGTAATTTGGTAAGAATGCAGTAATTATTTGCTTGGGAAACTACTTCTTGCAGCGCTTGAGCAGCTGAGATAGCAGGGTCCTGGGGTCCTTTTATACTAGAGCTTTTTCATCTCCACAAACACTTGTAATTTTCAGTAGTGTTGTAATTGGTGATGATTAAATGCGGCATTCATAAGGCAGCTCCTTTTTTTTCATGTCCTGACAATATAATTCAGTTTACATGAAAACAGGAGCTGTCTATGGTAGAAAAGAGGCCCAGAAATAAACTGTGTTAGCCAAGGACAATCTGTAGGGTTCTACAGGGATATGTACAATGGGTCGGCTTAGTATATGCACCTGTTCTGGCTTCAGATGATCAGTGTTCTGCTTTTCTCCACTACATATGTGTATATGAGGGGTTTACAGACCACAAATGATGTCATTATAATTTTCTAATCATGATCCCCAGGGTTGTTATCATTGACTACTTTTCTCCTCTAGTCCTCCTGGCATTTTATTATTTAACTCATTGGGGCACATCTACTAAGGGTCCGTCGGATGCATTTCTGTCAGGTTTCCCGAATTTTCTCATTTTTCCCTGAATTGCCCCGGGTTTTCGGCACACTCGATCATATTGTGGCGGAACCGCGCCAGATCGGGGGGGGTGTGGCCGTTGGACAACCCAACTGATTCAGGACAAACCGCAGAATTTAAAAATCAAATTGTGTCACAAGATAAAGCACTCACATGCACCAGGAAGAAGAAGGTGACTCCGGCGGACCTCAGCGGGGAAGCGACACATGCAGGAAATTGGTTGACGATCTTAGTGCGGCAGCTCCGAATCCTCATCGGACATTCCGGATCGGCGTCGTTAACGGTAAGGGTAAGTAAATATGCCCCATTGCATCCCTTTGGACCCAGAGGGGGGAGACCAGCTTTTATTATTAGCCCCCACAGTAATGTTAATGATGTTTCCTCCCCCCAGAATAAAGAATGAGCAGGTAAGTTTGGACATCTACCCTAAATAACCCTGATGGTAGATGTCCTTTAATGTACATATTTTGCAGGATGTTTGGAAGCTGGAACTACAGTGACTCAGCTTTCAATGGCTTAATAGATGTAATGGTGTTACCTGGAATTGGTAAGAACACATTTCTTAAATGTTTCAAAGAATTTTTCCATTTTGTCAATCATTCAACTAAAAAAGAAACATAGAGACAACATATATGTCAGCTGTTCTCAGAGGATACACTCTCCACCAGTCATGTATTTCCTTGTCTGTGATTATGTGCAAAATATTGTAGTTTAATAGGTAAAGAATCTGAGTGGCAGGAAATGACCCAATATCACAGAAGAGCAACACAAGGAACACAACAGGAAGCATCAGGTGAGCAGTTATCTCACCAATGATAGTGACCACTGTGCTTTACTCTACTCATAGAGGTTTTCCAATAGGGTGTTTATAAAGAAATAACTAAAACCCCAATACAGCCTACATATTACTCATTAATAGTTTTTAGAAGAGACCAAATTAACAACGCATTGTAATTTAGAGAAGGAGGACAATAATTTATTAGGATATCATCAGTCAAAGACACAGTAGGGGGAATAGCTAAAGGCTCTCAGACCTCAATCAAAAATACTGGCAGTGTTAGTAATAACTGATAACATTTCTCTCCTCCCTGGTGCCAATGACCCATTATTGGGAGCAACCATAGATCGCTAGCACTCCACAAGCAGAGAGCTGCTTCATACATCAGAAGGTTAGTCAGAGACTACAGAACTCATCAGACACCGGCAGAAGTAACTTCTAGAAACCCACAGGTGGCATGTCTTCCTGACTTGGTACAGATATTCTTGACTCTCTTTCATGGCCATGAGAAACTGTAGAATTTAGCCTACTGTCCCACTGAAAATACTACAGTCACTTACATTGTAATGTTCCATAAATAATTTACTTAGACTACTGAAAACTGCATGTGAAGTTTGCCTGTGTAGGGTGCAGAGGGTGCCAGATTCCGGATTTCTTTTAACATGCGTGCACCTTTAACATGTGCAAGCAATACATTTCTGTCTTATTTGCATCTCAAATGTGTCCAGGGCCGGCGCTATGGGTAGGCAAAGGTGGCAATTGCCCAGGGCCCCTGGGAGAAAGGAAAGAATCTCTTCTTTCAAATGAATCTTGAATTTTGTTCCTAGGTGCTATGGATCCAGAGATATTCAGGTTTAAAGTGAGAATATCAGGTGCCGTTTTGTATATAAAAATCACTCCCAACGGAAGTTTAACAGTTATAATCTCCGTTTTCCTACAATTTAGAAACACAATTTTAGAGTCATATAAAAGAGGAGACTCTCTCCTTTCATAGGAAAAAAGAAGTGAGGTTCTATGTGTCACAGAGCCAGAGATACAGCCCCCTGAAATGTCCCCCCCTCCAGAATCTTAGCCATCAGGCTTCAGGGAGCATTTGCTGGACACAGGAGCTGCTGCACCTCACAGATAATGGAAATATTCACTTTATATGTTACTACATTTTGAGAAGGGATAATATCAACTAATATTCATGTTTTTAACCCTTCTCTATGCAGAACTATCTAAGAAAACACTTTGGGCCACATGCATCAATCGTTTTTTTCTGTTGTTTTTGCGCCTTTTTATTCAGGTGCACAGTTTTTGTGCCATTTTTGCGACTAAACGCCAAATTAGCTGCGCAGCAAAAATACCCAGCTTTCCCTTATTTATCCTACCAATCCAGATGTTTTGCTGCGCCTAATGATATTCATCACTTGCGACTTTTCATTTAGGCGCAAAAACACTCCAGCCCGAAGGTGGCGTTAACTGAGAAGAAAGCACTGCAAACACTAGAACAGATCATACAGAAATGAACTACTCTGCAGACACTAGTACAGATCATACAGACATGAGATACTCTGCAGACAGGAGCTGCAGACTCTATTTACAGTTCATCACCTTCTATTTACAAAACATTCTGCAGAATCCTGAGCTCAAAGCAAGAGAGAAGAGAACATTACAGAATGTTGCACCTAGTACTGACAAGTGCCCCCATGTAATTCTGCACAGTATCACCAATGTCTGAGGGGGATACTGTGCAGAATTACAGGGGTGCAGCAGGAGACTAGCACTGGGGGATCCCCTCCAGGAGAAGCCCCTGCTGAGGAGGTCACTGGGTGCAGGGTGTCACACACCTGGGTGCTGCTGTGAGTGTTATCTTCATTCTGGGCTGTGGGAGAAGCAGAGAGGAGCTTGTAGCAGGATCACATGTAACTGCCCGAATCTAACATTGCGCTTAAACTGCGCCTAAACTGCGCCTAAACTGTGTTAAAGTAAAGTGATTAATAAGAGGCAGGAAATTAACTTATCACAGATGGTTATAGCTTGTGATAATTCTGGAAAACAGTGTGCCAGAATTTAGGCACAACTACTACACTTAGGCGCACAAAAGTGATAAATGTGGCCCTTTCTCTCTTATTCCCTTTTATTTTGTGATAGTTATTTTTTGTTGGGAAAATTGACTGATACGATGAACATTCAATCCTCTTCACCTAATGTGACTACACCGCGACCAGAACATGTCCGAAAAGTTATATGTAACAGCAAAAACACACACATGTCCTGGAATAAAGTTTTTATTTCCCATCATCCTCCATTATTTACACCTCTGTTATGACGTTCTCACTCTCATTCTTATGAAGCGGGGAGGGTTCTGTTATTGCGCGGATAATACAATGGCGACATCTAAAAGTGACTTTTATTATCTCATTAGAGAGGTTTATGGATATATACGGTAGTTATTTATTTGGGTTACCATTGTCTAAGGAACAGACAATGATACATCTGTGTAAATTTTCTGCAGTTCCCTTTGCTGCATATTTTGGTGAATATACACATGTGGGGTATGTATGGTCTCCTCACATCTTACTGTTTTAGGAAAGTATATTTTCTTTATATAAGTATCTGGATTTGTACATATTTTAGAGGAAATTTTGAATGTTAATTGCCAAATGCATCGCCTGGTTGTCTGCTTTCAAAATTCTATAGGTTTTATGGCGCCTTTACTTTTTATTCTGTTTTATTGATATATTTTGCAGGTTGTGACTGTCTAAAAATGTCTAGCTGAAAAGTAGATATCTAGTTATTACAGTTTTAGTAATATTATTAGGATTTATTGATGTGAACATATCAATATGGGACATTTGTGAACTGTATACATGTCCATCTATTACATTTAGGAGATGTGAAGGTAAACATTTTCTGTTTGGATCAAATTTTTTGCCATCAAAGTCAAATTTTAAGTATTTTTAATAAAATGTTTCAATTTGAATCAAAATTGCATGAAGGCGCCTATGTCTATAAACTCTTTGATGCAATTTTGAAAATGGGGCAAGTGTCTTCTTTCAGAAAATATCGGTCCCTCTCCCCAATGGGCCTCACAGTCTAATCAACCTACCAGTAATTTTGTGGAGTGTGGGAGGAAACCGGAGGAAACCCACGCAGACACAGAGAGAACATACAAAATCTTTGCTAATGTTGACCAGCGCTGCAAGGCTGTAGTGCTAACCACGGAGCCACCATGCTGCCCATAAATCTCCCTATCATTTATCTATCTCCTATAAAATTCTCCCATATTACAGTTTGTTTTACCATACTAAAGGAGCCTCTTGCTGACTGTGACTGGTCATAAAATAGTTTTATTTTGGGGCCCCACTTTTAGTTTTGCCCAGGGCCCCACTTTGTCTAGAACCGGCCCTGAATGTGTCGTATGGTCCGACAGCACCGGAACGACCCCTTCAGTGCTCCATGCAGGGGGCGGGGCTAAAGCGACAAAGCAGAGACAGACAGAAACTCAGCTCCAGAATCTCACACAAAACTCAAAGATGGCCGCCACCCGAATCTAAGTCAGAAGTTACTGGGTTTTGTCTAGAGAAAACTAAAATAGTGTATGCCAGGACTGATAGAGACAGGTTGGACTGTTGGACAGGTTGAATATCTGTGAAATGCTGCATTTATGTTAATAACAGTGAATTAGAGAATGTGTTATTTTGTTATGCTGAGTATATATAAGAAACTTGTCTTAGTGGGAATACCCCTTTAATCTCAGTCATGCATAGCATAGTTTCAGTTAAGATGTTTGAAACTGTGTTTCAAACATCTTAACTGAAACTGAAATTTTTGTCTTGAATTAGAATTTTTTTTTTTATAAAATGATTAAGCCATTAGGGTTTTACGAAATGCATCATGTTCTGTTAATACATGAGTGTAAATTAACATGTTATTAAATATATTTAGAAAGGTGGAATTTTTCACTGCATAAGTTGGAGGATTTCAAGGTTAACAACTGTGGAGATTGTTTTAAAAAAAGGACAAGTCAATGAAAACATAATGCGGCAGATTTATCAAGCAGTCTGATAGTCAGAATATTTCTAGTTGCCCATGGAAACCAATCACAGCTCCCCTTTAAAATATTCATGAGCACTGGTAAAATGAAAGCTGAGCTGTGATTGGTTGCCATGGGCAACTGGAAATATTTTGACTTTCAGACTGATTGATAAATCTGCCCCAATAATCATTCATAGCTAAAAATGCAGCCCCGGGTTAGAGAAGCTATGGCACATTTACGTGCAGTGCCAGGTTTTTATTCTTATGGTATATTGTATATATATCACAGAAGTATTGTTGCTTTTCTTTATTTATTTTTGTATGTCTTTAAAAAAAATGTAATATTGTAAAGTAATAAATGTAATATTTTAATGCTTTTTTAGCATGGCAAAGAGAACAAAATATTAATCAAATCTTTTGGAGGTTTCAACTTCGTAGTGATTCTGGTGCAGTGCTTTTATGGCCTTTCATCATCACCACATGGTAAAATCTGCCATATACTGTGGTTTACAGGAAAGAAGCCCAGTACACAGAATTGTCCGCCGATAATGCACTGTGCCGCGATTCACAAAGATTGTGCGCCCGATATCCTGCATGTGTCGCTTCCCCGCTCAGCTCCGCTGGAGTTCACCTTCTTTTTCTTGGTGCATGCAAGTGCTTGATCTTGCGACACAATTTGAAAGTTAAATCATTTGTTTGTTCGGAATCAGTCGGATTGAACCCAAAAACGGTGGAAAGTCAGACGAAAGTGCATCCGCGGAGCCTTATTAAATAAGCCCCAGTGTGTTGGCTGTGTCTGCTTACTGGAGCTCGATCCAATTTACCTAAAAGATAATTCATCAATGGTGCTGAGCAGACCTGAACTTTGTACCAAACTTTGTGGGTTCAGGTTCTTCTGGATCCAACCCTATATTTCATTAGAAGTTCGGGTCCAGGTCTGTGTTTGGTTCAACTCCCTGCTCTTGACACCCACGATTGGTGCCAGACCATTAACTCTTTAAATACTCCTGGAAAAGTCACTAAATGACTGTGGACACACACACGCTGGCACTAGCATCCTGACGGCACATTTTGGGGAGGATCGTCACTGCCCAATGACGTCATGGGGCCACAGCTATTTCTACTTTTATTACATTAATTAAGATTAAATGTATGTTTTACAGCATTTATTAATAAAATGTACAGAAACCCCCTCACAAATAAAATATCCAACAGCCTCCCATTAATGAAATGTCCAGCAGCAGACCCCCTTATTTTTTTAAATATCCAGCAGCAGCCCCCTTATTAATAAAATGTCCATCAGCAGCCCCCTTATTAATTAAATATAATTATGAAATATCCAGCAGTCCCCTATAAATGAACTGTCCAGCAACCCCCCTAATCACTGCACTGTCCAGCAGCCCCTCATGTTAATGAAATGTCCAGCATCAGCTCCGCCTTTTATTGAAATGTCCAGCAGCTGTCACCCTTATTAATGTTCTGCCCAACAGCAGACACAGGTCTGCTTGTACTCAGTATTTACCTCCGGCACTCTCTGGAGCTTTCTAGCCCCCAGGTAGTAGTTCAGCAGTCCATGTGGAGACACGTCTGTGGTGACACCTTGTTATGACATCATAGAGTGTGCGCAGGCAGAGCACACAGATGTGTATGCATATCTTAAAGACAAATATATATAATTGATTCTCTTCCCCTCTTATTGACCCACAGTCTACCATCTGGCAAATCCGGGCAGGGGTAAGACTGCGATTTTTATACCCCTGTTTCTTATATCTTGTAATTTATATGTAGATTAGCAACATTAAACATTGAAAATTGCTCCATTTTTGGTCATGAAACCAAGATTTACTAAACTATGATAACATTCACATGGTGCTATAGTAGAGCAATAGAACTGTTCATGGGTATCTCCTAAAGGTGAAACCATGCCAATGTGCAATCATTGTAGCAATGAACATGTTGATCTTCTATCAGCCTACTCAAAAGTTAATATTCGAAAACAGCTAATCCCAGGTTAACCCTTTACACTCCAGCTGACAACTTCTGCTCTCCTAGAACCCCCAGATGATCTCTCACCCTTGTGCTCCTTATAAACGTGCCTGTATGGAAGTAAGATTTATACAGTCATCAGCAGATTACTCACCATCCTGCTAAGACTTGTCTCAGCACCAGGGGTAATAAAATGAATGCAATATATTAACATATAGAATGTTATAAAGAAAAGAACAGAGTACAGCTTCATTAGCTGCATCTGGATAAGAATTCTGATAATTATAGGTTACGAGGTTATACATTCAGTTGGATGAAGTCAATCAGAAGGAGTGTAATACATCCTGTTAGGACAATACAACATTGATGATTTATGCTGACTTGACAGATTTGAAGCAATTAGTTGTTTTTTAAGCAGAACATTCAGTGTAAATTTTATCAGGATTATGAAAAGGTTGTGATTTTCAGTATCATCCTTACTGTTAATAAATTAGAGGAGTCATGGTTTCCCTAATGGATAGGTCTGGTTAGTTGCAAATGGTTTCAACTTACAAATGGTTCCAGATCTGGTGAAAAGTTTATGGGAATCATTTATCTTTAGTCAGGACATTTGTACCTGTATTTCTTTGCTTTGTCTCGGTTTTTTGGACTTGGGGCCAAGTTGAGCCAAAAAGTGAGCCAAAAAAAGTTGCACATGTGAGAGAAAAGATAAATGACCCCCTATGTTCGGTATAGACATAACAAGGCTATATTTAACCCTAGGGATGTCTACTGGGACCAGAAGTGTTTAACCAGTTTATAAAAGATGAAGTTGGCCTTCATATTAAATTCTTTGTATTTGCAGCCATCAGGCTCTGTAATGTTGTAGATCAAACCCTACATAATGGATAAACTATTCGGTTTCCCCTTGTTTGCCTTTCTATCTGCTCGGGAAGTGGGCACCATTTTTGGTGTACCTTGTTCATGCTGCAGAATTGTGGCACAGATAGAATTGTGGTGCACGTCAGTAATAAATGACAAAGTGAAGCCGCAACACAAAACTGGTGCAGACACTTCTTTCTAGGTTTACACGTTCTTTCTAATGTAAAGTCAGACAGAAAACTGGTGCAAACACTTTAATAAATGTGCGCCAATGTCTTCTCATCCTAGAAAAGAGGCTGCTTTCCCGTCAATCGCATGTGATTTGTAGATTTTGTTCTGTCAAAAGTGTGCAGAAACATTTAATAGGAATACACTGGAACAGTCCTTTGTTGTAAGGAAAAATGATGATGGATAAATAAAGGGAGAAAAGAAGTTCTGATAGCCCTAACCGGGTTAACAAGCAGAGACATGTAAATGAATCATAGAGAAGGTGTACAAATCTTAAAGGGAACCTGTCACCAGGAGATCCATTTTTAGCAGTCCCCACAGAGCATAGAACATTCACTGCCAAAGTGTTTTTGTATAAAAAATAGGTTTTACAGAAAAAAGATATGTTATATATTACCTTTCAATGCCATGTGCTCTGTGACTAGGCACATGTCCCCTAGGTGTGGCTATAGAGGAGCAGCCCCTACCCTTGGGAAACCGCTCCTCCATGTGTCCTTTTCAACTATATGAAAACGCCCATCACTTGGCTTAGCGATGCCCCCTGCTCCTCTATAGCCACTCCCGAGTGATTCATATATTTGAAAAGGACACATGGAGGAGCGGTTTCCCAAGGGTAGGGGCTGCTCCTCTATAGCGGTTAATTTTTAATAATGGACCTGTTTAACTGCAAATAACTATTAGATTTTTTTAAAAGGTAAAAATTATTTATAAAAACACATATTTCCATTTTGAAGTGGAGAGAAAATTGTTTCAGAAACCAGAACCTTATACTTATACTGTTTAAATTGATGGTATTTTTAGAAATTATTTGCTAGCCCGGCTTAGCACAAGACATGAAATGACAGGAGTGCGCTATGGTTTTGGAGGTTTTTTATCCTGGTGCTGGTTTTCTGGCACCACACAGATACTACACATGTTACAAACCCCCTCAAATTAACTACTTTAAAAATCTAGACACCCAAAGAGGAGAAATATCTAATGAGGAGAAATATTGACTTTTTGAAATTTGTATTTTTTTGTGGAAATGAATGAAATGTTCATAAATAAATAGATTTTTAATTTCAGTTTGTACTCTTAGAAAAAAGAAGTTCCTATACTTCTGCCATTTTCAGGGATGCCCTAAGTTTGCTTCTTACATATTGTTTGGGTTGGCGCAAGACATGAAATGACTGGAGCACGTTATGGATTTTGGGGGCCCTGTTTTGCTGTTGCTTTTTTTCTGCCACTACACTGCCATTAACGTGCGTTGTTCGATTTTCAACGCACCCAATCGTGTAAGGTATCTGCACACTGGCACTACTAGCAGAGTAGCTGCCTGATTTACTCCAGCATTAATCCTACAAATATACAGCAAGCATCAGAAACTACCCGTATATACTTGAGTATAAGTCAACCTGAGGATAAGCCCAGGGTGGGAAATGCATTGGTCACAGCCTCCCCAGTATATAGCCAGCAAATCCCCTGTAGTATATAGCCTGCCACCCCCCTGTAGTTTATAGCCTGCCAGACCACTTTAGTATATAGCCAGCCCCTGTAGTATTTAGCCTGCCAGCCCCCTGTAGTATATAGCCTGCCAGCCCCCTGCAGTAAAAAACCTGCAAGCTCCTGTAGTATATAGCCTGCCAGCACCTGTAATATATAGCCTGCCAGCCCCCCTGTAGTGTATAGCCTGCCAGCCCCTGTAGTGTATAGCCTGCCAGCCCCTGTAGTGTATAGCCTGCCAGCCCCTGGAGTAAATAGACTGCCACCCCCCTGTAGTATATAGCCTGCCAGCCCCTAGTATATAGCCTGCAAGAAAAAAACAAACAGTGTACTCACCTTCCGAAGCCCCCCGGCAGGTCCTCTTCTATACAGCAATGCTCCAGCATCGGCTCCATGTCCCCGCGCTGTCTGTCGCAGGCTCCATGACGTCAGCCGCTTGCTGACATCATAGTGTGTGCCATAGTGTGAATGTCAGCGAGTGCCTGATGTCACGACAGAGCAGGGACACAGAGCTGATGCTGTAGCATCGCTGTATAGAAGAGGACCTGCCGTGGGGCGTCGGAAGGTGAGTACACTGTTTATTTTTTTGCTTGACTCGAGTATATTTCGAAGTGAGGTTTTTCAGCACATTTTTTGTGCTGGAAAACTCGGCTTATACACGAGTATATACAGTAGCTGCATTCGGCTACTTTCTGATGTGATTGGGGGACCCTAGCAACCCAAAGTCAGAAAGGGGGATTCCCTACAACATGGGAGGTGTGCAGTCTGATCTCAGCTGTCTGGATACAGGACAATTACACTGCAGTTCTCCTTCCTCAGCACGTGTGAAGCTCTTAATGAGCTGCCGTACATATTCTACGGCTCACAGTTAAAAGCATACCACTCTGATGTATAAAGTCGTACATTGGTAGACAAGTGGTTAATAAATAGAAGAAAAATTTCAAAATAAATTTTTTTTTTAAATAGCCAACAGTGTTAAAAAGTAACTTCAATGACTGTTATCTTTAAGTAATTGTCCATGTCAGTTTTATCTAGTATTTACTCATTTAGTAAGTAATCTGGACATGCATTCTGTTTCCTATGTGCATAACCTTACTTTTATCTGTGTTAAATCAATAATTTTCCAAACAAAGATATAGAAGGTGGAAGGGTTGGCAGAAAATTGGAAAAGGAAGAATTTTGGTACAAAATGTCACCTTTTTAAAAGATGAACACATAATGGGGCACATTCACTTACCCGGCCGCTTGAGTTCACAAGGTCCTGGAGTGTCCGACGGTCAGCCAGTTTGACGTGATTCACTAAGATCGTGCGCCTGATATCCTGCTTGTGTCGCTCCCCCACTCAGGTCCGACAGAGTTCACCCTCTTCCTCCCGGTGCATGTAAGTGCTTGGCTTGCGACACAATTTTGAAGTTAAATCCCACAGTTTGTTCGATTCCGTCGGATCGTCCAACGGCCCGCCCACCAATTTGTGTCACATGAAATCCGATCGCGAGCGCACAATTGCCTTCTAAATACCTGTCCCAGGGGCGTGATCCCCGAAAACGTTGGAAAACCCGACGGAAATGTGACCCTTGTAAATAAGCCCCACTGACTGTTGAAGTTCTAGGGCAATTATTACTATATCTGTTATGTATGATAGAGTTCTCTGCAAACTTTCTTCAGCTGGGTACATACCCAACCATTTCTTAGTGATCACTGATTCCCTCAATGATCAGTGAGTTGTGATATGATCTTGGATAAAAATGTTTTTGAAAAACCCCTTTTAACATTAGAACATAACACAATTTATTAAACTCAAGGGTCATTAGTACCTTGTTTTCAATGTCGAAATTTAGCAGTTCTGTTCTGCTCTTCTTTGAATGAGGATTTCTTTGGAACGGGCCTAACATATCACAACAATTTATTTGGCTTTTTTTAGGGTGTGTGAGTTTTTAATAGGATAATTTTATTAATTAAATGTTTTTTATTCCTATAATTTACTGACAAATTTCTAAAAATGTTAAAAAATCTCCTTTAATGTCACATTATTTTGTTTCTGGGTTTAACAGAAGCGGAGATATACACTGTTAATGTCAGAAATGGAGAGTTGTATCTCGAAATTTTTCCTGCAATTTAAACAGTATATATCTCCAGTTTGACATAAGAACGGTGCTACCATTCAGAAGATTTAGCTGTTTGAAGTGTGCCACTGTCTTTACAGGTTCTATTTACTTAGGGGTATGTGAGATTAGTATATATATAACTGATCGGGAGTGGTGAAGAGGTTAAGCATTAGAAAAGTCTCATCACAAGGATTACATTTTTTATTAATTAAACTTTATTTAAAACCTTTGAATGTGACTGGGGTTAACCCTCACATCCCACTCACCAAGTCATAAAAGCTCTACATAATATTGAATGCTCCTTCCAAGAACTATGAACTGAAGGAGCAATGGCGTGAGATACTGTACTGTCATCAACTGCAGTCAGTTCTGAATTTTTAGCATCTTAGAAGTTTTACAAAGAAAATGGAAACTGACCTTCACACTATAACAATATATACAACTGTATAGTCTCATATATCATTGCACAATATTTTAAAGTGGAATTTCTTAAAACCCACACTATGGTAATTCCCACTATTGTACAACAGTTTACAAGAATCTTGTGGCTTTCTGCCGACAAACAAGCAAAGAAAATGTAGAGCTGTCATCCATAAGGTGAGAAGGTGTGGTGCTTGTCATGCAGCAATAAGCCTTGGGCAATACAAGGTGTGAGTTATCTCCAAGTGCGTCATTTATTTTGCTTTATAGTTTTTTTTCTTGCATCGATCATCATTTCCTTGATGTATACATCTATCTGTTAAAGGAAGGAGAGTGTTGGGAAGTGTCTGAAAATCCTTGAAATGCCGCCAAGGGGATGATCACATCATGTTTTTATCAAACGCTTAGTGGATCGGTTTGACGGATATGGTGAAAACAGATGTAAATGGATGATAAAAGAAAGCCATTAGTTACATGGAGGGGGAAACACAACAGCAGAGTCTACTATGCAGAGGATACATATAACCTCAAAGAGATTTTTGCTGGCAGATGACGATAATTTGGGTGGAATCCAGTGACATTTTTATTTCCATGATAACGCCCTGTGAGAGACAAGGATTACTGGTTAAAAACCAAAGTTATAGTTATATTAAGAGGTCATCAATGTGAACATTTAAAGGAAATCTAGCATCTACTGTCACAATTAGTTTTCCCCTTCTGCTTCATCCCCAAACTCTTTTTACCTATTCATGTAGCCGTTCTAAAAAAATAAACTTTAGTTTATCTATCTGCAAACTATCGTTAGGGGATCGGGATTACTGGGGGTGTGGAGTAGCCCCTGCAAGCTATAGGCAAAGGTTACTCCTTCCCCAGAGTAGCCTCTGTAGATCTGCCTACCCACTCATCCTTTACCCTGTGAACGTGGCCAATGTACTGCTGTGCAAGCGCTGTGGTTTTCCAACAGCAGAGGAGCTCTGTGTATGCGCAGCAGAAGCTGGGGAGCTCTACGCATGCTCTGCACGGAGACACTCCGAAAAATACAGCGCTTGAGCAGCAGTACATTGGAGTAAAGGATGAGCTGGTAGGCGGATCTTCAAAGGCTACTAGGGGCATGGAGAAACCTTTGGCACCTGAGCTCTCAGGGGCTACCCCACGCCTCTAGTAGCCCCTGCAGATAATTTCCATATAGATAAAATAAAGTTTCTTTATAAAAGGGCTACATTAAAGGATTAGCTAAAAAGGATTTGGGGATGATGCGGGGAGGGAGAAACCTACCACAGAAACCACTTCAGAAAGTAGATTCCCGATGGTAGAGACTTCCTTTAATAATTCCAATCAATCTATGAATAAGATTTAGGTGTGCAATGATACAATGATATAACTAGCAAACATATATCCTCTATCGTAGAGACTGTGGTAGAATATAGAGAAATAAAAAAATAATTAGATATATACAGTATATATGTATTTATATTCTAAGCCAATGTGATCTGAAGCAGGCCATAAGAGGCTGTCAATCACTGTATGTGGGCGGAGTAAACTGAACACTTATTACAGTATTCCCTCTGAGTTGTGTCTGAATTTACTCCAAATGATATAAATGTATGTATCCCTGCATGTATCACGTAAGACAATATCAAAATCCTGAAAACGCCCTTTAGGTCTTCGTAGTGGTATTATTTCCTTGTGGATCAGCATCTACTTGGAATATCTTTTACTTGCTAACCAGAAAGAGTTTATAGAATGGTTACAAAACCTGATATCTATTTGATGATCTATTACATGTTATTGTGGGTAAAGTTACTTGTACTGCTTTTCTTCATGCTCTTAACACACTGAGGTCTAGTTATTAAAGTTGTTTATAGGATTAATGAACATAATTATAAGCCAGAAAAGATTTTGCTTTACCTTTTTTTCCTGCTTTTGCGCATACAGCTTGTTCTGACCTAATAAGAGCACATTAATGAGACCTGTTTACAAATTTGTTAGGATTTTTTTAATATATATTAAAGCCATTTCCACTAATGCTATTTTTGCATCAAATAGCTCAGCTCTGACGTTAACAATGTCAGTTATTATCATTGTTCACTTTCTAGGTCATTTCATATTAAATCTAATAGGCCACCAATTCCTTTCTATAAATACATATTTTTGGGTTACTGCATGTTGCACCAACTTATCTATGACGTTATAATAGCAATCCTGATTTGAGTCAGCAACAGTAAATTAGAAAATAGATAGAAAATGACTGTGTAAGCTCTTTACAATGAGTATAGTACATATTGTCCTTTAGAGGGATACAAAAAAAGCAACTGAATAAGGGTCATTTATCATCAGTCAGGACATTTGTGTTTGTCTTTTCTTGGTTTTTACAGGTTTTGGATTTATTTCAGAGGTTGATATATTTCAGGCAGAGTCTGTGGGTTTTTAGTGACTTTTCATTAAAAAGCTGCACAAAAGTCAAGAACTCTTCTGCAACCCCATCTAAAGTTTTTCTAAGGCCTGATAGGGTCTGGAGTTTATCTGTGACTTTTTACCCACAATTTACAGCAAAATTATGTTTTTCCGACATATACCTCCAACAGCTGCCAATGGATAGACATACAGTGGCACCGGTTGCTCAATGGTTTAACATGACATTGATATGGACAGTGAGATGCAGGGCTAGAGGGGGTACATATACGGTTAGAGAAGTGGTACTGTGCAGTGTCTATAAAGGGCAAGAGAAGTGGTACTGTGCAGCGTCTGTTCAAGTCCCAGGGTCAACATCTGCAAAGAGTTTGTATGTTCTCACCGTGTTTGCGTGGGCTTCCTCCAGGTCCTCCAGTTTCCTACCACAATACAAAAAATACTGGTATGCTGATTATATTGTGAGCCCCGGGACAGGGACTCATTTTTCAAGCTCTGTGTAACGCTGTGTAATCTGTGTGCCCTATATAAATAAAGGAATTGTTATTATTACTATACAGGGCTAGAGAAGTAGTAGTATGCAGTGTCTATACATGGCAAAAGAAGTGGTACTGTGAAGTGCCTAAACAGGGTAAGAGAAGTGGTACTGTGCAGTGTCCATACAGGGCAAGAGAAGTGGTACTGTGCATTGTCTGTACAGAGCAAGAGCAGTGGTACTGAGCAATGTCTGTACATAGCAAGAACAGTGGTACTGTGCAATGTCTAAATAGGGCAGGAGAAGCGGTACTGAGCATTATCCATACAATGCATGAGAAGTGGTACTGTGCAATGGCTATACAGGGCAAGAGAAGTGGTACTGTGCAGTATCCATAAAGGGCAAGAGAAGTGGTACTGTGCAGTATCTATACAGGGCAAGAGAAGCGGTACTGTGCAGTGTCTATACAGAGCAAGAGAAGTGGTACTGTGCAGTGTCTATACAGAGCAAGATAAGTGGTACTGTGCATTGTCTATACAGAGCAAGAGAAGTAGCATTGTGCAGTGTCTATAAAGGGTGAGACAAGTGGTACTGTACAGTGTCTATACAGTGTAAGAGAAGTGGTACTGTGCAGTGTCTATAAAGAGCAAGAGAAGTAGTACTGTGCAGTGTCTATACAGAGCAAGAGAAGTGGTACTGTACAGTGTCTATACAGTGTAAGAGAAGTAGTACTGTACTGTGTCTATACAGTGTAAGAGAAGTAGTATTGTGCAGTGTCTATACAGAGCAACAGAAGTGGTACTGTACAGTGTCTATACAGAGAAAGAGAAGTGGTGCTGTGCATTGTCTATACAAAGAAAGAGAAGTGGTACTGTGCAGCGTCTATACAGAGCAAGAGAAATGGTACTGTGCAGTGTCTATACAGAGCAAGAGAAGTGGTACTGTACAGTGTCTATACAGAGAAAGAGAAGTAGTACTGTACTGTGTCTATACAGAGCAAGAGAAGTAGTACTGTACTGTGTCTATACAGAGCTAGAGAAGTGGTACTGTACTGTGTCTATACAGTGTAAGGGAAGTGGTACTGTGCAGTGTCTATAAAGAGCAAGAGAAGTAGTACTGTGCAGTGTGTATACAGGGCAAGAGAAGTAGTACTGTGCAGTGTGTATACAGAGCAAGAGAAGTAGTACTGTGCAGTGTCTATACAGAGCAAGAGAAGTGGTACTGTTCAGTGTCTATAAAGAGTAAGAGAAGTGGTACTGTGCAGTGTCTATAAAGAGTAAGAGAAGTGGTACTGTGCAGTGTCTATAAAGAGTAAGGGAAGTGGTACTGTGCAGTGTGTATACAGAGCAAGAGAAGTAGTACTGTGCAGTGTCTATACAGTGTAAGAGAAGTGGTACTGTGCAGTGTCTATAAAGAGTAAGAGAAGTGGTACTGTGCAGTGTCTATAAAGAGTAAGAGAAGTGGTACTGTGCAGTGTCTATAAAGAGTAAGAGAAGTAGTACTGTACAGTGTCTATAAAGGGCGAGAGAAGTAGTACTGTGCAGTGTCTATACAGTGTAATAGAAGTGTTACTGTGTGAAAGTTGTACTCACCATTGTTTATACTATCCACTTCATGGCACAGGATGTACCACAACATTTATAACAATATGTTTTACTATTATTATTATAATATCATTATTATTTACAATTATAATTATAAAATAAATAAATAAATATCAAGCTGCCTAAGAGTAAAAATGTGCTTAGCTGCCCATGGTAACCAATTACAGCTCCCCTTTAAAATATTCATGAGCACTGGTAAAATGAAAGCTGAGCTGTAATTGGTTGCTATGGGCAACTAAGCCCATTCTTACTCTTAGGCAGCTTGATAATTCTGTCCCATTATGTACAGGCGGTCCCTTACTTAAGAACACTTACACTTACTGACCCCTAGTTACAAACGGACCTCCGGTAATTGTTAATTTATTGTACTTTAGTCTTAGGCTACAATAATCAGCTATAACAGTTCTGGTGTTACAGGTGTCTGTAATGAAGTTTTATTGTTAATTCTGGTTCTTATGACAACCCAACATTTTTAAAATCCAGTTGTCACAGTGACCCAAAAAATTTTCTCTTGAGCTATAATTATAAAATATACAGTTCCGACTTGCATACAAATTTAATTTAAGAACAAACCTACAGAACCTATCCTGTGTGTAACCCGGGGACCGCCTGTATCTGGAATGTGGCATTATCAACTGTTCCCCTCATACCTGTTATATTTGATTAGTTTTACATATTTTATATATTTTATTTGTGTAACGGTGTATCACATTTATTGATGCATTAATAAAGCATATTTTGTTACAAATTTAGTTTTGTATAATTGGTATTAAATAGGGTTGGTTTTGTAGCTTTTTACATGCCTTAAACTTTGTCCTGTTTTATGTGCTCTTGAGTGTGTGATTGACTTCCACACATATTCAAACTTTATGTGATATGTAAATCTTGAATACTGCATAGCTCTCCTGTATAAATCTTACATTTATGTAATGTAAGTGTCTTAACAAATTTCCCACATTTATGCATAGTAAAACACAGAAAACTAACTTATGGAAAACAAATATTTATTAATATGTTAAAAAATAAATATACAAAAATATTTTAGAACAATCAATAACAAAAGCGTTGCATACATATGTTACAAAAATATACATATATAAAACTTAGATAACTGACTTTCACATTTTGACAATACCATATTATGAATATTTACATAAATATCTATAGATAAATAAATAGATGATAAATATGTACAAGCCGCTTTCTATAAAATATTATATACACCCCCAGACTAATGCCGGGAGGTAAGGAATGATTGATATAACAGCCTGTGAAATCTGAGTCATGGAATTGTCATCATATCACACATCATTGTTCTATCATGAGCAACCCCTAATACAATCTCCATATGGATTCTTCCAGAAGTCATGAGGATTTCAGTTCACTGAGAGATAATAAATATCTATAAAATCACAATTCCGCAAGGAACTGCAAAGCAGGAAAAGTAAGAGGACGCAAGAAGTTATCGCTCAAGAAATTGTAAGTTGATTTCTCTGTCTGGAACTAGAAGTGTTCTGGTCATGGGTTTCACCAAACATTCAGGATTCTCAGGCTTTACTTCAAAGTGAGTAAGAATCTGTAAAGGAAATTGGGAAACCATTACAATGATGAAAAATAACTCAGTTAATCGCAGAAAAAGGACATATATCACCAGGATGAAGGATTGTAAACCAAACATTCAGACATACTGGTATGTGCCTCCTCAGGCAGGATCTGCTGTTCTTTTAGCTACTTATGCTCTTGTTTTTAAGAAATAAGTGCTTAAAAATTATGCAAATGAGTGTAATGGGCTCCAGGTTCCATTAACTCCTATAGAACCAGGAGCCCCTGAGACTCATTTGCATATTTGTAAAAGCCTTTTTTTGTAAAAACAAGGGCATAAGAAGCTAAAATAAGAGCAGATCGATCCAGAGGGGGCACAAACCAGTATGTCAGTGCACTTGTTTTACAATCCTGATCTGGTGATAGATGTCCTTTAAACAAGTCTATAGATTTAACACTGTAAACTACAAATTCCATGATTGCTCTATATATGATTATCAATTTGTTATTTCTACATACCCTTGAAAGTGCAAGGTACACCTCTAGTTCTGCAATTCGTTTTCCAATGCAGCTTCTTTTGCCAAAACCGAATGGAATAGAGGCATATGGGTGATGAGACTCATCCTTCTTCAGCCAACGCTCTGGATGGAAATCATTGGGGTTTGTGAAGTACTTCTCGTCTCTTGAGGTGGCATAGTGGCAGAGCGTAATGAGAGTCTAAAAGATACAAGTTGTTGTTATTAGAATCATTTATGTAATCTCTACTATTCTGTGTTAAAACTAACTATCGTATGTGTATCCATCTAGTAAAAAGGCCTCAATTTACCTTCTTCGGTATGATGTACTCTCCTACTTGGATGTCTCGGTCTGATACAACACGGGCATTGCCAGGGATAACAGGATATAGTCTAAAAGAGATTAACATAACTCATGTTCAGAGTTTTGTCCCGATTTCTGGTTAGTAGTTAACAGATTGTTACATAAAGGGGTATTCCAGGAATAAGCATAATTCATATTCAAATGGGTCATTAAAATATAAGCTAATGTGATTAGTTGTTATCTGAAATTTTCCTCCCCTTAGCAGAAAAATGCTGTGGACATAGACTACAACGAAGAATTAAAATGCCCTTTAATCAGAACTGTGACTTTGTTCTTGTGAAGGAGACACAGGACAGAAGATGGCTACTGGTCACATGCCCAAATCACATGTCCTTCACCTGCCTAGGCAGGTCATGTGATCACTACTATGTTCGCCTGTAGTCGGTTGGTTGCAGTGCATCCAGTATGGCCGGTGTTGTGGTGAGAAGTCATCTTAGTGAGGGAATGTGCAGTGATGGCAGTTACACACATCATTACTATGGTAACAGAGCAAGAAAGTCTGTTACATCATCACTGGGAACAGAGCATAAGGGGAGGAGCTGTTACTGAAAGCTGAGGCATCATGGGAGATGTAGTTATAGCTGGTGGACATCTTGGAGATAACTCTGCCTACTTTAGAATGCCATTAAAATTTTGTGAATCATAAAAGCAAACATTTTAATCTCCATATTTATATCATTATGGGATTTTGTATTAGATGTTCATATTCCCGGAATACCCCTTCAAAATAAACCCTTAGCAATACATAAAAAGTCTAGGGCTACATATAAATATTTTGTAAATTCACCTTAGCACTTCTTTCACAACAGCTTTCATTAGGGGCATTTTGGCAACATCAGCCGCTGTGGCAATACCCCGGCCTTGAAGAACACCTTGGATCTCTTGGTGCAGAGAGGCTTGTATTTTCGGATGTCGTGCTAATTCGTACAGGCTCCAGGAAAGAGTGCTAGAAATCTGTCATAAATATGAAAACATAAACTTAAGCAACAAACAGTATAAAGTGGGCACTAAACACAAACTAATAAAAAAGTTATTATAGAATTTAAAATTAAACACATTGCAGATCCGGTAAAATTCCCCAAATTTAATTTAACTGCATCCGCATCCCTTACACTTTTTACTAAAACTTCCAGTATCCATTGTTAACTTACTGTATCCACTCCAGCCAGAAGCAGCTCCGTCACATTGCCATATACAGATTTCATTGGGATTTTCTCCTGAGCCAGATAATAGGTTAAGTACTTTCCTTCTACTTTTTCCCCTCTGGAAAGTTTCTCTGCAACATCCGCCATTCTTTGGTCAATATGACCTTTGGCTGCAAAATCAAATAGAAATGATATTATACACGTATACTGTACAAAAAAATAACAAAGAAGCAATTTTTTTTTTAAACAAAGTGAAATTATTTTACAAAACTGTAGAAATAATACAATAAAATAGTTTCGCGGAAAAGTAGATTGAAATGTAGTTCTATCACTATCGGCTGAGGGATGTTGCATTCTGCTTGTGCTGTTTACTCAGGAAAGGTCAAAGAACTTCATTAAACATGAAGTGGCTGATGTAAAGCTATATGTGGCCTTCAGGATCAAAAAGAGGAAACTGCTGTAGACCTTGTAGTGTTTGCACCTACAGCTGATATAGAGAGAAGACACAACACAGCTGTGATTACATCAGCCCGAGCGCTAACAGCAAAAATAATTAACTGAGATTGCAATGTATCCTCCCATGTAAAATCCATATTCCATTATGTAGATCAAAGAGCTCTTCTGTCTGGAATTACACCTCAGACTGTGTCCCAGTGAATATTGAGGCATGGATTTTCACTTGTGCACTAAAGCTGGCCATAACCCCTGACTCCCCGATTAACTTACACAAAAGTGGCTAAACTGTAGGGAAACAGTCCCACCTTACTCCTAATTAGATGATGGCAGATGACAGCAGACCACCTTATAAATAAGCACGCTGGCTGATCCACACATAAAAGTCACGTGTATGACCAACCTAAATGACGAGATTGTTGGTGCCTTTTCAGCATCTGTAGTGTTTTCTATGTATTTTAAGAAAGTTTAGGTAAAGTGACCTCTTAAAAAGACTACATCATTAATCAGGCAATGATCCTATCCAGACTAGAACTCTTGGTCCAATATTACATTACAATATGCTGATTTTTTGGGAAGACCACCTTTTATTTATATATGTATCATAGTTGAGTGTGTAAGATGCAAAATAATCCTTACCAAAAGCAAACATGTAATCCCAGGATTCACAGAATTTTTGCCAGGGTTTGCGTACAATTTTGTGCAAAAACTTGGGCATGGCCATTGTCAGAAGGGTCATCACAAACATAGTATTGATGGATTGGATGAACTTCTCTGTTTCTTCAGGGACCGTGGTTTCCAAGCAACCAATTCGAGATTCAAAAAGGACAGAAGAAATACCTAGGGAAAGATGAAATCTTTTATAGCCTGTGTAGAATTTTAATTCTTAAACATACACAATGAAATGTATTGACCTTCAAGTCTATAACTAAAGGAAATCTGCCAAACATATGAGAATGATGTAGCTACACTGATGCAGAAACATATCTTTTTTATTCCCTGAACTGATTGATTTTGCTGAAAAAACAATTATAAAATTATGATAATGAGGCTCTGTTGCTCCTGTAGTGGCCCTGGTGCTTCTCCTTATCCTAATTATGCACTGCTACAGCCCTGTCCTGCCCAGCATAAGCCGAAAATATGCCATCACTGTGTTGTCCATGACAGGCAGAAGGAATCAATTGCTGTACCATACTCCAGCTGCTGTGTATGAGTTATCCAGCTCAGGTTGATTAGTCCTGTCTGGACAGTTCAGGAAGTTCCTGTGTATGTGGAAGTAGTGTGTTTATGTATGGCAGCCAGGGCACCCAGCTTTCCCAAGGTCCTGAATTTCATAATAGTTTTTTGAGCAAAACCACTCAGTTCAGGGATTAAACAAGATATGTTTCTGCATCAGTGTCGCTACAGCATTCTCAATGTATGTTTGGTTCACAATGCATAAAAACAAATGGTAGATTTCCTTTAAGGTCTTAATTTTACCTTCTAATCCAAATCTGTAGAACTCGCTAGAGATGTCTTTGACAACATGTTCTGGATTTTGACTCCTATGGTGCTTAAGTTTCTTTATTAAGTCTCCAACTACATCATTCAGGACATCGCTGTATGCTTCCACCTCCTTAGGTTTCAACATGTGCTTCCCCAAAATACTGCGAAACTGCTGCCATTCCTCCCCTTCACTGAAAAAAAGCATATAAAGAAATGACACTTAATCATATAGATCTGATATGACATAAACTGAGGTTTGGGTAACTGATATTTAAGACCTATCAATAGGATAGATCACCACAATAGAGGGAGCCAAGTCTTACACCAGGCACAACTAAAGGCAATTTCAGTTCTGTGTTAATTTCAGCATTACACGTAGCCATGAAAAACTGACTGAGGAGGAGCCTGGCAATGGACACCCACCAATGTGATATTGATATTGTATGCTATGAGGTAATATTAATCTATCAGTCTTGACAAGGGGATCTAATCTCATCATGTAATGCTTTATCCCCCCCCGTGGTGGCGCCGCAGGGAAATTGATGACTTTTTGGTGGGGGTTGCTTGTACTCTTAGAAGCAGGGCATCCCCTAGACATCTAGGAGACAAATCTAACAAGAATTGATCCCACCAAAATGAACTTCATCTAAGGATAAATTATAAATATATCAGATCTACATTCACAGCTCTCTGTCTATTATAGAATGAATGGCTGATAGTTGAGCCATATAGAAAAAAATATATACTAAGTAGAAATTAAAGACCAGAAAATATCTTGTGGGCCCTTCTCCTATATGTTATTATTGATATACTTACGCTGTAAGTAGTCCATATGAATGTCCTCTGCACTGCCTGTAGTCTTTCCATGATGACAGATCAGAACGGATTGGATGTTTTCCTTCCTGGCGTAAGACTTGTTCAATCAGTGATGGGTCGGCTACATGGACAGTCAGGATGGGGCCAAAACTTGCCTTCCATACAGGCCCATACTTGGCTTTTCCTTGCAACTGATGGGACACAGAAGTAATGATGTGGTTAAGGTAAGTCATAAAACTTCTAATTCAAATAGTGCTTATTCACATTACTACATATTACATAACCACACACAACTATGTCTATTGAGCATAGATACAAGATTTACTATATAAAATGTATATTTGGAATAGATAGAAAAGTAAAGTATTACGATGCAGGAGAACATACACGACCAGTTTTTGTACCTAAACTGAGGACAATGGGGGACATTTATCATGCTACCTAAGAGTAAGAATGTGCTTAGTTGCCCATAACAGCCAATCACAGCTCAGCTTTCATTTTACCAGTGCTCACAAATGTTTCAGTCTTGATAAATCTCCCCCAATGTGATAACACAGATGCAGACATACCATTGGTGCAACAAGTAGAGGTGCTAAAGGGGACCACTGCCTCCCTAAAAACTGTTGTCTTTTCGGTTGTAAGTAAACCTGAGCTAGTGATTTTTATAGATAACAAATACTAAAGGTTTGAGACATAAGGATAGTGCCATATGATAGGATATTGGATAACAAGGGTTTCTTTATACTTAGCTAGGTGCTTGTCATTAACTTGCTTCTAATAACAACTAGCAGAATTGTGAATACTGATCTGGACTATAATGTAGTATATAACTCAGGAACAGGGTAAGACAAGCAAAGCAATGTATATAACAACTTTTATTGTACACATACAAGCTCTATAGTCATCTTTTTGTTGAATAGATAAATGGTGGGATCAAGCAAATAGCATAATCCCCAAAAACTATATTAGTGGCATAGACTCTGCTGTACAAATGACAGGGGAAGCCTTGTCCACTCAGGAAGGTGCTGAAAGCCTTTGTCCCATTTCACCAGCAGCGAATCCATTTCACAGATATGCTTATTCTCATAGTAATATAAGAAGGAAATATGTAAGAGAGGAAACAGAGATGACTCAAGACTGAACATGACACATTGTAGAACCTGCCTCTTATTAGCCTCGGGTCACGGTTTAGTAAATCTGTGTGTCATGTACACAGAGATATTGTACTTCCTACATAACTTCATATGGGGAGTCAGAGATACAGTGAGAAATATATTGGTCATGTAGAAAATGAGTCAATCATCACATTCTCATTGTATTAGTAAAGCTGCTGTGACGAGGACAGCTAGCTATAATCCTTCACTTCTTATAGTACTATGAGCTCAACATGCCCCGAAAACATCAAACAGAGCAGTATATTATAGAGCATCCCCAAAAGACCCATGTTGTAAAGAGACTGATTTACAACATCATATCGGATATGGTATGAGCTGCACAAAATCATAATATCAATAATTTTAAGAAAACTAAATGTGCAACAATTTATTCAACTTAAGATAGATAGGAAGATAGATGAAAATCAATACAGGAGATAGAGAGATATGAGATAGATGGGAAGAGAAGAGTGCCCATCTAGCAAGTGCAGTGACGTTAAGAAGTTAAATAACTGGTAACAGACAACTTTAGCTTGACTTTTTTGTGCAATATCAGGCTCCAGTGTGTTACAGGGTTTCAGTTTAAAGTCTAATTTTTACATGTATGGATAGATAGATATGAGATAGATAGATAGATAGATAGATAGACAGATAGATAGATAGATAGATAGATATGAGATAGATAGATAGATAGATATGAGATAGATAGATAGATAGATAGATAGATAGATAGATAGATAGATAGACTTTAAAGGGGTTGTCCACTTTCAGCAAATATTTGATATGGTTTGTGTAATACAATTTTCCAATATACTTTCTGTATCAATTCCTCACAGTTTTCTAGATCTCTGCTTGCTGTCATGCTATAGGAAGCCTCTTTGTTTACTTCCAGTGGATAAAAATCTGTCCATGTGATGTGATGGACATGCAGGTGCGCAAACTGTTATTATCACAGAGAGTAATAGGAGCTGTGTGATAATAACGGCTCATACACCTGCACCTCCATCACATCACATAGAAAGATTTCTATCCACTGGACATAAGAATGGAAGCTTTTATAGAAGGACAGCAAGCAGAGATCTAGAAAACTGTGAGGAATTGATACAGAAACTAAATTGGAAAATTGTATCACTTTTCCTTGCACAAATCATATCATATATTTGCTGAAAGTGGACAACCCCTTTAAGTACAGTCTATGTTAAAACAACATACCTGTAATTCATGAAGCCGAGATAGTCCTCTCCTGAAGAATATATCAGTTAAGAAGCTGGCAGCAGAGGGTCCGGGCACATCTGCCAGTGACTTGTGTCTTTTGATGACCGTCTCTGGATTTCTGAACATAGACTCAGCCCATACTTCAGTGAGGTTCCTGAATATTGAAGTCCTATTGACCAGCTTAAGTGACTGTGCCATCCTAGCCAGTGAGGAGATGGTACCTTTGTGTGCAGCATCTTTCATCTATGCCAACTCTCCTATTTATACTTAAACAGATAGCATAATCCTGCTGTAAAAGAGCCTCGAAAGGTAGAGGGAGAGCACGCCCCTTCCTCATTATCACCCCCTCCTTCTCCAGAGGTTACATCATCCTCCATGAGAAATACTACTCCTAGCTTCTAGTAAGTTATTAATGGGGAAGGCAGGACAAGCAGCAGAGGCTGGCCAAGTAGGGGTTAGTGCCCACAGCGTGCCCACCACGTGTGCTGCTTGTGCTGCTTGTACAGTAGAGGGTCCTTAAAGGATCCCATCACTTGTGGCTCCTGCAGTCACCACTAACCCTTAATAGTCATCAGCTCCCGTCTGTTACTGTAGTCTAGGACTACAAAGTACAAAAGAAAAAGTGTTTTTGTGATGCACACTATCCCCTATAGGAGCTGCCAAACAGTCACAGATGGATCCCACATCTAGAAATTAGTAATAATAAAACAGTCTGACCGGAGCTCCTTGTGTGTCCTCTTATATATCCTTTGATAAATCGATGATTTCACTCCTTTCCCAACTATGTTCCAAATTCTTCAGTACACTTCCACACAAACGGTATTTGGATGGGAATAGATCGCTATTCAGACAGTTTTAAGCTGCGTTTTCTTGCATCCTGTAGCCAAATAGTGTACAGCTACTATAGAAGAGATTAAGCAGCAGATAGGGTAGTATGTTCAAATATATGGAGTTTATTTTATTAAAACATACTCACAAAATAGAATAAAAACATGCGCATATAAAATCCACCATGTGGACGCCAGACTCGCTAGTTCGCCCTTAGGACTACAAAGTGATTGTGCGTCTGCAGGAGAGGAACAGATATAAGCCACCCTGGATGCAACATAGAAATCAATGGAGTGCGGGAGAAACTCAACCACTGATTTCTATGGGACTTCTTACAGGATGGCCAATGCTGGAAGTCCAAAGACTTGGAGTCAATCATTACGATAATCGACAGTGGCTGAACATAGTTATAGATATTCTATAAAGATATTATCAATAATTGCAGTCCCAAAGCCATGTGCTGTTTATAGATCCTAATAGTGTTGTTCTTTATCCTGTCGCTATGTCCTCAAGATTTGAACCCCTAAACACAACAGCTAGTTTCGGTTTTTGGATTTCTAGGGCCATACGAGGTACCTGGTACCTGGGGGACAAAATGTACTGGTGAAACAATTTAATATTCTATGCAATGCATTGAAAAGCTGGAAAAAATGCAGAAAAATTGACACAAAAAGCTGTTGCACCATTTTCTTACAGGCTTTGTTTTTATGACTTTATGACCTATTGTTGTTCTGGCTCAGTTAAATAATTATTAAAGTTGATTTTAGAAGGAAGGAGGCCATGGATAACACTTATAAGAAGATTTACACACAGTCACTGTGCCTGGATCTATGAGTAAGTTCCCCTGGTTTATCAAAGTGAATTTTGAAGGTATATCCGTAGAGGACTTAGCCTCTATTGTGACTTATTGTAACTGTGGTAATCTTCTTATATTTGTTATTCATGGCCTCCTTCCTTCTAAATCAACTTTTATAATTATGCTAATGTTTCAGAAGGACTACTGCGGGTGTTACCAGTGCCACTCAGTGCTGTACCTCCACAGGATTTTAGACTGTCTCCCCCTCCCCCTGCTCTTCCAGCACTTCTCCCTCCTTCTGCCTACTGTCATCTCACACAATGGGAGGAAGTGCTTCTGCACAGTGTAACAGCCTGTGAAGCTGCATCACAAATGAACTAATTAGCATAGTTTTAACAGTTGATTTTAGAAGGAAGGAGACGGGTTACAAATATAAGAAGATTACCATAGTCACAGTGCCTG
This sequence comes from Engystomops pustulosus, assembly GCF_040894005.1. Classification (NCBI taxonomy): domain Eukaryota; kingdom Metazoa; phylum Chordata; class Amphibia; order Anura; family Leptodactylidae; genus Engystomops; species Engystomops pustulosus. The sequence continues at coordinate 59,723,591 of NC_092412.1, read as the reverse complement.
AATCTTTGAGTAAGTTTCCCTGGTTTATCATGATGGATTCTGATAGTAGATTTCATTTACAATAATAAACAATTATTCGTATGTTTACATCCACCATCAAAGTAAAATCATATAATTCTGTAAATTACTTTGGCTGTATGAAAAATGTACCTGAGAGGGTTAAAAAGCATCTGATCTTATAGATCTGTCAATGTTTGAACAAGGTCAGGAATTATACAATGTCAGCTCAACAGTTCCCCCTCCTGAGTAGTAGGAACTGCAACTGCTAGGGATACAGGGACTGATAAAGCTTTACCAACATCAGTAGGCAAGGCAGGTTCCCCATGAAATAATCCATTAGAAGCTGTGTGTTTTAGAACAATACTGCACCAAATCTGTTTAGCGTAGAAGTTATGTGTACACAGAGATTACCTGATTTCATCCGGAAGGTGCGCAATTGTTCAAAGTAACACCATGGGACCCATAATACAAGCCGGGAAATTACTGTTAAGCTGCCGAGTCCCACATTAATTTCGTATTCACTGTCTTATTACAAATTGCAGATCTAACCCTTTTTTTTCCACTTCATTGTGTTTATGGTTATAAAATATTCGTCCATTTGAAATTATCTGTAAAATTAGATACCATGTTATCCAAGCTGGCAGCTCGCAGGAGGACGCTGCAGCCCGCAGACAAGTGTTTTACAAGATTCTGGATTATATTGAGCCTCTACAGTCATTTGGGATATAAAACAATGCTAACACAAAAATGTGTCAATGTGATTAAAGGGTTCCTTTCCTTTTTTGGGAATGTTACGAGAAGTGCTATAACTGGGTAACATGCAGCAGTTCACCTACAGATGGTGCAAATGTGCTGGAGTATACAGTAAGTAGAGTGTTTGCCATGTTTTATCAATGTAAGTGCTGTATTTCTGAGAATAACTGATATTTAGAAATGAACTAGAAAATAGAAATATTGCATACTCAATACTCATGTAATATTCCACTTATTATACTATAGTATAGTATTAGTGATAGTTTGCACCATCAATTAACTGACTTATTCTGTGTCTAAATTTATCACCTGATTTTGATAAAAATTTAGATTTTCCCTTTGAAATCATGTTCCCTTCTAAACCATGACCTTTCATGTCAAGCCATGCTTCCATGACATGTCCCCTCATTGCCAAAGGGAATGCTATCACAGCCATAAGCAGGGCTCCTTTTAGAGGACGCACCGGACAAGTACAGCTTCATGTTTGCATGGGAAAGGGAACTGGGGAGGACTTTCTTGTGTTTTGTTCTACTCCTTCATTGCAGTCCAGGTGTGTTTCATGAAACTGATTGGACTTGATTAGGAAAGACGCCTGTCTATATAAGACCTCACAGCTCACAATGCATTTCAGAGTACATGAGAATCATGAGGTCTGAGGAACTGCCCCTTGAGCTCAGAGAAATGGTCAGAAGATTTGGGTCTTGTCTTGAAACACAGGTATTTTTACATTGTGTAAGAATCTGGGAAAACTCTTCCAAACATTCATGAGATGGTGTAGGTTGGCTCCACAGAATACACAATTGCTGCCTACTGACCTTTGCTGGTGATATAACCCACATATGGTGGTGTGGCCCATAGTTCATCCTTTCTGGAAGGGCGTTAGGGAGTCTAATACTAAGATTAATGGACAAGCCCTTTACTAGTGTTACTTATGCTGTGCACGGAAAGCTTTACCCCCAAAGGGACACACATGGCTACACACATGCTGCACACAGACTACACACAAGCTCACAGCAGCCTTATTCCTAACCTGATAAACTCTTACCAACATCAGTAGGTATGTCATGTTTCCCATGAAAAAATCCATTAGAAGCTGTGTGTTTTAGAACAATACTGCACCAAATCTGTTTAGCGTAGAAGTTATGTGTACAGAGACTAACTGATTTCATCCGGAAGGTGCGCAATTCTACAAAGTAATACCATGGGACTCATAAAACAAGCCAGGAATTTGCTATTAAGCTGTTGAGTCCCACAGTAATTTCGTATTCACTGTCTTATTACAATTTGCAGATCTAACCCTTTTTTCTACTTCATTGTCTTTATGGTTATAAAATATTTTCCATTTGAAATTATCTGTAAAATTAGATACCGTGTTATCAAAGCTGGCAGCTCGCAGGAGGACGCTGCAGCCCGCAGACAAGTGTTTTACAAGATTCTGGATTATTTTGAGCTCCTTAAGTTATTTGGGAAATAAAACAATGCAAACACAAAAATGTTTCGATGTGATTAAAGGGTTCCTTTCCCTTTTTGGGAATGTTATTAGGTGAAGTGCTATAACCGGGTAACTTACAGCAGTTCACCTACAGATGGTGTAAGTGCATCCAGATCTAGTTACTTCATGCTATGGATCTTAAGTTCTATTCACAATGTACTGAAGTCTTCCAGCACATACAGTGGGTACGGAAAGTATTCAGACCCCTTAATATTTTTCACTCTTGTTTCATAGCAGCCAATTGGGAAGATCAAAAAGTAGTTTTTTTTAATTGTACACATCTTTACAGAAAAAAACAGAACTGTAGATATATTTGCTAATTTAATAAACAAATTTTAAAAATCTGTTCACTTCTTTCTGATCATCCTTGAACTTGTTCTACTCCTTCATTAGAGTCCAGCTGTGTTTAATTAAACTGATTGGACTTGGGTAAGAACTGGATCTCAGAGACAGAATTGTGGCAAGGCACAGATCTGGCTAAGGTTACAATTTCTGCACTACTCAAGATTATTTAGAATACACTGGCCTCCATAATACGTAAATGGGAGAAGCTTGGGATGATCACAACTCTTCCTCGACCTCGCCTTGTTAAGAGAGGTAAAGAAGAACCCCAAGATCACTGTGGCTGAGCTCGAGATGCAGTAGGTAGATTGGAGAAAGTTTCACAAAGTCAACTATCACTGCAGCCTCCACCAGTCAGTGCTTTATGGCAGAGTGTGCCGACAGAAGCCTCTCCTCAGTGCAAGACATTTGAAAGCCTGCATGCAGCTTGCAAAAAAACACATAAAGAACTCATAGGGTATGAAAAATAAGATTCTCTTATCTGATGAGAAGAAGATTGACTTTTTGGCATTACTTTTAAGGGGTTTGTGTGGAGAAAGGGGTATAGCTATAGTAATAGAAGTCATAGCAGTTGCTATGGGGCCCGCAGTGTCAGGGGGGCCCCGGCATCCAACTTACCACAATAATGAATGGAGGATGTACACCATTATATACATATTACACTGCACATCGTATAACATAATGGGGCTCATTTACTAAGGGCTCTGCGGGCGCACTTTCGTCTGGTTTACCAAATTTTTCCGTTTTGTGCCGAATTCCGGCAGGATTTTGGCGCATGCAATCGTATTTTGGCACCGGCTTTCACGCGACAGAAATGGGGGGGCGTGGCCTTCAGACAACCCGGCGGATTCGGAAAAAATGCAGAATTTAAAAAACAAAATGTGTCGCAAGATCAAGCATTTACATGCACCGAGAAGAAGCAGGTGAACTCCAGCGGACCTCGGCGCAGCATGAAACCTACTGGATATCGGGCGCTCGACCGCATAAATGTCTAAGTGTATAAATGTGTGTATATATGAGTATATGTATGAATGTGTGTGATTGTATAAACATGTGTGTACTTATATGTATATTATTTTAAGGGGAAGGGAGGCCCATGCAGAAGTCTGCTATAGGGCCCTACCTCTCCTAGTTACACCGCTGTGTGGAGAAAACTGGGCACTGCTCATCACCTGTCAAATACAATCCCAACAGTGACACATGGTGGTGGCAGCATCATGCTATGGGGGTGTTTTTCTACTGCGGGGACAGAAACCCAATTGAGCATCTTTGGAGAGACTTAAAAATGTCTGTCCACCAATGTTCACCATCCAACCTGAAGGAACTGGAGAGGATCTGCAAGGAAGAGGCAGAAGATCCCCAAATCCAGGTGTGAAAAACTTTTCATCATTGCATCTTTGCATCATTTCCAAGAAGACTCATTGCTGTACTGGCTCAAAAGCTGCTTCCACTCAACACTGAGCAAAGGGGCTGAATACTTATGACCATGTGATATTGCAGTTGTTCTTGTTTCAATTTCTGTGAAGATGGGACGCAGAGTGTAAGAGCAAAAAATAACTTTTTTGATCTTAACAATTGGCTGCAATGAAACAAAGAGTGAAAAATTTACAGGGGTCTGAATACTTTCCTTACCTACTGTATTCTATTAAACAGAACAATACAACTTGATGCTCTATTTTGTTTCATAAAAAGGTCAAGTCCATTGACCTAACCCAATGTTTAGTTCCATATTATCCGAACGTTTTCTTGACATTATAAGAAGAAAAGTTCATTGTCTTCACGGCCATTGACCTTGGGCATTGGTACTCTGAACTGTAATCATTGGGTTAAATCATGTACTTGCCAAAATCCAACAGTTAAAGGTTGTGGTCCTTTACCTATGCGGTTTAATGGTTAATCTCTGTTTGTATACATTACTTGGTTTACTTGCTGGAACCTTAGGACTTTAAATCATGACTCTGCTCTTGGATACAAATTCCTGTCTGCTACTGTGCTTCAGTGCTGCTGTTCTGAGAAATTTCTTGATCAGTAAATGGTTTAATATGATCAAATAACATCTGCAACAAATCGATATAATTCATTTTATGGTTTCTGTGAAATTATGCCACATATACCCCCAAGCCATTGCTATATTCAGAGCTCACACTGCCCTAGGCAGTCAATAAGATTGGCTTGTTTCAAAAAAAATTTTGTAAAATTTTGTAGGATTGATGTAACAAATTAGAGTATGACCCACACCCCCCAGATTATTCTTTGTGTTCCATTGCTTTATACTATGACCCCACTATGCCTCCAGTCTCATACACTAAGACATCGTATATCTTGTCTATTTCAATCCATCTACAACAGTGGTGGCGAACCTATGGCACGGGTGCCAGAGGCGGCACTCAGAGCCCTTTCTGTGGGCACCTGGGCCATCACCCAAGCACACCAGACAGGATTCAAAGAATCTTCCTGCAGTTCCAAGCAACTTAAAAGATGCTGCTTTCAGTCATATATTTAAGTGATACTTACCTCGCTACTTGGGTATATAGGAAGAGTGAGAATGAGTAAACAGGACCGAATTATCTTTGGAAGACCTTCTGCTGGCCCCAAAATTCTGTGTACAGAGGGACACTGACAGGAAGCTAAAATGATGCAAATTTTCCATCTTATCCCCAGGAGGCCAATGTGATCGAACGTTGTTGAAGAAGAGGGAGCAATAAGTTACTGCTCTAATTTTTGGTTGGCACCTCGCAGTAAATAAGGGGGGTTTTGGGTTGCAATTTGGGCACTCGGCCGCTGAAAGGATCGCCATCACTGACCTACAAGATCTTTCCCAAACTTATGCGGCTTGAGAAAGAACTTGAATGTGGATTGAAATAAATTAAAGAAACCACGTCTTTTATTTTAAAAGATGAAGATCATTGTCCACTCATTGTCTAGTCATTTGGGCTCTGTTTTCTCCCATTTGATGTGCTTTGCTGGATTTCTACACTCGTGCCAAAAAATAAGTAGAAATTTGTAAATGAGTGGCTCCAGACAGGGGAGGGGTACCAAGGGAAGCATTCATAGCATGAGTATATAGGACTTCTTGATGGTAGTTCTGGCTGTGTACCGAAAAGATGAAGATGTAACTCGAAAAGTACTCAAAAACTTAGTGGTGGGAATGGAGAATGTTTTTTTATATTATGTAATCATTTAGGAGAAAGAGAGGGCTTTCTATTGATCCACTCAGTACAAGTTGCACACCCACTCCTCTAATAAAGGAAAAAGAAAAATTGTTGCTAAAAACAGCCTGAATAGTCCTGGCTCTAAAACTACAAGTGGTTTCTGTAAAAGCCCTAGTTCTCACAAACAGATCATCACCCAATTACAGAGACCCGCTGAATAGTGACGGAAGAAAGAAAGCACCAGTTCCACCAACAAAGCAGACTGAACAGAGAAATGCAATCATTGTGCAATGTGGTTATGGGATAGTATAGCATCAGTCTGTAAGGATATTTTAGTTGCACACAAAGATTTCACTTAATAATAATAATAATTCTATATATATAGTGCCTATAGATTACGCAGCGCTGCACCGAGCTCCCCAAATCAGTCCCTGTTGCCAATGGGGCTCACAATGTAATCAACCTACCAGTATGTTTTGGAGTGCAGGAGGAAACCCACGCAAACACGGGGAAGAACTCTTTGCAGATGTTGACCTGGATGGGACTTGAACCCAGGACCCCAGCGCTGCATGGCTGTATTGCTAAACACTGACAATTACAATTTGCATTTTTGCAAACATTTGGTTACAATATAATTTATTCACTAGAGCAAAGAAAAACAATTATGATGGTCACAGCTATCCTGAACTATATTGTTCTGTATAATACACAATTATACTTGCAGTAACCTCTACTACATCCTTCATTCCCCACATCCAGGCCCTTACAACGTCCTGCAACCTCCTCCTGAAGAACATCTCCCTTATCTTATCCTTTTTTCAGCCTAGGGTCCACTAAATTGCTAGTCCATGCCCTCATCATCCTTCACTGAGACTACTCTGGTCGGGATGTAAGAGTTCTCCTTAAAGAAACTTTGCCCAGCAGGTGTGTGGTGACTTATAGCCATTGATGCTCCACTAGGGTATTCTGGGAAATATGCAAATAAGCTTTCCAGGATAGCAACCTATAAACCTCTTTAACATCTAGCATGACTTTCAGGAAATCATATGATGCAGGATCAAAGCCATGCCAGTATAACTATTCCAGAAGGAACAGATTCCCAACTGTAGACAGCACTGTTTCGATGTAGTTGCATCTCGTCATAACAGTGTAGGGAACTGGTTTAGCTAAGTGAGAGGCTTTTGACTAGGGTCAGGTAGTAAGAACTCTACTCACGGAGCCTTTGCCAATTTAGACTACATCAACATTCTTCTCTGTCTCCCTGCTAAATCTTTAACATCTCTTCAATCAATCCATATCTCACCTGTCCAGTTAATCCATCTTTGTCAAGGTTTCATATTTTCCTCTCCTCTATGCCTATTGCACAACTAATTCACTTCAAAATGTCAACCATAACCTACAAAGCCATTCACAACATACATGTAATCTCCAATCCTAACAACAACTTTTGGTTTTCCCCCTTATTATCCATCTCCAAGACTTCTCCCATGTATCCTCCATACTCCAGAACTCTCTACCAAGCTGTCAGATTTTCCTTCACCTTTCAAACCTACAACTTTAACCTGAAAACCCATTTGCATAGAATTTCCTACATAACCCCACAGCTAATAGCTTCTATATAGTCTATATATATAACTGTCTGGATTTTGCATGTTGTGTTGCTGATGCTACTTTAAAGAATTCAATGGGCACCACTCCTATGATACAGCCACAGATAATTGAGCAGTATCCCTGAATTATGATTAAAAGTGCCCATGATGGCTTACAAATTCTAAAAACAAACATAACATTCCCAAATTGATACTTTTGTTATAGTTTTCTACAGCACTGGGCTCCATTCCAGTTGATAGGCCAGTGACACACGTGTCAATATTACATATTCTATTGAATCGTGAAGGAAACTCCACATTAATGGAGGTGAAAAGGTAACTTGTAGTAATGTAGTGAATAGAGATGAGCGAACATGCTCGTCCGAGCTTGATGCTCGGTCGAGCATTAGGGTACTCGAAACTGCTCGTTACTCGGACGAATACTTCGCCCGCTCGAGAAAATGGCAGCTCCCGCCGTTTTGCTTTTTGGCGGCCAGAAACAGAGCCAATCACAAGCCAGGAGACTCTGCACTCCACCCAGCATGACGTGGTACCCTTACACGTCGATAGCAGTGGTTGGCTGGCCAGATCAGGTGACCCTGGGATAGACTAGCCGCTGGCCGCGCTGCTCGGATCATTCTGTCTCTGGATGCCGCTAGGGAGAGAGCTGCTGCTGCTCAGGGAAAGCGTTAGGGTGTTCTATTAGCTTACTGTTAGGCAGGAGTGATTCTCAAAGAACCCAACAGCCCTTCTTAGGGCTACAATAACGTTCTACTTTTTTTATTTTAATTTGCATCTTTTACCATTTTGTGAGGAATTAGCAGGGGGACTTGCTACCGTTGTGTTTAGCTCTTAGTGGCACACATATCCATAGCAAAGACCGAAGTGGGAAAATTCAGTAGGGGTTGGATTTCTATTAGGCAATAACTCAGTGTCATCTCATCTGGCATAGTACTGTGCTTCCTTTGATACTTGGCTAGAAAATAGCCATAGGAGAATACAAACAGCTTCTTGAAGCCTACAGTAGCGTTCTATATATTTGATTTCTGGTTGATCTGCTGGTGACTGTAGTTTCTGCAGTGCATGTACTTGCCAATTCTGAGCAATTTGTAGTGGGACTTGCGACCGCTGTGTTCTGCGCTTAGTGGCGCACATATCCATAGCAAAGGCTGAAGTGGCAAAATTCAGTAGGGGTTGGATTTCTATTAGGCAATAACTCAGTGTCATCTCATCTGGCATAGTACTGTGCTTCCTTTGATACTTGGCTAGAAAATAGCCATAGGAGAATACAAACAGCTTCTTGAAGCCTACAGTAGCGTTCTATATATTTGATTTCTGGTTGATCTGCTGGTGACTGTAGTTTCTGCAGTGCATGTACTTGCCAATTCTGAGCAATTTGTAGTGAGACTTGCGACCGCTGTGTTCTGCGCTTAGTGGCGCACATATCCATAGCAAAGGCTGAAGTGGCAAAATTCAGTAGGGGTTGGATTTCTATTAGGCAATAACTCAGTGTCATCTCATCTGGCATAGTACTGTGCTTCCTTTGATACTTGGCTAGAAAATAGCCATAGGAGAATACAAACAGCTTCTTGAAGCCTACAGTAGCGTTCTATATATTTGATTTCTGGTTGATCTGCTGGTGACTGTAGTTTCTGCAGTGCATGTACTTGCCAATTCTGAGCAATTTGTAGTGGGACTTGCGACCGCTGTGTTCTGCGCTTAGTGGCGCACATATCCATAGCAAAGGCTGAAGTGGCAAAATTCAGTAGGGGTTGGATTTCTATTAGGCAATAACTCAGTGTCATCTCATCTGGCATAGTACTGTGCTTCCTTTGATACTTGGCTAGAAAATAGCCATAGCAATAGGATAGCATTGTTTGGTTTTAAAAACTCAAAAAAAAACAAAAAACACAAAAAAAAAAAAAAAAACACAAAAAAAAACAAAAAAAAGTAAAAAAAAAAATAAAGTTATAACTCTCATTTTAAAAATGTTTAACCCGAGGGCTAGGGGTAGAGGACGAGGGCGGGGACGTGGGCGTCCAACTACTGCAGGGGTCAGAGGCCGTGGTCCTGGGCGGGGTGAGACACCACCTGCTGATGAGGGAGCAGGGGAACGCCGCAGAGCTACACTCCCTAGGTTCATGTCTGAAGTTACTGGGACTCGTGGTAGAGCACTGTTGAGGCCAGAACAGTGCGAACAGGTGATGTCGTGGATTGCTGACAATGCTTCGAGCAATTTGTCCACCACCAGTCAGTCTTCCACGCAGTCCACCCATGTCACCGAAATCGCCACTCCTCCAGCTCCTGCACCTCAGCCTCCTCCCCCCCAGTCTGCCCCCTCCCAGGAAAATTTGGCATTTGAACCGGCATACTCTGAGGAACTGTTTTCTGGACCCTTCCCACAGTCACAAACCACTTGTCCGGTTGCTGCTGAGCAATTTTCCGATGCCCAGGTTTTCCACCAGTCACAGTCTGTGGGTGATGATGACCTTCTTGACGTAGTGGAAGTGTGTAAAGAGGTGTCCGACGATGAGGAGACACGGTTGTCAGACAGTGGGGAAGTTGTTGTCAGGGCAGGAAGTCCGAGGGGGGAGCAGACTGAGGGATCGGAGGATGATGAGGTGACAGACCCAAGCTGGGTTGAGAGGCCGGGTGAACACAGTGCTTCTGAGACGGAGGAGAGTCCTCGACCTGAACAGGTTGGAAGAGGCAGTGGTGGGGCCAGACGGAGAGGCAGGGCCAGAGCTGGTGCATCAGCGCCACTGTCAACTAGTGAAGCTCCCGTGGTGAGGGCTCTTGCGGCGAGGGCTAGATCTTCAGAAGTGTGGAGGTTCTTTAAGGAAACACCGGATGACCGACGGACTGTGGTGTGCAACATTTGCCAAACCAGGCTCAGCAGGGGTTCCACCACTACTAGCTTAACTACCACCAGTATGCGCAGGCATATGAATGCTAAGCACCCCACTCAGTGGCAACAAGCCCGTTCACCTCCGGCCGTGCACACCACTGCTCCTTCCCCTGTGTCAGCTGCTAGTCAGCCCCCTGCCCAGGACCCTGCCACAAAAACCCCATCGTCGCCTCCACGATCCTCCACAGCATCCACCAGCGTTCAGCTCTCCATACCCCAGACGCTGGAGCGGAAACGCAAATATAGTGCAACCCACCCGCACGCCCAAGCCCTTAATGTGCACATCTCCAGATTGCTTAGCCTGGAGATGCTGCCCTATAGGCTAGTAGAGACCGAGGCCTTTCGCAACCTCATGGCGGCGGCCGCCCCTCGGTATTCGGTCCCCAGCCGCCACTACTTTTCCCGATGTGCCGTCCCAGCCCTGCACCAGCACGTGTCAGACAACATCATCCGTGCCCTGACCAACGCCGTTTCTGACAAGGTCCACCTGACCACGGACACGTGGACGAGTGCTGCCGGGCAGGGCCACTATATATCGCTGACGGCACATTGGGTTAACTTGGTGGAGGCTGGGACCGAGTCTGACCCTGGGGCTGCTCATATACTGCCGACGCCGAGGATTGCGGGGCCTACCTCGGTCCAGGTGTTTCAGGCCTACTATGCCTCCTCCTCCTCCCACCCCTCCTCCACCTCCTCCTCCGAACTACCATCCGTGGGCACGGCGCCATCAGTCGGTAGCTCTAGGCACAGCAGCAGTGCCGTCGCTAAGCGACAGCAGGCGGTGCTCAAACTGCTGAGCCTAGGCGACAAAAGGCACACCGCCCAAGAGCTATTACAGGGCATCACGGCGCAGACTGATCTGTGGCTGGCACCGCTGAACCTCAAGCCGGGAATGGTTGTGTGTGACAACGGCCGTAACCTGGTGGCGGCTCTGCAACTCGGCAGACTGACACATGTGCCATGCCTGGCCCATGTGTTAAATCTGATAGTGCAGCGTTTCCTCAAGACATACCCCAATCTGTCTGATTTGCTCACGAAGGTGCGCCGCATCTGTGCGCATTTCAGGAAGTCCAGCCCAGATGCTGCCACTCTCAGGGCAGCGCAGCGCCGCCTCCAACTGCCCGCTCACCGACTGTTGTGCGACGTGCCCACGAGGTGGAATTCAACACTGACCATGTTATCCAGAGTTTACCAGCAGCGCAGAGCGATTGTAGACTGCCAGATGTCAACTTCCACCAGAACTGGTAGTCAGGTCAGTCAGCTTCCTCAAGTCTACAATGAGGAGTGGACGTGGATGTCTGATATCTGTCAGGTGCTGAGTAACTTTGAGGAGTCAACACAGATGGTCAGTGGCGATGCCGCCATCATCAGCCTCACCATCCCGCTGCTTGGCCTGTTGAAAAACTCTCTGGTCAGCATGAAGTCGGAAGCTTTGCGCTCGTCACAAGAGACGGGGGAAGAATATTCCCTTGTTGATAGCCAAAGCACCCTGAGGTCTGTTTCTCAGCGCATATCGGAGGAGGTGGAGGTGGAGGAGGATGAGGAGGAAGAGGAGGAGAATGTTGGCGAGACACAAGAGGGGACCATTGTTGAGTCCTTCACTGTTCAGCGTGTATGGGCAGAAGAAGAGGAGTTGGAGGAGTTGGAGGAGGAGGAAATGGACAGTCAGGCCAGTGAGGGGAGTGAATTCTTACGCGTTGGTACTCTGGCGCATATGGCAGATTTCATGCTAGGCTGCCTATCCCGTGACCCTCGCGTTCAAAGAATTTATTCCAGCACCGATTACTGGGTGTTCACTCTCCTGGACCCACGGTACAAGCAAAATCTTCCCACTCTCATCCCTGGAGAGGAAAGGAGTGTGAGAATGCATGAATACCAGCAGGCCCTGGTGCACAAGCTGAAACAGTATTTCCCTTCTGACAGCGCTAGCGGCAGAGTGCGTAGTTCTGCGGGACAAGTAGCGAGGGAGAGTAGGCGAGCAGGCAGCTTGTCCAGCACTGGCAAGGGTACGCTTTACAAGGCTTTTGCCAGCTTTATGTCACCCCAGCAAGACACTGTCACCTGTCCCCAGTCTCGGCAGAGTAGGGCTGATCTTTACAGAAAGATGGTGAGGGAGTACGTAGCTGACCATACCATCGTCCTAAATGATCACACAGCTCCCTACAACTACTGGGTTTCAAAGCTGGACATGTGGCACGAACTGGCGCTGTACGCCTTGGAGGTTCTTGCCTGCCCTGCCGCTAGCGTCTTGTCCGAGCGGGTTTTCAGTGCAGCTGGTGGCATCATCACCGATAAGCGTACACGCCTGTCGACTGACAGCGCTGACAGGCTGACGCTTATTAAAATGAATAAAGGCTGGATTTCTCAGAATTTCCAATCTCCACCAGGTGAAGGAAGCTCAACCTGAATAATTGATCCACTCCTCCTCCTCCTCCTCATTTTCCTCCTTCTCCTCCTCTTTGTACAGTAAAGCAGAGGAAACTGGCTATTTTTTGACAGGGCCCACTGGCTCTTGCTATAGTACTTCATGCATTTAATTTTTCTGGAGGGCCACCTACCCGGTCCTCTGTTTGAAACAATTTTTGTGAGTGCCACATACAGGCACTCAATCTATTCCATTTTACTGCAGGGCCACCTACCTGCTCCTCTGGTTTGAACAATTTTTGGGACTGCCACATACAGGCACTCAATCTATTCCATTTTACTGGAGGGCCACCTACCTGCTCCTCTGGTTTGAAACATTTTTGGGACTGCCACATACAGGCACTCAATCTATTCCATTTTACTGCAGGGCCACCTACCTGCTCCTCTGGTTTGAACAATTTTTGGGACTGCCACATACAGGCACTCAATCTATTCCATTTTACTGGAGGGCCACCTACCTGCTCCTCTGGTTTGAACAATTTTTGGGACTGCCACATACAGGCACTCAATCTATTCCATTTTACTGGAGGGCCACCTACCTGCTCCTCTGGTTTGAAACATTTTTGGGACTGCCACATACAGGCACTCAATCTATTCCATTTTACTGCAGGGCCACCTACCTGCTCCTCTGGTTTGAACAATTTTTGGGACTGCCACATACAGGCACTCAATCTATTCCATTTTACTGCAGGGCCACCTACCTGCTCCTCTGGTTTGAACAATTTTTGGGACTGCCACATACAGGCACTCAATCTATTCCATTTTACTGCAGGGCCACCTACCTGCTCCTCTGGTTTGAAACATTTTTGGGACTGCCACATACAGGCACTCAATCTATTCCATTTTACTGCAGGGCCACCTACCTGCTCCTCTGGTTTGAAACATTTTTGGGACTGCCACATACAGGCACTCAATCTATCCCATTTTACTGGAGGGCCACCTACCTGCTCCTCTGGTTTGAAAAATGTTTGGGACTGCCACATACAGGCACTATCCAAATTAAATTGTCTCCATAGCAGCCTCCACACGTTGTCTCCATTGCTACCTCCAAAAGTCGTCCATATAGCTGCCTCCATACATCGTCCCTTTATCAAACGAGGTGTGTCAGGCAGAAATTTGGGTTGTTTTCATGGATTCCACATCAAAGTTGTTAACTTTGTCGCCACCCTGCTGTGTTATCCACAAAATATACTGGCAAACTTTTACCATTTACGGATATTATTTCAGCGCTTCTTGCGCAGATGTTTACATTCCCCTCACCCGGCATATCCTAAACTTATAAGAACGCTACTACACTTGATCTTATACAAAAGGTTCTTAGAAGTGCTGTTTGGGGAGTAGCCTAGAGACAGGGGCTTGGATTGGCGAAAGCTCGCCTGGCAGCGGAACGCCAGCTCCATGCGCATCATGCGCTTCTTGCGCATCTGTTTACATTCCCCTCACCCGCCATATCCCAAACTTATGAGAACGCTACTACACTTAACTTGGTGCAGGCTGGGACCGAGTCTGACCCTGGGGCTGGTCATATACTGCCGACGCAGAGAATTGCGGGGCCTACCTCGGTCCAGGTCTCAAAGGCCTACTATACCTCCTCCCACCCCTCCTCCACCTCCTCCTCCTCCGAATTACCATCCGTGGGCATGGCGCCATCAGTCGGTAGCTCTAGGCACAGCAGCAGTGCCGTCGCTAAGCGACAGCAGGCGGTGCTGAAACTGCTGAGCCTAGGCGATAAAAGGCACACCGCCCAAGAGCTATTACAGGGCATTCCACATCAAAGTTGTTAACTTTGTCGCCACCCTGCTGTGTAATCCCCAAAATATACTTGCAAACTTTTACCATTTAGGGATATTATTTCAGCGCTTCTTGCGCATCTGTTTACATTCCCCTCACCCGGCATATCCTAAACTTATAAGAACGCTACTACACTTGATCTTATACAAAAGGTTCTTAGAAGTGCTGTTTGGGGAGTAGCCTAGAGACACGGGCTTGGATTGGCGAAAGCTCGCCTGGCAGCGGAGCGCCAGCTCCATGCCAAGATCCAACTAACATAGTTTTAACTGCAGCACCTTTAATCTACTACTAGTTCACTGCCTCCATACATGGTCCCCTTATCAAACGAGCTGTGTCAGGCAGAATTTTGGGTTGTTTTCATGGCTTCCATGTTAACTTTGTCGCCACCCTGCTGTGTAATCCACAAAATATACTGGCAAACTTTTATCATGTACCGATATTATTTGAGCGCTTCTTGCTCACCTCCTTTGGTTCCTCTCTGCTACCCATTGGTTTGAAGCCTGAGTCCATTTAGGGTATGTTGCCATGCCTGCCGCTGCTGCCGCTGCCTCTGCATGCCGTCCCCTATAGTGTCAGGGTCAATTATTGGATGTTTTAGATGCTATCTAGCTTCATTCTGTCACTCTGTCATGGCCATGCTGTTGCCCATAATTTTGGCATAATGGTGCGATTATGCAGCCTCAGAGGCATCCATGCATGCTGCCCCTGCTGTTTCCTGTCCATTTCCGTGGTGTTTCCATCCTTTTCTGAGGTTCCCAGGTGTTTGGCCAAGCTTCCCTGTGCAGAGCCTTGGTCCCCTTGAAAAATGCTCGAGTCTCCCATTGACTTCAATGGGGTTCGTTATTCGAGACGAGCACTCGAGCATCGGGAAAAGTTCGTCTCGAATAACGAGTACCCGAGCATTTTAGTGTTCGCTCATCTCTAGTAGTGAACATTCCTGCTGATTGTAAAGGGATTAATAGTTAAACATCTTACCATGTATTGTGTTATGTGGAGCATGACTCGATCATTCCACAAGAACTGAATTCTTGGAAAGTTGTCAGTCTTAACATTCTGATGTTAAAATACTAATTTTGCTGTGATGGTGAATCAGATTTTCTCTGAAATGCTTTGGCCTATGGCTATTTCACATTGAAGAAATACTACTTTATGGAATTCCATGTATTTTATTATCAGTCGCTTCTGGGTTGCAAAACCATAGTTTCCAAAGTCTAACTCTCCAGCCTAGTATTAGTCTTTTTAATAGGGTTATGCTATGAACATAATGATAAGGCTCTGTATACTATGTAGTTTGCAGTGCAAACATAACTTATATGCTGGGAAAATCTCCTGAAGTATATGTTATGTATTTCTTTTATGTAGCCCTACATTCATGGCATTCAGTTTTTTTTTAATTGAAATTATTTACTAAACCCTTGAAGCAATTCTTTATTTCAGAAATGTGCAGATGAGGTGATAACAGTAAACTTTGTAATATACTTTATTAAGATTCTTAAATATACTCAGGATAACAAAATAACACATTCTCTAATTCACTGTTATTAACAAACATACAGCATTTCATAGATATAAGTCCAACCTGTCTCTATCAGTCCTGGTGTATACAGTTTTGGTTGGCCTGGGATCCGACTGGGCTTTAAGGCCGGCAGACATCTTGTTCTCCTGTCTGATGCTGCACTGAGCTCCTCTCTGCACTCCAGCCCCAGGGGCGCACCTGCCATGAGGCGAGTTGAGAATCTCGCCTCAGGCGGCGCGCCACCTGGTGGACGAGGGGGCGGCGTTGTGCGCCCGCCCGTCCATGCTGCCGCCTGCCAGTCCGTCTATGCTGACGCCAGAACCTCCGCCCGTGCTACCGTGCACCCGCCCCTGCCACCACCCATGCTGACGCCCCCCCCCCCCCCCATGCATTCCGGCTGCCACATACTCTTTCCCGCCAGCCGGCACATCCTATTATCCGCCGGCCGCCACATCCCCCTGAGCACCTGTCTGCTCTGCCCCCCCCCCCTCCCGTTCCGCTCCACTCTGGTCTGCTCCCTGCAGGTCCACTCCGTTCTGCTCCGTCGTCCCGTTCATCTACGCTTCACTCCCCCCTCCTCCGCTTAGCTCCTCCGCTCGGTAGCCCCCCTCTCCTCCGCTCCCTAACACCAGCACAACACCCCCCCACCCCGGCCGCTCTGCTCAGCTCCTCACCATCTGCTCCAGGTGGGAGCGGAAAATACATACAGCATAAGCTGTATGCATTCCTGAAGAACCTGCCTAGAGAATAAAAGAAAATAAAGTAAGTTTATCTGTGTTTGTGTATGTAATGTGTATCTGTATATATATGTGTATATGTATGGAATGTGTATATCTAGGTGTATATGTATGTGATGTGTATATATATTCTGTATGCATTTTATACTACAGGGCGGCACGCTGTATGCATTTTATACTACATGGTGGCACACTGAATGCATTTTATACTACATAGCGTTACGCTGTATGCATTTTATACTACATGGCAGTATTCTGTATGCATTTTATACTACATGGCGGCACTCTGTATGCATTTTATACTACAAGGCGGTACGCTGTATGCATCTTATTCTACATGGCGCCACTCTGTATGCATTTTATACTACATAGCGGTACGCTGTATGCATTTTATACTACGTAGCGGTACGCTGTATGCATTTTATACTACATGGCGGCATGCTGTATGCATTTAAGACTACATGGCGGTATATTGTATGCATTTTGCATTGCTTTGTTTTCACACCAAACCAATATGATGGATCTGGTCCTGACACTCCCTGATAGATTACGTATATGTCGGGGGGGGGGGCGTCTCTCTATGGCTCGCCTCAGGCAGCAGATAGGCTTGGTACACCCCTGTCCAGCCCCCACCCTTGCATTCCAGGACAAGCTCACACAGAGACTTACTGCCAGCAAGCAACACACGAGGAGAGTAAATCTTTCTAAACTGTATATATTGGAATTTTTTGAGTAAAGATAGGACCCCAACATCGGGCCCACAACATAAACAATAGGTCAAAACCCCCAAAAAAGAGGTGGATGGAGGTGGGAAAGAAGGGAGGATTGTCTCAATTATTGTGTCTTTTTGACATATCTTGTCAATAATAGTTTGTTCCAGCATTTGGTGAAGCCTTCTTTCTTAATTCAACAGGCAGGGGCAGCAGAACGTTAGCCGAGTAAGTTCTCTTGAATCCTGGTGTGGCATCTTCCCCACTTCCAGGGGGGTTGGAAAAGGAGAGGAAACCCCTCACACAGTCAATGTAATACAAAATCAGATAAACAGAAACACCAACCCTGGAGGTCAAGCCCCCCACCACCACCTCAGCCCAAGCATGGTGTTTCATAAACACACTAAGGTCAGGTGCTGTGCAGTGTGTGATCTCTCGCCTGACCAAGGTTTACTTAAGTTCTATAAGAGGATCCCTTACAAGCTGTCATTCCTGATACTACTTTGTGGGTACAAAGCAGTTTCTGATGTCTTTCCTCTGGTGACAGAACAGTAATAAAACTTTCCCAAGTACTAAAGAAAAATTGTACTGGCTTCTCCCTGATCAGAGAGGCCTCTATCCAGTCCATGCACATTATAAAAGTAAGTCTGTCCAAAAACAGTGTAAAGGGGGGCGCCGGGGGGCTAAGCCAGGTCTGAAGATTACTTTTGTAACCTGCTGCCACCACTTCCGTCAGTAATCGCAGAGAGCCTTTGGTGTTCGTCTGAATCTCTGTGTCCACAAACCCAAAGATTGCCCACATTGGGTGTCAAGTGACATAATTCGTAAGGTGTTTGGCAGTAAAGACCATAATTAAATTTCAAAAGGGTCAGCGCCCTAACTATGACACCACCAGAATGCGGTTGTATCATATATGCCTATGTGAAATCCTCTAACAGGGGTGATATAAGACGTCTGTCTCTTACAGATATTAGTGAATGTTCAGAACCTGAATGAAAGTGTATATAAACCTGGACCTTGATAATCTAACCACATTGTCAGCAGACAGCATCTCACAGAACTAGAGAGATCATAATGTGTCTTCTTAGAGAGTCCCTGCCCACACTCTGGAATTTTACACTTTACACCTTTAAGTAAAACAGCTTTTCTTTGCCTTTTTTCTTCTCTTTTACCAGCGGTGAGCAGTGTCTCAAGCATAAAGAGATCCTGTCCACTTCAGACAGGTAAGACCACTAATGATTAATTCTTTCAATATATAGAGAATATTTACCTTAATGATTCAAGGATAGGCTTATGTGACTGCGAAGTCTAATCACTGGCCTCAGTGACCGCATATGCAAGAATAGCACATCTTCATCCTTGCAGGTGGAGGCCACTGAATAGCCCAATGCAGTCATGTGAGACTTACATCTTGGCAACAAAAGTCATAAAACTGAAACAGAGCACAGGGTGAAGGTAAGTATCCTATCATTTTTCATGACCATCTTTTTTTTTTCTTTTTTTAAAGACTTTATTTTCAACTTTATTTATATAACAACATACAAAAAGCAACAGCCGCCTCAGGTAAGTACATAGTACAATCATAAATATCAATCAGTAGTTTAAAATGAGTGATATAATATGATTACATCAACCAGCGATGCAGACACGGAGTGAGAATAATAGCACTAAGAAGCACTTCTTCCATAGGGTGGAGAACGCACATTCATCCAGACACACACACAACGCACACAAGTATGGAAGCTATTCCTCCTCTGCATATGAAGCAGTCTGGGCAGCCAACCAAACATCCCAGATCAGAGAGAATCGATCAGGGGTAGCTCTAGCAGCATAGGTGACTTTATAGACTGGAAGATCTGCATTGATCAGCAAGATCCATTTAGTAAGCGTTCGAAGTTTAGGAGGTTTCCATCCTGAAAGAAAAGAGAAAAGAAGATATTCTCGGATCATTACTGTATACTGTGTCAAGGTACTTTCCTAGGTTTCACAGTACTCGCAGCATGCTTAATAACATGCACATGTATTTACTCAATTTACATCATATGTTTTGTTTGGTTAATGTTCTTATTTACTGGAAATAAAACATTTTACTTAGCAATATACAATTACATTTTTAAATAGAGTAAAAAAAATAACCAAAAAAAAAAGTGAAAGCAAAAAACTATTCTATAGGAATCTAAGAAATAACAAATGCAAGAAGGGTACAGTAAGGGTTCTCAGCTGCATTGTAATCAGTTTTGATGAGTTTCTTAATTTAACAGGTGAAAGACATGAATTGAACAGGTGAACAACATTTTGTCAGAAACTTGTCCAGCAACCGCGCAAACCACAACCAGGCTTGGCGCTAGCTGTCAGACAAGGTAAGTGGTGGCGAAGTCACCCTGCGACGTCCCTGCGGGCTAAGGCCCTGCCTAAAGCAGATAAACCCCCAGATAAGGGCGAACCCACTATCAGGAACCTAACTGACAGTCCCTGAGCAACCCTACAACATGACAGGGAAAACTTACTTCGTCTGGCAGCTGCTGGATGGTGGAGCGGACATGTAACAGGAATACAGATATAGGTCAGTGTTCACACTGGTGCACAAAAATCAAACACAAATCAGAGACAGTGAAAGGGGGAAAACACTGGGAGAGACAACAACACTGAGGGACAAACCACAGATACAGACTAGCAGAGTCTAACAAACCGGGTCAAAACCAAGATGGCGGCAAAGTTACAGAATCAATTAGCAAACAGAATGGTCGGTAGGCAAAGCAGAAGTCAATACACAGAATATCAAACAAAGATAGCAAGAGCACTAGATACACAGATTAGACTGAATAGCCAGCACCCAATGAAGGGGCTGAGCAGAATATAAGGTAGTAATGGACACTGCCTCCAGCACTGACTGGCTCAGTCGTCCATCACTCAAACCGCAGCAGCAGATAAAACGAGTTCAAAGATACACCCAGCTTTCCCAAGATCAGAAATGCAGCTGTCAATCACAGGCAGCTCTGGGTGTGGTTTTCCAGCAAGAAGCCTGAAACCTGACCCTATGAAAACAATTTGTGAGCTCTGACACATTTATTGGACAAGTTTCCCCTTCAAAATCAGATTCAAAGTTCAAATTTTGTCTTTTGCTTGTTATATTAAGAAACTGCCGATAAAACTGGATACAATGCAGTTTCAACTGAGGTAACTTGCAGTTAATAACTAAGGTTATTAGGAAATATTTTAAAAGTATGTGTGCTACAGACTGGAACAAAGATAAATTATATTGAAGAGTACAAATAATAAAATGCAATTCATTCTACAAATACACATCATTGATTTCTTGGGGAAGTATGAGGCAGATTGGAGCCCAAGTGTAACAAGTATTTTAATTTATGATTGGCCCGTAAGTATACGATATTGCTCATATTTATATTTCATATTACCTAAAACATACCCAAAGATTTGTTATAATATAGTTTTTAACAAACAGTGAAAAAACATTTAAACAAACCCAAAATATAATGCTGCAATTTTGATTTTTTTCCAACTCCACACAACAAGCATTTAAAGGGGTATTCTCGTCTGGGCACTCACATTCAGTTTGATAAATCTGCCATATATAAACATTTCTTAAATTAGATGTTATTAAAAAAAATGTTCCTGTGTGAAGATAATTTCTCATAAATGTAGTCATATGGTCCCTTAGAAACGAGATAGCTTCCTCGGATACGGCCACGTCTGCTAAAGAGATTGCACAAAGAAACAAAAGGTTTTTGTATATGAAATGTCCGGGAGTTACTGCATGTCCCCAGACATCCTGTGGCAATGATTGCTGAATCCAGAAGGTCAGACAGGACTCACTAGCGCATGTCTGGCCACTGCTGCCAGAGTGTGACGTGGTCGTATCCGAGGAAGCTATCTCGTTTCTAAGGGACAGAATGACTACATTCATGAGAAATTATCTTCACACAGGAACTTTTTTTTTAATAACATCCAATTGAAGAAATGTTTATAAATGGAAGATTAATGAAACTGAATGTGAATGCCCAGACGAGAATACCCCTTTAAGCAATACCTTATATGGAACGTTGGAGCAAACTCCCTTTTTCAAGTAGTTGGGGTTTTTTTTCTCATTAATGTACACTCTGACCCCATCTTAACAAAAAGAAAGAAATGTAGATATTTTTGCTAATTTATTAAACAAGAAAAACTGAAATCTCACATGGTCATAAGTATTCAAATCTGGGAGAGTCCCTTGTTGAGAAGGACCTAGGGTTACTAGTAGATCATAAATTGAATAACAGCATTCATTGTCAATCAGCTGCCTCTAAAGATAGTAGGATCTTGTCATGTATCAAAAGTGGTATGGACTCTCGTGATAGGGATGTAATATTACCACTGTACAAGGCATTGGTGCGTAGAGCCACAAAAATGATAAGGGGTATGGACGGTCTTAGTTATGAGGAAAGATTAAAACAACTAGTTTTATTTAGTCTGGAAAAGAGACGACTATGAGAGGACATGATTAATTTATTTAAATATATGAATGGTCCATACAAAAAATATGGTGGTAAGTTGTTTCAGATTAAATCAAATCAAAAGGCGAGGGGGCACTGTCTCCGTTTGGAGAAATCAAGGTTTAATCACCGGAGGCGACAGGGCTTTTTAACTATGAGAACTGTCAATCTGTGGAATAGCCTGCCTCAGGCGCTGGTCACAGCAGGGACAGCGGAGAGCTTCAAGAAGGGTCTGAATGCCTTTTTACACCTAAATAACATTGATGGTTATGTTATATAGAATTGTTTCCCTTAAATCCCTTCCTCATCCAATCCCTTCCCTTCCTTGTTTGAACTTGATGGACAAGTGTCTTTTTTCAACTGTATAAACTATGAAACTATTCAGCCCCTTTTCACACCTGGATTTGGGGGTCCTCTGCTTCTTACTTACAAATCCTCTCCAGTTCCCGCAGCTTAGATGGTGGCTGTTGATGGAAGCCATTTTCTAGTCTCTCCAGAGATGCTCTGTTGGGTTTAGGTCCGGGCTCTGGTTGGGCCCGTCAGGAATGGTCACAGAGATGTTCTGAAGCCACTGCTTCTTATTTTAGCTGTGTGCTTAGGATGATTGTCTGTTTGGAAGATGAATCTACGGCCCAGTCTGAGGTCCAGAGCACTCTAAAAGAGGTTTACATCCAGGATATCTCTGTACTCTGCCGCATTCATCTTTCTTCAATTGCAACCAGTCATCCTATCCCTGCAGATGAAAAGACCCCCATAGCATGATTCTGCCACCCCCATGTGTCACTGTTGGGATTGTATAAGGCAGGTGATGAGCAGTGCCAGGTCTTCTCCTTACATACCACTTAGAAGTAACAAAAAAAGTTCAATCTTCGTCTCATCAGACCAATCTTTTTTTCTTACAGTCTGGGAGTCCATTATGTGGTCCTACCCACTGCCATGTGGCTGCAACCACCATTGTGTGTGTGAAATGTTGAGAAGATCTGCAGTTTCCAACACAGTGCACACTGCTAAATACATAATGTAGTGAGATGGACAGCATTCTGGCAAGTACAGGAAGTAGGACGGAAGAGGACTTCCTGTTGTCTACTCAGGCCGAGATTTAAAGAGACACTGTGCTGTCAATCACAAAAGGGAGGGGTGGGGAGGATTCTAACCCTTTACCAGCAGGTTTTACTAGTGTGAAGCATACAATTCTGATGACAGGTCTTCTTAATTCCCACATTAGAGTGGACATATGTATCTAATTTTATTGTTTTCTATATTCTTGAAGAAGTAAAATTCCCCAATCTTGCAATATTATAATTATGGACATTCCAACTCTGATAATCAGAATTATGTTGTATCCTGTATTTATAGATTCACAAAAGGGATATTGTCCATTCCTGTCACTGTGACATCACTATGAGCCACTTGTGTATAGTAGTTTTGTAACTTCCTGTGATTTATATTAGACACAAGATATATTATCTTATCACGTACAGGAGCACAAATATGTAATGGGAACAATCTATGGCAGCATGAGGCATCAGTAAAGGGGGAAGAAACAATTAGGAGTGAATATGGAGCAGAAGTGAATTTTTTTTGACCTGTTGCGCTAATAAAAGATCACTGGACACATTTTAGGGCTTTCTGGATCTTAGAAAGCCAGCAGCAAATCCACATCAAACGAACATGTTAAAATTAAACCAAATAACAAGAAGTGTTATATAGAGCAGAATGAGCTAGGCAAATCGTCATGGTCAGAGAAGTATACTATGGTAACAAGAAACCTAGCCCTTTCTTTTAAAAAATATTTCATTTTGTAAGTGCTCTGGATCTCTACTGTTTAATATAGCTATTTCCCACCATGATCTGCTATAGTGATTGGCTGCAGCAATGGCAAGCCATTGTATTGAGTGGCTAGGCAAGGCTTGGAAAGTAGAGACCGACAATTTGTGACGTGGTATTTTGACTATTTTTTCAATGTAAATTTTTTTGTTTAGAATGAAAACCCCCTTTACTCTTATATACAATAAATCATTCTAATATGTTATAATCTTAAACAATTAAAATAGCTTTTTTGCTATTGCTCAGCCCTTTTCTATGCTAAGAGGAGGAGGGGACTTCTTAAAATCGCCTTTTGACTACTGGAGACAAAAAGATGTCTGAATCATCGCGGTGATGTGGATTGTTGATGTGAGACATCATTGTTCCTGTAAACCAAAACCGAAATTCTTTTAATCTTCCCTATACCACACATTTCAGCAGCTATTTTCTGGGTGACATTTCAGTCTCGTCATGTGTAATAGCCATATGATTATTCATGTTCACAATAGACTTATAAGACTTTGAGAGGCAGCAGAAACACTATCCAACAAGACGGGATTACACATAATATGTACAGTACTTACCTTAGGCCTACCTGTCAAATGCATTAATAGAGATCAATGTTTTGGGATATTCAGATAATCAGCCTCAAGATCAGACCCAAAACATCCTTGTGTTTTATCACTCCCTTCCTCTCATTACATCATGAGTGCCCCACACCCTGGTGGAAAACATATAATCTTATCAAAACATTATTCAGTGGTGTTCCTAGATATCGTTCAATGAGTGTGATTCACCTATTACTTGAGCAGTATTATATCTACTGCCCTTTAAAGGTTTGTGTAATCATTTCCAAAGAACATATATATGTAGGCAGCCATGATCAGTTAAACATTGTGAATCCAGTAAAGTATTACACAATTTATCACGATTTGTTAACACATTTTGAAACCTTTATTTAAAAAAAATCAGTTTTTGCTTACTTCTATCCTGCACACCCATATGACTCATCTGTAATGAATCCAAATTATGCTGTGAGCTGGACCGCACAGCACCTGCACAGTAAAACCACTGTTGGTACGGAAATCCATAAGTCACCTAAAATATGATCTCTAACAGATTTACCCATATTGGACCTTGAGCAACTGCGCAAGGGGCGCCTATTGTATTTAAATGGAGATAAGAAAAGGGGATTATCCAAATTGAAGTCTGTGTTGAGGTGCAGGCTTGAAGGCGTGGGTTATAAATTTTGAACAATGTGTAGGGTGTGCTTGAGGTTTGTCAAAGGGAAGGTTTTGTTTGTCTTAAAGGACATCTACAAGGATACCTGATGGTAGGTGCATATATATTCACCTCCCCGTCCTATATCAATGTGCAGTTATTTCCTTTTAATGGATAAGCAGCATTTCCGGGAAATAAGGGTTTAAAAATATGTAAATTAACCTGATGCGCTCTGCCGAGCACCTCTTGGCTTGTGCGCCCACACAGCGGTCAGAAAGCCAGTGTGACATCACCGACTCTCCCTCTGCAGTTATCACTCTATTTTCAATCATGGCAGGGTGTATAGATGTAACACTAAGATCAAGCATGGCGCGAGAACTGCAGATGGGGAGCCAGGGAAGTCACACCGGCTCTCTGACCTCTGTGTGCATGATTACTACATATTTTTAAAACCCTTTTTTCTCGGAAACGCTGTACCACTTACTGCACATCAGTACAAACGGAGAAGTGAGTATAAGCATCTACCATCAGGTATTCTGATGTAGATGCACTTTAAGATAAGAGAAGATGTTAGGAATGCTTTGGAATAAAAGAAACATTTTCTGTTAAATTGGGTGGGATTCTACATGATAATATAAATAAAAATATGCAAAATATGCACACTATTTTTAAAAAATAAAATATTTTCTAATATTATCATATTCAAGTAATTGTATATAAACTTACATCTACCGGCAGGATCAGAATTGTAAACCAAGCAAACTGACATACTGGTGTCTGCCGCCTCTGGCAGGATCTGCCTACTTTAAGAAAAAGGTTTTTAAAATTATGCAAATGAGGCTTCAGGCATCATTTAACCCCCTCAGGCTCATTTGCATTGAGTTAAAAGCCTTTTTTGTATAAACCAGAGCATAAGAAGCAAAAAGAAGAGCGCATCCTGCCAGAGGGGTGCATACCAGTATGTGAGTGTGCTTGGGTTACAATCCTGCATCCTGTTGGTAGATGTCCTTAAAGATGCCAAAGTGGGGGTATAGCAATGTGTTGTCTATTTATTATTTTATAGCTATTTTTGAGTTTATAACAACAAAATCGTTTATTCACATATATTGGTGACATGCACCTGTGTCAAATTAAAAGGAACCTATAATCAGAAACTGGCCTAATAAACCACAACAAGTATGTTGTCTATGAGCTTTACATCTTACAGATCAAGTTTCTTTTATTGCCCATTATGGTTGCATCATCCAGAAAATCAACTTTGAAGTGTGTGTAAATTGGTAGCATAAAGTCAAGGAAGTGGACAGTTTAACAGTAAAATCAAGCTCTCCCCACCTCTGATTACCTGGCATCAGAGGCGGCGTATCCTGCTCGCCCCCTTCCCCCCATTTACTTCCCATGTCCTATGCCTCTTATCAGCACGTCATGAGACCAGGATGATGTTATCTAAGTTCCTGTTGCATCTGCAACATCTACTCCATGGGGGAAATTTATCAAAAGTGTCTGAAAGGAGAACTGTTCTAGTTGGCCATGGCAACCAACGGGATCTCACTTTCTCCCAGCTGGGCTCTAATTGGTTGCCATGGGTAACTAGAACAGTTGTGCTCTCAGACACTTCTGATAAATCTCCCCCACTGTATGTATCTGATCACATGAAATCACAACATCCCTTAATGGAAGATGGGGAGGAGTAGAAGTCCATGGAGGCTGCTGTGATTTCATGTGATCAGATACATACATGGGGTAGACATTGCAGATGTAACAGGACCTTAGATGACATCACCCTGGCCACATGACTTTAAGTGCCCAATGATGTAACAGAACTCTATCTCAATGTTCCATACAGCATCCTGTCTTAGTGAGACCTGTCAATCAGGAACAAGGAGGCTGGACAGGGTAGTACCCACTGAATATGCTGGGCCTCATTGAACTCTTAGTGTGAATGGACTCACATCAGGTGAGTTGCATATAAGTTTACATATAATATAATAAACCATTTAGGGATAAGGGCAATGCTTTTTAATCATAATTTTTAACCTCTTACTGATGTGTGACGTATCTGTACGTCAAACGTCGGCTCCCCCTATATGGAGAGGGCTCAAGGGCTGCTTGCAGCAAACACCCACCGGTAACACCTGCGGTCGGTGCTGGCACTGATCACAGGTGTTTATCCAGCAAAGCTGCCGGAGGCATTAAAGTCTTGGCGGCGCGTGTGCTCCCTTATTTTATTTTAATTTCAATGCCAGGTTCTCTCTAAGACATCAATTTAAATGTGTGTGTCTGGCTTCCTTCCACAGTAAGTCATATACAATATTCATTTATTTTTATTAATGGATATAGATAATTTTTAAGTTGCTCTTTTCAATTTAGCCATGCGCCCCGCAGACATGTAATATTTCTTACTTCAAAATGATCTTCTTTGGCTCATACAAACAAAAGTATTTGGAATTGGTGGTAATATTATCTTTCATCACTATGCACATTATTGTTATGATAGACATGACACAAGCTCTCAAGCAATAGGGATATTTGATGCACCTGCATGTTGTCAACTTGTATAGTAAATCTCCCTGGTCACGGCACAGAAGGAATGCTGCCTCTCCGCACGGCATGTGTTCAAACAAGATCTGACGCAACAGTCCCAAATCATTACAGAGTACAAAATGTTGTCCACAGGGCTGAGGCTACTTACTAGAAAGAGTAACTTCCAAACATGAAATGCATATTTACTATCACTGTTGTATGAATATGCATATCTTTGTTGAAGTTTCAAGACTCAAAGCTTTCTTCTGACACTGGTTCTGACATTAAATTGAAAATATACTGTATATTAAATTCTATATATCTGTTCTACATTTCTGCTCCATCCACCTTTGGCTTCTTGACAATTGAGCTATATTGCTGTGTAACCAACAAGTGCTGCTTACATCACTGTCAGGATGACATTTGATCCTGGCAGTCTAGTCAAGTCTATTGTTCCTGATTTCCTTCTGCGATGTTCCCTAGACTATTGCAGAAACCCAAGGTTGACTCATTCTGGTTATAATCTCTATTGCAATGCCATTGTTTTCTGAAACTTATTAAAGCAAATCTATTGTTTTTATGCATTATGAACCAAACATACCTTGAGAATGTTGTAGCTACTCTGATGCGGAAACATATCTTGTTTAATCGCTGAACTAAGTGGTTTTGCTCATAAAAAAAATATAAAATTCAGGACCTTGGGAAAGCTGGGTGTAGGCTGGCTGCCGTACATAAACACATTATGTGCACATACAGAGGAGCTTCTTGTACTGTCCAGACAGGACTAACCAACCTGAGCTGGATAACACATACACAGCAGCTGTGGGATGGGGCAGCGATTACTTCTGCCTGTCAGGGACAACGCAGTGATGTGCCCCGCTTATGCTGGGCAGGACAAGGCTGGAGCAGTGCATAATCAGGGTAAGAGGAGAAGTGCCAGAGCAGCCACAGGAGCAACAGAGCCTCATTATCACAATTTTATAATTGTTTTTTTCAGCAAAACCACTCGGTTCAGGGATTAAACAAGATATGTTTCTGCATCAGCTGTGGTTGCCTCTGGGCTCTCCTTACCTTAATTATGCACTGTTTCAGAGAACGCTGTATTCACTGTGACAGACAGAAGTAACCAATTACTGCACCATCCCCCAGCTGGTGTGTACGAGTCATCAAGCTCAGGTGGATTAGGGTTGATTAGGTTGATTATGTCTGGACTGTTCAGGAATCTCCGTTTGTAATGTGTTTAGGTAGGCACCCAGCTTTCCCAAGGTCCTGAATTTTATTATTGTTTTTAAACAAAACTACTCGGTTCAGGGATTAAACAAGATATGTGTCTGCACCAGTGTAGCTAAAGCATTCTAAAGGTATGTTTGCTTCATAATGCATAAAAGCATATGGTAGATTTCCTTTAATGCCTGCTATATAAAGTCTACTAGTTTTCTAACTAAGTCAGCTAAATACGCAGCAGCAGCTCTTGGTTGTACCCGCCTGTTGATACTTTTTGTACCACTTGATTCTGTGTTCCTGACTATCTGCCCCTCTAGACCTGGTTCAAGCTCCTGCCCCTTTGTTGATGTCTTTGCTTCTATTTCACCTGAAACATCTAGTCTTGTTTGGGTCCTCTCAACTCAGTTTCACCAGTCCACCACTGCAGTAAAGTGGATATAATTTTCACAAATTTTATCCAGATACCTCACAAAAACCCCACAGCACTAATATCTTAGTATCACAACTCATGATGCTGTGAGTGCAGTAGTGAGTAGTAGTTCGGCCGAAAAATCCAGCTGACATGGACCATGTCTCCCAGCTCATCCTGGTATCCACCATCTCCGAGACATACACATGATCCAAAACATACAATTTTGTTCATCACATAACGGTCATGTAGAACACCTAAGAAAAAGGCCCTGTACACAAGTAAGGTGTTCTGGTGTTCTGTGAGAGGAAACATACAGTGCATACTATTCTGTCAGCACAACAAGTAAAATATATATAATAGCTGGAGGTCTTCATGTAAGCTAAGCTTTGTCTGATGCAAGAAATAGATGTCTGGAGCATTGCAAGCTCCCAAAGCTCTTATATCACATAATGTAGGTGGTCAACTATGCAAACATGGAATTACAGTTATAATGAGATGTTTTATGACTAAGCAGTCACATGCAACGTCTCTACATTTTTCAACATTCACATTTCCAATTATAATTATATGAATATAATAGTTAACGTATATATACTGTAGATGTTTCCTCATGCACTATCCAGTATACAATTTCCCCTATTTTTAGGGTATTTCAAGTTGGTACCTGCTATTAGCACATTCTTCAATGCTTTACCAAGACTACTACTGGTGCAACCATTTAGGAAAAGCAGTATGCCAAACAGTA
Organism: Engystomops pustulosus; assembly: GCF_040894005.1. NCBI lineage: Eukaryota > Metazoa > Chordata > Amphibia > Anura > Leptodactylidae > Engystomops > Engystomops pustulosus. The sequence goes on along the minus strand of NC_092412.1, from coordinate 59,693,756 downwards.
TGTGTTATGGAATAATCAATTTATGCCAACTACCACTGGGATTACGTATCATGAAATTAAAAAAATTATACGTTGGTATACATGCAAATTTATTTGTTGGATTTTTTTTTTCAAATTTTTACTTTTATTACAAACTTACATATAGATACAAAGCAATACATACAATACATAAAAATAACATTGTTACATAAATAACATATGGTAATTAACATGACATAAAAATATTCTTGTCCCATTATAGTTATCTTTAATCACTATTGCAGCATCATAGATTTTCTCTCTAATTTTCCCTATTAGTCATCATTTTATTCTTTACCTCTATATCTCTAATTATTTGTTGATTTTTGAACATATTGATCCATGGATTTTGCTTGTTGCATTGTACATTTTTTATAATTTCTGTAAACAGGGTATATTAAACCCCAGTTATTAGCTTTGTACTGTACTCAATGTATAAACCTTTGCCCTATCATTATCTTTGTAACTTTTTGAATTGTTTATACTTTATGGTGGCTAAAAGGGACAATTTAGGGGTTTTCTTTCCCCAGTCTTGCTTTATTTCATTAGGAAATTCCCCATTCTGCCTCTACTGACTGCTGTGCTACTTGAGCAGGTTCAACAATAGTGAGTGTTTGACCATTGTTGACCATATAGAGAGAATTGTTGTAACCATCTCAGACATAGACCATGTGTATAAGTCTTTTAATATGTGTCTGTTTGTGTCTCTTCCACCCTGAACACATGTCCATTTATTTCCTAACCCTCTTAACTATTGCCCATCATAAGAGATTTGTCCATAACAATTATTTTACTGTTACATATTTCCATTAAGATGAAGAATAAATAAATATACAAAATGTGGGTATAAAAATTATCATGTATGGCTACCTTCGTGTATAAAGTCTGCAGAAATGTTGTTATCCAAAATTCTGTAAAAAATCTCTTTTACATAATGAGTGTAAAATGCTCCACATTTTGCAAGACTGTCAACTTTTACCTACTTATGTGTAATATAGTCCTTATCATTCCAACACTATCTCTGTACAGGATCACATTACAAAGCCACCACGCTCAGCCTACATCCGATTCAAAGATGGTATGTACACATGTATGAACGGCAATGTATAATGCACATTGCATCAGTTTTTTCCATTCTGCAGATAGATTACAAGAGGCAATGCTAAATGTGGTGCATGTTAGGCAGTTTTGTTTTACTTTACATCACCCATTGGTTGTCTAATATTTGGGAAAAGCTTTAACTCCCAAGCCTCGCAACTTTCCTGTAAATAGGTGAACATTGGGGATATTTTCCTTTGGAAAAATTCTTGCTATATGATCCCCTCACTTGCATCCTGCTGCTCCATTCAATATCACCGTAGAGTTGGATATTGCAGAGTACGCCACTTTCATAGACAGTAAATGGTAGTGGCGGAAAAAACCAAGCATTGTGCTCAGCAGTTTCGTTACTTAATATGTAATCATTGAATTATTGAGAATGGGACCCCTGTTCTCCTAATCAGTAGGGATCCCAGAAATGGAGTGAAGCCAAGTTGCCAAACTTGGTACGATCCCTTTAAAAGGAACTTAAACCAGCATCAGAACTTTACAGGGCATCTTGTGTCTTGTCTGTGATCTTATAATGCCATAGTGTTGCCTTCATCCTCCAAAAAATGTTTATTCCTATGCAAAATAGTTTCCTTAAATCAAGGGAGAGAGCTAGGAGAAAAGTCGAGATCTTCACTACCCAACTTTGCCCGAGCTATGATTGACATCCCTTAGTCCTGCTAAAATAACCCCAGGTAATGGACTAGAGCTTTGAATGGTGGAATGGGGGTAAATGAGGCTGACAACCAGACAAGAAAGGAACATGTTTTTTTTATATTACATCAGTTTAACAGGTATTTTTTTTGTACTGTAATTAAAAAAATATTGGAAATTGAATACAATAAAGGATATTATTTTACGTAGATTATATTTCCTGAAATCTTAACCTTATAATGGTATATGGAATGTTTAACCTTTCTCTCAACTTTCCTGTGGTTAGGTCTCTCCAGACACTGAATCATTAACACCCAGGCAAACATCTTGTAGTATCCACCTAGATGACAAATCCGCTGTTTTCCATCCATGTCTCGTTGAGACAGACACACACTATTGTGGAGATTAGCCAGCCCTGGCATATTAATGAAACTCTTCTCCTTTATCTACCTGCAGGCAATCTCCCACTTCCATAGCAAAACCATGTTTAGAGGTTACCTCACCTTGTTTAATTGACCCCTTCAGGACCTAGGACATAAATACACGTCCAGGTCTGCGGGTACTTCCCTCTCCTGGACGTGTATTTAGGTCCTGCCTTGCTGTCGCCGATGGCAACTAGTGACAGGAGTGCGGAAGCCCGGCCATAGACGACAGTCATTCTCCCGCGGGGGCAGCTGGGAATGTGTTTTGGGGTGCGCTGATCATCTCTATGGCAGCCTCGGGGTCTGGACAAGGACCCCAGGGCTGCCTTCAACAGCACAATGATAAATCCTGTCAAAAACTGGATACGTTATTGTGCGCAGGGCCTGCGCCAGCACAGGGCATAGCTGGGCAAGTGCCTAGGCCCAGAGCTGCGGGGGGGCCCCACATAAGGCTGTATATAAGAAATCCATGGGGTGAGGGGGCATTATATAAAATAACCATGAGAGAGCTAGTATCGTGGGAGTTTTCCCGACGATCCGTGGCTTCAAAAAGTGACGTCATCGGGAAGAAGCGATCCATCGCCAAGGCTGCTTTGTATTAACCCTTTTATTAGCACATTGTAATGAATGAGGAGGAAAATCCCCATATACTGCCATACTGTAGTATGGCAGTATATGGTAGGATCGATCAGACAACCTAGGGTTAAAGTACCCTAGAGAGTCTGAAAAATAGCAAAAAAAAAAAAAGTTAAAAAAAACAATTATAAAAAAACAAAAATTATTTTCCCTAGAACTGATATAAATATTAATAAACAGTAAAAATCAGAAACACTTTAAGGATCACCGCGTCCGAAAATGCCCGACCTATCAAAATATAATAACGTTTTTTCACTGCGTTTATTCCTGTAACGGAAAATAGCACCCAAATTCGAAAATGCCACTTTTTTGCCATTTTAAACATTGAAAATGTCATCAAAAGTTACAAAAAAAAAAAGCTCCATACATCAAAGTATAAAAAAGTTATTAGTGCCAGAAGATGGCAAAATCCTAAAAAAACCTTTCATTTTTGTAAATGTATGAAAACATTATAAAACCTATACAAATTTGATATCCCCATAATCGTAGCGACCCATAGAATAAAGTAGACAAGTCATTTGGGGCGTACAGTGAAATCCGTAAAATCCAAGCCCACAAGAGTACGGTGCAAATGTGGTTTTTCACCAATTTCACTGCATTTGGAATTTTTTTCCCGCTTCCCAATATAAGGCATGGAATATTAAATACCAACATTTTGAAGTGTACATTGTTATGCAGAAAAAGCTCTGTACATGGAAAATGCAAAATTTGAATATTTTTGAAGGTTGGGAGTGAACACAAAAACGAAAAAGGGCATCGGCAGGAAGGAGTTAAGGGGTTTAGTATGACTTTTGTCAAATGAAAACCAATGCATTTTCCATAAGATCTTTACATCCTTACAACAATGGTATTGTCTTTTGTCATTTTATGAAGAAGCAGGAAGTTAGCAGTACATGATGGAGATGTGATGGCAGCAGTACTGGCCTGTGATAACAACCAGAAACAGAAAATCTAAGATCCAGATGTTTAAAGTGTAACTCAACTTCAAACAAAATTTTGATAATATTAAATTTAGTAATATACTTTTTATTAAATGTTCCACTGTCCTTTTCCCTATGCCTTTCTTCTTTATTTAAGCATTTTGTGTAAATCAGCTTTGTGTCCTGCAGCCACTGACAGTTGAGAGATATAGAACCTAATAAAGTGTCTAATGACTTAGATTAACTCACATTACCGTTCCTTCCCTCTCTTAAAAAAGTGAAGAATGGAGGTTTAACGGAGGTGTAACATATCAATTAAAAATCCCATTGACAGCAATGTAAACTTTATGTCATCCGTTAGTTTGGATCCATTATTTATGTGTTACTGCAGCCTGTTATTTTTCTGTCCAAAAAACACATTGATAACAGATTTTTACAGTGATGTCAATGGGATTTTTCACTGATACTTTAAACCCCCATTAAACCTCAATTCTTTACTTTTTCAACAGATTTAAGGTATGGAGAGAATGAACGGTAGTGTGAAATAACCCTAAAAGAGGTATTGGCACGAAGACAGAATTGTTAAGTATACTCATGAAGGCGAAATAATATATTTTCAAATTCTAGGTTAGTAACAAAAATGCTACATTTCACATATATAATTCTAACCTGTATTTACCAGTAATAATGTTGTATAATTTGGTTGTCCTTGGATACGACCATAATCTATGCCCTGAATATGAATGGCCTTGGATATTGTCTGGTCAGATTCCTCACACATAAACACCTTTCTCCTGATTGCTAAGGAAGGGGTTAACAGCTATCTTTATCATGTTAACATCACTATGGGATTAAGATTTATGAACTTTCTTTCATGGGCAAACTCCTTTAACTCTTTACAGACAGTCCCTGGATAGTCTAAACTCCTCAGGTCGCTGAATCATTAAGGGAAATGTTCTCTAGGTTTGGTGGTAGTTGATCATTAACCTCCTTTTAAGTCTGAAGTGGAAGGACCTCAGGAGGCTTTCTGATATGCTGCTCACTACAGGCAAAGTTTACTAATATCATTTGTTCATTTATTAATTTCTGAAATGAAAGAAAATAGATGGAAGTTGTTTCAGACAGAGAGAGGTTCCTTCTGTTATCCGGAAAATAAAGATTTTGTTATTTATATTGCAAGATAAAACAAAACCCCTACAAAAATCCTCGTTCATCAAGGCCCGATAGTAAGGAGTTAAAAATGTCTACACTATTGTATAGCTTAAGCTCCAACAAGAACCTATGTATTTTCATGTTAACAGAATCCTAGAAAGTGTAGCCTGTTTAAACAATAACTGGATAGGAATTTTTTTTTATCAAAACCATTTGCAAAACTGATTAATTTAACATTTTAGATGTACAGGCAGGTTACGTACAAGATAGGTTCCGTAGGTTTGTTCTTAAGTTGAATTTGTATGTAAGTCGGAACTGTATTTTTTATTGCATTGTAGCATCAGCCAAATTTTTTTGGTCTCTGTAACAACTGAATTTTTAAAATGTTGGGTTATCATAAGAACCAGGATTAACAATAAATCTTAATAGCAGACACCCTTGATAACTGTTATAGTTGATCATTGTACCTAAGGCTTAAGTTCAGTTAATTACCAACATCCAGAGGTCTGTTTGTAACTAGGGGTCGTCCCTAAATTGGGTGTTCTTAAGTAGGGGCCTGTATTGAAATAATAAAAGAAACGTAACCAGTTATTTCTTATCCATTGTCTGCTTCCTCCTCAAAATTATGCTAATGAGTCACGATTAGAGATGAGCGAGCACTAAAATGCTCGAGTGCTCGTTATTCGAGACGAACTTTTCCAGATGCTCGAGTGCTCGTCTCGAATAACGAGCCCCATTGAAGTCAATGGGAGACTCGAGCATTTTTCAAAGGGACCATGGTTCGGGAATAAAATGTGTTAATTAATTGAAAAAGAATGTCTTCTGATAAGTTAGCAGATGTATGCAAACATCTGCAATCTATTCTTCACTGTTCCGCGCGTATATTATCTCCCGACAAGTTAACAGATGTGAAGAACAGTGAGGAATAGAATAAAAACAGTGAACACAAGATCATTTAAGTGAAAAACACAGTGAAGAATAGATTACAGATGTTCTGCACATCTGCTTACTTGTCGGGAGATACGCTGTCCCGTGCCCCGCTGCTCTCCGTGCCCCGCTGCTCTCCGTGCCCCGCTGCTCTCCGTGCCCCGCTGCTCTCCGTGCCCATGTCTCCGTGCCCCATGTCTCCGTGCCCCATGTCTCCGTGCCCCGCTGCTCTCCGTGCCCCGCTGCTCTCCGTGCCCCGCTGCTCTCCGTGCCCATGTCTCCGTGCCCCATGTCTCCGTGCCCCGCTGCTCTCCGTGCCCATGTCTCCGTGCCCCATGTCTCCGTGCCCCGCTGCTCTCCGTGCCCCGCTGCTCTCCGTGCCCATGTCTCCGTGCCCCATGTCTCCGTGCCCCGCTGCTCTCCGTGCCCATGTCTCCGTGCCCCATGTCTCCGTGCCCCGCTGCTCTCCGTGCCCATGTCTCCGTGCCCCATGTCTCCGTGCCCCGCTGCTCTCCGTGCCCCGCTGTCTCCGTGCCCCATGTCTCCGTGCTGCCGCTGCCCGATGTCTCCGTGCTGCTCCCCGGTGTCTCTGTGCTGCTCCCCGGTGTCTCTGTGCTGCTCCCCGTTGTCTCTGTCCTGCTCACCGTGTTCTTCAATGTGTTCTTCACACATATATATTGTTCTTCACATACTATTTTGTTCGCACCGTTCCGCGCGTATCTTCCGACAAGTAAGCAGATGTGCCGAACATCTGTAATCTATTCTTCACTGTGTTCTTCACTGTGTTTTTCACTTAAATGATCCTGTGTTCACTGTGTTCACTGTTTTTATTCTATTCTTCACTGTTCTTCACTGTGTTTTTTTAATTAAATGCTCGATCTCGAGCAGGGGAAATACTCGTCCGAGCAACGAGCCGTCTCGAGTACCTTAATACTCGAACGAGCATCAAGCTCGGACGAGCATGTTCGCTCATCTCTAGTCACGATGGATCTGGAGTGTGAGAGAGGAAGGAATTGCTGAGTTGGTGCAGTGGGTAGGGTGAGATAGTGTAAAATCCTGTGAAGCTGCCACATAGAGGGGCTCTGATAAAGCACCCAGCGCCCTTCTGGCTCATTAGCATAATTATAAAAGCTGATTTTAAAAGGAAGGAGGCCATGGATAACAAATGTAAGAAGATTACTACAGCCATGGTGCCTGGATCTATGAATAAGATCTATTTTTTTTTTTTGAAAAATTTTTTATTTGCACATAAAATCACAGAATAACATGATTCCACATAATACATATGCAATACGTATAAATACACAACCTACAGTATATACCCCACCCACCCTCTCTTTTCCCTTCCCCTACTTCTTCAGTTTTTGTTATAAATCCTTGTATTCATATCCATGTCAACAGTAACAGAACCATTACGATTGCATAAATAGGCTTTTATGCTCGATATAACTATTTCTTGGTTGTCTCTTATGGCGCATAGTGTTTTGTATCGTTACTCGAGTCAAAACAGGTGAAAAAGGGGAAGAAGGCATTATTCCTTTTACCAATCCACTTTCCATGAATGAAACCCCGTTATCTTCAATTTATCCCCATTTCCCCCATTTTCCCCCCAATCCCCCCTCCCCCTTACCGACAGAGAGTGAGAGAAAAGAAAAAAAAAAAAAACCCCAGAAGCAGTTCTAGATAGATATACCTACAGGGTTCCAGTTCCCCCATACACTTTCCCATTTTTTCCTTCCTTTCAGTCCTTGCCTTATAAACCATGCTTTTTCGTATTTCTTAGTTTTTTCCACCAACTTGAGCCATCCTTCTGTTGAAATGGCCCCTGCATTCCCCCAATTTCTTGCAATGAACACTTTTCCGAGGTGCGTAGCTCTCTGCACCAATATCTGAGCCCCTTGATCTACTCCACATCCCTCCATGTCCCCCAGGATCGCCACCCGTATTGTTGGAATAATTTTTGTTTTTAATATTTTCGAAATATAAGAAAAAACCTTAAGCCAAAATTCTCCCATTATTGGGCAAAACCAGATGACATGGGCAAAGTCAGCTTCTCGTCCACCACATCTCAGGCAACTGTCGTCCGCCCTCAACTTCATTTTATATAACTGTGCCGGTGAAAAATAAATCATGTGTAAAATGCTATGCTGAATTAGTCTGTGATTCCAGCCCAGCGAGCAGTGTCTAATATTTCTGTAAATTCTATTCCAAACAATAGGACCATTGTCCTCCTTTGCTACAAGTTTTTCCCATTTGACTTGTGAATTGTGTCTATTATCCAGTGTCGTGGACCTCACCAAATGCTTATAAATCTTCGAAATCATTTTCCTTGTGCTTTTACCATTCTTAATAAACTCTATACACTCATGTGATACTACCCTCAGCCCATACCCTGTCCTATTCCTGTATTCTGCTAAAGCGTGTACTATTTGACCGTATCTCAGAAAATCTCCTCTATTAAGATTACATTCCTCTACAAGTTGGTCAAAGGACTTGAACCTTCCTTCTACAAACAATTGTGCAATATACCTAATACCCTTTTGTTCCCAAAACCTTAGGTCGGGTACATTTGATAGTTCCGCTATCGAGTAGTTGCCCCTTAGAGGTGTCATGTCCAAAAAGCCATGTATTCCCAATAATCCTTTAAAGCCTGCCCATCCTTTGTACAACAGCTTAGAGATTTCCCACTGTTCGAACTCCTTAGTATTAAGGATACCGCTCTCTAGTATCTCAAAGATCGAACCCATTAAGCCTTTTGTGGTTTGGATCAACCTTTGATATACTGGGTTTACCCTCCAGCCTAATAATCTAGACATCTGTGCAGATATATAATAGCCAAAAAAGAAAGGTATCCCCAGTCCACCCTCCTCTACTGGACGATATAAGTAACCCAACTTCATGCGTACTTTCTTACGTCCCCAGATGAGGTCATTCAACATTGCTTCTATGACTTTAAAATATGATTCCTCTATCCATACTGGGCTGGCCGAGATTACGAATAAAATTTGGGGAAGCAGGATCATTTTGATTAACCCTATTCTGTCGGCTCTAGAAAGGGGTAGTCTGTTCCAGCAGTGGATTTTATCCCTAATAGCCCCTATGAGGGGGACTAGGTTTAATTCCACAAACCTATCTAACTTGCTTGAAACGTGGATGCCGAGGTACCTAAAACTGCCTTCGCATATCAAGATCTTCTTGCCCTGCATTTCTTCCCTTACTCCCGTATCCAGAGGCAATAAAAGAGACTTTTCCCAGTTAATTTGTAATCCGGACCATTTCCCGAATTCATCAATCGTCTTGACCACCCTTGGAACTGTGTTAGGAGTATCTTGGAGGTACAGGATCAGGTCATCAGCATATAGGCAAAGCTTGTCCTGGTGCCCCCCACTCCCTCCACCCACTATCTGTCCATCTTGCCTCAGCAGGATTGCCAGAGGTTCGATATATATAGCATAAAGTAGAGGGGACAGGGGGCACCCCTGTCTTGTTCCTCTGGTCAGAGGAAACGGGTCTGATTGCGCTCCGTTCACCACTACTCTTGCCCTAGGAGCTGCATATAAACTTTGGATCCGTCTGATAAAATTGGGGCCAAAACCAAAGCATTCTAATACGGACCAAAGGAAGCACCACTCTACCCTGTCAAACGCCTTCACGGCATCTAAAGACAGGATAGAGCGGAGTCTCCCCTCCCCCATCTCCATTGCCGAATAGAGCCTATGGATACACTCGTTCATTCTGCGTCCTGGCATAAATCCATTCTGGTCTGTATGGATGATAGTAGTGATGACCTCCTGGAGTCTATTTGCTAACAATCTGGCTACGATCTTTGCATCTGTATTCAATAGTGAGATGGGTCAATAAGAACCCACCTCTAACAGATCTTTGTCTTTTTTCGGGATTACTATAATGTTTGCTTCTGACATGGAACCCGAAACTCTCCCCTTCATCTCTGGGTCCTCCAAGACATTTAAAAACAACGGCATTAGTTCCGCCCCATACTTTCTGTATAGAGCAAAAGGTAGGCCATCTGACCCTGGAGATGAGTCTTTTGTACATCCCTTTACAGTCCCAAGTAACTCCGCCAGAGTAATTTCTGCCTCAAGTTTCTCTCTATGTTGTGCAGAGAGTATGGGGAATTTTATTCTGCTTAAATATGCCTTAACATCTGGTTTCGAATCCGGGGCTCCCGAGGTGTATAGGTATTCATAAAAAGATTTAAATTGTTTTATCACCTCCCCTGCTTCCTTTACAATCGCACCCCGCTCCCCACGAATTGCGGCAATATAGCTATTTTCATTTAGGGGCTGGGTCATTTGTGCTAACATTCTACCCGCTTTGCCTCCCTCCGTAAAGTACCTTTGCCCATTGAAAAACATTTTGTGTCGTGCTTTTCCCTCCAAGAAACTCTCGTAATTCTCTTTGGCAGTCAACACTGCCTTACTCCTCCCTTCGTCTTGTTCACCCCGCGGGCTATTGACCGCTTCCATATATTTTGTTTTAAGCTGTCGTTCTTCCTGACTGAACGCCCTTTTGGCATCTATTATACCCCTTTTGAACACTCCTCTCAGATGAGCCTTAAGTGCGTCCCAAGTGGTCCATCTATCTGCTGAGTTTAGATTTGCCATCCAAAACTCAGTTATCGATCTTCTTACATCTATCGTGTCCCCCAATATAGTGAGCCAATATGGGTTAAGCCTGAAACTTTTGCTTTTTCTTTCTTCTATCCCTATCTCTACCATCACAGGGCCATGATCAGAGACGATTATTGGTTCGTATTGCATCTTCATAATGCTATGAACGAAGGATTGGGTTACTAAACAATGGTCAATACGAGTCATTAAACTATGTGTTTTACTAAAATAGGAAAATGCTCTTTTAGTGCCATATTTGGTACGCCATACATCTACCAGGCCAAGTTCATTACACAAGATAGTCAACCTGGAACTCCTTTCCGTAGTGATTCCTCCCTCCCGTTTTTCCAAACTCTTCCTATCTAACTCGTTATTGAATATTGCATTCAAGTCCCCCACTATTAAAAGTGGGAAACTTTCCTTTCCTTCCCTGAATTTTAAGAGTTCTACAAATATACCTGGAGAGAAGGGTGGGGGAATATACACAAATGCCAGCACAATCTGCTGGCCAGCCATTTTTCCACACAAAAAAACATATCTCCCTTCCTTATCTATATGAATAAGATCTATGAGTAAGTATTCCTAGTTTATCCATGCTTGATTTTGCTGGTAGATTTCATTTAAATAAATACAAGATAATCTGCAGATAAAGGATAAGAACAAGAAAGTTTGAAACTGAATATACATTAGAAAGTCAGGTAGTATTAAGAATGACTTGCTAATATTTACAGGCACCTTAAAGAAGACCTGTCACCAGAATTTTACCTTTAACACCAGTAATACCTGCTAGTAAAGGGTTATAATTCCTACTCAAATCACCTAAAATTATCTGCCACCATGGAATGAGGCAGATCTCCGCTGGACACCATCCATCCCACAGAACGCAAGCCCATGGTCTGTGCAATACTACATGCAACACAGGTGACATATTAAAACCTGTCATCCTCTGCCGGGTCAAAGGCCTATGGCCAGAATGGAACCGGCCCAGGCGGATGTCACAATACTTAGACAGCGCAAGATCTAAGAAGAAGACACGTTTCTTTTTTTTTCACATTGGGAACAGGGGAACAGCACTGCCTACTGTAGGGCCGAACCTTACTTTTCGCGTTGCTAAATCTTTAGAGCAGAGTTCTGGCGGTAAGAAGCTGACGCAGAACAGAACACATTTTCTCACAATTCTGCACTCAAAACACAACATTGGGTTTGGCTTTAGTTATGGTTTCATGTACTGATATCTCTTGCTCTCTGGTTGCAATGTCACTGCTGCGGCTCTGTATAAATGGGAGGCATAGCGCTGGACTAGAGCACCAGTGGGGGGTAAGTATAACTGCTTTCTTGTTTCTACAACCCCTGTAATTTTGGAAGGCGCTATATATGTTTGTGGGACAGTAGTTTAGAGTTAGTGGGGCTAGGGGACATACTCCGGTTCCTGATGGTTATGTTCACACGCTGTGCTGGAATTCCACTTAGGAACACAATACATGCACAGAAGGGGAGGAGTGTCTCCCAATCACATGCGCACAATGCATACCATATAGTGAACATTCACAACGTTTCAATGTAAACGCAGATGCGTTCTGGAGAAACTTACCCCCACTGTGCTGGAATTGGCTTCAAATGCATAGGGATAAACGCATGAAATGCATGTGCTTTGTAAGTAACCACGATCAGCGATGGTTCAGGTTCAAGTAAAATTAAAAAGTTCCACAACGGAAGAGGGAGGTTTAGGTATACCATATTTTTTTGGTTATTTTATAGCGGCACAGATGGTTAGATTAGTTAGATGGAGGGAGAATGCAGGACTTTGTAAATTGGTTAACCTCACGAAAAGTTGCAGAAGCTCAATTTTTGAGGCTCTGGAAAGTGGAGCACTTGGAAACGGTAGTAGGACACATTGGGTAACTTCTAAACTTTTGGGGAAAGTATGGGGGAGTTGCAAAAAATTACTGGGGGTACACGGTTTTTTGGAGATGACACCGTTATGGGACAACCTCCAGATCCGAGAATTATTGGAGGTGCCAGACAATGTTTTGGGAAAGAAAAGGGATTAAGTTTGTTGCACAGTTCATTGAGGGGGGGGGAGTTTAAATCGTTTGAATATTTTAGGGAAACATATCACTTGCGTAGAGGAGATTTTTTGAGATATGGACAGGTGATACACGCGTTAGGGACATTTAAGAAAAGAATGAGTTTCGGATTAAATGTGGTTTCACACGAGTGTCTTGATGAAGTGTGTAATGGCAACTCTAAAAAGGGACACATCTCTAAGATTTATAAGCACTTAGTGAGGGGTTTGGCACTAAACATTAGGCACAAGTCACAAGATAAATGGGAGCAGGTAGCAAGGGCAGAAGGGAATAACCCCATCGCATGGAATAGAATATATAGAAATATCAGGCAAAGTTCTCTGGGATGGAACCACAGGTTAATTCAATATAGTATAATACATATGATATATTACTCCCCACTCCATTTATACAAAATGAAATTAAAAGAGGATAATAAGTGTGCAAGATGTGGAATGGAGGAAGCAGATTTCTGTCACGTCATTTGGTATTGTCCAATAATTGGAAAATTTTGGCAGGAAATCTGCACCCACTTGTCAAATATGCTTAGCATGGAACTCCTTCCCACGATACAGGTAGTGATTTTGGGGGACACTGAGGGATTGGGGGTAGATCAGGGCACCCAAAAACTGTTGAATAGAGTCACGCAAGTGGGGCGGGTGTGTGTTGCAAGAAATTGGGGGAATTCAGAGGTTGTTTCCATATCCGGCTGGATAAATATGGTGAATAAGATTAAGCTGTATGAAAAGATATGGTTCACTAAGCAGGGTGGGGAGGGTAAGAGGAAATGGGAAAACATATGGGGAAAATGGAAGTAATGGCGCATCAAACAAGAACGTCCGCAATTTCAGGTTTCTTCCTTTTTTTTTTGTTTGTGCTCGTTCTCAGCCGGTCGGTGTAGGGAGGGGGGGGGGAAGGGGTATAAAGAATTTGTATAAGATTGTAAGAAAAAATTTTGTCTGGTCAAGATACAAAGGATAAGAGTGTGTATGCAATCTCTTTATAAGATGTATTGAATGCATGCTGTGTTGTTTATTCTCTTATCTGGTGTAAAGTTTTTTAATACTGACATTAATAAAGAAGTTTTGTAATGACAAAAAAAAAATAAAAAAGTTTAAAACATTAAAGAGTAGCTGCAAAGGTTTTTTTTTTTTCCAAAAATGAATAGCTCTTGGGACATAGAACAATGTTGCCTATTATCTTTGTTACGTATATGCAGTAGTTTTTTTGCTATAGCCCTCAGATTACCTCAGAGCTGCAGTAGCTGCTTCCTCTCCAAGTGCTGATAAGCCATATGAATCCCTACTTTTTTTTACCCTGTTTCTTGGTCAGTTTCATGGGAGGGGAGGAGCTGTTGCTCCCTGCTAACAGGGGAGGAGGTCATTTGACATAGTATGTAGCAGAGCTGGAAGTGTACAGAACAGTGGATACAGATGTCTCCTGCACAGAATAGTACAGGATACAAGATCCTCTATGGTCCCTATCAGTCCCTCCATCCCAGTCTGTGATTCTACAGAACTTTCTCTGTCTCTCTCTTTGCACCACATGCTGCTCTGTTCCCCCACCTTGTTATAGGCACCATCAGCTCTGTGTAGATAAGCTATTAACCCTTAGTGCTCACACAGCACAGGCTATAGACTTCATATAACTGGTTAACTGATGATTTCTACCACTTATTACATCTTCCCTGCTCCTCTATGTGATGGAAGCTGCCAGGCTGTCACCATATACATCCTGTATGTGCTCTGTGCATGTCCCCTGCTACTCCATGTGATGGAAGCTGCCAGGCTGTCACCATATACATCCTGTATGTGCTCTGTGCATGTTTCCTGCTCCTCCATATGATGGAAGCTGCCAGGCTGTCACCATATACATCATGTATGTGCACTGTTCACTGGAGTTACTTGTGGGAAACTAAGTGGATTTAAAGAGGATCTGTCACCCTCTAAAAATCCCCCCCCCCCCCCCCCCCAAAAAAAAAAAAATGATTCCCCCCCTAATCCTTTCCCCAGCCCCTTTATATTTATAGCATTTTTATTAAAATTTATGTTTGCAAAGGTGGTTTAAATCGATACGACCTCTTACCAAATAAATAAGAGGTTGTATCCTCGTATTCTGTCCACTGGCAGTCGGCCTTATGCATGAGGGGCTGGCCAACACTCCCCTCTCTACGCCCTTGTCAGTTTGGGACCTGTAAGAATAGCCGGCAGCAGCACATATAATGTGCAATTGCTTCCGGCTCTCTGTGATGCGGCGCAATGACAGCGGCTGCGCAATGCTTTTTGATAGCACCGGACGAATATACATAGCCTGTACAATTTGACAACGCATATCTGCTCTTCCATTCTATGCCCAACCTTGTGCCCATACAGAAGGTTACCACCACATATGTGGTATCGGTACACTCGGGGGAAATTGGGTATCAAACTTGTAATTTAAAGTACAAAGTGTCACGAGAAAACAATCTCAAAGTCCTCTGGATATAGTGACACAGGGCAGATTTGAAAAATGGTCCTGAAGGGGTTGACATTAAGTGATAACAATGTCACACAACACACGCATGCTGCCACTAAGAAAATGTATTAAGGCATTTTGCCCAATGCATTTCAAAACACAAGGAAGTGCATCGTGTGAACGCAGCCTGAAACAGTTTTTTAATTTAGTGCTAGCAGTGGAACATTGGAGACTCCCCAGCGCTGCTCTCTTCTAGTAACATGCTGGGGGTTATGGACAGAGGCATTACCATAACGGCACCAATAGGGGGCGTAAGCACTTAGAGTGCTTAGGGTAGCATCAACACCAAATATGGCCCTAACTATCTGCACACAATGTAGATTTTATGCACAGATTTCCTTGTGGAAAATCTGCATCATATAACAGTAGTAGTCTATAAAACATTGTAGTCTATAGAAGAATCAAAGTCTTCATCAAATCCTCGCTATGATTCAGATTTTTTCTTGAAATTATGTCAGATCAGGTGAAAGAGGTAAAGAAACACATGAAAAACTTTAAAAAAAAAAAACACAACAACATGTAAATTTAAATCAATATCGCACATAAAAACCCATGCATATTTGATGCAATTTTATGCTGACTTTCAGCATGACACTCCACAGTGTGTGCTAAAAGGCTTTTATAAAAGTTATGAATTTTTAGACAGGTTACTTTACCATCCCTCTAGGCTAGAGCTCCACAGAGGCCCCATAATCTGTCATCAAAAGTACATAAATACAGAAACTAAACAGGAAAATATTGAAGTCCGTATGAGAAAGTTTAGAAAAACTTCAGGAAAAAGGTAATTTCTAAATAAATCACACAACTGAATCATTTCACAACTGGTTTATTAAAAGAATAAGAAAACAGACATCAGTCCAGACGAATTTTCAAAAATAATATTTTAGGAATTTTCTACATTGTTTCTTTGATTCACCACCAGCAAAATTTACATTTGCTGCACCAAAGTCATCAGAGTGATAGGCAACCACATGGCATTGTACATAAATGCATTGCATAATGCAGCGCTTATAAAGTCCATCGATGAGGAATGCAGTTTATGGCCAAAATATTCACCTGATATCCAAATACAATTTTAAGAAGAACAAGTGCACAAAGTATTTGGCTGGGGAAAGATTTAAGTTCTATCTGCTCAAGCACATTGGCAAGTGACTTCAAAAGTCAAATCAGACTATGGTGTCCACTATCTTGTCCAAGTGGCAGATCAGAACAGCATCATGTGGTGGAGCTCTACGGTACAAAATGTGGGAAAAGAATTGGATTTGCGGGAGCACACATCACTCTCCAGCTGGGTCCAAAATCCATATGTTTCATAGCAACGCTATAGAGCCAGTCCCAAGTCTCAAACCATATAAACTGCTATATTCCTCTATGGAGAGGGGCAGGGGAGAGCGTTGCTCACCCTCTCCTCCTCTCCCTGGCGCCAACATGTGCCCGCCGTGCTACGGTATGGCGGGCCCACAGGTGTGTGTGTGTGTGAATATAAGCCTTAGGAAGAGGGAAAAATCCTATCACCACCACTAGGAATCTTGACTTCTGAGAGTGCTGTTTTCTACACGCTGAAATACAGCCAGGAAGTTTTGGCCTTTGTTCCGCTGAACCTTCTTTCCTTCTTCAGTAGATGTGCCCAGTTTATCAATGATTATGTCATCTGCCTGCAATACATGACAAACAGGAAAACATTTACTTATCTAAGATTCCCTAAAAATGTTGCATGTCAGCAAAAGTTGTGCTTGAAACAACAGGGTTGTTAAAAAATATATATATATTTTTTCAATTTGACTGGGGCAGCTGTAAAAATAATAAAGAGCTTATACTCACCTCTCTTCTCACTCCCATTCAGCTGTGGTGGTACCCATCACTTCTGGTCTATTTTTGAATATTTTTGCTACAGCAGGAATTTCATGCAGTATCAGGTGCACATCGGTGGTCACCACATCACTTGCTGCCTATGTATATATACACAGACTGGCAGTGACGAATGCAGAGAGGCGCAAGTATAAGCTACTTACTATTTTTTACAGCCCCCACACATGTACAATTTGATTCCCTAACAATCCCTTTAATAATGATGCTACATAATTAGATACAGCTATGCTTTTGCTTGTATTGCTTTACTCCCACATATGTTATATATCATGGTGTTTCAGGCCCATCATTTTCATTTGTTGAACTCATTATTATTCAATAGCTAAACTGAGAGCAAAGGATGTCATTTTGTTCTTCACTTAGCTAATATGGGATAATATTGGGGGGGGGGGGGAGAGCACACAACATGCAAGTCATCTCTAGATATACTTGTTTGAATCCCACATCATGTCATTAGGCCTCCTGAAAGTAATGCTTGCTGTTAAGGTGAATGCCTTACAAGGTAGATAAAAGTGGCATAGTTTTCCTTGTATATTTTCCCAGAATCCCCAAGTGGAGCATCAATGACCATAAGTCTCCCATGCCAAAAAGGTTGCATTAATCAGCAAAGTTTCCATAAGGAAAACTCTTGCTCCCCAGCCCTTGTCTAAAGCCTTTCACTCAGCTAAACCAGTTCTCTAAACTGTACTGAAGAGATGCTGTCCACAATTGGGAATTTGTTCCTTTAGGAATAAATATACCGATTTGGCTTTAATCTTGCATCCGGTCATTAGACTTCCTGAAAGTCATGCTTGATATTATGGGGGCTGCCTAAAAGGTAGCAAAAAGAGGTGGTCTTCCTTATCCTATACTGGAAAACTTATTTGCATATTCTTCCACTTATCTCTACAGTCATTAAATGCCAATGTATACATTCTACTTGGAGACCAAGAAAGAGTCTCATAGGAGAATATGCATATTTTGGAATGAATTCCAATTCCTGTATTCTTTATTAAAGGACATCCACCATAAGGTATACTGATGGTAGACGCCTATAAATCACCAGCTGTCTTCTGCACTAAAACATTTTTATTACTTGATAGTGTATCGTCTTTGATTAAATAAACTTAGATTCTATATGCTAATGAGCTGGAGGCGCTCAGGCTCTCAGGAATGACAGCAAGCAGAGATCTAAGAAACTCTCAGGAATTGATACAGAAAGTATACTGAAAAATTGTATAAATTCTTCATCATAAAAGCAATAACCAGTTTGCTGAAATGGAAGCGCCCCTTTAATAAAAGTTATTCAATAAGTCATTTTTACCCCGGAATGAGGTCACTGAAATATAAAACTAATCCTTCAAAAAAACTGACAAATGTAAAAACTGAAAGTGTAGAGAAAATATCATGCTTAAACAGCAGCAGTACATAATATTTCATTGCAGGACGTCATCTTACCAGCTCTTCTTTTGAAACCCTCTCAAAAAGAGGATGTTCTGTGAAATGTGTCACCATCCACTCGTGCACTTCTTCTACGTCTGTGATTGTGTACACCAGCCCCTGTAAAGCACACCGAGCCAGGACGTCATAACCACACATGAAAATAGTCACGCACTGCATTTCCTTTATTACAACAAGTTAAACTGGAACATGGCCACAGATTACCACATCCGCCAAATCCAGCAAATCATACTCCTATGTGGGAAAACCCCAACCACTGGTGACTTAAAAGTTATTAAATCAAGTTATACACACACATCTAAACATAAGGGAAATTTATCAGAAGTCTGGGAACAGAATTTTCTAGTCGCCCACAGCAACCAATCAGAGCTCAGCTTTCATTTTCCCACAGCGGTTTATAAAATTACAGCTGATCTCTGGTTGGTTTCCATGAGCAACTAGAACAGTTTTACCTCAGACTCTTCTGATAAATCTCCCCATACACTGTATACTCAGTTGTTGAATTTTGGAATAATCTGTACCCAGGAATCTGCATTTTGTTTGCATTGCAGACATTTATTTTCTGTTTGAACAAAAATGATGCAGCTTGCAGAAAGGGAAATGCCACACAAAAATAAGTAAGATATAGCTCACAAGGTTTCGTAGTATAGACCCAACAGTCATGTGAGGGCACAGTCGATTGCGATGCATTGCAGAAACGCATAGCAGTTAAAACCACCTCAAAATGATAGTAATGCAGTTTTAAGGGAAGTTTTGTTAATTTAACTGGTGAAAGACATGAACTGAAGGGTAAATTTGATTTTAAGGGAAATCTTGTACAACAAATGGAATTCACCTGTGAGTTCATGTCTTTCACTTGTTAATAGTGAACTGCACCTAAAACCATCTCAAAACGGATTCTGTTTTTTCTAATTTAGTTCTGATACTGTTTTACAGATGCAGTTTTTGAACCCAAAAGCAGGAGTGGATCATAACGGGAGAGGCCTTATCATTAAGAAGTGCTACTCCTCTATTTTCACTCCTGGTTTGGACATCGAAAACTGCATCTGAAAAACTGAGCATGTGATGCCACCCTAAAATACTGTGTTTAGTTTCCCTTATTATCTTACAAATCCTATATAACTGTAGCCTAACTTTCCAGTTCTCACTGACTTTGCAAAAATGTTGTGCTATTCCAAAGTGACAAACCCTGTGGCAACAGGCTGTCAAGATACAGGTCAAAAGGGCCATAGGAAGAGAAGTTGGTCAACTTCAAAAACGTCAAAACGTCACCAATGTCAAAAACTTATTCAAGACCCCCCAAGATGGCTGGTCATGGTCAAAAGACAACTGCAAGAGAGCAGCGGCACAAGCTATGACGCTGCAGTGTGTTGTGTCAGCGTATTGCAACAAAGAAAAGGAGAAAATCTCTGCTGCCTGGGTGAATCAAGAAATGTGAGTACTTTGTAGTTTTTCGTGTGTTTTTTTTTTTGCCCACAAACCGGTGGTTTGGGACTGCTGCTCTCTTGCATCTGTCTTATGAGGGCACCCAACCTTTTTGGAGAACTTGAATGAGTTTGAGATGTTGTAAAGATGCAATATTCTAGAAATCATACTTGGAATGACCAACTTCTCTTGCTATGGCTGAGAGGGTCAGCCCTTTGCCTTCATCTGGACAACCTGGACATCTTGTTGATGAGGGGAGGCTGCTGCTAGAGATTTTATTAAATAGTAGTGGCTCCATTTCCCACCCTAGGCTTATTCTTGAGTCAATAAGCTTTCCCACTTTATTGTGGCAAAATTAGGGGCTTATACTTGACCCAAGTATATTTGGTATTTGCGGGGGAACTCTTTTTTTTCCAGAGACCATGGTTACCCGAACTAGTACCTGACAAAAAATCTTGGATGAAGTTGGTCCCTGAATACAAAAAGGTTGGGAACCACTGCAAGAGAGGACAGGAAAATGCAGAGTCTGCATGGGTAATCATTTCAACAATGCAAATGGAATTCCTCACTAGTTCAGCACTGACGGAGGTAAGGAAATGCCTTGTCATACAGTGTCTCAACATTAAAGAGCATTTAGATTGAAAGTCCACTCCGTAGTGACTAGACCTCTTATTAGCAGAAAGGATCAAACCATGTTGTGCCGCAGGGAGAAGTGGTCCACAATTCCTTTTAGTGATGAAAGCATGTCTAATTTATATGGATCAGATAGGAAACATTATGTTCATCGACAAACTGGGGAAACACTGAACCCAAAGTGTGCAAAGAAGTCAGTGAAAAGTGTTGGAAGAAGTGTCATTGTTTGGGAATGTTTTCTGCAGCTGGAGATGGACCTCTCATACAGCTACATGGCAGAATGAAAGCAAGTGCGTATCAGAACCTTATTCATCAACATGTGGTTCCTTACTTTCACTCTTCAATCAGCCAGAAATTTTCATAAAGTACAATGCCCCGTGTCACACAGAAAATGGGTAAAGCAGTTCCTTGAAACAGAAAACAGTGAAACAATGAAATGGTCTGCCTGGAGTCCTGATCTAAACCCAAAAGAAAACCTCTGGAAAATCTGAGGTGACAAAGCTATGGCCAAGAAACGGAGAACGGTCACACAACTGTGGAAGAGGCTGAAGAGTGAACCAAAAGCACATCTGCACAGTGCGAGAGACTAGGGATGTCCTGTGGCCGCAGATGTGCTGAAGTCATTCAAAGCAAAGGCCTGTGCACTTCTAACCGATTGGTGACTCTTGTAACCTTGAGAAAACATCATTAGAATCTGTCCTACAGTAATTGCTGTTCTCTAATAATGATCATCATGTTTTTTTTGCAAAATAAAGGTTTTATGTTGATATACCTTGGTATTTTTGTAAAACACGAAATTAAGCTTTGGACTTATTAGCAAAGCACACAACTGAGTTAAATTGAAATTACTTTGCCAAAACACCAGGATTTTTTCACAAGACTTTGGCATATAGTAAACCAAAGAACCTGCAAAACTGATGTGGTATGATAGGAATCTCACAAATAAGTAAATAACTACAGATTAAAACAAGACAACAGCAAGAGACAGATGTTTCTTTGCAATGATTTTTATACATAAGCCCCTTTTTCTGTAGGTGTATGACTTACCCCCACACGCAACACATAAGCATATTCTGCCAATAGTGTGGAACTGATGATCCTCCATTTATGTTTTGTCTTCTTAAAGTGAGGGTCCGGAAAGAGGAAAAACATTTTACTAAGCTAGAAGAAGAAAAGGTATAAAAGTTTAGTATAAATTTACAAATTATCTTCATATGAACTAATTGCTATGGGAAATAGTAGGGGGGGGGCAGCTGCAGCAGCCTGTGCATCAGTCTCCTCTCCTTCAAACTCATCCAGCTCCCTCTACCCCGTCCCCTGTGTGCATTGAGCAGGCAGGGGAGGGAGGGGATGGTGTGGGGGGTTGTGAAAGAATGCATGAGGAGTCCGAGACACGGGCACACAGGTTGCAGCTGCCACCAGCCCCCCTGCCTCCCGAGACTCACCCCACTCTGCTTGCAGGCAGCCAGGTAATGTGAAATAAAATTTTATAAAAATAATGGCAGTATTTAGAATGCTGGCAAAGGGATTTTTAAAAATCTTCATAGCAAATGGTATTGGAATCTGTCACCAGCTAAAAATGACATTGCTGGTGACAGGTTCACTTTAAAAGGTTACTATATATTTAGCAGGATTATTTCATCCAGCCAAGGTCTTTTTCGTGTTAAGAGAGGCAGTGCTGTAGAAGTTACCTGTGCTTTCCTGAAAAAGTTGGGCAGATATTTCATGGCGTTACTCCTGATACAGGCAATATTCTGGTACTGGCCAGGGTGGCAGACTCTGAGTGACTTGATTCGGTCTTGTACATAGTCCGATACTTTTACACGTATCTCCAATCCAAGCATGAGTGTATTTGGAAATAATGGGGACAACTCAACTGCAAATCAAATATAGACAAAAAAAAATTATATATTTAGTGATGTAATTTATCACAAAATCACAGGGGACTTTTACTGTTACTACAGGGATCTCTGGTAAAAATCAATTCCATTCATCTGAATGAACAAATCCAGATGAAATCACCATTAAGATAAATGGGACAATTAGAAATATCACTGACATGGTAATGACTCCTCAGATGAGGAAAATGGTAATAGGAGCTCCAGTATCTCATCGAAAGCAGCTCCAGAGGTGAAGATTAACCTTCAAGCAATTCATAAATAGTCATAGAAGACAGTACCCAGCAAGCCGCCATATCCACAGCCAATGTCTGCAAACTCCACTTGGTACTCCTGCTTCTTCACCTCTGTCATGTCCTTTATGTCGTCATGAGAACCATCCAATGATAAAGGCTTGAAATATTCGGGATAATACTGTGACCAATCCATTACTTCTGGTTTAACAGGGCTGGAAAATAAAGCAGCATTACAATTGTTTAAAGGGGTTTTACATTAACAAGACTGATCCTACTACAGGAACCCAATGCCATCACAAGGGTGGGGAGGTCCATACACACACATGACTTGTGGACCCCCACTCTAATGAAAGATGGGGGTCAGAGGTTGATTCCCAAAAATCAAACATAGATATTCACTAGAATGGCTACACAATCTACACCATGTACCTAGTGCATTGATATAAAAGGCTTATGTACGGGGGACTGCCAGTCCTGTGCAGAGTCAGCATGTCACATACACTGTATGCACTTACTACTGGAACGTGTGATCAGCCATGGGGTTGGAGTGGGCTCTCTGCCGGTAGTAGCGTTTCTGAGGCATGGACACGGCCTTCCCTGGCTGTGCGGCCGCGGTACATGGCTCTACCTGGGGCTCGGCCATAGTTCTGCCAGATCCTCAGCCACCCGCACACCGGCAACGTGCTGCCCGCACTCTCTTCCCTGCCCGACGCACAGGTGACGCAGGCTCAACCACGTGACCAAGAGCGGCTCTCGCGCGGCCATCTTTGAGGCTGGCAGAGGACTGTACCAGGGATTGTAGTCTGTGACAGGAGTACATAGCTGTATTAAAACAAGAGGAAAAAGCTAAATATGTAGTGCATAAACGGGTGCAAAGCGTTTAGGAAAGAAAAATCCACCATTTGTTTTTAATCTGTTTAATAGAAAAATAACACCACAGCACTCCACACCACAGAGCCTTATGCGGGCTTGTTGCCTGCTAAACAAATTGTACTGTTATAGCTAATATTAAAATTGCTCCTATTGTTAACGTCTAATCTTATGTGGTGAAATTGCAGATGCATCATCTTCTTATAGGCTTCAGTTTTACGGTTTTCACTGTACGATCCAAACAACACATCACCTTTCCTCAGTTTGATCATAGAAATAACACGTTTATCTTCCTTTTTTACCTCCCAACCTCTGGGCCGAAGAATTATTTTTTTGAGTAATAAATCAAGCCCCTTGCTCAGCCCTTTATCCCACCCCCTAGTATTCCAACACAGTAGAAAATCTAGATTGATGGCGCTGGGGGGGTAACACCGATCGCGGGTGTTACCGGTAAGTTACTCGGCCCGCAAGCCCTCTCCATGAAGGGGTTAAAGGAAATCTACCATCACAATCTACCATGATAAGCCAGGGGCACCTACTCATAAATCCAGGCACCACGACTGGCCTCCTTACCCATGGCCTCCTTCCTTCTTAAATACATTTTTATAACTATACTAATGAGCCTGAAGGGCTATGGTGGGTTTTTCCAGAGCCCCTCGGTGCTGTAGTTTCACAGTCTGCTACAATGAGCACAGCAGATCTGCCCCTGCATTTCCTGCTGCTCCTAGATTACACAGGAGAGGGAGGAGGGAAAGAGCAGGGGGTTTAGTGAAACATATTCTGCTCATTGTAACAAGCTTTGAATCTACAGCATAGAAGGGCTCTGGTAACACCCCAAGAGCCCTTTAGGGCGGATTTTAGAAGGAAGGGTCAATGGATAACAAATATAATTAGATAACCACAGTCCCGGTGCCTGGATCTATGAGTATACGATCACAGTTTATCATGCTTGATTTTCTTTAAGGTGTTCACCACATGTGGTAATAATTTTAATATTTTGAAAGTCTTGTTCAATATTCAGCATAAGAGATGTTTTCGGCTGTGGGCTGTGTCCTGTGAGCTGAGTATACAGCCAAAACTCCCTCTAGTGGTCAACAGTAAAAAAAATATTAAAATGATAATATAATTTTATTTTATAATTTTAATGAAATGTGTAAAACAACAAAATCAGTAAATTTATAAACAACAATTTCACATTAAAAAAAAAACATTTTCTTTGCTGCCACATTTCTTTAAAATCCCACCTCACTAAGATGCTAATGTAAATCCGCAGCTAATCTACCGTGTGACTCCTGTAGTGATTCTTACAATGGCATGAAACCAATCATAGTAGGAAAATGGCAGTTTCATTGCAAAGGCCGAGTTCTTCAATTAGAATCCCCATCAATAAATACGTCAAAGCAAACGCAAGCACGCGCGTCAAAGCAAACGCAAATGAGGAAAGACCCATTGGAAACAATGGGACAGAGTGCAATGCAAGTTCTGCGCGTCAAAAGCACGCGCAGAACTCGCGCGTGAAAAACGCTAGTGTGGAAGGGGCCTAAAATGGGTGGGAAAAATGGCGAGCCTGGTAAGTGCCATTTATCAAGTGGAACAAACTGGCACTTGTTTTCACAGCAGTGATTCTTCACTGAAGCCATTCTGTACACATACTGATTTGCTTTCACACTTTAGTTTTTTCCACTGATCCAGTGTTTTAAGTAAATAAAAAGGACAGGGCTCGAAATATTTTTCCACAGTCCACTGATTAGTGGAAGAAAACTGAACTGAAGCCTATTGAAAGAATGGTTCACTAAAGAATCGATGAAAAATCACTAAAGCCAGGAAGTTAGGAAAATCTGTATGTGTTCATACATGGAACCAATAAATTACCCAACTTTTATGCTTGCCTGGTCCAGTTATGAGCTCAAACTTCATTAATATTCTGCCTTATTGAATATTACACATTGTAATCAGGGGTGTACCAAGCCTGTCTGCTGCCTGAGGCGAGCCATAGAGAGACGCCCCCCCCCCCCCCCGCCCATATATGTAATATTTCAGGGAGTGTCAGGACCAGATCCATCATATTGGTTTGGTGTGAAAATTAAGCAATGCAAAAATGCATACAGAGTACCGCCCTGTAGTATTTAATGCATACAGCATGCCGCCATGTAGTATAAAATGCATACAGAATACCACCATGTAGTATAAAATGCATACAGCATACCGCCATGTAGTATTAAATGCATAGAGCGTACCACCATGTAGTATAAAATGCATACAGAATATTGCCATGTGGTATAAAATACATACAGCGTCCCCCCATGTAGTATAAAATGCATACAGCACCCCCCCCCCATGTAGTATAAAATACATACATCATATTGCTATGTAGTGTAAAATGCATACAGCGTATACGGCATGTAGTAAAAAATACATACAGAATATTGCCATGTAGTGTAAAATACATACAGCGTACCACCATGTAGTATAAAATGTATACAGCATATCGCCATGTAGTATAACATGCATACAGAATATCGCCATGTACTATATAATGCATACAGCATATCGCCATGTAGTATAAAATGAATACAGAATATCGCCATGTAGTATAACATGCATACAGAATATCGCCATGTACTATATAATGCATACAGCATATCGCCATGTAGTATATAATGCATACAGCATATCGCCATGTAGTATATAATGCATACAGCATATCGCCATGTAGTATAAAATACATACAGCATATCGCCACATAGTATAAAATGCATGTAGCGTATCGCCATGTAGAATAAACCGCATACAACGTGCCACCATGTAGTATAAAATGCATACGGAATACATATATACACATATAAACACGTACATATACACATACACATCACATACATATACACATACAAATCACATACATATACACATTACATACACAAATCACATACATATACACATTACATACACAAATCACATACATAGACACATCACATACATATATTAATATACATTACATACACACATCACATACATATACACATACATATACACATATACACACATACAAAGACACATCACATACATATACACATATATATATATATATATATATATATATATATATATATATACATTACATACACACATCACATACATATAAACAGATAAACTTACTTTATTTTCTTTTATTTTCCAGGAAGGTTCTCCAGGAGCGGGGGAGGGGGGGGGCTTGGGCGTACAAGGGGGGGGGGGGGATCCGAGCGGAGGAGGGGGGCGGAGCGGAGGATGCCGGGAGCGGAGCAGAGTGGAGGAGAGGGGGAGGACTGAGCGGAGGAGAGGGGGAGGACTGAGCGGAGGAGGGGGGGAGGACTGAGCGGAGGAGGGGGGAAGGACTGAGCGGAGGAGGGGGGGAGGACGGAGCGGAGCATAGCGGAGGAAGCGCAGATGAAAGGGACAGAAGGAGCGGAGCAGAGTGGAGGAGAAGGGGGAGCCGAGCGGAGGAGGGGGGGAGCCGAGCGGAGGAGGCCGGGAGCGGAGGAGAGGGGGAGGACTGAGCGGAGGAGGGGGGGGGAGGACGGTGCGGAGCATAGCGGAGGAAGCGGAGATGAAAGGGACAGAAGGAGCGGAGCAGAGTGGAGGAGGAGGGGGAGCCGAGCGGAGGAGGGGGGGAGCCGAGCGGAGGAGGCCGGGAGCGGAGCAGAGTGGAGGAGAGGGGGAGGACGGAGCGGAGGAGGGGGGAGGACGGAGCGGAGCATAGCGGAGGAAGCGGAGATGAAAGGGACAGAAGGAGCGGAACAGAGTGGAGGAGAAGGGGGAGCCGAGCGGAGGAGGGGGAGAGCGGATATGAACGGGACAGAGGGAGCGGAACGGAGCAGAGTGGAGGAGAGGGGGGAAGCGGAGCGGAACAGAGCAGAGGGGGTGTCAGCCTGGGATGGTGGTCAGGTGGACGGCAGGACAGGCCGGCGGGCGGCAGCACGGGTGGGGGTTCCAGCGGCAGCATAGGCAGACTGGCGGGTGGTAGCATGGACGGCCGGGCGCACAATGCCGCCCCTTGTCCAGCAGGTGGCGCGCCGCCTGAGGCGAGATTCTCAACTCGCCTCATGGCAGGTGCGCCCCTGATTGTAATATTTTAAAATTGACAGAAGTTAAAAACAGAATAAACAGAGATATCTGAAGGAGGACATTTTTTTATATTGAAAACATAATACCGGTAATTAAGCAGAATTGGAGTCATCTATTATAGTAAGGTGTTAATGTCACATGTAAGCATCAGGGTCAGGGGTTGTGGTCATTATTAGCAGTTTAATGACAGGGTCGGGTGTCAGCAATAGGTATATAGATACCCATACTAATATGTGTTACTGTCAGGATTTACAGTTTCATGTTACATTTCATGTTATTTGTCAAGGGTTACATCTCAAGGCTTAGAACTGGTGGTTCTGTGTATGGTCATTATTGGATTATTGGATTTTAGCATCAAAAGTCAAAGTCCGTTATTGGGTCAGGACAAGGGGTCAGAGCTAGATGTTTAAGTTATGTTATATCAATGTGAACTATCATTTACGGGCCAAATGTCATAGTCACAAGTCAGGTTTAGATTTTGTCATCAAAAGTTATGGTGAGTTATTAATGTCTACGATGTCTGGTCAATGAGATGTCAGATTTCAGATGTCATTGTCAGGATTCACATTCAGAGTCAGTCAAGGTTAACATTAAGTCAGAATGCTATGAACAGTGTTGGTCAAAGTTCAGCATCAGAAGTCAGGCTCAGGTGTCATTGCTAGAAGTCACAATCAGATTTCAGAGTTATGGATCAGCACTGTCAAGAATCAGAGTAAGATAAAGTTGAGTACGATGTAAGCGCCTGGCATACAGAGTTGGGGGTTCAGTGTTATGTCAGGGTCAGAATCCGATAACAGGATCAGAATTTAGGATCAGTAATAATTGTTAAACTTGGAGTCAGATGTCAGTATCATATATCAGGTCAGAGGTCAGCGTTACCGGTCATATGTCAAAGTAAGATGGCAGTTTCAGGTGTCACAGTGACATGTAAGGGACAGGTCTCAGCACAAAAAGTCACAGTCAATTGTTAGCTCCAGTGGTCAAATTAAAATGCAATAATGAGATTTTGGCTAGAAAATCAGTGTTATGGGTCAGTTGTCAGCAGTCATCACATATCAGGACCAGTTATCCAAGTCAGATGTTATTGTCAGAGTTGTGGGCCAAGTCTATTGGTCAGTTTTCAATATCAGAGGTCAACATCATGGTAAGTTGTCAGTCACCTGTCATGGTAAGGTCTGATGTCAAGATGAATTGTTCACTCTGATGTTGGGATGGGTCTTTTGGCATTTAATGATATTGTAGAAGGACGCCGTATGCCACACTAGGAGATGGAATGGTGGGCACAAATCTTCATCCTTCTTTGTATTTATTTTACTTTCCAAAACATAAAAATGTGTTCTTGTCACATTTTCCTACAATAACATAGATTGAAATTTTCTTAACATAATTTTCTGTAACTCAAAAAATGTTATGTCTTTTA
Source organism: Engystomops pustulosus (assembly GCF_040894005.1). Classification (NCBI taxonomy): domain Eukaryota; kingdom Metazoa; phylum Chordata; class Amphibia; order Anura; family Leptodactylidae; genus Engystomops; species Engystomops pustulosus. Next base: position 59,664,835 of record NC_092412.1, on the reverse strand, counting down.
AAAGCAAATAAGCTCATTCCCCAGCGACAAGGCAGCAGGTCTTTTGGATCTTCTACGTGGCAGTCCGCAGCTGGTTGTGTAGTGTTAAACATCGCAGTTGCATATTTATGTTACCTCAAAATAGATGTAGTTCAATTATAAAAAAAAATGTCTTCAAAGGGGCGTTTTCATTTTAATTAAAAGAACTTACTATATTTGTGAGTTTTTATTGGTGAAATCTTGCATGTCACATCTTGTAAAAGCAGTGTTAATAAATGCATGTGTTAACACAATGTTAACACATGCATTAACATTGCATTAAAGCATGCAATTTTTAAACACATTGTTGACAGCAATGTATTTAGGCAAATCTTCTCAGCTGTTGTATTGCATTTGAAATAGCACATGTGAAAAATCCCTAAATCACAGAAAACCGCCATGTGTGAGCGCTTTGAGGTGGTTTTAGGTGCAATTTTGTCAATTGAACAGGTGAAAGACATGAACTGAACGAGTGAATGACATTTGTGGGGCAGGTTTCCCCTTCAAAATCAAATTCACCTGTTCAGTTCATGTCTTTCACCTGTTCAATTGACAAAACTGCACCTAAAACCACCTCAAAGCTGATTGTGATGCAGTTTTAACTGCAACGTGTAAACGTGCCCTCAGAGTGTGCTCCTGGTGAATCGAGCTATTCAGTTAAACTGATATCTGTACCAGGGACAAACACAGCGCTGGTGTACAGGGCATATAGCAATCGGTAACCAGAACCCGATGTCTTGCATCTTTTGCATTATTACCTTAATGGTACTCGTACACCTCCATACCCACTTGGGTAAAATTAAATGCAATTCCTGGCAGTTCTCAAGGAATTGCGAATCATTTCAGGTCTTGTACGCCAGAAAACTGGCACATAAGCCCTGATTATTGTATCCAAATGAGTACATGCAGTCATTGTGAATTCCAAGTTGCATCACCAATACATCAAATCAAGCAGCAATACCCTGCGATCTTTGGCCACAAGATGTGTGTTGCTACCACGCTGTCCTAGCCTTCAGCAGGTCATCTTTTTTTTCCCAATGTTATTAGATGAAGTGTTAGTTAATAGGTTAGTAATGAGACAGCAGAGATATTATTTATTAACAACTGATTGTATTTTTCAGTTCTATGAAAACACACTTTAAGCTGATACAATTTACCATTTTTCTCTTAGGGATATGATAAACTGCATTACTTATGTTAGGGTTATTCTGAAGTGTTACAATAGATGCAGAGGCTGTAGTCACGGCAGGGTCCAATAGTCGGCACGTTAGCTCAATGGTTACCAATGCGGGTCCCAGTTTCAGATCTGACCAAGTGTAACATCTACTTGCAGTTTGTGTTGGTTTCTTCCAGGTACTCCAGGTTTTTTCCGCTGTGACTTTCCTGTGTGCATTATGACATAGTATGTACTGGACACCATATTCTTTACCTGACACATCACTATGGGGCAGATCAGTCTTTTCACTGAAGAAAATTGTCTTGGAGTTTCTTTATCAAGGTATTTTAGGCACTTTTACAACTAGTACAATAAAAGGACACAGTCTCATGAAAGTAGATGTGGCTTCACTGGGAGAAGTCATTGCACCAAAAATTATGCAAATGCCAGAATTTTGACATAGTTTTATACCAACTTTTATAAGTCAACTAATAGGAGGTGCAAAGGACAACTGGATAGTCTTAAATTACACAAGATTTATCATCCATCATTACCCACTATGATAAATCTGGCACAGCATAAGACTGTCTAGTCTAAGGCCCCTTCTACACTCGCAACGTGTGCTGCTCAGATTGCAAACCGGAACTGAACTCAGCATGTCAGTTCAGTTCCGGTTTGCTGCGTTCGGGCCGTGCAATCCGAGCAGCACGCGTTGCAAGCGTGATGCGAATTCATTGCATCACACTTGCGAGTGTAGAAGGGGCCTATCTTTTCTCCTTGCAAACAATTGTGTTCTGTTCCCAGGTCCATTTCCGTAGTCAGTTTTTCTAATGTCTGTGATTTGTTGTTGAGCTAAAGGTCCACAAAGAAAGTTCTATGTGTCAACCAGATGTCGTCCATTTTGCTAGTGATGTCACAAGCTTGAACGGTTACATGATTGTCTTATCTATAAACTGATCTGCAACCTGCTGTGAGTTTTTTCTTTCAGGTTGATCGGCTCATACACAAGACCATGCCAAACACAGCCTTGTTTCTGAAAAGCATCCAGTAAAAAATATATGTGGATGAGTGCAAACCATGCATAAATCCATGATAAATCTACTGGGAAAAACTTTGTGCAGTATGTGGATTTTTAATTTACATTTTTTAGGTCAATACAGGCAGCCCCTGGTTTACTTAGATACAAGATAGGTTCCATAGGTTTATTCTTAAGTTAAATTTGTATATAAGTCGAAACTATATATTTTATAATTGTAGCTCCAGACAAATTTTTTTTTTGTCCCAGTGACAATTGGCGTTTCAAAATTTTTTGCTGTAATGGGACCAAGGATTATGAATAAAGCTTCATTACAGACACCTTATAGTTGATCATTGCAGTCTGGGACTAAGGTAAAGCATTCAAAGAGCTTCACCAGAGGTCACAGTAGGCAGAGAACTTACAACTTCTTCTGAAATGCAGGCTTCCCTGAAGCTTAGTGCTGTGGCTGTTTTGGCTTGATGGTTTAAGTTTCCTGCTCTTTGCCCTGGTGTTTTAACTACCACATTTTAGGCCCCCTCGATGAGGATCTGATCAGGGTGCAATCAGGTTTTGGTCAGTGAAAAACTGACATTTTGCATCAGAGTTCAATCAGTTTTCAGTCAGAGTTTGTTCAGTGTCTCAGTTATTCATGCACGTTTTCAATGCATTTTCAATGCGTTTTTCATGCGCAGATAACTCACGAGAAAAGGACTCAGGACTGAGCTCTATCTTTTCTATGGCAATTAATGCGTGAAAAACGCATTGCACTTTCATTAGACTTGCAAGTGTCTCAGTGTGCGTTTTTGATGCGTCTCCAGAGATGCGTTTTTTTTTGTACGTGTGTGCGTGAAAAAAAAATAAAAATGCAAGTCTGAAAAAGCCCATTGATTACAATGGGTCAGGGTACAATGCAACTTCTGCACGTCAAAAGAACGCGCAGAACATGCGCGTGAAAAACGCAAGTGTAGAAGGGGCCTTAAGTTTGTGTGGCATCCGTGCACAGGTATCCAAAATATAGTGAATTGGCTACTCAAATGGATGGCCCATTAGATGGCTGCATTTTACCATTTGCATTTAAAGGACACCTGTCATCAGGTCTGTGTCACTTGTCCTGTCACCTCTACCTGTTGGAGCAGCTCACAAGGATCCCATCCCAGCCTTTATCTAGTTATTTCATACATTATTCATTGTAAAATCATCTATTTTTTATCATGTACATGAGGCTGGTCACATGGTCAGAGGCAGTGATGTCACCCCTGTTACCCCTCCCCTCTCCTCCCCCTGCTCATGTCTGTGTGTAATGTATAGTAAAGTATGGCTAGTGTGTGTGCTGCATCTGCTGACATGCTGCATACAGGTGAGAGACACAGACATCAGCTACACATGAATCTGACATGTTCTGCTGTAACATGGCTGCCTGGAGCTGCTGTATCTCTCCTATATACACACACATGCACACACAGGCTGCAGGGGGCGCCAGCACCAGGAAGCACATCATTATATAGCCTCACATCATTATACAGGCTGTCAGTCAAGCACTGGGGGTGTGGCTGTACCTCCCACTCATGAATAGAGTGGACAGCTTGAATATGCTAATGCTTCATTGGACATTTCACAGGTCATTTGCATACAGCTTTAGCACCTCATTGCTTAGGTTTACAGGCATGTAGAGGGACAATGAAGGGATAGAGGCAATGCTTTCTAATGGCAGTTTATGGAAATATATTTAGTTTAGGGGGGTTATTTTGCATGACGGGTTCTCTTTAAAATCCATAGACACTATGATAAATTTTACCATTTGCTTTTCAAATCCATAGCCATGAGGTAAGTCTACCTCCAAATGTGATCCTGAACGGAGCCGGTGTCAGCTGTATGTTACAGCTGGCACTCGTCTCTATAACCCGCTTTAACCCCTTACACGCCGCAGCCACGCACGACCGTGGCATACAAAGGTCTTTTTCACTTGATCGAACACCCCCCCCCCCTGTGGAGCGTACCCCGGGGGAACTATAGCTCCGATGGCAGTGTCGCAGCCGTAACAATATGTACAATAACTCAGAAATATTATTGGCCTGTTAAACTATATAAATGATACAAAAGATACAAAAAGAAAGGAAACCAGGATTTACGATTTCCCCCCATACATTCAAGAGTTAATAAAATCTCATCAATAAGCTAAAGACCAAATAAAATGCATCTAATGTTGCAGAAAATAACCTCTTATTTGTCCAAATTGCCAAAAAAATAAAAATTATATAGCCGTTAAAAAGGGACACATATGGAGTATTGGGGTACATGGGAGAAATTGGGTATCAAACTTTGTGGAGCGTTTTGGTATTTTATCCACTGAGAATTTGTACAATTTTTGAGAAAAACACATTCATTTAGCCAAAAAAATTTAAATTTAACCCCTAGGCGCACCACGACGTTATACTACGTCCCCGGGGCTAGATGCTTAGCGCACCGGGACGTAGTATAACGTCTAGCTTCTGGGACCGGCTCACGAACGGAGCCGGTACCAGAAGCAGCGGCTGTCAGCTGTCTATCACAGCTGACACCGCGCTGTAACACCCGCGATCGGAGCCGGCTCCGATCGCGGGTGTTAACCCCTTACACGCCGCGGTCAAGCATGACCGCGGCGTGTAAGGGTGTTCCTGCTGTGGATCGGATCCCCCGTGCCGCTTACCGGGGGATCCGATCCTCTTCCGGGCAGCTCCGAGGACTGGCATGTGCCCCGGAGCTGCCCGGTCTCCATGGCAGCCAGACCCCTTCCGGGTCTGGCTGTAAACTGTCTGAGCATGCGCAAGCTTGCTCAGACAGTTTACACTGCTCTACAATAAAATAGTATTGTAGAGCAGTGTATTGAACTTAAACCAGTGATCAGAGCATCACTGGTTTAAGTTCAAGTATGTATAAGTAAAAAAAAATGCAAAAACAGTTAACACTACACATTATAATAAATAAAAAATAAATACATAAAATATAAGCCCCTAAAATGTCACTTTCCCATAAAAAACTTAATAAAGTATAAAAAACATAAAAACACAAAAAAAACCTGCATATTTGGTATTGCCGCGTCCGTAACAATCTGCATAATAAAACAGAATTGTTACTGGACCCGCACGGTAAACGCCGGAGGAAAAAAACGCAAAAAACGTTCCGAAAAAAGATAATTTTTAATTAATACCCTATAAAAAATGCTCTAAAAAGTGATTTTAAAAATTTTATGCACTCTAAAATAAGCCCACTAAAAAGAACAACTGTTCTCGCAAAAAATAAGCCCCTAACCAGATTTGTCAGCCAAAAAATAAAAAAGTTATGCATATGAAAAGATGGTGATGCTAAAATGAATAAGATTTTCTCCAAATTTGTTTTTATTCAGTACAATTGAATAAAATACACAAAACCCCCACATATTTGGTATCCCTGCGTCCGTAACAATCTGTATAATAAAACAGAATTGTTATTAGATCCGCAAAGTGAACCCCGTAAAAAACAACCTAAAAAAACTCTCTCTGAAAAAGATGATTTTTTATTAATGCCCTTTAAAAATGCTCTAAAAAAAGTGATTTTAAAAAGTTACGCAATCTAAAATAAGACCACTAAAAAGAGCTATCATTCTTGCAAAAAATAAGCCCTTAAACAGATTTGTGAGGTGAAAAATAAAAAAGTTATACATATGAAAGACGGTGATGCTAAAATTAACAACAATTTTGCCAAATTACTTTTTATTCAGTAAAAATGGTAAAAAATTAAAAATATATATAAATGAAGTATTTTCATAATCGTGGCGACCCATAGAATAAAAATAATATACTATTTTTATGGTATGGTTAACGGCCAAATAAAAAACACATAAAAATTTTCCTAAAAATTGATGATTTTCATTTCCTCCACCAACAAAGAGTTAATTAAATCTCACCAATTAAATGTAGATGCCCCAAAATTACATACCAGAAAAGTGCATCTCATGTGGCAAAAGAAATAAGCCCCTATAGGTCCTCATTAAAAAAAAGAAAAAAATTATAGCCTGTACAATGTGACATAGCAAATCTGATTTGGATGGCGCCTCCTTCCCTTCTATGCCCGGCCGTGCGCCCATACAGAAGTTACCACCACATATAGAGTATCCGTGTACTCGGGAGAAATTGGGTATCAAACTTTGTGGAGCCTTTTTTAATTTAATCCATTTTAAATGTTTAATTTTCCACCCAAAATGAGTGTATTGTGAAAAAATATTACAATTTGCAGACTGCACCTCCATTTTGTTTTAACCCCTATAAAACACGTAAAGGGTTAACAAACTTCTTAAAAGTAGTTTTTCATACGTTGAGGGGTGTAGTTTCCACAATGGGGTAATTTACGAGTCTTGCTATTATTTAGGCCTCTCAGTGTCAATTAGAAGTTGATCAGGTCCATCTAAGTACGGGTTTTGGCGATTTTACAAAAAATGTGAAAAATGGCACCCAAATTCTGAGCCTCATAACATTCTAGTAAAATATGTGGAATCTTAAAAAACCATGCCAACATAAAGCAGACATTTGGGAAATGTAAGTTATGAATTTATTTGGGTGCTATGACTTTCTGAATCAAAAGTAGAGAATTTAGAACGTTGAAAATAAAGAATTTTTCAAAATTTTTGCCAAATTTTGTTTTTTTTCATAACTAAACGCAAAAGATTTCATCCAAATTTTTAAACTAATTTGAAGTACAATGTGTCACGAGAAAACAATCTCAAAATCCCCTGGATATCTCACAGCGTTCCCACGCTATAACCACTTATAGTGACACAGGCCAGATTTGAAAAATGGGGCCGCGTCCTTTAGGCCAAAAGATGCTGTGTCCCGTAGGGGTTAAAAATTGCACACAATTTAGTTTTATCCCCTGTAAAACAACTAAAGGGTTAACAAACTTCATGAAGGTTGTTTTACATACTTTAAGGGGTGTACTTTCTATAATGGTGTAATTTATGGGGTTTTTACTATTTTTTAGGCCTTGCAAAGTGACTTGAAACCTGAGCAGGTCCTTCAATAGCAGGATTTTGTGTTTTTTATGAAAACTCGCACCTAAAGTTCAAAGCCCCATAACATCCTACAAAAAAGATGATGCATAAAAAACCATGACATTCGGTTAATGTTAGCTATCAAGTTTTTTTGCTTTTACGACTATGTGTGGAAAAGGTAGAACATTTTGAATTTCGAAAATCGAGAATTTTTCCCAAATATCATTTTTTTCCATAAATGAACCAAAAACATACCGCAACATTTTTTCGAGTAACATGAAGTACAAAGTGTCACGAGAAATCAATTCCAAAATCACTTATGTTAAAGTGTTCCAAAGTTAAAGCCACTTATAGTGACACATTTGGAAAAATGGGCCGTGTCAGGAAGGTGAAAAGTGGCTTTGTCGGTAAGGGGTTAAGGCCAATTGCACACATATGATATCGGCCTTTCCCCAGAAGTGAAATAGTACTATTCTATAATAGGAGATTTACTAATCCATCTCTTACCTTCATGAAGCACATTTACAGATTGTCTGCTTTATGCTGGCATGGTTTTTATGTGTCCTTTCATTTTAATAGGATGTTAGGAGGCTTAGGATTTTGGGTGTAAATTTTAACATCTTTATGAAAATCACCAAAACCTAAGTATTGAGGGACCAGTTCAGGTTTCAAGTGGCTTTGAGAGGCCTAAATAAAACTGAAACTCCATAAATTACTCAATTATAGAAGCTGAACCTCTTAATATATATAAAACAACTTTTAGGAAGTTTGTTAACTGTTTAAGTGTTTCACAGAGGTTGAGCAATTTTGAAATTTTCTAAACATTTACATTGTATAAAATTCCCAAATGCACAACAAACCCAATTTGATACCCAATTTCTCCTGGGTATGCCAATAACCCATATGTGTTGGTAAACCGCAGTATGGGCATCTTAAAGGAAATCTATCACTTGCATGGCAGTAATTTACACTAAATATATGTAAATTACTGCCCGATCTTAGTTAATCTTGACACACCAGGTACTTTAAAAAAAAAATATGCTAATTATCCTGGGGAGCTCTGTGTACATCACACAGGGGCTCTGGACAAATAATTATGCACGCCTCCAGCGCAATACTAACCACCTCTCCTCTGCTGGATCCCAGTGACGTCACGCAGGAGGCATGCATAATTATGAGCCTTGAGAGCTCTGTGTACACAGGTTGCCCGACGCACCCATCTAATAATTATGCATACCTCCTGTGTGACGTCTCCAGCCCTTCATCAGCCCTCAGGGTTGCCATGGGAATGATTGGATGCCTTGGTAAGTTGCACAGGGTCCGATCATGTGGGGGGGGGGGCACCTCACCCTTGACCTTGCCGAGTAAGGTGTTAACATCAGTGATCGTTGTTATCTCTGGTCATGGGTGTAATATACAGCTGACACCAACCCTGTATTGCACTGGCTCAGGAAGGGGTTAAGATGATTATTCTTGCACAAAAATTATATATGCTGGATAACTGTTCTGCGTGGATAGAAATAATTTTTTTAAGAGAAAAGATTAATGTACAAATTTAGAATAGAAAGAATTTGAATAAAGTTAGAATTGCTGACAGACCAACAAGGGTGGTGAGGGGTACCACACATGTTTTTTTTTAAAGTTATTTAGTTGACATAGTGGGGAAATCCACTAGGATAGTGGGGAATATTTTTGGAAGTACGGTACTTGAATTAATAAATGTCACGGGTGGTCCCGCGACCCATATCGCGGGTCGCGGGCTCACCCGTGCTTCCCTGCCCCCGCCAGCGCGCCGCCAGCGCTGCTTACCTCCTCCGGCTCCCGGCTCGCTCCCTGCCGCCGTGCGCGCGCGGCCCCGATTGCTAGGGCGCGGTCACTTCTCAAAATTTAAAGGGCCAGTGCGCCATTAATTGGCGCTGGCCATTTTGGCAGAATCTATTTAAGCCTGCCTCTTCCTGCAAGCCCCTGCCGGATCTTCGTGCCTAGCGCCCTAGAGAAAGCTTTTCTGATGCCTTGTGCTCTTCTTGTGAATTACCGTTGTGACCCTGGTTCCGTTTCTGACATCGCTCCTTTGCCGCCTGCCCTGACCTGTTGCTACGTCCCTGACTCCGAACCTGTGCTGCCTGTCTTGACCGCCTGCCTGTCCCCGACTACGAGATTGTCTGCCGTTTCTGTACCTCGACCTCGGCTGCCACTGCGGACAAGTCACGCCTGTGGAACGACCTGGTGGTACCACGCCGCAGCTTGTCTAACCCGCTTTGCGGCGGGCTCTGGTGAAAACCGGGTACCACTTAGACTCCGGTCCCAGGTAGTGGCTTGTGCCATCGTCCGCAGTGGTTCAGAGGATCCACAACCTCACGGACCCTGACAGTAAGATCCGGCCATGGATCCCGCCGAGGTTCCGCTTCCTACGCGTCCGACTCTGGCTTCCATCGTGGTCCAGCAATCCCGAGCGATCGCCGCTCAACGCGAGCAGCTGGAACAGGTGACCACCTTGCTGCAGCAGCTGCTAGCCACCCAGCAACAGCAACAGCTCTCTGAGCCTGGCCCCGTGGCTCCCGCAATCCCGGCTTGTCTTCCTGCCGTTGAACCCCGGCTTCGGCTGTCTATGCCCGGCAAGCATGATGGCGATCCCAAGTTGTGCAGGGGCTTTATAACCCAATGCTCCCTGCACATAGAATTCATGCCGTCTCAATTCGTCACGGAGCGATCCAAGGTGGCCTTCATCCTCAGCCTCCTATCTGGGAAAGCCCTGGCCTGGGCTACTCCACTTTGGGATAGAGACGACCCGGTCACGGCTAATCTCTCAGCTTTTCTGGCAGAGTTCCGGTCAGTCTTTGAAGAACCTGCAAGGGCCTCTTCTGCTGAGACTGCGCTCTTGAATCTACGCCAGGGGAATTCTTCCGTGGGAGAATACGCTGTCCAGTTCCGTACCCTGGCTTCGGAACTTGCCTGGAACGACGCGGCCCTGTCCGCAGCTTTCAAGAAGGGACTTTCTCCTCAAGTTAAGGACGCCCTGGCCGCTCGGGATCTGCCGTCTTCCCTGAGTGGTCTTATCACCTTAGCCACCCGGATTGACGTGCGATTCAGGGAGCGTGCAGAGGAATCATGCCTTGAACAACACCAAGTCCGCCCACGACGTCTTCCTCGCCTGGCTCCTGCTTTCCAAAGACCACTCCAGTCTCCTGCTGTACCATCGGCAGAGGAGCCTATGGAGGTGGACAGGGCCCGACTCTCTCCTCAGGAACGTATCAGAAACGCCAGCACCTAGGGTTCTTGGGAGAAGCGTCCCTAGGTGTAAGCAAAGCTTCTCCACGCTTGATGATACCGGTGCGTCTCAGCTTTGGCACCTGCACCCAGATCCAGGTCTCTGCCTTCTTGGACTCTGGCTCCGCGGGGAACTTCGTGGATGCCAGCCTGGTCTCGCGGCACCACATTCCCGTGGTTCGTCTAGAAAAGCCATTGGTCATTTCTTCGGTTAGTGGCCAAATCCTTTCCGACCCAGTCCGGTACTGCACCAAGCCTCTGTCCGTGCAAGTCGGAGTTCTACACAAGGAGAGACTGTCCTTTTATGTTCTTCCACGGTCCACGTCCTCCGTCCTGCTGGGTCTACCATGGTTGCAGCTCCACGCCCCCGTCCTTGACTGGAGAACCGGGGAGATCCTCCAGTGGGGACCTGACTGCCAGTCTCGCTGTGTGAAGGTGTCTCATCCAGTGCCTGTCCTGGCTTCGTCTGTGGCTCCCAAGGTCCTGGAGGGCCTTCCCGCTTGCTATAAGGACTATTCTGACGTCTTCTCGAAGAAGCAAGCCCAGACGCTGCCACCTCACCGTCCTTACGACTGTCCTGTGGACCTGTTGCCGGGTATGTCCCCTCCGCGGGGTCGTGTGTACCCTCTCTCCGTACCAGAAACCGCAGCCATGTCGGAATATATCCAAGAGAATCTGCAGAGAGGATTCAAACGTAAGTCCTCTTCCCCGGCTGGTGCAGGTTTTTTCTTCGTGACCAAGAAGGACGGGTCACTCCGTCCATGCATTGACTACCGCGGTCTTAACAAGGTCACAGTTAAGAACCGCTACCCATTGCCGCTGATTACGGAATTGTTTGACCGTCTTCATGGAGCCAAGGTCTTCTCCAAATTGGACCTTCGAGGGGCCTAAAATCTCATCCGTATCCGTCAGGGAGACGAGTGGAAGACCGCTTTTAATACCCGTGATGGACACTTTGAGTACCTGGTAATGCCGTTTGGACTCTGCAACGCCCCAGCCGTTTTCCAAGAATTCGTAAATGACATTTTTAGAGACTTGCTTTATGTCTGCGTAGTGGTCTATCTGGACGATATCCTGGTATTCTCTCCGGACCTAGAGACACACCAAGTCCACGTACGGCAAGTTCTCAATCGTTTAAGGGCCAATCGTCTCTACGCCAAACTCGAAAAATGTCAATTTCATCAGCGGAGTATTCCATTTCTCGGCTACATCATCTCCGACAGAGGTCTCCAGATGGATCCTGCAAAGCTGTCAGCGGTTCTTCAGTGGCCCCGTCCAGTAGGACTGCGTGCTATACAGCGGTTCCTGGGATTTGCAAATTACTACCGGCAGTTCATCCCACACTTCTCCTCGCTGGTGTCTCCTATTGTGGCGCTCACCAAGAAGGGTGCCAACCCCCGTCATTGGCCTTCGTCTGCTGAAGAGGCCTTTACAAAATTAAAGTCTATGTTTGCTTCTGCTCCAGTCCTGGTGCATCCTGACACTGAGAAGCCTTTCCATCTGGAAGTAGATGCCTCCTCAGTGGGGGCCGGTGCAGTGCTAACACAGAAAAGTTCCAAGGGCCGAACCGTCACTTGTGGATTTTTTTCTAAGACGTTCTCCCCTGCTGAGAGGAACTATTCTATAGGGGACCGAGAACTGTTGGCGATTAAGCTTGCCTTAGAAGAGTGGCGCTATCTTTTGGAGGGAGCTCGCTTTCCGGTCAGCATCTATACGGACCATAAGAACCTTCTCTATCTCCAGACGGCTCAGCGACTCAATCCTCGTCAAGCTCGCTGGTCACTCTTCTTTGCCCGGTTCGACTTCCTTATTCATTTCCGCCCGGCCGAGAAGAACATCAAGGCTGACGCCCTCTCTCGTGCCTCGGATGTCATTGGGGAGGAACCGGCTCCTCGGCATGTCATTCCTCCTGATCGACTGGTACTGGTCGCACCTGTGGATCTTCGTCAGCTTCCCCCTGGCAAGATATATGTAAAACCTGCTCTACGGAGGAAGATTCTGTCTTGGGGACATTGCTCCCGTGTGGCTGGGCATCCTGGGGTGCAGCGCTCTCTCTCCCTCATTTCCCGATTCTACTGGTGGCCAGAGCTGGCCAAGGATGTTCGGGACTTTGTGGGTTCCTGTGCTTCCTGTGCCCGGAATAAGCCATCACGTTTCAAGCCTGCTGGTCTTCTTCTACCGTTGCCGATACCCAGCTTCCCGTGGACTCACGTGGCGATGGACTTTGTCACAGACTTACCGCCTTCATCAGGCAACACCGTCATCTGGGTGGTAACTGACCGTTTTTCTAAAATGTCGCATTTTGTCCCTCTGCCAGGCCTGCCGTCTGCTCCACACCTTGCCAGCCAGTTCTTCACCCATATCTTCCGCTTGCATGGACTTCCCTTGCACATTGTCTCAGACCGTGGGGTCCAATTTGTCTCCCGCTTCTGGCGATCCCTATGCAATCAGTTACAAGTGAAACTGGACTTCTCTTCTGCGTACCATCCGCAGTCAAATGGACAAGTGGAGAGAGTTAACCAAACTTTGGGCTGTTACCTGCGTCACTTTGTCTCTCCCTGGACTCGGAGTCTGCCGGTGCTTCACCGTTCTTTATTGTGTACGGAAGACATCCACGTCCACCTCTACCCCTCTCCGTGTCTGCTGATGTTCCTGCTGTGGAGGAGTTGGTAGCAGATCTTAAGACTATTTGGGAACAGACTCATCAGTCCCTGCTTCAGGCATCTGCCCGCACCAAGGCTCAGGCTGATAAGAAACGCAGGCCTCCTCCCATCTTCTCTCCAGGGGATAAAGTGTGGCTCTCTTCAAAATATGTTCGCTTGAAGATTCCCAGCTACAAACTTGGTCCTCGCTATCTGGGTCCATTTGAGGTGCTGAAGCGCATTAACCCCGTGGCCTATAAGCTACGCCTTCCTCCCACCATGCGCATCCCGAACTCCTTCCATGTCTCTCTGCTCAAGCCCGTTGTCCTGAACCGCTTCTCCCGGCAAGTTCCTCCCCCCACTTCAGTGACTGACTACACCGACACCTATGAGGTAAAGGAGATCCTGGACATGAAAACGGTAAGGGGGAGGCGGTTCTTCTTGGTTGACTGGAAGGGGTTTGGGCCTGAGGAGAGATCTTGGGAGCCGGAGGACAATATACTGGACCGTGGCCTCCTGCAAGGATTTCTCCAGCCCAGGAGGAGGGGGAGGCCGAAGGGGGGGGGTACTGTCACGGGTGGTCCCGCGACCCATATCGCGGGTCGCGGGCTCACCCGTGCTTCCCTGCCCCCGCCAGCGCTGCTTACCTCCTCCGGCTCCCGGCTCGCTCCCTGCCGCCGTGCGCGCGCGGCCCCGAATGCTAGGGCGCGCGCGCGGTCACTTCTCAAAATTTAAAGGGCCAGTGCGCCATTAATTGGCGCTGGCCATTTTGGCAGAATCTATTTAAGCCTGCCTCTTCCTGCAAGCCCCTGCCGGATCTTTGTGCCTAGCGCCCTAGAGAAAGCTTTTCTGATGCCTTGTGCTCTTCTTGTGAATTACCGTTGTGACCCTGGTTCCGTTTCTGACATCGCTCCTTTGCCGCCTGCCCTGACCTGTTGCTACGTCCCTGACTCCGAACCTGTGCTGCCTGTCTTGACCGCCTGCCTGTCCCCGACTACGAGATTGTCTGCCGTTTCTGTACCTCGACCTCGGCTGCCACTGCGGACAAGTCACGCCTGTGGAACGACCTGGTGGTACCACGCCGCAGCTTGTCTAACCCGCTTTGCGGCGGGCTCTGGTGAAAACCGGGTACCACTTAGACTCCGGTCCCAGGTAGTGGCTTGTGCCATCGTCCGCAGTGGTTCAGAGGATCCACAACCTCACGGACCCTGACAATAAAAGACCATAAAATTAAAAATAAGTTATTATCTGGGTTGTTCACAAAAGTATGGCAAAAACTTTTTCAGATGACAAACTCACTAAAATTCATACCACTTATTGACAGCTTTCCAATATTTGGAGGAAAAATTTATTTAGATACACAATAAAATTTCACAACTGTGCCATAAGATTAAAACTCTGGAGAGCTTGGAGGATGATCTAAAATGTATTAAAAAAAATTAATGGTGGAAACTGCACTGAAACATAAAGGCGGACATTCACTTACCCGGTCCTTGGAGTTCACAGAAAGTGCATTGTCCGCCGATAATGCACTATGCCACTGTCACTAAGATCGTGCGCCCGATATCCTGCATGTGTCGCTCCCTGCTCAGGTCCGCCGGAGTTCACCTTCTTCTTCCTGGTGCATGTAAGTGCTTGGTTTTGCGACACTATTTAAAAGTTGAATCCCGCGCTCAGTCCGAAATCAGTCTGATGTTCCGACGGCCCACCACCCGATTTGTGTCATATGAAAGCCAGTGCAGCCGAGCCACAATCCCATCGTGTGTGACACAATCTCAGTGCAGACACCTGTTAAATACTGAAAACGTTGGAAAATCCAAGGAAAGTGCGCGCACAACAGCAGCGTATTGGAATAATACAAAATTATTTGTAGCTAGAAATATCACATCAAAAGCACATAAAGTTACACAAGTTTGTATTTGGCTCAGAACATGTTACTCAACATATTTACAGTATTATGTGAAAGAGGAAGAAAATGGATTAAGCAAAATGTAATTAATGTAATTGTGAAGAATATAATATTTACTAAAAAAAGGAAAGTTATACAGTATAACAGGTAGGGAGAATTCTAATGTGCAATATTAGGGGATATGAAGGAAATAGAGGTTGATACGGTTATAAAATAAATAACAAAATGAAAGGAATTAGTAGGAAAATGGAGACAATATTGGCTTGAGTGGGACATGACTTATTACAAGTAGATATGACCTGTTGCTGAGTAGGAGGGGGTTGCAAACAATGTGAAAAAAGTTTATTTTAAATGTACCGTATATACCTGTGTATAAGCCGAGTTTTTCAGCACAAAAAATGTGCTGAAAAACCTCGCCTTGGCTTATATACTCACCCTCCGGCGGCCACAATGCTCAGTGCGGCTCCTCATCTGTCTTCTCCGTGGCTCCTCTTCTTTCTTCGGTCTTCTGTAACAGCCGGCAGAGACGTGCCCATGTTATCTCCTGGCCGCCGCATACTATGACGTCATCAGCGGCCGCATCACAGTATGCGCCTGCCGGCAGACGCATTGCCGCTTCTCTGTTGGCTGTTACAGAAATCCAATGAAAGTAGAGATGCCGCAGGGAAGACAGAAGAGGAGCTGCACTGAGCATCGGGGCTGCTGGAGGGTGAGTATATAAGTTTATTTTTTTTAAGTGCTGGATGGGCTGGCTGTATACTACTGGGGGCAGGCTGTCTGTATACTATAGGGAGCTGGCTGTATAATACAGGGGGCTGGCTGGCCGTATACTACTTAGGGCAAGCAGGCTGTATACTATAGGGAGCTGGCTGTATACTGCAGGGGGCTGTCTGGCTGTATACTACTTAGAGCTAGCAGGCTGTATACTATAAGCAGCTGGCTGTATACTACATGGGGCTGGCTGTATACTACTGGAGGCAGGCTGGCTGTATACTACAGGGGCCAGGCTGGCTGTATACTACAGGGGGCAGGATGGCTGTATACTACATGGGGCTGGGTGGCTGTATACTACATGGGGCTGGCTGTATACCACATGGGGGTGGCTGTATACAAAATGGGGCAGGCTGGCTTTATACTACAGGGGGCTTGCTGGCTATATACTACTGGGAGCTGGCTGGCTATATACTACTGGGGGCTGGCTATATACTACAGGGGGCTTGCTGGCTTTATATTGGAGGGGGGGCTGTGACCAATTTGGTGGTAAAATTAGGGGCCTCGGCTTATACTCAGGTGGGATTATACTCGAGTATATACGGTATATGAATATAATATATGAAATATTGTGGTGTTTATATGCAAAAAACACAGCATGTGAAGTTGTTCTTGGACTTGTTATAAGTAACCATCTTCAGTCCGTGAAACTCACGTGAGGTGGGCACATTTCACAGGCCAGACAATACCTCAGGGATGGTACTCGACTCATCACAGTTATGTATGATGCTAGGAGTTCCTGCATTCTCGCATAACATTACACCGTACTGAAAGCATGATTACTCCTAGCATCATACATATCTATGGTGTTGGAGTTTAACCCCTGGGGTCAGTATAATATATATATATATATATATATATATATATATATAAACAAATATTGGATACATTATATATATATTATATAATATATTATATATATATATATATATATATATACATATATATATTAAAATAGGCAGCTCGGGCGGTAGCCTGGGACCTAAGCCTTTCTAGGGGGTCCATGGCCACCAAACCCACCCACCAAATTTTATACTGAGAAGGAGCCTTACTCATGAAATCCTCGTACATCTGCTCCTGCTCTCAATACAGACATACACAAGAGCCGTTTCAGGACCCCTGAAGGTCCTCCAAGGGTCATGAAACAGCAGATTGAAATAAGAAAAATGCCAAGCTTGATTCTAGTACCATACGTAGGAAGTGATTCCAGACTTGTAGTGGCTTTAATATTCATACAGCCCAGGGCCAATGGCAGTCTTAATCTGCCCCTGTCTGGGGTAGTTTTCCATCACTGTACCTCCACATGTTTCAAAAGACTGTGCATGGCCGTATGAAACATGCCTTAAAAAATGTAGTAACTGCTAGACCACATTAAATATATAGTGGACATGCCACGGCTCACAATATTGGTTAATAGAAGGTAGGTGTTGGACCACAAGGTTTTGGTATTGATGCTTCTATATTCTTCCTGGAAGGCCCCTTTAACTTGACATGGCCATATTTATACTCAGCTGATCACTAGCTCTCACCCTTCATAACTGCTGACAGTCTGTAGCTCCTGAAAATGCTGTCTGTGAATGTTCATCAGTCAGTAATGTGTTCACAGCATCTACTTAGGATCAGAGCCTAATGTGATTAAAGAGTAATTTCTGTCCTGATTTTAGGATTCCCTTAATTACTTTGCACAAACAAGTTACTTGCCAGCTGAGAGATTTACACTATCCATCATTATTGCTGCTGCTTTATGAAAGCCCACACAATGTTTGTTGCAGAGGTGGCTCCTACCAACTCAAAAAGTTAATGGACATAAACTCTCAAGCCAAAAAGTTCATAACAAAAACATACACTGGAGCGTATGTGAATAAAACAGTGAATATTTCCATATACAACATGCTACTTGCAATCAAATCTCAGAGGAGACCTGCACATACTCTGTATTCAATGAAGTGAAGCAAACCAACATGTACATATGCAGGGGGCCTAAGGGAAAATAATGTGATAGTTGGGGGTCCAACCAATGGGACCCAGAATTATCATGGGGATGCGGTGGAGCTGCAGGTTGGGCATGTTCCTAAGGCTCTATTCAATTTTGCCAAGCACAGCGCTCCGATATCTTTTATTCAACTTCTATTAGAATACAAGAGCATTGTTTGACTGGTGAGAATGGGAACTGTTCTCATAATCAGTGGGAGTCCTAGAGGTTGGACACCCCCTAACTAGATTACTACAATCTGTGGATAGGGGATAACAATAAAATAAGGGACAATACCTACCAGGATATCTACCATCAAAATATTTCATGATTAACCAGGCACTGTGACTGTGGTAATCTTAGATTTCTTATCCATGGCTTGCTTGCTTCTAAAATCAACTGCTGTTACCAGAGCTCCTCCATGCGCTGGCTTCACATGCTTTTACAATGTACAGGAGCACATCTCAACTTCCCCCCTGCTTCCTCAGCACTGTGCCCCTGCATAGTGTAACAGCCTGTGATGCTACAGGATGGAGGGGCTCTGGTGAAGTCCCCAGCAGTCCTCCTGACTCATTAGCATAACTTTAAACATTGATTTTAGAGGGAAAAAAGGCATGGAAAACAAATACAGGCAGTTTGTTCTTAAGTTGAATTAGTATGTAAGTGGAAAATGTATATTTTATAATTGTAGCTCCAGACAAAAAAAAAAATTTGGAGTTTCAAATTTTTTTTGCTGTAATGGGACCAATGATTATCAATAAAGCTTCATTACAGACACATTACAGCTGATCATTACAGTCTGGAACTATAGTAAAGCATTCAGAAAGCTTCACCAGAGGTCACATTGGGCAGCTCTGCCTGTAACTAGGGGTCGTCTGTAAGTCGGGTGTCCTTAAGTAGGGGACCACCTTAATAAGATATTTACCACAATATTACCAATGTCACAGTCCCTGTTTTAGTATGCTAATCGGTGAGGGTCTGACAGCTGGGACCCCTACCGATCATGAGAAAGTCCACCAATTAGTTCCCACTAATCGGTGCGCCCTGTGACTCCATTCAGTTCTATTACAGAAAGTCTGAGCACTGCGCTTTTCCAATCTCCGGCTAATCCCATGAAGTTTTTTGTTGTGGAATTTGGAGCTCATTTCCACCTTTCATAAATTAAAAAAAAATCTAGATATGAAAAAAAACTTATATGCTCCATTTGAAATGAGAATTTGCACATTATGAATTTTCAGTGCACAAATTTGTGCAGAAAGTCCACCTGTAATTCCTACATGTATGTATCTTTAATGTAAAAAAAGACTGTTCTTTCCATCAAACCCCATCACTGGCAGATGCTTTATTATCCATCAGTGATTTGTAAGTTAATAATGGTCTGAATGTATAGTGGAAGAGCGAGCTGCCGGTCATGATGAATGTGAATATTTAACATGAGTGGGTGTCCATGAAGCTTATGCAATCCTGTCATGTGGAATGTTTCTAAAGTCATTAGGCCACAAAAGACAAAGTCCCAAGTCTTTACATGGGCTGATTATTATCTGAAAGGAGCCATGGCACCTGGCTGAAGCGAGCCGACGGGCCGTTCAGCTTCACAGCCTCGTTTTGTCTGCATCGGTTCAGTGAACATGTAACAGTAGATTGACATTGCTTCTTCACCCTTAGAAGTCCTCCTTATCTGGCAAATTTGTTAACTGTCTGTATTTATTATTTAAAGTGGATCTCTCCCTACTATGAAAATTGAAAAGAACAGAAGACACAAGCCCATGGAAAGAACAACAGATTTCTTGTTCCTCGTGTGTGTCATGGTCTGATTGCGGAAAAAATAAGCAACATGCCCTTTATGTTTGTGCAACAACCCTGCCAATGCATAGGCTACATAGGTGTTGCCAAATTGTCCCTCTCCTTGTCAGGGACTATCTGGCAAGCTTGCTCAACTCACTCAGAAGCTACTGCCCTGGTAAGCTTTGTAATTGCAGCTGGAACCAACTGCCTGGGCGGGCAAGAGTTAAGATGTTGATTGCTCTTAACCAATTATATTCTTAGTCTTATTGTAAGGTAAGCTGGAAACTGATTGGAGAGTGCTGCCACCTGACTAGGGGAGAGTAAAAACCACTTGTGGGCAGGAGCACGTGATCTTGGTCAGAATATTCCAGAAGCAGGGGAGAGTGCAGCACCTGCCTGTGCTGCAGAAGTCAGTGTTCCACACCAGGAAGCAGAGGTGTCTCAGGCCAGCTGCCTGACACCTGTAGCCAGTCAGGAGACTAAGCCCCAGAGCAGAGGTCCACTGTCTGGACTCGGCTCCATCTTTACCAACCTGAAGTAATTACAAGGCTGTGAACCAACTATCTCCTACCAGCTTTCCAGCCTGCTGCTGCTGTTAGGCCGTTGCCTGCAGTTGAAGTTCCACTAAAGAACCATGAGTTGATTTGCACAACATGCCTCAAAGGGATCCCTGGATTAAGCTGCTTAACCATCATGGGCTCCCCATTCGTCACCACCCAGGGATCTCTATATATACCTCAGGGGTTGCCCCAGGGAGAAACTTATTCCACACTTGCACATAGCACCTGCTTGAAACCTGCCAGGCTGTAGGCCCGTCCTCCGGTCCCAATACCAAGCACCGTGACCATAGCATGCCCAAGGCTGCATAAGCCAGCCACTCCGGTATTCTGGGCCCCGGCTGCCTTGCATTGGAATCTAGGGCTCTTGAAGTATATGGCACATCAGGTTAACATCTGCATCAGAAAGCCTGGAGTGGATTTAGACCTGGTATTGCATATTCATTTTCTGGCCGAATTTTTCGGCTTGTTGCTGATCGCATGTGTTTCAATGGGATCGGGCTATCGCCGTCCCCGGGCTTTTGCATTGTGTTTGTAAATGCAATGCAAACGCTATAAGTAAACACACCCTCAATTGTATTGTAGTGTTTGCAATCAATGAAAATCTAGTAGAACAAAATCTGCAGTCTTTCTGTAACATGTTCTGATACCCTTACTGGGCCAAATGTGGAAATGTTAAACTGAACTACATTGCGCAAACACTAAAGTTAACACTAAAATCCCACATCCTAGATCTCAATGAGTGGAATACTCCAGTTGCAGTTCTTCATTCATTCATTCATTATAGTGGAATGTTTTGAGAACAATAAAACATAAAAGTTATCAATTAAAATCAAAATTAATATCCCACGGAGGTCTGGATATGGAATGATATCCAGATCAAATTTCAGGTTGATCCAACTTCAGTGGAAATGCCTAAAGACAAGTAGTGTGTGGCCTCCAGGTGCCTGTATGACCTCTGTACAGTCATGGCCATAAGTTTTGAGAATGACACAAATATTATATTTCACATGATCCGTTGCCCTCTGGTTTGTCAGATGTTTTTATCACATACATAAATACAAGTGCAATCATATTATGAGTAACAGTGACAGTTAGAATGAGTTAAAGGGGTATTCCCATCTGGGCATTTAAATTTAATTTAATTCTTTTGCCATATATAAACATTTCTTCAATTGGATGTTATTAAAAAAGAAATGTTCCTGTGTGAAGATAATTTCTCATAAATGTAGTCATTCTGTTCCTTAGAAACAAGATAGCTTCCTTGGATACGGCCACCTCTGCTGGAGGGATTGCACAAAGAAACAAAAGGTTTTTGTACATGAAATGTCCGGGAGTTACTACATGTCGCACAGCCACAGTGTGGTAATGATTGCTGAATCCAGGTGGTCAGGCAGGACTCTATAGCGCAAGTCTGTCCACCGGTGCCAGAATGTGAGGTGGTCGTATCCGAGGAAGTCTAAGGGACAGAATGACTACATTTATGAGAAATTATCTTCACACAGGAACATCCAATTGAAGAAATGTTTACATATGGCAAATGAATTCAATTAAATGTAAATGGCCAGATGGGAAAAACCCTTTAATGCAGCAAGTCAATATTTGCAGTGCTGACCCTTCTTCTTCAGGACCTCTGCAATTCTCCCTGGCAGCTCTCAGTCAACTTCTGGACCAAATCCTGACTGATGGCCGGCCATTCTTGTACAATCAATGCTTGCATTTTGTCACAATTTGTTGGTTTTTGTTTGTCCACCAGTCTCTTGATGATTGACCACAAGTTCTCAATGGGAATAAGATCTGGGGAGTCTCCAGGCCATGGACCCAAAATCTCTATGTTTTGTTCCCTAAGGCCGCGGTCACACGTGCCGCTAGACGACCGTTCATAACGCGACGCTAGCGCACAAGGCGAGGTCCTCGGCCCGAACGCACATGCGTTTCCAGAGAAATCGCATGCGTTCGGGCCAAGGACCTCCCCCTGCGCACTAGCGGCGCGTTATGACAGACGCCTAGCGGTACGTGTGAACGCGGCCTGGAGGACATTCTGGTCCCATTCTTTATTCGTGGATGTGTTTTTAGGCAAGACTGTGAGAGAGCCGATTCCCTTGGCTGAGAAGCCGCCCCACACATGAATGGTTGCAGGATGCTTTACAGTTGGCATGAGACAAGACTGGTGATATCTCTCACCTTGTCTTCTCCAAACAAGCTGTTTTCCAGATGTTCCAAACAATTGGAGAGGATTCATCAGAGAAAATCAAATATCATCGCGATCCCTGTCCATGAGGAATTATTTCAGAGCTTGTACACAAGTTCTGATACCTGACCCCCCCAGTACAACTTATAGGATCAGGACAAGCCCCTCCCCCTGCAGCCTTCGGGCGCATTCACACGTTCTGAGAGCGTCGCGTTTGTGACACACGGGGGGCGGGGCTAGGGGTGATCACATATGCTTTTCCCGGGAAACGCATATGCGATCTTCCCGAGCCCCGCCCCCTGTGCATTACGAATGCAACGCTAGTGGAATGTGTGAACGCGCCCTCCGTGTTGCATTTCAAAACGCAACATAAACGCTGCTGGATGTGAACCCGGCCTAAGAGGGGGAGAAAATTACAGAAATGTTATGTAAAGATCAAAAATAGCTGTGTTTTATATTAAAGGGTTAAGGTTTTGTTAGAAAACACCAAAAAAAAAACCTAAAAAGATGTGATATACTGGTTTCCGGCGGTGAGGCTTGTGCTCCCCTCACCTGTGACTCCGACCCAGAGTCTGGTGGATGACGCCCAGCACTGGCAGCAGGAAGCCGCTGTGTACGTGGCCTCCTCCTCTGTGCTGCTCCCGCCATGCAGGGGGACGAGGTGAGCGGCCCGGGGGACGAGCTGCCCTGGGATGTGGGCTCCCTCTTCTCGGACACGTACACGGAGGAGGAGCGCTACAGCTTCTGCGGCCGGGAGCTGCGCATCACTCAGCATTTCGGTGCCAACCTCGGGGTAGCGGCTCCGGTGTGGGACGCGGTGAGTACAAGAAGGGGGCGGCATGGAGCGGCGACCACCCGAGATCACACAGAAAACGCCACATGTGAAAGATTCAGCCCAACTGTGTGTGACCGCATGCGGCAGCTGGAGAGACCTGCTGCAGGAGGGGATGGCGGTCCTGTGCCCGCAGCGCACACCCACATCTGCCACCCGACAATGTCTATGCAGCCGGAGGGGTGTAATATAAGGGAGGTGAGGGGGTCTGACTTGCCTCCCAACTTTAATAGTAGAGAAAGATGCGGCACATAGGGTGTGTTCACACGTGGCGTTTTTGGGACGTTTTTTAAAGCAGCCCGTTAAAAACGGCATGCAGTTTTGCTGTTTTTTTAACGGACTGCTTAAACAACGGCCCAAAAACGGGTTCAAAACGCCACGTGTGCCACCGTCCTAAGCCTTTTTCTCCATTGCTGTAAGTGTAACAGCTGTGACAATGTTTACACAGCAGTTTACACTTCCAGCAATGAAGAAAACACATCGAGTAGCCAAACGCATTGTAACATTTAAAAATACCTGCGACCTGACGCACGCTCCCTGTCACATGCGTTTTGACGCAACCAAAATGCCTCTTGTGAATGCAGCAAAAGGGCGTGCGCCACATAATTTTTTTTTTTTTGCCCTAAGCTACGCATTTTGCTCTGCTCCTTCATGCCCGTGCTTTATTGTGATCCCTCCCCCCCCCCGTCAGCTCCCCCACTTATTGTATGTGACCCCTCCCCCACTTATTGTATGTGACCCCTCCCCCACTTATTGTATGTGACCCCTCCCCCACTTATTGTATGTGACCCCTCCCCCACTTATTGTATGTGACCCCTCCCCCACTTATTGTATGTGACCCCTCCCCCACTTATTGTATGTGACCCCTCCCCCACTTATTGTATGTGACCCCTCCCCCACTTATTGTATGTGACCCCTCCCCCACTTATTGTATGTGACCCCCTCCCCCCTTGCAGCTCCCCCTCCTACTGTGTGACCCCTCCCCCTGGCAGCTCCCCCTCTTATTGCGACCCCTCTCCCTGGCAGCTCCCCCTCTTATTGTATGTGACCCCTCTCCCTGGCAGCTCCTCCTCTTATTGTATGTGACCCCTCTCCCTGGCAGCTCCCCCTCTTATTGTGTGTGACCCCTCCACCCGGCAGCTCCCCCTCTTATTGTGTGTGACCCCTCCACCCGGCAGCTCCCCCTCTTATTGTGTGTGACCCCTCCACCCGGCAGCTCCCCCTCTTATTGTGTGTGACCCCTCCACCCGGCAGCTCCCCCTCTTATTGTGTGTGACCCCTCCACCCGGCAGCTCCCCCTCTTATTGTGTGTGACCCCTCCACCCGGCAGCTCCCCCTCTTATTGTGTGTGACCCCTCCACCCGGCAGCTCCCCCTCTTATTGTGTGTGACCCCTCCACCCGGCAGCTCCCCCTCTTATTGTGTGTGACCCCTCCACCCGGCAGCTCCCCCTCTTATTGTGTGTGACCCCTCCACCCGGCAGCTCCCCCTCTTATTGTGTGTGACCCCTCCACCCGGCAGCTCCCCCTCTTATTGTGTGTGAGCCCTCCACCCGGCAGCTCCCCCTCTTATTGTGTGTGAGCCCTCCACCCGGCAGCTCCCCCTCTTATTGTGTGTGAGCCCTCCACCCGGCAGCTCCCCCTCTTATTGTGTGTGAGCCCTCCCCCTCTTATTGTGCCCCCCCGGGCAGCTCTCCCTCTTATTGAGACAGTGCTCTATATTGTACAGTGGTAAGATTTGGTATTGCAGTTCAGCTTTAAGTCACTTGAATGGGACTGAACTACAAGCTGTTTATGTGATGGATGGATGTGACATCGCAGGCCTGGGAAGAGGAGGCACGACTCATAGGAGGCTTCAACAGCTTGAAAAGGGTGATTGGTGGGGAAGCTCTATGTCAGACCCTCACTAATTTGATCTTGATGACCTGTATAGGTGATTAAAAATTGCATATATATGACAATTTTGTCAGTGTGAACTTATTTTTTGTAGGACTTGCACTTTTTTTTTCACAGAACAGTTAGATGCACAGTCCAGTAAAATAATGGTCAGGTACATCAATCCATTAACATTTTAAAAAGAAAAATTAAAGGAAATCTACCCTTTGTTTTTATGCATTGTGCACCAAACATTCCTGGAGAATTCTGTAGCTACACTGATGCAGAAACATATTTTATTTTACCCCTGATCCAAGTGGTTTTGCTAAAAAAAACAATAATAAAATTCAGGGCCCTGGAAACGCTGGGTGAAGACTGCATGCCATGCATAAGCGCATTACACAGAGCTTCCTGAACTGTCCAGATAGGACTAATCAACCTGAGCTGGATGACTCGTATACAGCAGCTGGGGGATGATTCAGTGATTGATTACTACTGCCTGTCAGGGACAACACATGCATAACACAACATGCATAATTAGGATAAGAGGAGAAGCCCTGAGGCAGCCACAAGAGCCTCAATATCATTATTTTATAATTGGTTTTTCAGCAAAACCACTCGGCACAAGGATTAAACAAGATATGTTTCTGCATCCGTGTAGCTACAGCTTTCTAAAGGTATGTTTGCTTCACAATGCACAAAAGTAAATGGTAGATTTTCTTTAAATCCAATTCACATCGTGTTCTGGCTGGAACATCCGGCCCGAAACCACATAAAGCGGAACTAAACTCAGCAGGTCAGTTCAGCTGTGGTTGTCAGCGCTGTGACCTTGATGGAAATTTGGAAAGCACTTACCAAATTAGCTCCAGTGGCAGATTTCTCACAGCCACAGCAATTTCATGAATTTAGGGCTTCCTTGGTTCTCAAAATAAAACCGTTTCTAAAATATGCGAATTATGTGCTACAAGGGGGTGTCCTAATCAGAGCCTCTGTGAACATCTGTGATATAAACTGAATCCGTAGACACAGGACCCTGCAATTTAATCGGAACAGGGAGGAGCTTGTCCCAATCATATATGCGCTTCCAGTGGAATCCATGTTCTCGGTAAGAGCTCTTTGCATCGTTCATGTTCCCGATGTCTATCACACTATTATCTTCTAAATCCTCCAGAGGAAAATCTCCAACACACTCTTCCCCTGTGTCCTCTCTTGACCTCCGCTCTTGACCCTCTGCATAGGCAAACAGTTTGTAGAAGAAGATAAATGTTTGATCATTGGATCGGTGGACCCTGTCCTTTCTTACCAGGAATGCCGCATGGAGTAGGAGTTGTATGGAGCTGATCTGTTTCTTTGTATCCCAGAAAGATGTCAATCTGTTGATTCACAGGATAGTACACAGCCCCCTGTGAAAGGGCTACATGCCTACTTGGTTTGTGAAGTGGAAATTAACTGGGTTATTAAAGGGTTAAACCTTGAAGTGATGAATAAAGGTAGAGATTTATTTAGCGTTGTGTAAAGTCACATTGCAAAGATCAACCAGTGTTTGTCCTTTTCTCTTTCAGGCTCTGTATCTGTGCACATACTTTGAAGAACAGAAGCTGAATTTCAAAGGGAAAAAAGTCATAGAGCTGGGCGCAGGGACTGGTATAGTGGGCATACTGGCATCGCTGCTTGGTATGTTATCTAATGAAAATTTGTCCTATGTATTGTAAAATATTATATATATTAAAAAAAAATTGAACAGACAACCAAAATGGGGTTTATAAGATAATTGTGCTAATAATGACCTATCCATCCTTAGGGCATCAGCAACTCTCAGTAGTTTTAGCTAGTGTGGGTACAGCACTCCTAGAAGTGCATGACTGGAGAGGAGCAGTGTGCTGCTGGCTGACCCAATGCTACTTAACAATCTAAGAAAGAGATGGGTTTCCAAAAACTTATCCTCTTCTATAGGAGATTCCAGGAATCTGGAATTCCCTCTAGGTAGTAGGGGTGGAAAAAAGAAAATCTGCTTACTCTGCTCCAGTACTTTTAGTTTTTAGCCTTGCACCTATCAGCCTCCTCGGACAACAAAGGAGGTGACCTCCCATGATGAGCGGAAGTGATGTCCCATGGTTAGAGCGGTCCTGTCATTTTGCTGGCTGGACACAGTGCCAAAGCAGGGGAAGTATGTGTTCTTTTCCTCACCCCCTGTCCCTATCCCCTTTAAGACAAAACTTATGTCTTGGCTGGAAGCCTGGGAAGGGCAACTACAGTGTATAGTTGAGAGCAGGAGGTGTGGACATTTTCTGGTCACGAGGCGCTACAGACACATTCAGCCTAGTCAGCAGTGACCAGCACATTGCTGGAATTGGGAGCCAGATCTGGTATACTTTTTTTTTTCTTACTCCTACCTCTGAACGGTATCCCTGAATTCCTGGAAAACCCCTTTAATATTCAACTTAAAGGGGCTGCAGCTTAAATGCACCAAGTACTGCCACATAAAGTACCACCACACAATTGCCAAATACACCGTGCAACATTATAGATAAACTTCAAGGGATAATTCACCTGAATAGATGGTTTTAGTCCAGACACTTGAGCGATGATGCTGGACTGTGATTGGTTGTTATGGATAGTTTTTCTATTAGACAGTTTTCAGAAATCTGTCCTATAATGTCTTCATTTCTAGATAGTCTGAAGGCAACTAAACGGTCTGTTATTTTTTGACAAGAGTCGTATAAAAACAAATAAGGGTAAAACAAATGTTCTCATGGAATTCGTACAAGTGTTTGTGAGCGGATCCTGGGCTGTGTTGGTACATTTGATTAAAAAAGAAAATAAAAGGAAAGACTGTAGGGCACATCTTGGCAATGCTCTGCGGCACTGCTGTAGCGGTCCGGTATAATGAGCCTTAGAGCTGCCTTTATTCTATACAACCCGTTTGTGGGTGGATGGGAATGTTAAGTGGCACTTAGCTTAAGGGTACAGATGTCTTTTGCGATCCTCATTTCTTCTTTAAAATCTGGAGCAGGCCTGTTCTTCTTCGGTACAAGTAGCGCGCCCATTAACATTAACCATCTGGTTTACTGAAGGCTTCTCCATGTGTTGTGCCACTCAAAGTGCTGAACATTGGAGAACTGAAGTGATGGGAAGAGATGTTAAGAAGAGTGTAAAGGATATTTTACCCTCCATTCCCAGAATACTTAAACATGTTTTTTTTACTGATTTAGGCTACCTGTACACGATGTTGGCAGTTATATGGGATGCAAACGACGATCCCTTGTGTCATGCACCAGAGAGCTCCGCACACCCACTAATGGCAATAGGGAATCCACCGTGTGCAGGAGCCCATAGCGGTCATTTAGGACGGTTGTTGGTTGTGTCCTTAATACGTTGTGTCCACGTTCCTTTCCAGGGTAGGAAGAACCCTGTTTGCTTTCTTGCATGTTGCATGTCCCAGTTAGGAATGATTTGTAAAGGTTGTGTTAGGTCAGAGATCTGGCAGACAGAATCACTAGTCGTACGAGGGCGTCTGCAGACATAGCCTTTAATACTAGACTGCAGGAGTAAACAAGTTGTTGTGTCATAATAAAAGACATTGCTTTTTACTTACTAAGTGCAAGTAAAAGCAATACTACAAGATCAATAGAATTGAAAAGGGGGATAGATATGTAGATGGTTCAATATCCTTTATAAATGGAGAATTTCCCCTAGCGTCCCCCATGACGGCCCCACATGGAGGATGACCCTTGACCCTGCAGGGACAGGAAGCGGAGAGGTTAAAACACCCCCCCCTGCATCCACATACCAGTGGCTTCCTGTCCCTACACGGGCAGGGAGTGGAGAGTACTCCTCCGGTCTCCGCCATGTGGGACTGTATGGGGGAGTTTTTTTGTGTATAGGAGCGGGTACTTACCTTCATCCTCGGAGACTTGGGGTCGCGATCAGCGCCGTGCCTCCTCTTCCTGGTCCCACGAAGTCTCCAGCCGGCTCTGCCTGCGGCTCCGGGAAGCCAAAGACACCCGGCGCCGCCATCTTGGTGCTCCCGGCCACGTGTCGGGAGCGTGATGACAACTTCCGGTGGGCCGCGTCTCACCGGAAGTGACGTTCCGGATCTTGAAACCGGCGCAGGGCGCCAAAAAATTTAAAAAGAATGGCGCACGCTGATCTGAGGTCTACAGAATCACTCGTGACGCCAGCGCTGGTCGACCTGCACGCTGCTCTGAGGTCTATAGGATTACATCAGCGGTGACTCGGTCGTGACACTCCTAAACAGTGGGTGCAAGGTACTTTGTCAGGTCTATGACCTTAATGTTGCTGTATAATGTCTAAATTGCCTTATTCTGTTATGCAGGTGCAGCTTTAATCGGCAAAAACTCTGTATAAGGTCAGGTTTTGTCTTCTTGTAGTACATGTTATGTTTGGAAATTTCTAAATGCGTGATACTCTGTTTAGATTGAAGGCATGGAATCCCTGATTATGGATGTGACATTACCAGAACCCCCGCCTATAACTCCTGTGAGTGGTTTCGGGGGGTATCTGGGGGGACGGGGGGATTATCCTCCTTTACCGAAAAGATCTCTGTAAATTCCTGATCTCCTTCTCTCTTAGCAGGATACTAAGGAGAAGGAGAAAACTAAAGAGGTGGAAAGGAAAAAAGCGTCTTCAAAGAGATGCAATATGTGTTATAATAAACTGTCTCCTAATTATAAAAAGACAATCTGCAAGGAATGTATTGATGGGTTGATGCGAGAGGAAAGAACGTCATTTATGGATGAAATGAAGGGATTCATTAAGAGTGAGATTCAGTCATCAGTGTCTTCATCCATTTCTGCATTGATTCCGCAGTTACAACCACCTTGCAAAAGACCCAGAGTGGTAGAATCCCTTTCAGAATCAGATTCTGAGGGCGAACAGGCATCCACATCAAATGTAGAATTATTTGAAATGGAACCACCTCCCTCTTCCTCGGCATGTAAAATGGAATCAAAATATATGTTTCTGTCTGAAGATTTAGATGCACTACTAAAAGCCGTACGAGATACGCTTAAGATCGAGGATGTTGAAGAATCCAAATCAGTTCAGGATGAACTCTTTGGTATTCTAAAAGCAAAAAGAAGGAGAGTATTTCCAGTAAATGAAACCCTAAAACAGTTAATCTTAGAGGAGTGGAGAGAGCCAGAAAACAGGATTTCAGTATCCCGAGAGTTTAAGAACCGTTTAATATTTGATGAGCAGGATTCTCGCCTATGGGATAACCCCCCGAAGGTAGATATTCAGGTAACCAAAATTGCAAAAAAGACGGATCTTCCGTTTGAAGATGCGATACAATTGAAGGATCCATTAGATAGGAAGGCAGACAGTTTGTTGAAGAAAACCTGGGAGGCTAGTATGTTAAACCTTAAAGCCAATATAGCAACAACATCGGTGGCTCGTACAATGTTCTTCTGGTTGTCGGAGTTGGAAAACCATATTAGAAGTGGAACCCCGAGGGATGTCATCCTGGATACATTGCCAACTTTGAAATCTGCAACGGCGTTTATAGCGGACGCATCAGCAGAAGGAGTGAGGTTTAGCGCAAAGGAAGGCGCCCTCTCAAATGCTACCAGACGTACACTATGGTTGAGACAATGGAGTGGGGATTTCCGTTCCAAATCCAAATTGTGTGGTATTCCGTTTCAGGGAGAATATGTGTTCGGACCAGATCTAGATGCTATTCTAGAGAAGGCTGCAGACAAGAGAAAAGGGTTTCCAGAAACAAAGTCTTTTCCAAAGAAACAACCCTTTCGTGAGCCAAGAGAAAGGAAATTTCCTTATAAAGGAAAAGGCAAGCAAGGGAGATGGAGCTATTCCAAAGGAGGAAAAGGAAGAGGTTTTCTCCTCAGCTCTAGCAACACATCTCAGCCGTTCAGAAAGCAATGACGCCAGAGTGGGGGGAAGACTCCTAAGGTTCTATCAACAGTGGGCACAGATAACGTCAAACCCCTGGGTCCTGAATCTGTTGGAGAATGGCTACAAATTGGAGTTAACAGCCCTTCCTTCCAAAAAATTTGTAATAACAAATCTGCAGAATCGATCTCTTTCTCTTCAGCTATGGCAGGAAGTCATGAAACTTCAAGAGATGGGTGTTGTAGTACCAGTACCAAGGAGTG
Source organism: Engystomops pustulosus (assembly GCF_040894005.1). Lineage (NCBI taxonomy): Eukaryota > Metazoa > Chordata > Amphibia > Anura > Leptodactylidae > Engystomops > Engystomops pustulosus. The sequence continues at coordinate 59,633,708 of NC_092412.1, read as the reverse complement.
CAACATTGACCGGACATTACTGCCCCTTGTTTCTGATAAAGAAGCCCAATGGCTCCTTCCGACTAATTTTCAATCTAAAATCACTAAACAAATTCATCCTCTACAGAAAATTCAAACTGGAAAAAATCAGTTCAGCTACCAACCTCATCCCTCATCAGGCATTCCTATGTACAATAGATCTGAAAGATGCCTATTACCATGTTCCCATTTGTCAGCAGTCCCAAAAGTATCTCAGATTTGCGATCCTCTCTCCAACAAAGGAAATCTGCAAGTTCCAATACAGGGCCTTACCATTCGGGGTCTCATCAGCCCCAAGGACTTTCTCAAAAATTTTAATAGAAGTAATAGCCCATCTGAGAATGGAAAACGTCAAGATCATTCCATATCTGGACGACCTACTAATAATTGGGACTACGGAAGAAGAGTTGATCTCACACAGGGATCTAACTATTTCAACCCTGCAACAACTGGGATGGATCATCAATTGGGAAAAGTCCAATCTTATTCCCAACAGAGTAACTGTTTTCCTGGGTATACAACTAAATTCCAGTCTCCAGATGTCCTTCCTACCAGAGGAAAAAAGGAGCCTTATGATTCAAAAAATGCTGTTATTTCTGCAACGTCAGTCTTGCACAATAAGAGAGGCTATGAAGGTGTTGGGGCATCTGACCGCCTGCATAGGAGCAGTCCAATGGTGCCAGAGTCATACAAGGACCTTTCAGAGTTGGATTCTGTCATCCTGGGACAAGGATCCCTCGCACCTAGACCAAAAGATCCAACTACCTCCATCCATAAAGTCATCCCTAGTGTGGTGGACAGAGGAAGATCATCTGAAAAAGGGAGTTCACTGGTTTCCTTGGCCAATAAAGATCATTCAGACGGATGCAAGTCTGTCAGGATGGGGAGCATATCTGGAAGGAAGGTATCTTCAAGGGCAATGGTCCTTGACGACTCAGAAACGATCCTCAAACCATCGAGAGCTGAAGGCGGTCTGGGAAACACTAAGGGGAGCTTCTCAATATCTGAAAGACTCCCATATCAAAGTCTACTCAGACAATGTGACGACGGTAGCCTATCTCCGCCATCAAGGGGGCACCAGGAGTCAGGACCTGTTGCATCTATCAAGAAAAATTTTCACTTGGGCAGAGAACAACATTTTGTCTCTAACAGCTATACATTTAAAAGGGAGTCAGAATGGAATAGCAGACTTCCTGAGTCGGAGGGTGATAGACCATCACGAATGGTCTCTAAACCAAGAAATTTATGGCCAGATAACACAGAAATGGGGAGTTCCAGTGTTAGACCTCTTCGCTACCAGGGAGAACACCAAAACAGGTCTTTTCTTCTCGCTGCAAAGAGATGTCTCGATCTGTCAGAGAGATGCATTCAGTCACAAGTGGGACGCACCCTTAATGTATGCCTTCCCTCCAATGCCGTTGATATCCAAGATGATACAAAAAATTATCACGGACAGAGCAAAAGCGATTGTGATAGTTCCCTTTTGGCCCAAGAAAAATTGGTTTGCAACACTAAAAGCCTTAGCAATAGCAGACCCAATATTACTCCCATATCGGAAGGACCTTCTTCATCAGGGGCCCATATACCATCCAGACCCGCAAAACCTGAAGCTTTCGGCTTGGATCCTGAGTGGGGACTATTGAGGTCTAAAGGCTTGTCAGACAGTGTGATCTCTACACTTAAGGCAAGTCGTAAACCGATAACGTTAGCTATATATTCCAAAATATGGAAGAGATTTGTAGCTTTCTGTGGGACAGCAACCCCTAATCAATTATCTCCCAATATTTCTCAGGTCCTGGATTTTCTACAAGCAGGATTTGAAAAAGGGCTAAAAACCAATACGCTGAAGGTACAGATATCAGCTTTAGGGGCGTTTTTTGATATACCTCTTGCAGATCATAGATGGATTAAGAGATTCATTAGGGCCACCTCCAGGTTGAGGCCACAACTCAAACAAAGAGTTCCTACCTGGGATCTCTCCTTAGTTCTAAACTACCTAACCGGGCCACCATTTGAACCTCTAGAATCGGCTAGCATTAAAGATTTGACCCTAAAAGTAACATTTTTAGTTGCAATAACCTCAGCTAGACGATTGGGAGAAATACAAGCCCTCTCCATTAGAGAGCCTTATTTAAAAATATCCAGTGATAGAGTAACTTTAACTCTAGACAAAACTTTTATTCCCAAGGTTTCATCTGACTTTCATCGGAATCAGGAAATCATCCTGCCTTCTTTCTGCCAGGAGCCCAAAAATCCGAAAGAGATGGCCTGGCACTCCCTGGATGTTAGAAGAGCTCTGTTACAATATCTCAAACAGACTGAATCTTGGCGCCAGGATCACAATATCCTTCTTCAATATGGGGGGAGAAATAAAGGCAAAAAAGCTTCCAAAGCATCGATTGCAAGATGGATCCAATCGGTAATCAGAGCAGCATATGCAACTCAACAATTAGAGATCCCGGGGAAGGTTAAGGCGCACTCAACTCGGGCCATGGCAGCATCCTGGGCAGAGAAGAGAGGAGCATCAATAGAGGAGATCTGTAGAGCAGCTACCTGGTCCAGCCACATGACTTTTGCGAAACATTACAGACTAGACTTACATTGTGCTAGAGAGTTAGCCTTTGGTAGAAAGGTTTTACAGGCTGTTGTCCCTCCCTAAAAAGAAATGGTTATTTGTTATATCTCCATGTGGGGCCGTCATGGGGGACGCTAGGGGAAAAGTTGAATTATTCTTACCGTTAATTCCTTTTCCATTAGTCCACCATGACGGCCCATGTATATTCCCACCCTATGTCATATTATTGCTGTAAATGTTTTATGACTATATTGTATGTGAATGAAACATATAATAAATGGGTTGTATCCACTGCCAAGGTTCGTTATTGGAAGCCACTGGTATGTGGATGCAGGGGGGGGTGTTTTAACCTCTCCGCTTCCTGTCCCTGCAGGGTCAAGGGTCATCCTCCATGTGGGGCCGTCATGGTGGACTAATGGAAAAGGAATTAACGGTAAGAATAATTCAACTTTTCAGCACATTTTACAGTACTTCTTCCAATGCTGGACATCTCCCATAAAAATAAGTCCAAGCATACCCATAGTGGTATTCATAAGGAGATCATACCAGGAAAAAAACAACTTGAATTGGACTTTGAGTAGTCTTTCTTATACATTGTATGCCTATATACATAATTGCAAGTGCCATTATAATCCCATGTATGTGCCATGTATTCTACAGGTGCCCGGTGTGGGGTGACTTTTCATGCTGTGTGGCCATCTATTGGGTTGTCCTAGGTTATGTTAAAAATATGGACCCCAAGTGGAATAGACATAACAAACTATACTCGCATCTCCTGTCTCTGTTTGTATACAGAAGCTTATCAGTGACAACACGTTGACGGGGTATGTTTGCTAGAGCCTCTGTCTGCGGCATTTATTAGACTTCATGCAAATGAACGTGTGCAAAAAGGGTTTAGCATTATTGTGTGATGAATGAGGACCTGCACTAAATAATAATAATAATCTTTATTTATACAGCACCATCATATTCTGCAGCGCTTTACAAATCATAGGGGACATATACAGCTATAATACATTACAGAGTACAACCAGTCATATGGAACAATAGGAGTGAGGGCCCTGCTCACAAGAGCTTACAGACTATGAGGATGAGGGGGGACACAAGAGGTCGTATAATGGTCCAGCCATTCTTTATAAGGGAGCAATATAAAATAATTTAATAAATAAAGATGTTGCTGCTTGAACCAGCCATCAGCCGCCATCTTTTTTACAGGGTCCAGGGTGAAAAAGACTGCAGAACTAAACATCAGCATTCTCTATGATGCCAGTGTGTAAGACCCTTACAGTTCTGGAAAATTCCTTAAGGTCCCGGGTATACAGTAATGTCATGTCTTTCTTGATTCTACAGGTGGCCGTGTAACAGTGACAGATCTTCCACATGCACTTCCACAGATCAGGAAAAATGTCTCTGTTAATGTTTCCTTGGATCAGGCTCCTGATGTCTGTGCATTGTCATGGGGAATCGACCAAGTTCACTTTCCTGAAGACTACGACTTTGTCTTAGGCGCTGATATTGTCTACCTAAAGGAAACGTATGACCTCCTGCTCCAGACATTGCTGCATCTTTGTGGCCCTCGGACAACCATTTTCTTGTCTTCAAAAATGAGAAAGGAGCACGGCACCATGGACTTCTTCCAGAACATATTGCCTCAGTATTTTAAGGTAGAGATTGTTAAACATGATGTGGAGGACAGCTTAAACATCTACAAAGTGACACAAAAACTTGCAAGTGACTTCCAAAACTGATCTATAGTGTTTTTTACAGATGAAAAACTGAATTCTCTTCCTGGTTTCAGTTCCTTCATCTTTACACATTCCTCTTTTTTTTTTTTTTTTTTTTTTTTTTTTACCGAATTTGCTTATATTTTGCAAGAAATATGCTTATAAACAATTCTTTAGGGCCAAAGACAAACAATGGATTAAAGGACCCCCATTTACTATAATGGGGTCTACTGGGCATGTGTTATGGTACGCATCAATTTTCCATGAGGATGGTCTATGTGCATATTATCAGGCAGACTGCGCAGCCGATGGCTCCCAACTGATCTTGCAATACAGATGTGAATATAGTCAAAGAGGAGAATCCAAATTAATACACTAAGAATTGTGGTGGATCATGGGGGAAAAAACAACAATTTTCATAGACTTGGTAGTATATCACCTGTTATTCTCCTGGCTACAGTAACTGTGAAACATATAAAACAGAAGACTTATGAAGACTATGAGCACATTCAGGTTTTATTTATTTATATTTGCTCATGATATATTTTTAAAATGTTTTTAAAGTAAATGAAAACAAATCGTTTTTATATATAGGCTTCTATATTTTTGATGCTCCACTTATGAAAAATAATATTATATATATATATATATATATATATATATATATATATATTTTTTTTTTTTAGAATAAAACTTTCTCATAGTTTTCAAGATCCCTGCATAGAAATTCCTTAATAGATAGGTAATCTGCCCTGGTCATGTAGCGGACGTTTGGGTACAAGTCTAGTTAAAGTGCAGTTCTCTCTGCAGTGTCTGTGTGAGCTGCACATGATCTCTTAGAAGTACAACCATGTGGGCTACTATTGATGGGCTGCAAGCAGACATTTTGATAGCTTCAAGAAAATGGTACCAAAAAATTTCTGACAATTTTATAATTTTTGGCTATTTTAGAAAAAAATGTATTTTCTAAAACCTGAAATTTATGCAACAAAAATCGGTTTTATAAACCATCACTCACTAACTCAAATCATTAGTCTGTAAGGACTTATTTATATACAGGCGGTCCCCTACTTAAGAACACCCGACTTATAGACGACCTCTGGTTACAAACAGACCTCTGGTTGTTGATAATATACTGTGCTTTAGCCTGAGGGTACAATGATCAGCTGCAAGGGTTATAAATGGTGTCTGCTATTAAGTTTTATTGATAATCCTGGTTCTTCTGACAATCCAACATTTTCAAAATCCAATTGTCACAGAGATCAAAAAAATTTCACTGGGGTTACGATTATAAAATATACAGTTCTGACTTGCATACAAATTGAAATCAAGAACAAACCTACAGAACCTATCTTGTACGTAACCCGGAGACTGCCTGTAGTTCCTTCAAATTATGGCGTTTGCCACAGTATTTGATACTTTAATTATGTACAAAACTGGAGTTTGTCTGCACATGTGAATAAGCCTTAAGTCATTAGAACTGAAGCATTATGATACTTCTATTACTGAATGAACACTAGATAAGAATAGTATACATTTTTTTCATCATGATTTATTAAGCTGCCAAAATATTTTGGAAACTTTTTGGAAATGTTCTGCCTTTTATCTGAAATAAAACATTTTATCTATATGATGATGATTTTGTGAGACTATTTATCTACAGTATTTTTCGGAGTATAAGGCGCACCAACAATAAATGCCTGCTAAAACATCTAGGTTCATATATAAAGCGCACCTGATTATAAGGATGAATGACCAGCAGGTGGCAGACCTGTGCACAGTTCAAGGCAGCTGTCAGTACGGTTCATATATAAGGCGCACTGGACTATAAGGCGCACATTTGATTTCTGAGGAAATCAAAGGTTTTTTTGTGTGCCTTATAGTCCGAAAAATATGGTATGTATATATTTCAAGTCTATTTTAGTTAGGCGAAACTGCATTGTTGAGGGGCAAAAAGATGCACCATACTTGTAACGTAGGAAGCAGCGGCGTAAAGACATAAAATAAGTGTTGTCTGCCATGTGTACTAGAGACCTAGAATGGTGGCACACTACCATTGTCAGTCCTTAAAAAAAGGATCACGTGCTGGCCGGATTGCACAAACCAACCACCGCGCAGGATGGAACGGGCGTTGCATATGATGCAAGGAGTTCATTCTTCCCCAGTAAATAGCAGTGGCAAATTGTACTCATGATTACTCCTGTCCTCATCATGTCATGATGCTCAGAGCAGGTCTGTGACCTAAGGGCATCTGGAAAAGCCTTTAGTATAAAATAGGCAGATTACGGGCATTTTAGCTGCAGATTTTTAAAGCAGAAAGGTGCCTCAAAATCTGCTTATTATGCAGATGATTTGCGTGAAAAAAAAAACAAAAAACAATATTGTGTAAACGATGAGATTTTGAAGATTTCATCACAAGGAAGTTTGAAGCCAACACTAAAATCAACATCAAAATCCCTGACACAATCTACATGAAATACATGTAGATTTATTGAGGATTTTGGTTCAGGACTGCACTGTGCAGGGAATCTACACACAGATTATCCACAGTATGGGGCCACCTACTTGTATGTGAAATATTGGGCCGCAATGACCCATAGTTTGCATCTTGTGTAATCTCACCCATGGATAACAATAGAAAAGTGTGTAAGCGTATTAAAATACATGGGAACCTGTGCAAATCCCCTACTGCTGTTAACACAATAAATATAATTTTTAACCCTTTACTTTACAATTTTACTAAGTTTTATTGATGTTTTAGCTCCTATCACTCAGTCATGGTCCGTGTAAGATTCCAGAGTGTGGGGAGGAACTCTAAGCAAACACATTATGATGATCCATCTAGTTGAACTGACAATGTGGTTTGATTAGCAGGGAACAGTATTTATATACACTTTTATCTGACACATAGTAAGAGAGATGAGACACATGAGGGATGATGAGATCCATGAGATGCCTATTACACACAATGCCACTTTCCAGCTCTTGCTACATGTAAACTACAAACACACACGATCATATCTGATGTGCCTCCCCCTCTAGATAAAGAGGTAGCTTGTAGTCCTCACGCTGTATACATGCTGGAAGGAAGTCAGTGTCTGTATCAGAGTGAGCTCAGTCCTGGACTGCAAGGGGAGGGGCTCCTGCAGGGAGAAAATATCTCAGCTCGCCGGCCGTCAGACAAAAAACCAAGATGGCCACCAACCCTAAATACAGGGGGTCGGAAACCAGGGGCAATTGAAATTGAGTTCAGCAGGACTGATAGGTTGCACTTATATCTGTGAAATGCTGTATTTTTGTCAATAATAGTAAATTAGAGAATGTGGTATTTTGTTATCCTGAGTACATTTAAGAAACTTTGTGGGAATACCCCTTTTATGGCACATGGGCCCCTTCATACATAGTGGGCATCACATCATAGGCCAGATAATTACCCCCTGTGAGGTCATGGTCGATCTGTCATCATGACAGCTGGTAGTCGCTATGAGATCCAGACCTGTGTTCTGTAACAGATCTGCAGCAAAATCGCCATATACTGAACAAAAAATGTGCTGAAACCCCAAAACTCGGCTAATACTTGAGTAAAAAAAAAATTCAATACCCACCTTTCTGCAGGTCTTCGCTTCTTCTGTCCAGCAGAGGCAGGTCCATGCGATGTGTGCCGCACTGACCTGCCGGAAGAAGTAAAGACCTGCAGGGGTGTCGGAAAGGCAAGTATTTAATTTCCTTTTTTATGAATTGGGCAAACAAGTATATATGGGGGGGGGGGGGGCTGGCTGTATAATGGGACAGGTTGCTGGCTGTATAATGGGGGGGAATGGTGGCTGACTATATGCAGTACTGGGAGGGTTGGCCATATACAGGTGCTGGCTTGCTATATACCTGGCAGGGGCTGGCTATATACTGGGGGCCATGTGCTTGCTGGCTATATACTGGAAGCAAGCGGTGACCAATGCATTTCCCACCCTAGGCTTATACTTGAGTCACTGGGTTTTTCCAGTTTTGTATAGTAAAATTACGAGCCTCGTCTTATTTTCGGGTCAGTTTATACTCTAGTATATACGGTATAAAAATTTGGTATATCCGCGATCGTACCAACCAAACGAACAAAGCGAAAGTTTCACACTGTGAAAAGCTGTAAAATAGAGCCCACCATGCAAAGTTGCAGTTGTGTTTTTATTGTCTTATTTTACTGCATTTGGAATTTTTTTTTCTCCAGTTTCCCAGTACTTTTGTATGGGATATTAAATAGTGCTACTAGGAAGTACAATTGTTTGCCCTGTAAATGGAAAAAATATTACGTTGTGAAAAGTAGGGAGTAACAAAGCAAGCCTCGATGGAAAAGGCCATTGACAGCAAGGGGTTATTGGATCTATTCAACTTCTGTTATTTTAGTGAGGTAAGTTAATAGTGGTCTGAAAGCAAGTGTGAACATGGCCTAATATAGCTCGTTTCACCTTTCATATGAAAAAGTGTCAAACCCTGTTTGCATCCAGTCTGAAGGTTTGCTGCTACGATCGGAAATCTGCAAGGTTCTGAGTCTATACCTGACCAGACCACAAGGGGCAGCATTTATCATGGTTTTTAGATAGTCATGAGGGAAAGTTTTGAACGAGTAGCTTCTTCCCAGCTTCTCCCCTGTCCACCTCTTAGCGCCGTGGACGGCTCAGTAAGAGCTGCTGGCTTCATCAAAATGGCCGCTAAGACGACAATCGGCACCACAGCGTCTTCCTCTAGCGTCTGTGACGTCATCTCCGCGCGCCCTGCCATTCATCGTGGAGCAGTATGGCTGCGCTGTCAGGCTTCCTGCGCTCCAAGGTTAGACATGTGTCAGTGCGGAGGCTTCTTACTGCGGACATGTATTGATATTCTTATACTGTTACCAGTCACTCGGCGTTTGCCAGGAGCTATCATGGGCTGAACCTTTGTCTTCCGTGTGATATTGTTATCTATGTTGGAAGATATCACTTTCTAGCCAGACCAGTGTCCTTCAATTCATAGCCTAAAGTGATAACTTTCCAGTGTGATTTGATCGCTCAGTGATCGGTGTGCAGGTCTGTGGGCAGCACGATCATCCTGTGTCCTCTGCCTTGACCTGTCCTGTCTGCAGCACAGCAGAGGATCCAAGGCTTGTGGCATATGCTCCTCCTGATTTTATCTGCATTTATGCCAATTTTTAGAGCATAAATCTTGACTGCACTTCACACCAACTATCATTTGGCATATGTTTCATTCAATTGCAGTGTATCGCTTCCAGGGGAATATACCATGTTGTAGTAAATACTTGACCCATTCTGCCAGATGAAGGGGGTTATGAAAAATAACCAACGTCATTTACTCAACCCTGTCCTGTGCTCCAGAATTGATGAGATATGTTTGTTTTATGTATTTGACAGCTCTTCTCCTGGCAGCCGTCTGGACTATTCCACTCAGGTGTGCGGCTACTAGCAGGTGACAAGGAACTTTTGGTGAAGCTCAGAAAAAAGACTGGCTACTCATTTATCAACTGTAAAAAAGCACTAGAAAAGTTCAACAATGATGCAAAACAGGTAAGAGGTAGTAGATTCCAGGTTTGGAGAATGACTTGGTCTTCTTTCCTTCACCTAGTTGGCAGAATAGAGCTAAAAAGAATTACTGCAGTTCAGTTTCTGTTCCCTGTCTTAGTCTAGTGATATATGCAAGGAGTTCCTTGTTCCCAGCAGAACGGTTTTCCAGGGAAATGGACTCCTTGATGCTCAGCTGCATTATTTGATGGTCCCATCATGTAAAATGACCATGTTCCCTGCAGTTTGCATATGGATTTCCTGCTTTGCCTGCTGAATACTGACTGTTCTTTATAAATTCTGTATGAAGGCAGAGATTTGGCTACATCAGCAGGCCCAAAAAGAAGGCTGGAATAAAGCTACCAAGTTACAGGGAAGAAAGACTACAGAGGGTCTCGTAGGTCTTCTGCAGGAAGGCAACTCAGCAGTGATGGTTGAAGTGAGTAAATGTGAAATTGACTATATAGTATTGGTAGTTTACCCATACCAGAATATTAGAACCTGTAATATGGACCAGCCTACTGTTATTTATTCACCAAAAATCCTATTAGTAGACCTTTAAGTTTTACTGGTTATATGGGCTTTAATACTGGAAGTGTTCTCTTTATTGTGATATTTTGATAAATCGCTAAACTCTATATTTGTTGTAGATTCAGCTTTTACCATTTAAAAAAAATGAATGACTGAAGACTGACACTGATAATCTACATCTGACAATAAAACCTTACAATCTGTATTATTCCAGGTAAATTGTGAGACAGATTTTGTTGCCAGAAATGTGAAGTTTCAGCAGCTGGTCCAGCAGGCAGCACTTTGTACTCTGAGACAGTGTCGGAGTGGGGAGCAGCAGCAGTCTTCTTATTCAAAGGTAATCTTTACTCCATATCCCAATTTCCCCACCAGCGGCCATTTAGGAACATGTTTAGATTGTGGCTTTTGTATTTTTCAGTCTTAATCTGAATTGAACACATTAGGCAAGAGTGTGTTTATCAGATAGGCCAGAAAATGTTCTTTCTGCTTCTACTGTTTTTGCTTAATTGTACTGTGATGTGATTGTTTTAAGCTATCCCACTGTGAGCCATTTCTGCCATTCTTATTGTATCATTAATAATATTTATTGCTGGGGGGTTCTTGGCTTTTGGACTTTCAAGTTTTATCAGTCCTGTAGTAGTGACACATAGCACAGGAAAGCGCTCCATCCTGTACTCTGCTGACTTATATGGGATTTACAGATTGACATACGGCACAGCTGAAACCCGCAAGTCCAGAGCTTGATCATGGGAACTTGTGATCCCCCATTCTGCTTACTGCAGAGAAGGGGGGATCCAACAGCAAAGACCCCCAACATTGTATATCTGTTTTGTGGATAGGTGATGCATATTATTAACGCACAACTTCTTTTTTACTTACTTTTAACTTGCTAAATTTAGTCATAATTCTATATTAAACTAAATTAAATCTACTAGCATAAGGGTCCATGCTTTACTGCCTTCAGGGTATCTGACCCTTTTCTACTAGATTGCAGAAGTGTTAAAGGGTTTGTCCCAACCAATCGCAACAACGGTGGGTTGTCCACTTTCAGCAAATAATTGCTAATGTTTGTGTAATGAAAAGTTTATACAATTTTTCGATATACTTTTTGTATCAATTCCTCATGGTTTTCTATATCTTTGCTTGCTGTCCTTCTATATGTAGCTTCATTGTTCACTTCTAGTGGAGATCTGTCCATGGTCATGTGATGTCACACAGGTGCATGAGCCGTTATTATCACAGAGAGTAATCAGAGCCGTCTGATACTAACGACTCGTGCACATGTATGTCCATCACATAACCAGGGACAGATTTCTATCCACTGGAAGTAAATATAGAAGCTTCCTGTAGCAGAGATCTAGAAAACCATGATGTATTGATACTGAAAATGTATTTGAAAATTGCAAAGCTTTTCCTTACACAAATATTTGTAGACAACCCCTTTAAGGAATGCATCGGCAGGTTGAGCATTTGCCCTGCCAGATACAACCAGATAGAAAGGTGAGAGCATAGCAAAAATTTCCCGGTCATTTGCCAGACATGTTAACGATTTCGGGGCTGGTCTGGTCTGAATACAAGAGGGTGTTGGTGTTTCCCCTCATGGGAAATCTTTAAACCAAATCTACACATTTCCTATGCTGAAACAGTGACCAGATTTATCACTAATTGAGCATTGAACAAGATATTGAATTGTAGGATATACCGGCCTAAGGGTTCATTCACAAGCGGTATGCCCTCCATGTGCTGGAGTTGAGGAGGAGGTGACCTCTCCTCCCTCCATAGGAAACAGCATGCTCTATCTTTTTGCGGTGTGCGGCACAGATCGGCACCGTACCGCCGCCGGGCCACCATTGCTGTCTATAGGAACGTATATATGCGGCCGCATGTACATCCCCATGAACGGCCGTGTGAATGAGCCCTAACTGCAACATATACGGGAAATGTTGCTAGGTACCGTATGGAACCTGTATCTCTCCATACACAAACATATTTCATCTTGTATCTAGGCTAGAGGCATCCCAACATTATGGTATAAATACTATATGGATAGTGTCAAATGTTTTTTTAAGCATGGCCAAGTGAAAGACTCAATATAAAAATGTGTGATGTCGTCAGAGTTAAGATAATAATTTCACAAATCTAGATGTCGGACATTCAGCCTTAGTGCTTTCCCATACATTTACATTGATGTACTCTTAATTTTTCAGGGTTTCCTGCCTGGTGAGGAGATTTTGGAAATGAAAACAGATGAATCGCCTCTTAAAGATGTTCTCGCAATGACAATTGGTATGTACGATAGATCTTTAAGATCATGTGCTACATATCACCATGTCTGATGCAAAATGTACATTACTATATGGACGTACATATATTTATTTGTGATATAAATGTTTAATTGTATTCCATGTCCATTTATACTTGCACATCATACCCCTGAAAAAGCATCAGGAAGTGGACAGTGACTAATTTAACCAATTTCCCACTCTAAAATGAATAAACTTTATTATGATCTAAAATCCAAGTCCCATAGTACATAGTGTCAAACAGTCAAAACTGCTGTCAGATTACTTTTTAAAATTCTTACTGGCTCATTTTAAAGGGGACCTGTCGCCAGAAATGTAATTTTTAGCTGGTGGTGTATAGAAATACCTTTGTCAGCATTCTGAATCATTTCAGTAGCTTATAATAGTTTATTTTACATTACCTGGCTGCCAGCAGTGTATGGTGATTCATGGGGTGTGGGGCAGCTGCAGCCTGTGTGTGCCTGTATCTCCTCAGATATTCTTCCTCCACCCCACCTGTCTGCTCAATGCACATGACAGGAATGGGGAGGGAGTTGAATGAGTTTGGAGGATAGAAGACTGAAACAGGCACACACAGGTTGCAGCTGCCCCCTCCCCTGGACTCGCCGCAAACTGCTTGAAGGGGGAAAAGTTATGTGAATTAAACTTATATAAACTAATTAAATTATTCTGAAAGTTTCTGAATGCATTTTTAAAATCCGCATAACATAGACTTTAAACAGTATAGCAAACTCTAGAAGTGATGGTTTATCACTTGGACACAATATAACTTAATTCTTAGGATTAGAAGTCACAATTATAATGTAAAGAAACAATATATAGTACCTGCGCCAACAGATTTGAAACAAATTAAGAGAAATTAAAAACTATGAAAGTGTGCGTAAAGTAACCCAGCTAAGGTGCCTGCATTTGCACACTATACTCATACACACAGCTGCTACACCTAGATAACTGTAGCCAAGACAAAATGGGATTAACCAATCGCAGTTCGGTGTGTTGATGTACGTGTGTGTTAAAAAGTTGGTACCTGTATTGAAGCTGCAGTGGTTCCTCTCAGACTGGATATTCCGGGAAGAAAGACTTTCTTAGCACATTTGTAGTGTAGCCCGTCCTGTCACTGCGTCATGCAACTATTCCATTTGGAATGTGTCGCAAGCAAAACTGGACAGTACTCACTGCGTGAGGAGTGGAGCTCCGGCCTGCAGCTACACACTCCAGGCACAGTTCCGGTGAGTTCCGTACGGTGACGTCACCAAGATTACGGTAAGTCCGGAGGGACAAAATTCCGCCGACGCGTTTCAGAGACCAGTGCTGTCTTCTTCGTCAGGGCTGTCCGTCACTGTGTGAGCAGTGTGTTTTATACTACTGTCAGATCGAGTCAGTAACGCAGGAAGGGTGTAAGTATAAACAGTCATTTGACACTATTCCATATATGTATAGTAATATTGTCAGCTAAAACCTTAATTCTTTTATTATTTATTTCTTTGCAGTTTTTCAAAAAAAAAAAAAACTGAATGTACTAAAAATATTATAGGTAATTAAAAAATTAAAAATATATGAGAAGATATACATATGGATTAGAGGCTGCAGTGGGAGTGTATCCGTGTTCCTACTGATGTCTTCTCTGTATGGGCTGTGATTATTTTTTAATCGAATGCAAATAATTCGATTAAATAATTCGAATTTCGATTAAATTCGAATGCAAATAATCTCTTTATTGAGCCCAACCGGGACCAGTGTGTTAAGTGAGAAGATCCATTTACTTTCTGAGCGCGACATTTGAGAAATATAGTCTCCTCCTCTCCAGAATTTTTTCTATGGCAAAAAATTGTGTTTTTTCAAATTGTCCCTGATGGAATTTTTTATAGTGGTCTGATAAAGGGTGTTCCTCCACTCGTTTCTCGATATTTCTTCTATGTTCGTTGATGCGATCTTTCAGCATTCTCTTTGTTCGGCCGATATACAGTTTATTACAGGGGCATATTATACAATATATGACCCCCTTTGTTCGGCAAGTTAATTGACTTTTTATCTTGTACTTATCCATACAGTCACTAGGACCAAATGTTTTGATGATTTTTTTTATTTTTGGTGATCTTGCATGCCATACATTGTTTACATGGAAAGAAGCCTTTATTCTGTAGGAAATTTTTTTCCTTTGTAGATGTCACAGAATTTTTTACACACTTTACATTCGGGCCACAAGGCCTCCAATGTTTTTAGCTTTTTTAAAAATAAATTTTGGCTTCTTTGGTAGGTATTGGCCTATTATTTTATCCTGGGACAAAATATTCCAGTGGCGAGCTATAATGTTCTTAAAAATGTTTTGGTCCTGTGTGTCATATTACAACCATATGTTCAGCGACTGCCTGCCCACTTAAAAGATACGACACATGTTCTACAAATCCTAAACACAATTAAGTGGGAACCACATTTTATAATTGGGACTCTAGACGTCACATCACTATACACCGTGATAGAACATACTAAAGGATGTGAGGCTGTAAATTATTTTCTGAAGAAATCCGGACTCATGGCGGATTCACAAATCAATTACATAGGAGATTGCATAAAATTCATCCTTGATCATAATTACTTTAAGTATGAGGATTCATTTTATTTACAGACCTGGGGTACGGCCATGGGGACCAGATTCGCACCAAGTTACGCCAATTTATACGTGGGAAGATGCCTACATTTTTCCCACGGGCGGACTTGCTGCGAATCTGGTCCTCTGGTGTAGATTTATTGATGACGTGGTGTTTGTGTGGTCAGGGGGAGAGGAATCACTTTTAGAATTCCTCAACAATATGAATAAAAACGAGTACTTCCTGGAATTCACGCCCATTTTGTCCCATAATCCCATTTTGTCTTGGCTACAGTTATCTAGGTGTAGCAGCTGTGTGTATGAGTATAGTGTGCAAATGCAGGCACCTTAGCTGGGTTACTTTACGCACACTTTCATAGTTTTTAATTTCTTTTAATTTGTTTCAAATCTGTTGGCGCAGGTACTATATATTGTTTCTTTATTTTGAGTGGTCCCTTGTTACAAGCGACCTATATTGTAGATCGAGTGCAGGTCACGATCTATTGTTACCAGCGACAGCCTCTACCAATACACCCATTAAGGACTTTCCCACACAACAAGCGCCAAACCCGATCTCTTTTTTGGTCACAATTATAATGTGCATGCAGACAATCTGTAACACCCCTTCAAATAAATGGGCCAGCACTGGGGGTATAGTTGAGTGGGAATGCTAAAGATATACCCCCACTAGTCATAGAGTGATTGTTTTTCCTAGTAATATACCAATATAACAGGCCTTATATTTGTTTTCCAAGGCCTCCTTTCTTCTAAAAACATCTTTTAGAATTATGCTAATGAGTCAGAAGGGCTCTGGCTGTGATACTAGAGCCCTTATGTGATGCATATTCATAGGCTGATACAATGAGCAGAACATGTTTCTCTCACTCCTCCCTCTCCCTGTGCAATCTAGCACCAGCATGAAGTGCATGGCCTCTCTGGCAGGTCCTGCTCATCTTTTAGCTTCTTATGCACTGTTTTTAAAAGAAAGCTTTTAAAATTATACGAATAGCCTGAGGTGTTAACAGAGCCTGGAGCCCCTCACACTAATTTGCATAGATTTTAAAGCCTTTTTTATTTTTCCTTAAAGGGCATAACACACTTAAAGGAAACCTGCCACATGATATGGTAGTTGTAAGATGGAAATACCGAGCACCAACTTAGGGTGAGCTGGTGCCGGAGCTTATTTTTGTTAGTGTCCTAAACCACTGCGCTTCGGTGCACAGTGGTACGCGCTCAGCGCACCATACGCGCGACCGTGCGTGTGGCTCTCCTTCACTTCCTATGTAGGCGAGCGCGTACCACCGTGCACCAAAGCAGCTTTGGCTATAAAGTTTAAAAAGTGTTTTAAACCGCGATACGGTGGTTTAGGACACTAACAAAAATAAGCTCCGGCACCAGCTCACCCTGAGTTGGTGCTCGGTATTTCTATCTTACACCTACCATATCATGTGGTAGGTTTCCTTTAAAGAAGATCAGATCCTGTCACAGGGAGCAAACACCAGTTTTGTCCGTGTGCTTGGTTTACAATCCTTCATCCTGGTGATAGATGTCCTTTAAAGCAGGGGACAGCAATAAAAAGTCATAAGCAGATGGAATTTTGTTATATTCTTCATTTATGGCAAATCTGGCATTCATTCTTGTACAAGCTACATAGAAGCTTTTACAGGCAGATTTACTCCTTAAAAAAGCCTCCTGCTTACTGCTACACATGAGACTTTTCTAAATCGCAGCAGTGCTCGTCACTACAGTAGCCCTTAGATGACACACAGTAATAGTTGTTCATAATGAATGGTGTAGGATCACAGGCTGAACCTTTGCAGTATTATTCAGCCGACAGTATTGTACGTGTCCTTTTAATATCAGCTTTATTGTTCTCCATCTTGTATTTCTTATATTTATGTATGTTTTCTTTTTCGTTTCAAAGGGAAACTTGGAGAAAACATGTTGATGAGAAGGGCCGCATGGGTTCTGGCATCTTCCGACATGTTTATTGGCTCATACATGCATGGCGCTTTACAGACGGACCTGCCGTCCTTGTCACACATGTCATTTGGCAAATATGGATCTTTGGTAGTATGTAGAAGGACTGATGCAAGTTCTACGGGCAACATTGCTGAACTTGGCCGTAGACTGGGCCAGCATGTAGTGGGCATGAATCCCTTGTCTGTGGGATCTATAGAAGATGAATCTGCTGGAGATGCAGAAACCAGGATGATGGCCCAACCTTTCCTGCTGGAGCCCAGTCTGACAGTGGGACAGTATCTCCAGCCGCATGGAGTACAAGTGTTGGATTTTGTTCGCTTTGAATGTGGGGAGGAAACGCAATCTTCAGTGGGCACACAGCCTTAATGTGTCGTACAGAGCCTTTCCAGGATCTCACTTATGTAATATACATATAAACATTTAAAATAAATATTACATTTACAATACTTTTGCTTCAGGAAATTTTTCTGAGAAAAGTTAGAAAAAACTGTTTTCAAATCTGCTGAAATGTTTCTTATAAAGGGTTTGGCAACTAACAAGAACGTAACCAGGGTAAGTACAGGCGTCCTGTATCATCAGGTAGATTAAGGGGGCTGTATAGTGTGTGCATAAACCCCCTCCCTAGTGCCTGGATCTATGAGTAAGTGTCCCTGGTTTATCATGCTTGAATTTAATGGTAATTTTCTTTAAGCCATTAATATTAATTCCTGCACCATCCCTTTTCTAGTTTTTCTACCCAGTTGTTACACTATGTAACAAATAATACACTTGGCTTTATACTTCTGTTACTCGCACAGTATTGTAGTAATAACAGCACAATGATTTTTCTTGGTAACCATGTTTAATAGATATTTTTTACGTCATATTTGTACTGAAAAACCAATATCATAGACTTTCTTGCATACATTCAGGATTGTATTAGAAACATTGTCATAAAATTAACAAACAAAAGCATATGTATATTTTTGCACCAGCTGAAGTAAATGGCAAGTATGCTGTACTATTCATGGCACCTTAAAAACACATGAAATACCACTGTCATCCATGTATATTATGTATAATAAGGCAGGAGGGAATGCCTTTACTGGACTGACACACAAGTAATACTCCCAGAGCAAAGCATGCTGGGAATAGGAGAGGAGCTTGTCTATGCCCAGTGGGTAGCATCTCAAGACTTGTACATTGCGATATAATGTCATTAACATGTCATCTCTAATACGGTTAAGGCTCAAGAGAAGTGAATAGTAAGTGCAGTTTTATGATATTTTATTGCACAGTTTATTAGTCTGACATCAGTTTTTCTCCTATAATTGTGCTTCGGATGATCTTTCAATACGTCAGGCTTGTGCAGTATGATGGGAGTTCAGAACAGGCCAAGCTGCTTTTTTATATTCAATTGTTTCCATGAAGGTAACGCAGAAAATTCTCCTCGGGTCATCCCAAAAGTGGCAATAAAATCTCGGTCTGAGAGGTAGGTCTGTGATAGAAGCAGAAAGGAGCAGTCACTTTACTTTTTTAGCTTCAGGGTGTGTGTACAGTGACCGGGTAATGCTCTGGCACTAAAGTAAAGTACAATGTGCACTAATTAATTCATTTACAAAGTTACATAATCATTATAGTTGAAATAAGACATGGGTCAACCAAGAAATTAAAGGGATGGGATAGGGAAGGGATGTAAGTGAACACAATTCTATAAAACCAAAGATCTATGTTTTATTATCAAGCTTGGGATATGAGGGTATGTTGGACAACTAAAGTAGTATTAATCCTGTATAACTTAAAAAACATCATTTAGTTTTTTTTTTAAGTCCTCACAGAGATAATTGGACACAAAACTTCAAAAGTTATAGCTCTTGGAACACAATTGGTTGTACAAATATTGTATATTTAAATGATGATAAATCCAATATATTTGGCATCATTGTATCGTACTGATCCAGAGGGGAAAAAAAAGTGCAGCAAAATTCTATTGGTAATAAGGGCTCTTTCACATTGGCGTTGTGTTTCACGTCTGTAGTTCAGTGATTTCCACGGATGCCTGACAAAGCCATCGATTTATATGGGTATTTGCAAATTGGCTATTTTCACTGACCTGGAAAAATTTTATGAAACGTCCTATTTTTTTCACTGATGCAGATCGCGGAATGCAATGAAGTCTATGGGTCCACAAAAAAACCAGATGAAACATATAATATAATATTTTCAAAGCAATGTTAAACCTTCAGGTTATTTTACGGACACAGAGACAAAGCGGAAGGAAAACGGAGACAGTACACAATGGATGTGCAACTGAAGCTGAACATCAACGGCAATGTGAAGGAGCCCTAATGGTTTGCATTCTTTTTTTAAATATACTGTACAGAAAGTGTACATAAAATCAATAGTGAATTTAAAATTTTGTGACTACAAAAAAAAAAATGTCATGGTAATAAAACAAGACCCCTTTCAGCTATAGTGATAGAACATAAAACAATTCGGGTGTGGTAGTGAGGTAGAAGGCACCAGACATATGACCTGGTTGGGCCAAAGGTTTTAGTCCGGAAGAAGGGTAAAAAATTTAACCAGAAAGGAGAGACACATGAAGCATAAAAAAATTCTAGTGGGATGAGGAATTGGGTCACTTCAGATACCTACTGGGAAGCATAAAAAAATTAGCTGTGCCAGCAGTTTTTCATCTGGCCCTGGGTATTTTTGAGCTGCTAATACCATAAATACCTCCCATTCTCTCTATCAGCTGTAGTTTGAGATATTGAGCACTTCCATCAATAAGTACAATGGAAGAACGGTATTTGGACGATGGGATACATACGATGGCTGATTACTGTTGGAGCATCCAGGGCGAATGTCCAAGAAAACCTCATCCCAGGAAATCACAGAAACAAGGTTACAGCAACCTGATGGAAAATCTCTAGTCTACAGCCACAAAATATGACATTAACCTCTTTCGGACAGCCGGCTGACTCTAGATGTCAGCGGGCGCAGCTCCGAAGTTGACGTTGCTGCAGTTTTCTGCTCCTGCAGAGACCCTTGGCAGATGTGATTTATTATCGCTTCTCCACTCCTCACAGTAGCACGATGCAGAGAGGAGCCAAGCCTGCACTGCTGCTGAGTTAGGTGGTCGCTTCCCTCTGTAACTGGGGCTCTTATAGATGCCCCAGTTACAGTGGAAAGCTTGTAAAAGAAAAAGAGTAAAGTAAAATAAAAAATTTAAAATAAAATTTTAAAAAAGTGAAACTGTCCCCGAGGGGTCTTTTATGACCTCATGGATGACATATAAAGTAAAAACACACATAAAATGTTAATATTCATAAACATGCATTTACATTTCCCCCACATAATAAAAAGAAATCCCCCGCTACACTACAAAAAACACTGCCATAGTCGCCCCATTTGCCCGAGGCTATACATATTATATATCAAAATGACAAACACAATAGGGAATTCATTAATATTGTTAATTTTCAGTTCATTAGAAAATGTTACAAAATTTGTACTATAAATGACAATAAAGACTTTTTTCCAGTTTTAACCGCAAATAAAAATGAAACAAAATCTTTACACTTATATTACGTTATAACAAGCTCCATGTGTCCCGCAAAATTTTTTAAGGTAGCACGAAAAAAATGATGGCCCTTAAACTGCTGATTTGAACATTTACTAAAAATGCCTGGTCATTAGAGCTTTTTCAGGCCGGTCACTAAGGGGTTAAAGGGGTATTCCCACGAAGACAAAATTCTTAAATTCTTTTATTCACTGTTATTAAGAAAGATACTGCATTCCACAGATATAATTCCAACCTGACTAAATCTACAAGCTACAGGCAAGATGAGTTCTTTACAGCAGGGGACTGTGTGGAACATTTACTTACCAGTCCCTGGCACGTTCTATGATCCGGATTGTCCGACTGGAATGCATTATAGCGCGATTCACTTACATTGTGTGCCCGATTTACTGCATGTGTCGCTTCCCTGATCAGGTCCGCCGGAGTTCAGCTTCTTGTTCCCAGTGTATGTAAGTGCATGTCTTGCGACACAATTTTAAAGTTAAATCCTAAGCTCAGTCCGAATCCGTCCGACACACCCCTCCATTTCTGTCGCATGAAAGCTGGAGCGATTGTGCCAAAATCCGATCGCATGTGACACAATCCCCTTCTAAATAGCTGTCATAGCCGCGCTATCTCGAAAATTTCCTAAATCCAACGATTTCGTGGATTTTGCGTTTCGTGGACCCTTAGTAAATAAGTCCCTGTGTGTTTTATAGCTCAGATGTAGCAGGGGTGAAGTGTCATTGTGTGTTATATTCATCTCAAAGATCTTATGCCAGATACTAGTAGAATGTTCAGAGGCTAAATAAAAGTGTATATAAACCCTGTACCCTGATAATCTAACCTGATTGTCGGCTCACAGCACCAGAGGGATCAAACTGGGGTACATTTACTTACCCCGAAAGTGCAATGTCCGACAATAATGCACTGTGCCACAGATTGTGTGCCCGATATCCTGCATGTGTCGCTTCCCAGGTCCGACAGAGTTCACCATCTTTTCAGTGGTGCATGTAAGTGCTTGGGTTTGCGACAAAATTTGAAAGTTAAATCCTGCGCTCATTCTGAATCAGTTGGATTGTCCGATGGCACGCCTCCCAATCTGGTTGCATAGAAGCCAGTGCAGCTGTGCCAAAAAACTATTGCATACGCCAAAACAGTAGACAACAGTCAAATACCTGTCCAAGCTGTGAAATCCCTGAAAAACGTGCAAAATCTGATGAAAGTGAGCAGCTTAGTAAATGAGCCCCAATGTGTCTGTTTAGAGAACTCTGGAATCTTACACAGACCAGTCTAGGGTGTGTGAGGAGCTAAAACAGCAGTAAAATTGTAAAGGAAGGGGGATAAAAATGTATCTTTATTGTGTAAATATCACTAGGGGATTACAATTTTAGAATTTTCTCTCCTGTGTACACCTCCTTTAATTTAGAAATTTCTTTAGCACGATATTGAATGACAATTTGTTTGAGCAGTGTAAGGTGGCAATGCCAGATCTCCAAAAGTGGAGGTGATAGGGGAACATAGGCATCATTTCTAGAATCGGGGCACCCAAACACCTAAAAACAGTTCCAACTTTTTAGGCACCAAAATGAGTGTTCTCTGGTGTTATAATTGCATATATGAAAATTCCCTCCAGTAGTTGTATTTATAGTACAGACAAAATAGATTATTTCCTCACTGTAATAAACACTGTTATGCCAAAGTTTAGAAGCTGTATGGTGGCCACATGCACATTAGCAATCTCACCTCTTTCCTGGCAGGATCTACCCCCTCCGGCAGCTCATGCTTCTGCTTTCCTTTCAATGCATCTAGTGGGTGGCATTGGAAGGTAGTGCTGGGGCTCGGTGTGCTTGGAGATACGGCCATTCCATTGACATCCTGCAAGGAGTGCTTTATTAAATGGCAGTGACCTACTGATCCACTTTTAACCCAAACCCTTCTAAAATAAAATTAATATCAAACTTTATAAGTGTTATTTCAAGTTTGCAAAGAAGGGAGCACGTATATGCTACAGCCTTTCACTACAAAATATTTCCACGTTTCCACCTACCCTGCCTGCAGTCATGACACGAAGATTACCCCATCTTCCCTGAAGATTGATTTAATCTAATAGTAATTTGATGCCTTCTCGGCATGACTGATATACTACTTGTTCACTGTCATAAACTGGATAGTGGAGCAGAGATAAAGCTAAAGTATTATAAGTATGCTGTACTCTGTCTCTGACAAAAACAGAAAAAGCTGACATTGCACCGGATGGGAGTTCTTGTATCATAAAGAAATACGACACATGTAGACCCTGTCTGCCGGCCAAATATCCCTGCAGACCCTATAACAACTTATAAAAGTGTCTGTCCTGCGGTTCGTCCGGTAGACAGGGACTTCTTGCATCATATTTCACTAGGATGCAAGGACTCCCATTTACTGCATGCTTGTGTGAAGGGGGGCTTGCTCAAGATCAATATTACAAAAGCTTGAATCATCTGTGTATGTGTGACCACTATTGGTAGAAGTACACAACATTTTTAATCATTTATTACTAAGATGATCTATATACAGCATTTTTGGTTTTTATGCTGATTTTCAATGCTGGTTATAACCCTCCCCTGACAGATACACATGCACTCTCAGCAGTGAAAAATCTTTAACGGAAAAAAACTGATGAATAATAGAGATGTGAACTGGTTCCTAAAGTAAATCTTATCTATGAACTGTGTCCAATAATAGACCATATACAAAGTCTTCTTCTTTTAAACACATATTTTCTTTACTTCAATCTCATCATGTGGCTCATACTACCAGCAGTCTTGTGAGTATGGGTCTCTGCCCGAGGTCTGAACTTCAAGTGAGTGTCTACACTATATTTACCTAATTACGCTGTTTTTGCGAATGAAAATTTTTTTTGTATAGTGACACTTTCTATGCTAACACCATGTAACAAGCCATCATTGCTATTCTGCATAAAGTCATGAAGATTACTGCAATGGGATTGTTAATAATGTATACCTGTGGATATTGAAGTAAAGAAAATATTTGTTTAAAAGAAGAAAACTTTGTATATGGTCTATTATTGGAAACATTTCATAGAAGCGTTTTGTGTGAGGCTTTGGAGATCCTCTAGTCCTGGACCAAGTAACTGTTTATTTCTTTGTCTATTGTTTTTCTGGATCCTAAAGTAAATCTGTCATCAAGATCTTACATTTT
The DNA here is from genome assembly GCF_040894005.1 of Engystomops pustulosus. Classification (NCBI taxonomy): domain Eukaryota; kingdom Metazoa; phylum Chordata; class Amphibia; order Anura; family Leptodactylidae; genus Engystomops; species Engystomops pustulosus. The sequence goes on along the minus strand of NC_092412.1, from coordinate 59,609,699 downwards.
TACCTAATGACAGGTTCCCATAGTCTGTTTAATAGTAATTTAACAGTAATGTTTCCACTTACTTTTCAGAGTTGATAAAAGTTTACCTGGCTCCCTGCAGGCAAACTAGATTGAGTAACAATGTTTTCACATCTCTGCTTCCTGCTCCCTCCTCCCCCTTCCCTCATGCAGACCTGAGCTGAGATTTTCTTGCAGCCCAGGGTCAGCTCATGTCTGCATGTGGAAGGAAGCAGAAGCAGGAAGCAGAGTTGTGAGAGCAGTGTGAGCAATGCTGATGATTCAAAGCATTTTTCTGGTAGGGAGCCAGGTATAATTTTATCAACTGAGTGGAAACAGTAATGTAAAGCAGATTTGGAATTGGTATTTAAAAAAAAGGCTATGGTAACCTTATGCGGAAATGTCAAATCCTGATGACGGGTTCCTTTAAGATGGTTGTCTGCTCTTACCAAAGTTAGCAGGCTCTTCTAACATTGTTCTCATGTATATACAGTAGCCACCTGTACTGAATTGCCTGGGTGCATTGGAAATTAATACAGACATAATGTATGTATTATATCTTATGAAAACAACAATTATAATGTAATTTTAAAAAGTTTCCTATTTAAAAACACAAGTTGGTAAGCAAGAAAGAAAGATACCCTTGTAATTCTCTGTATGGCTGTGGAGTCTCCTAGCTCCTTCTTTAGCTCCTCATAAGATTTTCCATTCTATAGAGAAACAAGAGGCAAGAAGAGATTAGATCTTTCAGTCGTTATGTTATTCACACAGTTCTAACAAGGATGTGGTCAAACTGTACATGTGATATTTAAGGGATATTGTGACTACAGACACAGGAAAGGGGTTAGTGTCTAATATCTTGGCTCTGACCATGTGGACTCTCAGCAATCGGGAAGAGAGGTCCACAAGTGCCCCCTGTATCCCATTTGTAAGGAGCAGTCGTGTACATATTCACCCACCACTGCATTTAAAGGGCCCAGTTTTTTGGATAGCAAGGGTCAAAGTAATGAGAAATGTATCCCCAATTTTGTGGATAAGGTAGAATGCAATTAGTGGTATATATATTATACAACCTCGTAATAAATTCAGTGCAATACTAATTAACTATCTACAGTAATATATTACTGTGTTCACTAAGAAAGCAGTAATAATAACTATTCTTTTTCTCCCATTGCAATAATCTGTCCTCACTTATAGAGGATCTGTCATCCATATAAAAGGCACTAAGACCTGCTTACTGAAGTAAGCAGCTCCTAGTGCTACAACAGATACATAGCTAGCGTTATCGGAAACCTAACGTTGGTAAGCAGCTCTTAGTGCCTTTTATATGGATGACAGATCCTCTTTGAAGTTTGTCAATTTGGCAAAATGTATTCCAGTGCATGGTATAGGCATGTCACACAGTCTGCTAACAAGAGGTACACAACACAAAAGTAACATCACTGGCCTGAGCTCAGTTTGTAGGCCTTGAGAAAAGAAAACACTGTTGTGCAGCCATAGTAGCGCTCCTGGCTTTTACTTCCTGTATTCTGAAATCTAGTATAACAAAATAACTGACATGTAATATATAACTATATTAAATCTCACACTCCATTTCTGTGGGTCCCAAGCCAAGAACCATCCTGTAAAGTTTGGGGGCTCGTATCCCTGTTTGATGATAAGTATTGGGGTTTCCGGATCTCGGCCACTGGGATGGGTCTTTAGGTAATCCACAGCTGTTACCACTGCTTCATTCTTCTCAGTATCATTAGCCTCTTGTCCGATCCAAAGGAATATCTGAGATAGAAGAAAACGTGAATATTTTGGAGATTAACATCATTATTTCCTGTTTTTTTTTCTTAGCAGATTTCTACTCTTCAAAAACCTACATTAACTTGACCAACACACTTGCTGCCTTATTCTGCCATCAAGGGACCAATAGCAATATATTATAGAATATACAGATAATGTAATGTAAACTATTACTAGAGGATTTGTCTTGTAATCTTAGAAGACTGATGTTGTAAGGTTACTGTATGTATAAACATGATTCCAACATAAAATCCAAAGCTGAGATTTAGGCTACCCTAACACGAGCCTGCTTGGTCAGTGCAAAGAGACCTATGTGCAGGTCACTTACCAGGGACTGAGCACAGTGCAGTGTAGGGGAGTCTTTTCATAGAAAAAAATACAATAAAAGGAGTCCCTGTCTGCTGGACACTGTGAGACTCTTTCTTCTAGACCAGCTAACTATTAAAGGAGGTCAAGCTGATAGATTTTTCTACTATACTTATTACCCCCCCCCCCCCCCCTACAACTGTCCTGTTCTTATGGCATATCACTTTCCATCTGACCTGATCCCATGTGTCCAAAAGCATGACATCGGTTGGATCAAGGTCATCTTGGTTGAAATCTGTGACTTCAGTTACAACAAATCGGCCAGTCTTGTTGGAGCATTCAAAGAGTCGAGGAAGGACATCTGCTTCTACTTGCTGGAGCCTGCAATGAACATCAGACAATAACAAAATGCATTCATATTAAAATTACACCATGGTGTCTCAGTTTACATTAAAGGAAATCAAAATCAAGCATAATAAACCAGGGGCACTTACTGATGGATCCAGTGATAATCTTCTATGTAAAAACGCCATACATTGCAATACTGTAGTATTGCAGTACATGGTAGGAATGATCAGACCATCTAGGGTTAAAGTACCCTAGAGGGTCTAAAAAACAGTAAAAAAAATAAATAAAAACTAAAAATTCAAATCACTCCCCTTACCCTAGAACTGATTTTAAACTAAACAGTAAAATAACAAACATGTTAGGTATCACCGTGTCCCAAAATACCCGATCTATCAAAATATACAAAATGGTTATTCCCACCAGTGAACCCCATAATTATTAGCATCAGAAGATGACAAAACTATTTTTTTTCACACACATTGTTTTAATTTTTAAAAATGTCAAATTTGGTATCTCCATGATCATAGCCAACCAAAGAATAAAATAAGATTTTTGAAGGTGGATACTGAAAAATGAATGGAAAAACGCTACAACACGGGGGGTTAAATTACTTTAAACTTTAGACTCAGTGCAAACTTAGAATATACAATATATTGGTTAATGGCATCAATGTATTGTAACCCAGAGTAGTCCATATGGCAGGTGTGCTCTGATACATATAATTGCACCTGGGAGCATAAGGTGATTTTCCCCGTCCCGTTGGGGGGAAATGGTGCACAGTGCACAGGATACAGCCTCTGGTTGTGGGTTTGATAATAATGTGAGAAAAAGAACTGTACAATCCAGCACTGTTATGTAGAAACATTTATTTCTCCTTTATTAAATCATCATATAAAGTTCAGCATAGGCATACAGCAGTATCCACAAACAGCTAGGCATTTCTAGTACAAGGACTCTTGATCATGGCTATGATACCGCTGATGAATCTTATATGATTGAATAAAGAAGAAAGACATTTTTCTACATAAGTGCTGGATCGTACGATTCTTTTCCCCACAGTATTCTAACCTAGACCTTAATTCAAATAAAAATCTTTGTTGACCTGAAGAGAGACCCTCGCAATCTCAAGGATTTGAAACTTTCACAAGTAAGCAGTGTATTTACCGGTATATATCATGCCCAAAAAGACTAAATAATGTCATAAAAGCATAGTATTAATTTAAGTGTGCAAATATATGCAACCCCATTTAAAGGGGTTGCATTATGGTGAACTAAGGTTTGTCCTGTGATCTCGGCCTGTTAAATCTGGCCAATGCAGGTTCAGGGTCATATGTTTTAGCCCTACATTAATTCAGATGAATCTTTTTCATGGCACGTGGGTACATGGATTTGTGATGGTTCTTTTGGAGATACTAAATTAAATAATTTTCATGGCCTTATGTGCAATGTAAAATGTTATTGAGCTGAACTATGTACATGTAGAAACCCATCACAATTTTTTTAATGATGCAAGAATTGATGTACCTTGGTTGTAGAATAATACCACACAATGGTTGGGGGTAGTAAATAAAAACAATGTGATACCTCTTGTCATTAGCATATGGTGCCTTTCCCCCCAGTATCTCCCAAAACTGCACAGACTCCTGTCCTTCTGCCAAAGTCTCTTCACTGCCATCAGACAAAATAGCTGCCAACTGCTTCGCCATCTCTCGTTCATCTCCACTTGAACCCTGATACAAAAAGCAGAATAATAATAAATATATAATTATATTTTTTAGTTAAAAAAACAACTGACCATTTAAGAGTCCCTTTTTATTATGAACGGGAACAATTCCCAAATGCTATAAGCACTTATATTGCTCACCTTCCCATACCACAAGAAATACTCTGTCTGTGCCTTCAGCAGGAAGACATCATTGGAGTTAAGGGAAGAGGCGAAGGCGGGAACTTCCACGGCTTTCGTATTAGAAGGTTCTGTCCCATGAATCTGGAACAGTCTTACAGGGGGCTCGGGTTCCTCATTTCCTTTCCTGGAAGTACCACCCTGCACAGATATAACCATTAAAAAGACCAAAGTAAATGTGATAATGATAACTTTTAATATTTTAGGCTGTTACTGCTCTATGAGAAGTATTAATAAATGGGGACCATGCCTTTATAGTCTAACACTGTCCAATCTGACTAGACAATGTCAAACTTTGAACGGGTTTGTATTAAGACAGGCATTTTCACGCTGCTCTCAATGTTCCACCCAAGCACTGACACAGTTTGTGCATAATTTATTCTATGGTAGTTATACATTAAAAGGAAGCCCTTTTTCTGGCTCCTCATGTCCCCATAGAGAATAGTGTACACATTGCCAAATAGTTATTACAGTAAAACTGGCTTTTTGAAAAAAAGAAAAAGTTAGATTAAAGTTTACCTTTCTGAATGCAAATCTGTGTCCCAGTCCCATGGGAGTGGCCAGTGAGGAGTGCCCCCCCCCCCCCCCATTCAACACTCGGGAAACTGCTCTTTCATGCATCAATTTCGAATTAGATAAAAACTTCCCATGTCTCCCATGTCTTCTCCTCAATCGCTTCCCCCCTCAGGACGTCATAAACGTCTGCCCCAGTCCTCGCTGGCCACTCCCATGGGACGGAGGATACAGTCTTGTATGCAGAAAGGTAAACTTTCATCTTATTTATCTTTTTTTGTTAAAAAACAAGTTTTATTGTAAAAACTCTTTGACAATGTGTCCACTATTCTTTATGGGGACTTGGGGGAGCCAGGAAAAGAGCACCTGATGTCAGGTTCCCTTTAAGGGCATAGCTTTATGGCAGCAGATGGCTGTTGTGAACTTATATGTAAAAGATGATAAATCGGGCAAGGGTCGAAGACTCTTTTTGACAGGGGCTGGATATGTCCAACATCAGCTTATACTACTATTCCCACTAATTAAGACATGTACCAAGTGCATGTATATGGGAGAAAGGGTGGGAACATTAGCCAAATCAGCAGCATTACATTTAGATTGTTTGGTCTGTAGTATCACAATGCTAATATGTCACAATTAAGAAGTGAATGAAAACTCCTGAAAAATATAGTGAATTATTCAGGCCACATTGGGATCAGCGCACAAAGCATGGTCTTAATATATTTTAACCCCCTAAACCAGTGCCAAACTTTGAACAAAATGACACTTCTGAATTGCTGTTCTTCAGGGAAGAAGATAGTCCTCATATCATATATCACTATGGTGAAGTCTTGTCCTCTGCACTGTGATCTGCCCGTTAAATCTGGACAATGCAGGTCCATGAGGGGATTGAAAAACATCCATTTGTGCATAAATTAAGGGGGAAAATCTGTATCTTTGTCATAGTTGGCTTCATAAATGCCCCCCATTGTACTGACAGTGGAGGGCGTTGCAGCTTCATATGAATGATTATGGAAAAGAGCCTGAAGTTAAGTGTGAAAGCTCCAATGCACGTGTGAAGTGGACATAAATGGAAGCAGAAAAAGCCATTGCAGTATTCAAGACAAAGTCTAATTGAATGAAGAACACACTGGCAGGCTTACCTCAAATATGACAAGCTTTCCTTTGAATATGGCCATGAAGTGTCGTGGTTCCTTTCCCATGCAAACTCGCACTTGTACAGGTTCACCATTAAAATCCTGATCAAGCTGAACAGCCAAGTAGGCGGATGCTGCCAGCTCATCCTGTGATGCATGGCGCCCCTACAGGGAAGATTAGGTAATTGCAGAAATGAATTGTAATGTCTGTTTCATATTTTTGAAATTAAATAAATATTAGTAACCAGCTAAATATCTAATATTGTAAAATATATGTGGTGTGAAACTTACTTGCCATATATAGAGAATATAATGTGGCTTCTTATTCACGTGGTATGTATAAAGCACCAGGTAACAGTCACCACCATAAAAAAAACCATACCATTCGGGCTCCACTGGCGCCAACTCCAGATTCTCAATCCTCCAAACCTGAGAAAATATCCATGTTACTGGTGAAAAAATAACTATTCTACAAAGCACAAATCTTTCTGTTCTTGGTTTGTGTGGCAAGTGGTTTCAGAAGAGAAATGTCTCATACAGAAAGGGGCCCCATGTACTTGTAAGAAATCCTTGATATGATCTGGAACAGATAGCTGATAGGCTCACATTAGGAAAATTCCCCACTTATCCAGAAGCTTTTGTAGGTTAGTGGTAGAAAGATGTCTTCATTCATAAATGGAAGGATGTTGGCATTTTTTTTTGCCTTGGTCAGTAGTTAACAGGATACACATAACATTACATTGCTGAGCAATAAAGTTATCCAGTTTATTATGGCTACATTCACACAAGTTATTTCCAGCACGGGATCCAGGGTATAGCACATGGCCAGGTGCAGAAGAGAGGGGGAGTGAGCGCTCCTCACTCCTCCACTCTCCATTGAAAGCTCCACAATTCTGGCAAAATATAGGACATCCTATACTCATGGCCACCCGATTCGGTGTACCACCCTGTGCTCACCGCATTGTGAACAGGATCCATAGACTTCTATTGTGTCCCTGATCTGGCCACAATTTGTACGGGGCCTATTGGTGAGATAAATTTGATCAACCAATAGTCTGTTACCTCAACACTACCACTTCCATCGTCCACCATGCGCTCCTGGGCAGCCACCGCTGGCTTAGCATGGAGTAAAGAGGCATCAAATTTCTCTTGGCTGACTTTAGCTGTAATAGACATCGACATTAGATGGACTCATTATCCTAAGTGACATATTTCATTACAAAGACAGAGAGAACCTTATGCTACAGCATTGTTCCTAACTAAATCAGTTTTTTTAATCCTCTAATAAAACTGATGAAAAGAAGCTGATTTGAGAACAAAAAACACTGATAAAAATATATGTGTATGCGCTCTGTCAAGACTGTTAGATTCATTAGGGCAGATTTACTTACCCGGTCCATTTGCGATCCAGCGCACGCGTTCTCTGCGGTGGATTCGGGTCCAGACGGGATTCACTAAGGTAGTTCCTCCGACGTCCACCAGGTGGCTCTGCTGCGCTGAAGTTCCACAAGGCCCGTCAGAATGCCCTGAAGTTCACCGGCCTATACCTGGTGAAGGTAAGCGCGAGTCCCGCAACACTTTTTTTTTTTTTTTAAATGCAGCGTTTTTTCAGAATCCGTCAGGTTTTCGTTCCGCCACGGCCCCCGATTTCCGTCTTGGTGCATGCCAGCGCCGATGCGCCACAATCCGATCGCGTGCGCCGAAATCCAGGGGCAATACAAGGAAAATCGCCACAAATTGGAAATGTTTGGGTAACATGTCGGGAAAACGCGAATCGGGCCCTTAGTAAATGACCCCCATTGTCTTTTGAGAAGTTGCATATAAAAACTGCGAAATTATTTCAATTCAACAAAGGAAATCTACCATCAAAATCAAGAATAGATAAACTAGGGACACTTACTCATCCAGGCACCCTGACCACGGTAATCTTATATTTGTTATCCATGGCCTCCTTGAACTCTTCCGGGTCATTAGCATAGTTTTAAAAGTTGATTATAGAAGGAAGGAGGCCATAGATAAAAAAAAATATAAGAAGATTACCACAGTCACAGTGCCTGGATGAATAAGTTGTATAGGTAAGTATCATGCTTAATTTTGATGGTAGATTTTAAATTACTGTATATACAGAAAATTCTTATTAAATAGCCCCCCGTGGCTCCTATAAACGGATCTTACTCACCGATCTTACTGGCACTGTAAGTTTTTCCCATGCCTATAGACTGATCTTTCACTGACCATTTCTGGAAGAGTTGTTTGAACATTGCAGACTCTGCCCCATCATTGACAGTTTCCACGTTGGTGCTGTGCGGATAGGATTTCATCTTAATAAACTCCTGTTATATGTGACACCAGAACAATTAGTCTTTATGACATTCTATGCATTGGTGTAACACTATTCATTCTCTTTAGGACAGGTTATCATTGACTACAAAATACAGAGGAATGTCAGGATTCTGCAACGTAACCCACAATAGCAGGATCTCTCTGTAATGAATGGTATGGCTACTTACCAAAGCTTTAGACATGGCTGTTTGCCGTTCTGCCTTTGTGGCTCCTTTTCCTTTCCAGACATATATTTTGGTCCCTCCTTGATCCAAGATGTAACAGTCCTGGAAAATTAGTTTGGAACTGCTGCATATTAACTAGGATTGGCTCAGTGACATAATGTACACATTTAGGAAGGATATAAAGTAGGTATTCTGCTTCCCATTCAATAGTACATGTTAATAGTACATGTCTTCGCACTATGCACACTTGTCATCCATTCACAGGATCTGGTATAAGATCATAACTTACCAACCAGGGCTCCACTCATATGAAGTAATCAGGATATTTGGGGTTTCCAGCAGTTGGATAGAGGATACTTTTATATAGTGAGAGAATCCCTTTAATTCTCATATTATAACTGTACTGAGTGATATAGCTCTTCTTGTTGTGAAGCTTTAAAAATATGTATTGATAGATAAGATGTCTGCCACTTGGTGTCCTCTCTCACAGCATGTAATATCGTATTAAGGGTGACACAGCTTTATGACAAACACTACATCTCTACACTTGATTGAATTTTACTATAATCTCACTGTAAGAGACTTGACATTTCCAGTAATGCAGTATGAAATTTGCTCCTTGATTCTATCTTTACCTGATGATTCAGCATCTCTTGAACTAATGGACGTGCTGCCACCTCTGTCACCTCCATTTGTCCACCAGCATCTGAAACACTATTATTATCATACTTTATTACTCACACGTATTAAGCAGATTAAGATATATAAATAATTCCTCTAATTGTGAACATAGTATACAGAGAATAATAATTTAAAAAAACCCATATAATTAGCAGTAGAGACAGGATGTCCACACTAGATATAATATTTTATTTTCATGGATGTGAACATAAAGTTCTTATGATTTTGTCCTCACTAAGTAAAATTTGTTATTTTGAGATCATAAAATAGTGATTTGTACATAGCATAGGTGTATGGATTGATCCGATCAAAGGCATTAAGACCCAGGTTGCATCCTGATGAAGACTTTTTGTTATTTTGATAAAGAATTTACACCAAACCTGGGTCTTAGTGCATTTGAGTGGATCAGTCCATACAGGCCATATACACACCTGATGGTTACCAGGGATTCTGGACCTCCATGCCACTGGGACGATCCAGTCGATCCATGGTGATCAATATACACAAATTCACATTTTAAAGAAAATCTACCATAAAAATCAAACATAATAAACCAGAGACACTTGCTCATAGAGCCAGGTACTGTTCTTATCAATGGCCTCCACCCTTCTAAAATCAACTTTTAACATTATGCTAATGAGCCACCAGGGTTCTAAGGATTTTACCAGAGACCCATAGTGCTGCATTTTCAAAGGCTGTTACAATGCACAGAACACGTCTCACCCATCCCCCTGCTCTCTCCCTCCTCCCTCTGCTTGTGTAATCTAGCAGCAGCAGGAAGTACAGGGGGAGGGGAGACCTGCTCTGCTCATTGAACAGCCTGGGAAGATACAGCACTGAGGGGCTTTGGAAACACCCATCAGAGTTCTTCTGACTCATTAGCATGATTGCTAATGATTACGTGTCCCTGATTTATCCATGTTTAATTTTAGGGTTAGAATCCTTTAAGAAGGTGAGAATCCTGCGGGTTCTCTCTTCTCTGTTTTTATTCTCCACATATCACCCTTCCAGATAGACAGTATCCATGAAATAAATATTGTAAGTGTCCTTATTATTGGTGTAACATAAACACTTACTGGTATAACGTGATGTTAGCTTTTTGTGCTTGGTCTGCAACTTCATCAGCAGCTCCTGGCCCAATTTTTTGGGTTCTCTCTCCAAGTGTACTTATAAGAAGTTTCATTAACTCTGGTGATGCTTGCTCATTATCTCCTTCAATGACACCAATCTCCATCCTGCCTCCTCTTTCCCGGTCGCGTATGTCTTTGGCTAATAACATTCCCTAATGACAGTGCAAAGAAGCAATCATGTTAGTGTCACTTTATTTCATGTCATATATGTCACCAGCCAACAAAGTTTTAGAATGTTTACAAAGATCAGAATTAGTATTTTAATTATGAAATAATTAATAGTATCTTTAATGATAAAAGGACTTGACATTTTTATGCATAAGGGTCGGTTACTAGAATGCTCTCTGTCGCAAATTCCATCTTATAAAATGGCATTTTGTCTGAAAGATCCCATTACGAAGAGATGAGCGGACCCAAACTTGTAACCTGCAGCTTTATGCCCCTAGCAACTAAGCATGGCTGTGATTGGCCAGTTGTGTCCACCTGGCCATTCACAGCCATCCCATGTTCCGGTCCACTCATCTGTACATTAACTAACGGGATCCATTAGGTGCCATCTACTATCCATAAGGTGACATGTTCTTTCCAGATTTATGTGACATAACATAATTTTCTGTACACTATCTTTGATGCACTCTAAGACAATCCTATGATTTGGGAGGAAAACAGAGTATGGAAATATATTTCACTAGTTCCTACACAATAAAGACTCAAAGTACCTGTTGCCTGACTAGTCTCAGGGCCGGCGCTATGGGTAGGCAAAGGTGGCAATTTCCCAGGGCCCCCTGAAAATGGAGAATCTCTTCTTTCAAATGAATTTTGAATTTTGTTTCTAGGTGCTATGGATCCAAAGATATTCAGGTTTATAGTGAGAATCAGGTGCCATTTTTATATATAAGAATCACTCCCAACGGCAGTTTAACAGTTAATATCTCTGTTTTCCTGGCACTTAGAAACACAAATTTAGATTCATTTAAAGAGGAGACTCTCTTCTTTCATAGGAAAAAACATGTGAGGTTCTGTGTCACAGAACCCCCTGAATGTACCCCCCTCCAGATTCTTAGCCATCAGCCTACAGGGAGAATTTGCTGCACACAGGAGCTGCTGCACTTTATATATTACTACATTTTAAGAAGGGATAATATCAACTAATGTTCATGTTTTTAACCCTTCTCTATGCAGAACTATCTGAGAACACACTTTCTCTCTTACTGCCTTTTATTTTGTGATAGTTTTTTTATTGGTAAAATTGACTGATACGATGAACATTCGATCCTCTATGCCTAATGTGACTACATATTAACACCGCGACCCAGAACGTGTCCATAAAGTTATATGTAACACCAAAAACACACATGTTCTGGAATAAAGTTTTTATTTCCCACCATCCTCCATTATTTACACCTATGTTATGATATTCTCACTCAAATTCTTATGAAGCACGGAGGGTTCTGTTATTGTGCGGATAATACATTGGTGCACATATAAAAGTGACTTTTGTTATCTCATTAGCCTGGTTTATGGATATATAGTTATTTATTTGGGTGACCATTGTGTAAGGGATCATACAGTGATAGATGTGTGTGACGCTCAGTGCAATTTTCTGCAGCTCCCTTTGCTGCATATTTTGGTGAATATACATGTGGGGTCTGTATGATCTCCTCACATCTTACTGTTTTAGGAAAGTAGATTTTCTTTATATAAGTATCGGGATTTGTACATATTTTAGAGGAAATTTTGAATATTAATTGCCAAATGCATCGCTTGGTTGTCTGATTTCAAAATTCTATAGGTTTTATGGCGCCTTTACTTTTTATTCTGTTTTATTGATATATTTTGCAGGTTGTGACTGTCTAAAAATGTCTAGCTGAAAAGCAGATATAGATTTTCTGTTTGGAACAAATTTTTTGCCATCAAAGTCAAATTTTAAGTATTTTTATAAAATGTTTCAGTTTGAATCAAAATTGCATGAAGGTGCCTATGTCTGTAAACTATTTGATGCAATTTTGAAAACAGGGCAAGTGCTTTCAGAAAATATCGGTCCCTGTCCCCAATGGGCCTCACAGTCTAATCCACCTACCAGTAATTTTTTGGAGTGTGGGAGGAAACCGGAGGAACTGGTAGAAACCCACACAGACACAGAGAGAACATACAAACTTTTTGCAGATGTTATCCAGCGCTGCAAGGCAGTAGTGCTAACCACTGAGCTACCGTGCTGCCCATCAATCTCCCTATCATCTATCTCCTATAAAATTCTCCAAAATTACATTTTATTTTACCTTATTAAAGGGAGCCTCTTGCTGACTGTGACTGGTCATAAAATAGTTTTATTTTGGAGCCCCACTTTTAGTTTTGCCCAGGGCCCCACTTTGTCTAGAACCGGCTCTGACTAGTCTTAAAGTAAGACCAAACAACAGAGGTCTTGTCTCCTTTTTCGTAGTTTCGTAAAGGTGTCTAAAACGCTTGTGGTGTAAATTTTTGGTGCAAAATCCATTTTTTTCTTAATAATTTTTCTTTCTTTCTTTTTTCATCAAAATCACATAAAGAAATGAAAAATGCATTACATATGAAAAACTCTCCCCTTTATTCTATTATTTGCACCCAGAGAGCAATAAAACTTTACAAAAAAAAACATTTAAAAAATATTACCATTTTCATACCAAGGATTTCATGTTTGAAAAACACATTTTTACCAGTCACACTATAGAATTTAGTCTCAAAGATTGAATTCACTTTTTTATCCTTTTATGTAAAAATAATGTCAAATACCTTCATTCTCTCCGCTTTGTTGCTGTCAGGTCCGTTCCACTGAGTGATAACTTTGCCAAGGTCCAGCAAGAATACATCTCCAAGGTTAAAACTGCTCCAGCTGAGCTCCACCTATGTACAGAGTAGATTTTGTGATATAACATATATAAAGAACACATGTTAGAGATGGAAGCATTACAGGACATAAATTAAATGCAACGGACAGATAGATAGTAATCGATAGATTACTTGTCCTTCCTTTGATATAGGAACATTACTACTTTTTTCAGTACTCCTCCCATAATGCACCATACGCTGGCATTGGTAAACTGTTGTATTATAAGCTCTTCTAAGCAGGGCCCGCACTTCTATTGTCCCATATGACTGGTTGTACTCTGTAATGTAATATTATATTTGTATATGTCCCCTATGATTTGTAAAGTGATACGGAATAAGATGGCACTATATAAATAAAGATTATTATATGTATTATCTAAAGATATGTTATGGATATGGCTTGATTTTCTAGTGAAGTTATTCACGAAGGAGTTAATATTTGTATGACCACCAAGCTCACCACATCTTACTTGACCTAAAAAAACCTCATCTTGTACATTCCTTGACTGGTACCATAAAAATACATGTGCATGTATATTATGTGCCATGGTTATGCCTATTTTGGCACAGCTATGGAAATTTGACCAAATTAAGATAACCCAGTGAATGCTATGTTAAGTGTAGTAGCCAGTGTGTGTGTGGGGGGGGGGGGAATAACAGTTTTAACAATAATGATTTGGAACACAAGGATCAATACACTCTGAGTGGCACACAGGTTTGAGTGTGCATTCCAGATAACAGATAAAGTAATAAGTATTTCCTTGATATTTACCTCAGTGGCTGTAACATTCCTTTTTCCTTTAACATGCAGCAGTCTCTTTACATCATAAGTGTTGGTGTCTACATGTTTCATGCCAGATGCTACTCCTCCTTTTTTATAACTAATAACAGAACATGAACTATGGTTAGTACCCTATAAAAATATATGAGCAGAATTTGTCAACATCTTTATTTTGTTGATCAATGGGTTAAACCGCAGCAGCCGGGAGGGTGCTAGGAGGTAAGTACACGTTTATTTTTTAACCCGCTTCCTCCCAGCCACCAATGGGGTTTTTTATACCCTCAGATAACCCCTTTAAAACCCTTAAGCAAATCTTAAAAATAATATTGAATAAAACAATTTATTTCAGAAGGACTGGCCATCTTATGTATATGGAGGCATGGAAAAAAATAAAGGAATTCTCAGCACTCACATGCCAAATCTTCCTAAAATAAGAAGAAGATAACGCTTCTCTTGGGAATCTGAGTAAGGGTAAACCACATTATCTGCTTCTATTTGGACAGCTAGAACCTCCCCTATTGTTTTCCATGATCATCTACATGCTAGTTATTTTGTTCCATTGCACACAGTTCCTTGTGCTTGATTAAACTTGCTACAATGTAGTGAACTGAGCTGGACTGAGATAATTTTACTGTATGAATAGGGGTGCCGACCAACTCTCCTGATAAGGCAGATTCTAGGTGAGAAAAGGATCAGGAAATGGGCTTGCAACATAAGTAATTGGGTAGTGACTTCCACCTCTCCTCTCTCAGTTTCCTCCCCTCCTCTTTCAGCTTCCTCCTTCCCCTCTCAGCCTTCTCAGCTCCTCTATCAGCCTTCTCCCCACCCATCTCTTTCAGATTCCTCCATTCCTCTCTCTCAGCCCATAGCTTCCTCCTCTTCTCTTTCAGCTCCCTCATCTCCGAGTCACCTCTCTCAACTCCATCTTCTTTCAGCTTCCTCCCCTCCTCTCTCAGCCTCCTCCTCTCTCTTCTCTCCTAGCTAACCCTATCAGCCTCCTCTTCTCTCAGCTTCATCCTCTCCCAGTCTACTGTCTCTTAGCTTTCTCATTTCCTCTCTCGGTCTGCTCCCCTCTTCCCTTTATCCCCTCCTCAGTCCTCTCCCCATCTTAATCCTCTTCTCTGTCATCTCCCTCATCTTCCACCCTCCTCTCTCAGCCTCTTCTTCTCTCAACCTCCTCCCTCCTCTCTCTCAGCCCCCATCTTCCTCCTCTGGTCTTTCAGCTGCCTCATCTCCGAGTCTCCTCTCTCAACCCCTTCTTTCAGCTTCCTCCCTCCTCTCTGAGCCACCTCATCTCTCAACTTTACTTCCCTCCTCTCCCAACCTCCTCCTCCTCTCTCTCTCCTCTCCCAGCCAGTTTCCTCATTTTCTCTCTCTGTCTGCTCCCCTCCTCTCTCAGTCTCCTCATCTCACATGTTCCTCCTATTTCAGCTTCCTCCATTCCACTCTCTCAGTCTTCCCTCTTCTTTCAGCTTCCTCTCCTCATCTTTCAGCCTCCTCCCCTCTTCTCTCAGCTTCCTCCTCTGCTTTCCTCTCAGCCTTCTCTCCTCCTCTCTCAGCTTCCTCCTCGCCTCTTGGCCTCATCCCTTCCTCTCTCAACCACCTATTTTCTTTTTTTATCACCCAAAAATGATAAATAACCACATACACAGACATACTGAAGTTAGGCCAGCACATTAATATTTAGATCTGCCAGTACTCACATTATTCCCTGCTTAAAGTATCCCTTGAACGACTCTGACTCATGTCCTTGAACCTCCCGATGCTGGACTGGGCTACCGCCCAAATAGTCATCCAGCTGAATGGTATATATGGCTGCTGATCCCTGCTCATCTTGTGACGAGTCATTTCCAATCCAGTAGTGGATATCATAGAACAAGGAGTTGCCAGATTTTCTTGTCTGGAAGATGAACAATCAATGATAGTTTCCATATGTGGAAGGTCACATTATTCATTATTTATGAACCATTTTTAAGTAGGCAGACAGGACGTCGGAACAGAAAAAAATCTCCTATTTAATTTCAATCTTGCATTTACTGGATTCTGTGCCCGGGGTAAAAGCTTTGCTGGCAGCATTTTCTGTTTGCTTACCTTGAGGCTCGCCAGTTGTACATACTGACATCCTATTCCTTTTCTGTTTACATATTGATTATATTGTTTTTAGCTACTCAGCATATTGTGCAGTGTCTTTCTGAGTTTTATAGGCAGGCCCTATCCTTATTACTTAGACACTTACGGATAGCAATAGATAGCAGTCTCCTTCATAAAAGTTTCCATGGGCCTTCTGTGGCACCAGCACAAGATCCATTTTCTAAAGAAACAGATAAAAATGAACATTTATAAAATTGCTGAAGAATCCTTTTTAGGACCCTTGGGCCAATGCCGTACAACTTTGGTATTTTGCTTTGGTGTTTTCTAGCAGTACTTTTTTTTAATGGGTTGGCCATTAAATACTTTACCAGGGTAAGAACAAAACTGTAATAGGGTCGCCAATATTCTAGTTAGGCAGCAGGACTCAGGACTTCCTGGCAGTCCTGTGTCCTGCCGGCTTCCGGCGGATGGAGGTAGCTCTGCAGTCATTACTTAATGTATACCCAGTCTATCAAAACCTCCCCCATATCAGTGGTTTGAAGGGTATGCCGAGGACATCCGCAGGCTCCTCCAACCACTGATATGACTGTGTCCAAATTATATAAGCAAAGTTACATAGAGAAAGCAGTGTGCTTTTCCACTGAAGAGGTTCCAATTCTCTTAACGACAAAATATATTTCACAATGTCTATCTGGAATTGTAAAAAGCATTAAATGTAATTTTTAATAAACCATGACTGTAACTGATAAATTGTTGTAGAAATATCTCTATCGTAAGTCTGGATTGAGGTGCAATGGTGCAAAAAGTGGAATTTAGATACTTGGGAATGTACAATACCATTAGGTAACAATCATCAGCATAAAGTAAGTACTGAAAGTTATAACTGCTGCTTATGTAATACCGAAATCATTTTTTGTAAAGAATAATACTTAGAGTCAAATATAAATGCATTCTTATTTAAATGTAATTATATGCAAATCCATTAAGCCATTTAAGATTTCAATGTTAATTATTTTAATGTCTGAGGCTAGCATTGTGCTCTTAGACGGAAAGTTCCCAGTCAGCAGAAACCAAGTATTCTTAAAATGATTCTGGATTTTATAAGCTGTCTAGCATTCTATAAGATAGGATTCTACACGTATCCAAATTGCTATGTAAACTGCTATGTAAACCCAGTATCATGTTTCATTGGGGCAGATTTACTTACCCGGTCCATTCGCGATCCAGTCGCACGTTCTCTGCGGTGGCTTCGGGTCCGGCCGGGGTTCATTAAGGCAGTTCCTCCTACGTCCACCAGGTGGCACTGCTGCACTGAAGAGCATCAGAACACACTCAAGTTCACCAGCTTATTCCTAGTGAAGGTAAGTGCAAGCTCCGCGACACTTTTCTTTTTTTTAAATGCGGCGGTTTTTCGGAATCCGTCGGGTTTTCGTTTGGCCACGCCCCCGATTTCCGTCGCGTGCATGCCAGCGCCGATGCGCCACAATTCGATCGCGTGCGCCAAAATCCCGGGGCAATTCAGGGGAAATCGCCGCAAATCGGAAATATTCGGGTAACACGCCGGGAAACCGTGAATCGGGCCCTTAGTAAATGACCCCCATTGTGTCTCTATACTATGAAAAAAATAATTAGCACAGGGGTATTTAATGGAGAAGAAAACCCTGTCATACAGGAAACATGCTATGTACTTAGCTTCAGTACAAAATATGAAGCCAAAGCACCAAATTAAGAGAATAGGAAAACATCCTTTCTTTTTACTAATGTGAGTGCGACAAAATAATACCCACACTGTTAATTTCCCACTTGCAATGTATATAAAATCAAATCAAATTAATTCTTGCTGTAACCACTCTTTGCCTTCAAAATACGCTTGCACACAATTGTTGAAGGAACTGGGCAAGGATTTTGTTCTAAATATCTGGAAGAAATAACTACAAATACTTGCTGCATTGTGAGCTTCAGTGGGGAGCAGACAATAGTGGATTATAATATAGGCAGTTTGGGTGGTAGCTTGGGCCCAAGTGTTCTAGGGGGCCCATGGACACCAAAACCACCCAACAAATTTTATAATGATGAAATCAATGAAATCCTCATACATCTGTTCCTGCAAAGCAAACAGAATGGACACATCTTCCATTCCTCAAGAAGCTTGATTCTAGTATCATATCACATAGAAAGTGAATTCCAAACCTGTAAGGGCTATAATATTCATACAGCCCAGGGTCCATGGCGGTCTTAATCCGCTCCTGGGAGTAGATTAACCAACTTGTGCAGCAAGCTGTAATAGTGTGTCTGATAAAGTGCTAGGTTCCCTATATAAAACCAGTGTGAATTGATCCAATTATATTTTCAATTTAACTGGATATGATATGTTGGGCAAAGTTTACAACTATGCTGTGAACCTGTCATCTTATCCAAACTGCAGGCTGTAGGGTAACTAAATTTTCAACAAACTTTCCATAGATCAGTAGTAAAAGTTAAAACAAGAACACACACAGAGAAAATTGGCTACTTTCCTCAATTACTTTGGCTTTTTTTCAGTCCCCTTCCCCCCTGCTTTGTTCTTAATCTACTTTTCACTATAGATTCACTGAATTCTCTGCAGAATTCCACCTTGCTAACAGGACAGAAGCTCACAGCAGTATAAACTTGTTAGAAAGCTCTGTTCCTTAGGGAGAAAGAGCAGTGAGTTACAGCTGCTAGTTCTCTTCCAACTAGCTTATAAAGTACTGAAAATTAGAAATGCAGACTGCTGAGATATGAGCTACTAGAAAATAAAAGCAAAAAGTTACATAATCCAAAATCAGAACATTGTTACTACATGATGTGCATACACTGGACTGATTTCTGCACGTTTGCCGAAAAGTGACTGTGACAATGGGGCTTATTTACTAAGGGTCCCGTGAATCGCACTTTCACCAGATTTTAGAAATTTTCGGGATTTGCGCCGCTGTGACAGGTATTTAACAAGGGATTGTGTCGCCTGCGATCGGATCTAATTTGCGCTGGCTTTCATGCAACAGAAATCAGCGCCGTCAGATGATCCGACTGATTCGAGCTGAGCCCAGGACTTAAGATTAAAATTGTGTCACAACCAATGCACTTACATGCACCAGGAAGAAAAAGGTGAACTCCGGCGGACCTGAGCGGGGAAGTGACACATGCAGGATATCGGGCGCACGATCTTTGTGAATCGCACCGGAGTGCATGATCATCGGACACTCCGTATTTCGGGAACTCCGACGGCAGGGTAAGTAAATGTGCCCCAATTTCTCTGCCCAGGCTCAGACTGGCTTACAGGTGAACAGGTGGAGCCACCGGTGGGCCCCTGAGTTAGGTGGGTACCCAGACCTTGCATTAGTAGTGCTGGACAAGGTACTCTCTCTCTAATTTATACATATATTTAGCATAGAGCATCTCAACTATCCTATGTATTTATACGATTATATTAATAGATTATGTAACAAACTTATAGTTGTAGGGCCCCAAGATTAGATTTTACTGGGGGGTCCAAGGTATCCCAGTCCGACACTGTCTCTGCCATTGTCATGTGCTTCCAAATGCAACATGGCTTTTATTTCGTCCACACATTTGAGGGGGGGACATTACTTTCCATGTACTACAGACATTCTAGAGGAGATGGGAAGGGCCGGTTATCAGAGGAGAGAGAGATGAAAGGTGAAGCCCCTGCGGTTGGGGGTTGTTTAATGTCATAACTGCATCTATGTGTGGCCACACAATTTCAGGTGTGAAATAAAGCATTTTAAGGGTTTTATTGTCTTATTTTGAAATAGTATAAAATTAGTTCAATGACAAATTCTCATCCCAAACCGAGTTGGAGGTCCACACCTACCTCAATTCTCCAAATTAGAAGGCCGGGTGTCTTGGTGACCGCCTTAAAAGCACCACTGAGTGCCATGATTCACTCTTGTGTATTGAGACCTGGACAGAACAACAAAAGACAGAATGACTTTACAGTTAAAAATTATAATTAGCGTAACTTTATACAAGGCAGAAATGTGAAATTATAGGTTTAGAGTAATCCATACCCATGCTTTAAGGGGCTTTGAGCGTCCTTGGCCCAAACCAGTGTAAAATTTATCATTTTTCCCACATTGACAAACATAAACCAATAAATAAATTATTAGCACTTTAAAACTAAATCAAAAACATCATTTAAGGGTTTTCCAGTCACTGCTGAATGCTTCTGTTCTCTTTCTTGTGAACATTGCGGCACAGATTGGCTACAGCAGTTACATGACCAGCAATACTTCTAGCCCCACCAAAGGCATAAATAAGGCACCAGACCAGTGGTATGCGGCGTCAAAAGAAGATGAGTTATTTTTTTGCCAGCCCCCCTTTTGATGTCCATTTTAACTGGAAAATCCAGAATGGTCCCACAAATCACTAATCACTAAAGGTGTAAACAGATCCACCAGCTCATTCACTTCCATAAGACTACCATCCATCCAAAGTGATAGACATCACCGTTTTGGGTGTGTTGATTGTGTTTCTGTCTAAAATCGTAGACCCCATGTATACTAAGAACGATGTCTATGGTGAGTTCACAATGTGACATAGATTTCATCTGTTTTGCTTGAGCTGGGCCTATAGATGTTGACTTCAGTGTTTTTTATCTGGCTTAGCAGGTATGGTCACATAAAAAATCCATGTTGTTAGTCACAACTATTACATACACCAGGGATTTCACTTATAGACAGGACCTTTATCCACAGCTTCATTGTCAGTATCACAGTATCATGTATTCACAGAATTATTATGGATCACAAAGTGGAAAGTTGTCTACTTCATAATCAACTCACCTGTAACATTTGACATAATACTTTTGTATGTAAAGAAAGGTTCTGTTATTGAGATGGAATATGATGACATACACTGGATGACACTGGAGGTTTTACCTCTTACAATGCTATTTTTAGATGTGTATATCTGTCTTACTTACAATATTATATTAAAAGGGACAAATACATTTTTATCCACGTTCTTTGTTTTTTGTTATTTTTTTTATTTTTATACCATTTGACCTTATATACATCAACAGTGAAAATTTAATCCACTGACAATTTTGCAAGTTTTCTCACCTGCAATGAATGGAAAGTTCTGTAATTTTTATCTAAAAACAATGAAAAAGGAAAAAACCCAAAGATAAAAAGCAGTCCTCAGTTAAGATGACTATTTAATATTTTTGTATCTAAATGTATCCATAAAATCACATTCTATGGGGGTAATTTATCTTATCTCTGTTTGTTTTGGTTAGTTTTTGCCCTTCTTTTTTACGTCTGCTTTTTTGGTAATTTATCAATCTCACTTTTTCCTTGTGTTGAATGATTTTTTTTTTCCGATCTCTTTTTGAGACATTTCTTACAAATGTTGCAAAAATGTCGCACAAATGTCTCAAGTCATTTCTTTCCATTTTCTAAGTTTTCCTTAAGCATGGTTTGGTCTGCAGTTTTTCGTGCCAAATAAAACGCAAATTTTAGACAATTTTAAATGATAAATATCATTTGCGACATTTACCACATCAGGAATAAAAGATAAATGTGTCTTACTAAGGATAAACCAATGTCGTGCGGACATTTTAAAATGTCCCCAAAAGGTGCAAAAATGACAGAAAAAAGAGGAAGAAAATAAAGATAAATGACGCTCTATTACTTCTAAATAATTCGTTTACATTTTATTTCATCTTGACAGTGCACTGTTCGAACTTCATGGACCAAACATAGTCCTGAGTATAGGGAAAGGTGCTGCAAAAACAAGGGCACAGTGCCTAAATATTTAATCCAATTCGGCAGAGGTGTTCCACCATCCTTGTATCATATTTCCTTGTATCATATTTCAATCTGATGCCCAGAGTCCCATCCCCGGCACTCTGCTGAGTCCATGAAATCTGGTTGCATGGTACATTGTTTATGGACCGAGCATGAACCTACATGTAATATCCTTTCAGTGGCCCCTATATGGTATATGGAATAAAGATGTGATTATGGAGGGACATACTTCTAGATTTTAGGTAGTAATATTAGACATCGAAGAAGAAGACTTCAGCCAGAGTCTCTATAGAAATCATGTAGAATGTGGATGGCAAAAACAACTATAATAATTTTTATATTCATATATAAATTGGAAGGTTTGTTGAAGTGCAAGGGTTAATGACTGATACGTCTATTCCAACAGTGACTTTATCTCTGCAGAGCAATCCTCATTATAGACTCTGCTGCAGGGAAAACAATAATACAATATCCCACTAACCCTGCTATGTGGGCTATTAACCTCATGTAATTTGACAGATGCATTTCCTCTGCTTGTCAGTGAGATTGTCTTGCAGTGATAATGCTGTATAATGTAGGTTACAATTTTGTCTTGAGCCTCTTACTGTGATTTAAATAAGATGTTATAATTTCTTTTTAAAATGATCTATGGCCCGGAGCTTTGTGCGGTAAGCATTTATCCAATTTCTTTTTTGCACTCAAGGTAATTAGCATAATAATATGGCTGTAAGAGCTATCTTTTCTTGTAATGTGATAGAATATCACTAGGACACAATTTATGATCAATTAATGATCAGTGGGGGGGTCCAACTTCTGGGACCCCAATGGATTCTGATCTGTAGCTCCCCCTTTTTTGTTTTTCCCACCACACAACTATGCAGGATATTGTAACCAACCCTAGCCTACTTAGGGGTTTAGGGGTTTGCCCATGAAAAAAAAAACTAATTTCAATCCCCTAGTGATGTTTACACAATAAAGATCATTTTAAACCCTTCACTCTACAATTTTACTCAGTTTTATTGCTGTTTTAGCTCCTATCACTTAGTGATGGTCAGTGCAAAATTCCAGAGTGTGGGCGGGGACTCTGTAAGCAGACACTTCATGATGCCTCTATAAGATGCTATGAGCGGACAATGTGGTTACATTATCAGGGTACAGGTTTATAAAGAGAGATATATAGAGTCATAGATATAGAAAAAAAGAGAGATGAGACAGATCAGAGATGAGAGATGATGAGATCCATGAGATGCATATTACATATGACATTCTCAACTTTACTACCACAGCCATAACATACACAGCTCTGCTATATACCTACCTCCCCCACCCCTGGATAAAGACCTTATCTGCCTGTAGCTTGTAGCTTTCTCTCCTCACAATGTGTTGTTGTTTGCTGACAGGAAGTGTGTATCTGTGTGAGCTCCTCCTGGAATGAAAGGTGGGGGCTAGAAGGAGAGAGCATAGAAGACCTCAGCTCCACAGTCTCTGACAGAACAACAAGATGGCTGCCAACCCTGAACTCAGAAGATACAGGGTCGGGTCCAGGGGCAACCAAAATTGTGTACACCAGAACTGATAGAGACAGGTTGGAAGTACTGTATATCTGTATTTTTGTTAATAACAGTGTGTTAGAGAGGGAATACCCCTTTAATAGTGAAATACTGCAGTCCCACACAGAGTAGCAGAACTACTGTGCAAAAAGAACACTGCTTGTTGTCATAGGAAGCAGCAGGCAAACTTGTTAGACACATAAAACAATAGTAATAATAATATCCTTTCTGAGCTCCTATAAATCTGATTCAGATTCTTCCTCCTTATCAAATTACTGACGTAAGCGTTGGATTTCACTTTAACAAGAAAAGGCTGCTGGGAAATTTCAATCCTGGAAGCTGCATAATTGAGAATACAAATGTGGACTGGAAAATACATATCTTAATAACTAAACTGTGTATGCAAATTAATCTACTATATAAAGAGTATGTATGTATGTCCATAAAGGAATCTGCACCATCGTGTTTACAATCGCCTAATTTTGCAAAGTAGCTCCCTGTAACTCAGGGAACATCATAAGTTTGTGTTGAAATTATTATCCAGCGCTTTCCAAAATACACTTATTAACCACTATATACAGAAGCCATCGTCTGCTGGCTGTTGTGGCAGTCCAATCATAGCTAAGCTTCTAGCAACCAATCACAGCTCAGTTTGTATTTTGCCATATGTCATTAATATGAGCTCTAAACTTTGATTTAAAAAAATTTGTGCTGCCTTTTCATCTTTATTAGATAGATAGATAGATAGATAGATAGATAGATAGATAGATAGATAGATAGATAGATAGATAGATATAGATAGATAGATAGAGACAGAGAGAGACAGAGAGAGAGACGGGTACATGGATAGACCCATATAGAGATAGATACAGATACGGAGATAGATAGAGATAAATAGGGATACATGGATAGAGACAGAGATAGAGATACAATATTGTATTTTTTTTTGTTAACCCATACTATTTTGTCAAAGCTACAAGACCTGTTTGTTATCCCCGGAAACGCCGGGGGCTACAGCTAGTTCTCTATAAAAACGATACCATAATGGTCAGAGGTGGACAGAAATTTAACAACAGTGTGATGTTTTAGAAGTTACACACTACTGTTCAAACCTCCATATAACACACGGATAACAAATCCCTGCTTAAACTGAACATAACAGAAGACATAAAATATACATCGATGTCAATGGGATTTTTAATTGATACGTTAAACCTCCCTTCTTTACTTTTTTGAATGGTTGTCTGAACTACCGTTTTTGGCAGATTGTCTTCTGAGCTGCTGTGGATGTGTATAGGACATTATAAGTACAAGCAAAAACCGGTTTGGGGTTGTTGCATAGCAAATCAAAAAATATTATATTAATTCAAATATAAACAGTTTTTTTAAAAAAAGCTTAAAAAATCTCTACAGGCCATTTATTTTTGGGACCACATAGTACACATTAAGGGCGACTTCAGACAAATGTATGAAAGCTCACCTGCCCGTAGCCGGGCGTGCATATGTTCGGCACGCTGGAAAGGCAGAGGGGTGACCCCTCCCCTCTCCATAGAGGTGCATGGCGCATGGCCGTGCACACAGGGGAAAGATGGGACATGTTCTATCTTTTTCCCATGTACAGAGAAGTACAGTGCAACACGTGTGTGGCACCGTATCGCTCTGTGCACCTATTGCTGTCTGTGGGGGACGTATGTACGGCCCCCATACATCCATGTGAATGTAGGCTAAGACTGCTATGCTAAACGAAATTGATCTTTAGTTTGCAAACTATTATAGAAGTCTATAATACCCATGTAATTCTACAATAAGTTCACAGATCTCTTTAAACCAGTGTTTAAAGAGATCTCTTACTATGCAAATGAGTAGAGTATTAGTGGTTCACTGAGATTAGGACTGGAGTTTTACTATTGCCGGTATTTTAGTAAGAAAAATGTGTTTGTGCCTAAATTTAAGTCTCAAACTTAGTGATTTATGAAATCTTGGACACCCAGTCATTTGAACAAAGTAGCAATTTTTGGCCTCATTCACACAACCATGTGCTCACCTAGGCCAGAACACAGACATAGCACATTGCCAGGTGGAGAAAGGAGAGTGAGCACCCCTCACCCATCCCCTCTCCTTGTGGAGCCGAGCAACCACACCCTAAATCAGGGCAAAAATAGGAGCTGCTTTATCTATTGCAGTGCAGCCACCCAGTTTGGTCACGGTATAAGAGAAACGCTATGCTCACCACACTGTGACCGGGTGTAATAGACCTCTATGGAGGCCTTAGGCCACATCAAGGCCCCCAATACAGACGTGTATGGGTCCTTATTCTCATTATCAGAGGCTCTCATATGAAACCAAGGTAGCAAAGGGCATATCCATCACTGCCGCTGCCATAAATGCTACTACAGGGCCCATGCCTAACATGCTCCTCATGCAGAAAAAAATCTATAATGGTGGTTGACAGCTCTGTACTCCACTACAAAGAGCAGGAGACAAGCTGATGTTATTACACTGCATTTTGTTATTTAAAGGGAACTTGTCATCAGCAATTGAACTTTTAAACCACTACCAGAATATTGTCAAGCAGCATAACACCTTCTAGTTTTTGTTTCTTTCATTGTCCAGTGTGGTAGCATCATCTAGAAAATCAACTTTAAAGCTGTAAATTAGTTGTATAAAGTCAAGGAGGCGGAGAGTTTAACACTGAAGTCAAGGTGTGTAGCTCTGAAAGCCTCCCCCTCTGTAATATCATGCATCAGACTTCAGGAGATCTGGTTAGGGATGCCTCTTTATGCAGGTTAGTGATGGCTCTTGATCATTTACAATGAAAGGGCTTTCTGAGGAAGAAAGAACTTGACTTTTAGTGTTAAAATCTCCTCCTCCTTGACTTTATACAACCAATTTACATCTCACTTTAAAGTGGATTTTCTGGATGATACCATCACACTGAGTCATGAAAGAAACATGATCTGGAAGGTGTTGAGCTGCTTGACAACATACTAGTAGTGGTTTATTAGGTCATTGTCTGATGAAAGGTTCCCTTTAGGCATCTCAGTACAGCTGCCAGAAGCAAGAGGCGACAGATGATGACGTCACCGCGCCTCATCGTTTTTCAGTATACAGTGTGAAGGGCAGCCTTTAGATTGAAGAACATTATTTACTGGGAGCTATGGGAGACATTACTCAGTGGGGGACATAATTTTAGTGGGGCTATGAGGACATAACTTACTGGAGCTGTGAGGAAATGACATACTGGAGGCTGTGAGGGACATTACTTACTGGGGATTGTGGGAACATTACTAATTGGGGGCTTTCGGAGAATTACTTAGTGGATGCTGTAAGAAACATCAGTTAGTGGGTTATGTGGGGCCATTACTTACTGAGGGATGTTGGCGCATTACTTAACAGAGTCTGTAGAAACATAACTTACTGGGGGCTGAAGCGTTCATAGAGTAGTATTTTCTGATAAAACTTATAATTGATGCTCAGAAAATGGTGGAAAGTGGCTCACCAGATGTGGTTGTGCTACAGTAAGGCACAGATCTAGTTATTCCAGAGTAGGAAAAAACGATTCCAGGATCCAGCTATTCGCAGAATAAAACCGCCTTTATTGTGTTCGTATGGCATCCATCAAGTAAAATACAGGTGACATGGTACAATCATCGTCAACGCGTTTCTAGCACAAACCAGTGCTCTTAATCATGATGGATGCCATACGAACACAATAAAGGCGGTTTTATTCTGCGAATAGCTGGATCCTGGAATCGTTTTTTCCTACTCTGGAATTGTCTTGCCCTGCAGCGGGGTGGATCCGTGCAAGCGGATAAAATTACCGCAGATCAAGGTGAGCTGGAGGAACTCCTTTATCCACAGATCTAGTTATTGCCTTGTTTTAGACACCAATAGGTACTGCCTTCAAAATTGATCATCAGGTCACAGTAGCCACGCTGGACTGGATCACACAAGAATGGGATAGGTTTTGTTTTGTCTGGCGCACTTCGGTAGTAAGTAATGGACGTGGGTTTACAGTCTAAACTGTTTTGTTAGTGTTTTAATATCACAACGTGTTTCAGGGACATAAAGGGTCCCTTTCTCAAGTGCAAGAGAATCCCACAGAAGACGAATTGCTGGAGCCTATGCGGTGGGGTACACAGGGACAGAAGGCAGTGGGGTAGCTCCTTGCAGAGAGAGAGCAGCGGAAAGCAGAGTAATGGGTGAGACAAGGCTCAGGACACTGCTGAATCCTGCAAATGTGGGCAGAAATAGGAGCTGCTCTTTAATTTGTGATGCGTCCGCACAGCTTGGTCCCAGTATGGTGAGACACTGGGGCAGATTTATCAAGCAGTCTGAAAGTCAGAATATTTCCAGTTGCCCATGGCAACCAATCACAGCTCAGCTCACTAGTGCTCATGAATATTTTAAAGGGGAGCTGTGATTGGTTGCCATGGGCAATTGGAAATATTCTGACTTTCAGACACTTGATAAATCTGCCCCACTGTGTACTCACTGCACTGTGACTGTGCATAATGCAAGTTAATGGCTGCCAATGAATACGGCAGTGTGCATGAGGCCTATACTCTTCCTGTTTCCCGGTGATCTGTCTTTGTTGAGAATATTGGGCCTTGTAGTAGTGCTAGGCCTTGTCAACTTGCATAGTCCTTTGTATGTTTGTTTTTTAACACCTTATATGAACGAGGAATGTCAAGAATTGCTTAAGGGATGACGCTGAGTGTTACTAGACAGCACAAAAAAAGAAGACAAGCTTATCACTGGGCACTGCCAAGCAGCCAAAACTGAAATTAATTTAAAATTATATCTTTAAAAAGATCTTTATTTTAAAGTATTCCCATCACATCCATTTCATGGCTTATCTAGAATATAAATGTAGGTTTGGAACCTGCAGTTTAGTTAAGAACAGCAATCCTACAATACACTTGGCCGTCTTTGTGACTCTCGCAGGAATAGGCAGAGAGACGTTTGCAGCTCTAGTTCAGATGTAACCACCTCATTAGGTGGGATTGGGATCTCTGCTCTCAACATAGATATGGACCAAAACTTTTGATGCCATGTCCTGTCTTTGATGGTCTAAAATGTAAAACTGGTATGATAATGAACAAGTTTTTGTCAGCAGGTAGTATTTTCTTTTATAAAACACCAACCATCTATAGATGCCCTATAGATAGGCGATTAATATGTTTTAGCTGGAAACCTAGTTAAAAATGAAGATCTCAAATTCCATCTCCTACTACATAGCAATAAACAGTGGGATGAAAACTTCTAGCAGTTCTCTCTAGTTTACTGTTACCAGAAACATCAGCCCACAATCCATGGAAAGCTTTTTAACATTCACACATTTTTGTGCCTAAGTGCAAATGAGAACAAGAACTGTTGTTGTCTGCCAGGCGGCTGGAAATTTGTGGTTTTGGGGTATTAACTATTTACACAAATGCCTAGCCTGCAAATGCTACACTCAACACAATGGGTGAGATACACTAACAGTAATTTAACAATAAATGTAAATATAAGTATTAGATCACATCTTCCAACTCTAAAAACTGTACCGCATGCTCTCTTTCAGGCAATCAGAGCTTACATTTATACAATTATACACTTAGTATAATCTTAGATTTGAGCTTTGCCAGACGTGCCAGAATTATAAGGAAATTACTCGCACCAAAATTCTAATTTATACCTGCCGAGGGCTAACATAGATTTCAACTATAGGCTCAGTAATATAAATATATAAGTAAATATAGTAAAGCTGATCAAGGCATCTAGATAGATAGATAGATAGATAGATAGATAGATAGAAATTGCAAATTTTTCATGTCCTATTACACTCATTCATTTCACTGTACCAAAACAATAAAAGGGTGTGCTAAATATTTACAGAACAAACTGACTGGCTCTACAGGTTTTCAACCTGTCAATTTATCCTGCAGGTTTTTCTTATGGCTTTTATCCTTTGGAATACTCCCACAAAAAATCCAACATTTTGACAATGTTCAAACCCAGTGCATCTCAATGTAATTAGTGATAAGATATTTCAGAAAAATTACTGACAAAAGTGTTATCCAAAAATGTCTTCTAGATACCAAGTCTGGGACCCTTACCTATCTCCAGAATGGGGTTCTGAGAATAAATAGTGAGGCACTAGCAGACATTCCCTCCATTCACTTCTATGAGAGTCTCAACAAGCAATTAGTAGCAGATGAGATGAATGTGGAGGTGGCAGTACTCTCACTACACAGTCACATGCTTGGATATTTGTGAAAAAAATCATTCCATAAGTCATCCATTCTTCAGATAGATCATAAATGTCTAAATGCTCTCTAATTGGCATTTTGAGACAAATTATGTCATAGAGAATATTACCTCGGGGACCTTCTTTATGAGACAAAGTAAGGTTTGCTGAAGAGATGGTATGACCAGATCTGTCACTGGTCATTCATGGTATGGCTGACTTAGAGAAAACAGCAGAGTCCAGAGGATTTTGCAGCTGGAGTGAATAATCAATGTTCTGTCGATGGGGTATCACCTATCCTTGGGAAAGGTAATCAATTTGATGTTGGCAGTGGTTTGATACTCGACAACCCTTACAAATTGGATGTCTAAACTGGTAAGCACCATTCCTCACATGGCACATGTGTTCAATCCAATGCAATACCAAGCCCAGCCACTTTATTATATAAAGCTTTGTGCTTGGTAGGAAGTTAAGAGGCTGCAGTATTGGGCTAAGTGCTGTGGTCTCTTCAATGCATTGATCCCATACAACAGTTTATTTCACAATATGAAGCCCAAAAAGATGGAGAATTAGGGATGATAAATGTTCAAAAAGCAAAGAAAAAGGGGAAAATATAAAATAATATGATGTCAGATACCTACAGATTTTGCCCAACATCTTCCCCAATTTAGAATATGCTAAATTACCTCTCTCAGACTCGACCACACCAATATTTCTAGGATACCGCATCTGGTTATGTTTAAGTGTAGCCAAAACATCAAAAGAAAGGGATTTCATTTCCCAAATCACATCATTGTTCCAGCACATGACATCTGATTCCACTATAGCTGCCAATGACAATTAGAAATATATTCACAAATAGACAAGCCATTACAGGGGCCTCAGATGACTCTGCTTTTCTTCATGTAATTAGGCGATTGCTGTCAGCTTCCTAGGTTCTGGTCCAAGCATGTGAAACTTTGTCACCAGTCATGCAAACAGATCATGAAAAATACATCCATAATGGCCCGCAGATACCTTTATATAGACATTGTTATGGTCAATAATAGAAACACAAACTACTTCTGATACAATGGAAAAAATAATCTTACGTCATCAATAGCATATAAGAAACATTCTGATATAAGGCTACAATACTAAGTCATAGGTTATACAGTAAAATCCTATGAATGGGACAGATGATAGTGAGATGAGCACTTACCAGAGCCAAGCACAAGTCAGCCTTTCCTTCCAAGATACAGTCCAGTCTGGTATCTTGTGTACAGTCCTAACAATGCCAGCAGAGGCAGAGAGCTACGCTGCCCATTAAATGTCACACCCAAAGCCACGTGGAAAGCCCTGCATTTACAGCCAGGGAGGGCTGTGTGGTGAGCTTCTGGCATATGAAATTATATACTGCATAAAGACAAGCAGGGATAAAGCCGTAGCCAAGCCCCTATGGCAGCAGTTATTATACTGGGATCCTGTAATCTTAGATCTCCCTCCTAGTAATTTTGCATGATGTAGGTTAATATCCGAGCTATGAGGAATTGCTGAATTATTCTGAGTGTGTGTCATATTACCGTCTTCAGGTTTTCACTTTGTCTATAGCTTACGTAAAGCACATAGAACACTTTTTTATATCATCCTGACTATGTCAACCCTCCTACACATGTACATGCCGCTAACATATAATCCTACATTTATACCGCTTAACTTTTAAATACAATATGGTGCAGGTGGTAGAGGCCACCAACTATTAATAGTTAAATTCTTTATTAAAGAGATTTTTCACTAACAAAAATTATTTCTTACTAATGGATTATGGGATGTCTCCAAAGCGTATGATTCTGACAATAAATGGGGAGGGAACCAAAATTCCTCATGTTATTGGAGCAAAAATGTATACCCGGATGGGGCTACTGCAAGATTGACACACCCTTTTTCATGATTGCTGGGGGTCCAAAAAGTCAGAGTTAAAGCAGTAAAAACACTTTTAGGTACAGCACTACCTGAGCCAAAGAGTAGAACTATACAACTAATGGGTAAAATGTACAATGCACAGTGGGTATGGAAAGTATTCAGCCCCCATTACATTTTCGACTCTTTGCTTCATTGCAGCCATCTGGTAAGATCAAAAACAGTATTTTTTTTTTTTGCTCATTAATGTACAATCTGCACCTCATCCTGACAGAAAAAAAAACAGAAATGTAGAAATTTTGCTAAGAAAAACTAAAATATCACATGGTCATAACTATTGAGACCCTTTGCTCAGTATTGAGTAGAAACAGGTTTTGCGCTATTAGAGCCATGAGTCACCTTGGGAATAATGCAAGTTTCTCACATCTGGATTTGGGGATCTGCTGCCATTCTTCCTTGCAGATCCTCTCCAGTTCCCTCAGGTTGGATGGTGAACGTTGTTGGACAGACATTTTCATGTCTCTCCAGAGATGCTCAATTGGGTTTAGGTCAGGACTCTGGCCGGGACATTTAAGAATGGTCACAGAGTTGTTTTAGCTTGTTGGAAGGTGAACCTTCGGCCCAGTCTGAGGTCCAGAGCACTCTGGAAGAAGTTTTCATCCAGGGTATTGCTGTACTTGGTCACAATCAACTTCCTTCATTTTAACCAGTCGTCCTGTCTCTTGGCAGGTGATGAGCAGTGCCTGGTTTTCTCCACACATACCGCTTAGAATTAACACCAAAAGGTTCAATCTTCGTCTCATCAGACCAGATAATCTTATTTCTCATAGTCTGGGAGTCCTTAATGTGTTTTTTTTTTTGCCCAATGTAAGCAGCTTTCATATGTCTTGCACTGAGGAGAGGCTTCTGTCGGCACACTCTGCCATAAAGCCCCAACTGGTGGAGGGCTGCAGTGATAGTTGACTTTGTGGAACTTTCTCCCATCTCCCTACTGCATCTCTCGAGCCCAGCCACAGTAATCTTGGGGTTCTTCTTCACCTCTCTCACAAAGGCTCTTCTTCCACAATTGCTTAGTTTGGGAGAACAGGAGGCCACAATATGAGGAGGATGGAGTCCAAAACATCTTCCATTTTAAGATTATAGAGGCCATTGTGCTCATAGGAACCTTGAGTGCGGCAGAGATTCCTTTGTAACCTTGGCCAGATCTGTGCCTTGCCACAATTCTGTTTATGAGCTCCTTGGGCAGTTCCTTACACCTCATGATTCTCATGTGCTCTCACATGCACTGTGAGCTGTGAGGTCTTATATGTACAGGTGTGTGCCTTTCCTAATCGAATCCAATAAGTTTAATTAAACACAGCAGGACTCTAATGAAAGAGCATAACCTGCCTGTCTCTCAGTTACTCTCCCTGTCTGTCACTCACTCTGCCCATCTGTCTCTCTGTCACTCACTCTCCTCGCCTGTCTCTCACTCACACTCACTGGCTGCCTCTCTGTCACTCACTCACACTTGATAGATGTCTCTTTGTCACTCACTCTCCCTGCCTGTCTCACTCTCCCCACCTGTCTCTATGTCACTTACTCTCCCTGTCTCTCTCTCCGTCACTCACTCTCCCCATCTGTCTCTCTGTCACTTACTCTCCTCACCTGTCTCTCACTCACACTCACTGGCTGCCTCTCTGTCACTCACACTCGATAGCTGTCTCTTTGTCACTGACTCTCCCTGCCTGTCTCACTCTCCCCACCCGTCTCTATGTCACTCACTCTCCCTGTCTGTCTCTCCATCACTCACTCTCCCAGTCTGTCTCTCTGTCATTCACTTTCCCCATCTGTTTCTCTGCCACTCACTCTCCTGGTCTGACTCTCTGTCACTCAATCTCCCTGTCTGTCTCTCTATACCTGGCTGTCTCTATCCCTATCCATCTAAGGCTGCATTCACACACATGTATGGGGGACGTATATACGGCCGAAGTATATACGGCCGATATACGTCCCCCATACACTTCTATGGGCTGACGGCATCGTACGGGAGAGGTACGGTGCTGCACATGTGTGGCACCATACCGCTCCATAGCCCGGAAAAAGATAGGACATGTTTCGGTACGGTGCGACGGGCACACGGCAGTGTGCTTGTAGCCTTACCTCACACATAAGCTGTATTATAATCATTGCCTATAGTAACCAATCAAAGCTCAGAGCCCATATTAATGACCTCTGGCAAAATAGAAGCTGAGCTGTGATTGGTTAATGGCTCCTGTGTATTACTTCACATCTTTCACCTAATGCTGTGTTCACATGGTGCGTTAATAGAGGCATTTTAAAAATGCATCACAATAGCTGAGAAGAGGAAATTTGCCTAATTACATTGCTGTCAACATTGCATTTACAAAGTGTGTGTGTTCATGCAATGTTAACACATGCATTAATGTTTTGTTAGAACATACATTTGTTAACACATTTAAAAACAAATGCGTTAACACAAACAAAATGCAATGCATGAGCGCAGGCTCAGCTGTGTCATACTCATTACCTATAGTAACTTATCAAAGGTCAGAGCTCATATTAATGACCTGTGGCAAAATAGAAGCTGAGCTGTGATTGGCTACTTATTGCCATAGAAGACAATGGTTCCTGTATATGGTGGTTATTGTATTACCTCATATTACCTCACATATAACTTCACATGTTACCTCACACCTAAGCTGAATTATACTCATTTGGGCATATTTATCAGGGCCCCTGCGCCACTTCAGCTTATTGCTAGCACTTGTGATTATTGCCACCTTCACGCGGGGGGACGCAGCTGGCCGAGCATTACTGTCCCTGCTCCATGTGAAAAAGTTGCTGGCTGTGTTTATTTCTATGCAAGACCCGGCCAAAAAAGCGTCCATAACGTCCATGCGTCAGCAACAGGTTTGAGAGTGTGCTACTACTTTTATCAGCCTAAGATTGATCACCACAGGTTCCTCCATATCAATGTGACACAGGAGCCCAATATTGTGTGTCAACCATAGAGTTTCCCAATTAGGGATATGGTTTTGCATCTAAAAAGATATTTTTGTTCGTTTTTGATTGGAAGCCAGTTTGGTCACATGAAGGACACCTCTTCCTACACAAACCTCATTGCATTTCATTTGGGTCTGACTTATGTCATGGTGTTAAATGCTTTTGTAGGAGTTCAAATGCTATATTGTGCTATTCTTCTGAGAAATACCTATGGAGGTTCAGATTAAAGCAGTATTTTGTTAAAATGTATAACTGATAGCATACTTGGTGGCAAGGGCTTAACTAGGAGAGACAGGGCCCCAACTTCTGAATGGGGCCCCCTTCCCATATACATACTACACTCATCTATATACACACATATTTATATACATAAAAATACACTTCGTCACATCACACATATAGACATAGACACATCACATACACACACACATACAGTGCCATATACAGACTTACAGCATATATACACAAATACAGTAAATATACATCCTATACACATACATATACAGCATATACACCATATACACACACACGCATATAAACAGCATATACACATCACATATACGCTGTGATGTGCATAGTTTTGCCCTTGCTTGGGGGTTCTCTGTTGGAACATTAGTTACGAGAGGATACATTGGCTCTAAAAGACAGAGAAACACTGATCTAGAGTAGGCCTTTAAATTAAACAACTATAGTTCTCCTTGGAAAAACATCTGAGAATTTGCCCATGTTGGAGGGAATCGGGATTCAGAGAAGAAAGACAAGTCCAATCAAAGGTCAGAGGAGGTGCAAACAAAGCAATGTAACGAGAATACCTTTAATGATTTCATTTCGTATCAAGCAGAATATGAATCTTCACACATTTCTGAATGCTTGCTGTTCTTAAATACATAAGATTTCAGTCTAAATATGTTTTTTATGTCAATGAGTGTGAAGAGTATATTTTAAGGATGGTTCTTCTCTGAACATTTCATATTTAAGTAACTGCAGTAGACTTTGCAGTTGCCTTTTTGAATTCATTTCTACATAGAATACAGTTATTTATACAAAATATCACCAAACTCTTTGAGGCAACTCTTGAAAATCAAATGTGGACTTGAGATTTCAGTGTGAACACAGTCTCTCATGTTCACAGGTTAGTAATGCTAAATACTGAGTTTTGACCGTCTTCATCTCATAATAGGGGTCATTTACTAAGGGCCCGATTCACGGTTTCCCGGCGTGTTACCCGAATATTTCCGATTTGCGCCTATTGTACCTGAATTGCCCCGGGATTTTGGCGCACGCGATCGTATTGTGGCGCATCGGCGCCGGCATGCGCGCAACGGAAATCGGGGGGCGTGGCTGAACAAAAACCCGACGTATTCGGAAAAACCGCCGCATTTAAGAACGGAAAATGTGTCGCTCGGGACGCGCTTACCTGCACTCAGCCGGCCTCGGTGAATTCCGGCGTGTTCAGATGCTTTTCAGCGCAGCAATGGACCGGGTAAGTAAATCTGCCCCAATATGTTTTTAGTGATCTGCGAGGGACAAAACTAAAGCATACTTTGGAAGAAAGAAGGTAACTGTTATTTTAACTTTTTATAATATTGACTGGTAAGAGCCAACCATGGCTGTTGGGTTTAGAATACAACACTTCCATTACCACCAGAAGAGACACACACTGGAAACTGTTTAGGTTTTACACAACCAGATGACATGTATGAGACCCTCCTCAACTCTCCCCTCACAGCAGATGTCATCATAACCAATCCCTTTGTTCTCAGGAGATCGGCCAATTCTGCATATTGTCCTCTTAAGCATGCATGAGAGTTTAGATGGTTTGTTTTATATATATATATATATATATATATATATATAAGTTCTAGAATGTTTACAGACTATTCTATTCTTCTCCTAAAAATACAACAGAAAAGTTCTAGTTAGAGGGTAATAGCTATGTTAACTACTTTTTAACAAACAGGACCGTATCAAAGCCTTCTATTGATTCACATTTGAAATTTTTCCTCTACACATAGCTATCAAGGACAGATGACATCCATTGGCATCCTCCAACATATAGTAGCCAAGCACAAATCACACATTTACTGTCCAATACCGCTTCGTCATGAAAAGTGAATGTACATAGACCAGTACAATTGATTAATGCTGGATCTACACAAGTCATATAGATGAGCTATAGTGATACATGTGTCTCACCTTATAACCTGAAGTTAACCCCTGCCACGCACTTCACCAGAAAAACAAAAAAGTAGAAAGCATAGAAAATAGAAGGAGCTTTTCTCAGGAATCAAGTGCTTCAGCTTGTGCAGACAGGGTGGCTATTCTCCTCCAGTACATCTCATTTGCCTGTATTTCCATTGTCATATCTCTTACCAGGTCCTGCGCCAATCACAGTTCTGATGACCAACCCATTCAGAATACACAAATGAGATGGAAATGATCTGTTTGTCAGTATTCAAACCACTAGTATACAGAGGTCTAGTATACTATTTGCTACCAGGCTGCTTTCACATTTCCTACTGTGATTGATTTTTTTTAAGTGCACTTTTTAGCTGATCAATAATTAATTGTAATGAATCTGTTGTGGAAATGACCAGCAGCTCTTTTGGGGAGGGTCATTACTTTTGTTATGAGGACATTGTAAACATGAACAGTTCTCACTTTTACAATGGCAAGCATACAACAATATCAGTATTGATATATAAACTAATTCTTTTTTTTTGATCAAATACATTTTTTATTAAAAACCAAACAGTACTTTTCCATTTTTTGCATTTAAACAACATATACATCACAGCAAAAACACCCCAAACCCCTCTCCCACCCCCTCCCTATCCCTGCTTGGTGGGTGAATTGTCCATGCCTCAGTGTAAACCTTGTGATCGTATATAGTTCATGACAGATGATGTTCTTCCATCCATGATATCCTTAGTCCTTGTAGACTACATAAACAGCCCCGTAAAGCTTACAACATATATATACGGTGTATATACACATCTATTGTGTATATACAGTGAATATACGCATCTACTGTGTATATACAGTGAATATACGCATCTACTGTGTAGATATGCATCTACTGTGTATATGTGCATCTGTGTATATACTGTGTATATGTGTATATACTGTGTATATGTGTATATACTGTGTATATGTGCATCTACTGTGTATATACTGTGTATATGTGCATCTACTGTGTATATACTGTGTATATGTGCATCTACTGTGCATACTGCCCGTGTGCTGGAGAGGAGGAGGAGGTGACCTCTCCTCCCTCAATAGAAAAGAGCCACGCACGACCGCACAATCACAAAAAGATAGAGCATGCTCTATCTTTTTGTGGTGTACAGCGCGGATCGGCCCGCCATTGCCCTCTATGGGGATGTACATGCGCCCGCAAATTTTCGTCTAAGTAAATGAGCCCTAAATATGTATATACTGTGTATATATGTGTATATATGCATATACTGTGTATATATATATATACATACTGTGTATATGTGTATATATGAATCTACTGTGTATATATGTATATGCTGTGTATATATACATATACTGTGGATATATGCATAGACGCATATACTCTATTTATACACGCATAAATTTATATAAGCATATACACTCACCGGCCACTTTATTAGTTACACCTGTCCAACTGCTCGGTAAGACTTAATTTCTAATCAGCCAATCAAGTTGCGGCAACTCAGTGCATTTAGGCATGTAGACATGGTCAAGACAATCTCCTGTAGTTCAAACCGAGCATCAGTATGGGGAAGAATGGTGATTTGAGTGCCTTTGAACGTGGCATGGTTGTTGGTGCCAGAAGGGCTGGTCTGAGTATTTCAGAAACTGCTGATCCACTGGGATTTTCACGCACAACCATCTCTAGGGTTTACAGAGAATGGTCCGAAAAAGAAAAAAGATCCAGTGAGCGGCAGTTCTGTGGGTGGAAATGCCTTGTTGATGCCAGAGGTCAGAGGAGAATGGGCAGACTGGTTCGAGCTGATAGAAAGGCAACAGTGACTCAAATCGCCACCCGTTACAACCAAGGTAGGCAGAAGAGCATCTCTGAATGCACAGTACGTCGAACTTTGAGGCAGATGGGCTACAGCAGCAGAAGACCACACCGGGTGCCACTCCTTTCAGCTAAGAACAGGAAACTGAGGCTACAATTTGCACAAGCTCATCGAAATTGGACAGTAGAAGATTGGAAAAACGTTGCCTGGTCTGATGAGTCGCGATTTCTGCTGCGACATTCGGATGGTAGGGTCAGAATTTGGCGTCAACAACATGAAAGCATGGATCCATCCTGCCTTGTATCAACTGTGTCATGGTGTGTCATGGTGTGGGGAATATTTTCTTGGCACTCTTTGGGCCCCTTGGTACCAATTGAGCATCGTTGCAACGCCACAGCCTACCTGAGTATTGTTGCTGACCATGTCCATCCCTTTATGACCCCAATGTACCCAACATCTGATGGCTACTTTCAACAGGATAATGCGCCATGTCATAAAGCTGGAATCATCTCAGACTGGTTTCTTGAACATGACAATGAGTTCACTGTACTCAAATGGCCTCCACAGTCACCAGATCTCAATCCAATAGAGCATCTTTGGGATGTGGTGGAACGGGAGATTCGCATCATGGATGTGCAGCCGACAAATCTGCGGCAACTGTGTGATGCCATCATGTCAATATGGACCAAAATCTCAGAGGAATGCTTGAATCTATGCCACGAAGAATTGAGGCAGTTCTGAAGGCAAAAGGGGGTCCAACCCGTTACTAGCATGGTGTACCTAATAAAGTGGCCGGTGAGTGTATATGTGCACCTTTAAATATATGTATATATATGATGTGTGTTTTTGTATGTGCTGTGTATATGGTATGTATGTACAGTATATGCTCTGTACAGTGAATGTGTGTGTGTGTGGCTGTGCGGGCTGAGGTGTATGTTACATGGGACTGCATATCTGGTAGGGGTGAAGGTAGATATAAAGATGTGTTACTGGGGATGAGGCAGCTGTATGTAGCTGTGTTACTGGGGGTGAGGCGGCTGTATGTAGCTGTGTTACTGGGGGCAAGGCGGTTGTATGTAGCTGTGTTACTGGGGACGAGGCGGCTGTATGTAGCTGTGTTACTGGGGGCGAGGAGGCTGTATGTAGCTGTGTTACTGGGGATGAGGTGGCTGTATGTAGCTGTATTACTGGGGGCGAGGCGGATGTATGTAGCTGTGTTACTGTGGGTGAGGTGGCTGTATGTAGCTGTGTTACTGGGGGTGAGGCAGCTCTATGTAGCTGTGTTAGTGGGGCGAGGCGGCTGTGCGTAGCTGTGTTACAGCTGGGATAGTGGAAAGTGAGCAGGAGGATGTGTATGCACGCTACAATCAGTGGGGGCCTCCACCAGATTTTGCTCCCAGGGGTCCCCACCAACCTTAATCCGGCCCTGCAGCAATTTACTGTACTTTATCCCCAGGCTGCCAGACTTAATTGCAAGAGTTATCAAAAGTGTCTCCATCAAAGGTGTCTTTATTGTTAATGCTTGTTTTTATGACTACCCAAAATTTTAAAATCAATTTCTCAGGGGACAATTTTTATTGTTCCTGGAGTGGCACTTACAAGATATACCTATTACAACTTGTATACAAACTCAACTTAAGAACAAACCGACAGAACCTATCTTAAGATAAGATAATCCTTTATTAGTCCCACAGTGGGAAAATACCAAGTGTTACAGCAGCAGAGAGAGAACAGTACAAACAATAATGGGACAATAATATTAGAGATAAATGAACAAAAAGAAAAAATGAATAAAAAAAGACAAGCAATGATCGGCAGTTTGGTACTCAGCCTATGGCTGGGGACTGCTGGGACTGGTTAGGTGGTGAGCACAGGTTACTTCTGTTTGCAGCCTGATTGCAGCGGGGAGGAATGACTTCTGATAACGCCCCCTTTCACACTTGGGGTGAAGCAGTCTGTCTCTGAAGGTGCTCCCCAATGCCACCAGAGTCTCCTGCATGCGATGGGAGCTACTCTCCAGAATAGATTTCAACTTACACAGTGTCCTCCTCTCAGCTACCACCTGCACTGTGTCAGGACAGAGCTGGCTTTCCTAATCAGTTTGTCCAGTAGCCCTGACAATCCAAATGCCCTCAGCCTCCTCAGGAGGTATAGCCTCCTCTAACCCTTCCTGTAAAGTGTTTTTATGTTCGCTGCCCAATGATGTGGAAGATGGATGATGGCATCCACTTCTTTAGTTGGATGGCATCATCCATCCCAATGCCAGGCTGATAAGAAAACTGTACACTTAGTTGGGGAGATGTATGAGAACCAACCTCTTGAAGGCCTTCATCAAATGGGATGTTAGTGCCACCGGCCTGTAGCTGTTGAGGTCAAACCGATGAAGGGTCTTTGGAACTGGTACCACACAGGATGTTTCCCACAGTTGTTGTACTCTTTCCAACCTCTGGCTCCTATTGAACATATGTGCAATGATACCACCAAGCTGCCCACTTTAAGCCTTCTAATTTCTCTTCTCACCTGGGCACTTGTAACTATCACACTGTAACCTGATGACTGACAGCTGGCAGCTTTATCTTGTACATAACCCAGGCACTACCTGTATCCACAATTGTATAGTGACAGCCCAAATATTTTTACAACTGTAGATAATTAGTTCCATCACAGTAAGTGTAAGACATTTATTATTATTAAATTTTTTGGAAACCTGCAAATATTAGGCATTTACCAAATAACATTTTTCACTTGCTTTTCTCTCAGTCTATACTTTGCTGTAGTAGTGTTATGTTTGCAGTATCTATTATGTTTAACAGGAGGCAAATACATTAATATAGCAGGGAGCTTCCTTTGCATACAGTTTGCAGATATGTAAATTATGTTGCATAGTCCACAGGTCTGACCAAAGCAAAAGGAACAAGCAGAAAGTCTAGCTCTAAGGATATTGAACTGTTATTATTTTACAAGAGGGGGTAACAAATGATATCATATTTTTGTCACACAGTTATAAGAAAAGGATGTGAAAAAACATAAATTACACAATTAAAAGTTTGCAAAGTTTCACCTACAGAGCTACTAGTCTCCCAGTATCTCCTTGTTACTTGCTGGTATAGATTTGATGTCTGTCTTATGCAGATGTCAGGAGATGCACCTAAAGGACATCTTCCATCATTTTTACTGATGGTAAATGTGTCGTACTAAGAAGTTCCTGAAGATCGATGTTCCTCAGGACTTCTTTTAGATTTCCTGTTGTGACCCCGGTTGCGTTATTGACTCTGATCCTGTGCTGCCTGCCCTGACCTACTGCTATGTCCTGACTCTGATCCTGTGCTGCCCGTCCTAACCTTCTGTCTGTCCCCGACTACGATTATGCTCAACGTATCTGTATCTTCCCTTGGCCTCCACTGCGGACAAAGTCACACCTGTGGAACGACCTGGTGGTACCACGCAGCAACCCACTTTGCAGCGGGCTCTGGTGAAAACCAGGTACCACTTAGACTCCAGTCCCGGGTGTCGGCGTACGTCATCGTCGATCTTACTTCTATAGTGGTCCAGCAGTCCCAGCAGATTGCCATGCAAGGTCAACAGCTTGTACAAGTCAATTCATGTTGCAGCAATTGATGGCTACTCAGCAAAAGCGTCAAGTTCCTGCGGCTCCTGCTACTCGGGTTAGCCTACCTTCCGCTGAACCTAGGGTGAGACTTTCCATGCCATTCAAGTATGATGGGAGCCCCAAGTTGTGCAGGGGCTTTATCACCCAGTGCTCCCTGTACATTGAGCTTATGCTGACACAGTTTGTCACGGAAAGGTCTAAGGTGGAACAGAAAAGACCCAGTCACAGCTATAATTACCTCCTTCTTCACTGAGTTCCGATCCGTCTTTGAGGAACCTGCACGGGCATCCTCTGCTGAGAACGCACTGCTAAATCTGCTTCAAGGGGACTTGTCTGTCAGTTTTTATGCTGTTCAGTTCCGTACTCTGGCCTCTGAACTATCCTGGAACAAAGCAGCTATGGTCGCAACTTTCAAAAAATTGGCTTATTAAAGACGCACTGGCTGCACGTGACCTGCCATCTACAATGAGTGGACTCATCTCTCTGGCCACTCGAAGTGACATACGGTTTGCTGTGAGGAGCAGCGTCTGGAAAAACTGCAAATCAGGACCCGAAGTTTGCCCCGTCCGGCTCCTGTTTTCCAAAGATCGTGCCTGCCACCTTCCATGTCTGCTGCAGAGGAACCGATGCAGGTGGATAGAGCTCTTCTGACCACCCAAGAGCTTTCCAGACGAATACACGAGAACCTTTGTCTTAATTGTGCCAGCCCAGAGCAGTTTCTTGAGACTTGTCCAGTCAATCCTCAGCATCCGGGAAACGTATGCACCTAGGGTTCTCGGGAGAAGCGTCTGCCTTTGCCTCGGCCCCAGTTCTCACACGGTCCGATATGGAGAAGCCTTTCCAGTTGGAAGTTGATGCCTCCTAAGTAGGAGCTGGGACAGTGCTCACCCAGAAAGGGCCCAAAGGTCGAACTCTCACTTGTGGTTTCTTCTCTAAGACTTTCTCCTCTGCAGAGAGGAATTACTCAATAGGGGACTGTGAACTATTGGCTATAAAACTTACCTTAGAAGAGTGGCGCTATCTCCTGGAGTGAGCTCATTTTCAAGTCTGCATATATACAGATCACAAGTACCTCCTCTATTTCCAGACTGCTCAGCGGCTCAATC
Source organism: Engystomops pustulosus (assembly GCF_040894005.1). Taxonomy (NCBI): domain Eukaryota; kingdom Metazoa; phylum Chordata; class Amphibia; order Anura; family Leptodactylidae; genus Engystomops; species Engystomops pustulosus. The sequence goes on along the minus strand of NC_092412.1, from coordinate 59,566,442 downwards.
CATGACAAGCTCGATGTTCACTCTTCTTTTCCTGTTTCAATTTTCCTATCCACTTCCATCCGGCAGAAAAACAATAACAATCCAGCCTCTCCCTGCACATACCGCCGGATATTTGTGCTGCATAGCCATTTAGAAAGCTTGTTCCCTGATGCCCTGCGTTTCCCTGAAGATCGATGTTCCTCAGCAGTTCTTTTAGATTTCCTGTTGTGACACCGGTTCCGTTATTAACTCTGATCCCGTGCTGCCTGCCCTGACTTATCGCTTCGTCCCGACTCTGATCCTGTGACCTCTGACCTCTGACCTCCTGCCTATCCCAGACTACGATTCTGCTCAATGACTCTGTACCTCGACTTGGCTGCCACTGCGGAAAATGTCACACCTGTGCCGCTTTGCGGCAGGCTCTAGTGAAAACTGGGTACTACTTAGACTTTGGTCCCCGGTGTCGGCTTACGTCATCATCCACGGTGGTCCAGTAGATCCACTACCCCTGGTGCCTGACAGAGCACCATTGTTTGAATTTTTGAAAATGTATTAAAACACAATAAAGCCTATATAAATTTGGTATCACTGTGATCGTACCAAATCAAAGAAATGCCAATGCGTTTTTTTCTGCCAATTTAACCACAATTGGAATTTTTTCCTGCTTCCCAGTACATGGCATGCAATAATAAATAACATCAATGAAAAGTAAAATTTGTTAAGCAGAAAATTAGCCCTCACACAGCTCTGTACATAAAAATAAAAAAGTTATAGATTTTTTGAGGGTGGAGAGTGATATATAAACGTAAAAACACTGTGACGCTACGGAGTTAAAGAGGTTTTGCGGGCTATGTTCGCCCTGATTTGCTTTTGTATTAAAACTGTTTCCTTTTCAGGTCCTTGCCTGGCTGTGTGGATAATTGGCCACTCCTATGTCTATTGGGCGAAACATCGGGCTCACGGTCGTCCGGGTGGAAGATCGCTGGTGTTCTATGATGTGGACGTCTTTTGGCATGGTCTCCAGGGTTTGCGTCAGTTCCAGGCTCTCCCAGAAGTCGTGGAGATCAGTCGTGATCCTCCAGTTCCGGGACATCTGTCATGTTCGCCTCAGCGAGCTCATCGCATTGATAAAGTCTGATTTAGAGCGCTTTGCTTCCTACTTTTGGCAATTGGTCTTGGTGTGGTTGGAAATTATTCTGAGGGCTGTGTGGCAAGGTGCCCGGGATGTGGCGGCCATTGAGAGAGGGCGAAGGCTGAATACCCAGGTCTCTAGGTTTGTACGGGCCAGAGGTGGCATTGTGATTCGCATAAGAAATTGGAAGGAGACAACCGTTGCTTGTTGATGGCTGACAGGGTTCATCTTACGGTCATTGTCCTGCACATATTTTTGTCAGGTTTGGAAGATGGCATAGAAAGGCCCTTGTTTTGGGTGGCTGAGGGTCGGAGGGTTGTGTAGGTGGTACACAACCTCCTTGGCAGATAGGTTGGGGTTATCGGCCTACATGCCCACTGGCTGGCCAGCATACAGGTGGGGAGTTTTTTCACTGAATGTTTTGTACATAGATGTTAAACTGTTTAATTAATATTTAGAAAATATACCAAAAAATATTTCTATATGAATGGTTAATTTATATTAAAGCTGTGGCCGATCATCATGTCAACCCACAAGTTTAACTTTAACTCTTTGTTTTAGTATAGGTAGTTGTTGGTTCAGCGTTAAAGGGGCTTGTTGTAACGGTCACACAGACAACAGGAACTTAAAGTCTCTATGGGAAGAGTCCGGAGGGAGGAGTCTGTGGACCACTAGACCCTCTGCTATGAGGCCCGCGGTGGCAGCCGAGGTACAGGGTATGTGGGAAACAGTCCAAGCCTGGGATGACAGCAGGAACATGGAGGAACACTGTTACCACTGGCATGGACTAAAGACACTGCTGGACTGGAACCCTGGAAGGTACAGCAGGTAGCGTATGGGAACGCTGGAGACAGGACACACCAGGAGCATATGTGAATGCTGGAGACAGGAGACACGGAGGCGTCTGGGAACGCTGGAAGACAGGAACGTCTGGGAACGCTGGTGGGCAATGACTTCAACAGGAACCGTTGTGGGAAGCGAGGTGTGGAAACCTTGGAAGTTCCATTAGAATGCTGAACATCCGGCTAGGAAGGAAGGGAGGTGCCAGATTATAAATGGTGAGCCGGATTAGCCAGTGTCAATCAGGAGGACGCTGGGCCTTTAAATCCTGAGAAGTCGGCGCGTACACAGCCTGGAGGGAAGGAGGCATGCAGTCTACACGCCGGGACCCGGAGCATAGCTAGGAGCCAGGAGAGGTATGTCCGGGCAAGGGAGATGGGGACAGGCACACAGCGGAGCACGGGTATACCCGCGATCCGTGACATGGATCGCGGGAGCACCTGCGACACCTGTGCTCCTGGTGGTTGGGCTAAATTTTATTTGTGCAGTCACACACTCAGCGTTATATATTATATTTCAAGTCATAGCAGGCAGAATGGTGGAAGATTTGAGATGGTATTTGGCCCGGCTGGCCCACATGCCAGCTGGGAATCCAGCTGGGCATACAGCTTCTAGGGCTTCAAAAATGTGTGATTCTATCCCAGGTGCCTGATCTTTAGATATTACGGGTTAATATATAAAAACAATAAAGCTGTGACCTAATTTTTCAATTAGTAACAAGTCTGTCATATTTTGGAAGGTACTTACACTGTTAAAGATTACTGATATTTGTGTTACAGGTAATTTATTAAAGTGCCCCCAATATGTGAAATAACTCACCTATCATGCATATATCCTATGATATGCGTATATCCTATCATATGAATGTTATAATGGGAATACCTCTTTCACAGACATATATTGCAGGTCAATACTCCCTTTGCACAACTGTACATGTAATACATATCCTTTTTATTCATCATGCACACATGATAAGCCTTTAAAACAACACAGCAGAGGCTCCAGAAGTAACTATATCATCCTTATGCAAAAAGAAACTCTACCACTTTATTTATTTGCATGACAAGGGATGAGGCAAAATGAAAAAAGTAAACGTGGTGTACAGTGGTGTAACTAGTAGCTGATGGGCCCCAGTGCAAAATCTGTGCCGGGCCCCCCGACTATAATGTATAGTTTATAGTACTAGTCTTCTCATATGGGCCCCCTAAACCTCTTTGGCCCTGGTGCGACCGCAACCTCTGCACCCCCTCAAGTTACGCCCCTGATGGTGTATGAGTGTGAAGAATTGCCCCCTATTCCTTGCACACTATAGAAAACTGTGTGTGCATTATAGAGCTCAGAGATCTCCAGGCCTGAAAAGTGGAATAAGTAAAGCAGCTGCGCCATCTTGTGGTTTCAGCAATAAATTACATTTTTCTCTGAGAGAGGCAAGTATTTTCTTGCCTTCTACTGTTAAATGGGTTTTGCCACAAAGAAAAGTTTCTTATACGTACTCAGGATAACAAAATAATACATTCTCTAATTCACTGTTATTAACAAAAATGACCCCAATCGAATTATGGCGAATCATGTTAAAAAACAGGTAGAATAACGTGTTGAAGAACGTTTTGTCATGCTTAAATATGCATAGGGAGCGTGGTTTGGTCTTCAAACAATGCTGTATTTTAGTATGACATGCACATGACAGCCGCTGCTCTTAGAATCGCTTCACTCTTCACTTCCATGTGCACATACATAAGCCAACTTCACCAAATAAGCGAAGTGGGAACGCAGCCTGACAAGGTAACGTCTGTGCCAGCTCGAAAGGATCAGATGATTCCATAGATTACGACAGAACCTGTTCTGTTAAACGCGGATACATGTAGAAAGAGTGGAGAGGGTGTCGGCAGTAATTTTGCATTGACATCACTGATCATTTTGACCTTCATTTCGTCCGTCAGCATCCGCTTTCAATTGGTCAATAATTCATCAGTATTGCTAAAGCCAAAAACATACAGGGGTCAATCCAAAAGAGAGATGACCAGTAAATGAGATATTTGCATGTCCTCTGTGTTCTGCATCTACTACTGCTTTTGGCTATCAATCCTGAGGCAGAGAGTTGAACAATGAGAAATTCTGGTGGTGGCAGCAACACGGCACGATGACAGAGTGTGGAGGTGCCGGCAGCAGCAGCAAGAGGTCAGAAAGTTTGGAAGTGGGTGACAATTCCAGTCCCTGGTAAAGATGGTGGGAGGCAGATGGAGCAACTGGCAGCAGATGTGTGGCATCAGGGGGGTAGCAGCATCAGAATAGTGGCTGAGGGCTGAGGCAGGTAGTTAGAATCCAGACTCATCTAATCTAATCTGATGCATAAGGCATTGGTTTGTTGAAATCCTGGCTGATCCATCCTGGCCATGATTCATCTTGACAAAGGTCAGTCTCTCCACATTACAGGTGGACAAGCGGGGTAACGATGGGCCCCGCCGCACTGAACACCCCTCTGATACCACACTACTGCCCAGTAGTCCAGGGGATCCTCTACCTGGGGTGTCCAAGTAGGCCACCACCTGCTGGTGCAGGGTCTGCTCCATGTCCTGCTGCTGGTGGCGGCTACCCTCCTCACTAGGCGGGTGAAGGAAGCTGCTCGTTAAAGGGGTATTCTCTTCTGGGCATTCACATTCAGTTTCATTAATCTGCCTTAGATAAACATTTCTTCAATTGGATGTTATTAAAAAAAATGTTCCTATGTGAAGATAATTTCTCATAAACATAGCCATGTTGTCCCTTAGAAATGAGATAGCTTCCTCGGTTACGACCACCTCACACTCTGGTAGGGGTGGCCAGACATGTGCTATTGAGTCCTGCCGGACCACCAGGATTCAGCCTCCATTACCACAAGACGGCTGCGGGACCTGCAGTAACTCCCGGACATTTCATATACAAAAACTTTTTGTTTCTTTGTGCAATCCCTCCAGCAGAGTTGGCCGTATCCAGGGACACAGTCTTGTTTCCAAGGGACCATATCACTACATTTATAAGAAATTATCTTCACACAGGAACATTTTTTTAATAACATCTAATTGACTAAATGTTTATATATGGCAGATTAATGAATCTGGATGTAAATGCCCAGACGAGAATACCCCTTTAAGGACTCCACACTTAAACTGCTGCTGCTGATGGAGCTGCAACTGCTCCTACCCCCCAGCTCCCCACAGTAGCCGTGGCAGTAGTATGTCAGACCTGACAGAGGATGGACAATGGCGCACATAGGCAGCGGCCAACTGTCTGCACAATATTTCTCTATAGTACGCCAGTTGTTCCTCCCTCTCAGCAGCTAGAAAAAAGGCACCCATTTTGGACCGGAAGTGAGGGACCAAGGGGGTGGAGAGCCAAAAGTCATTCCTATGCCGGATGTTGACTATTTGGCTGTCACTAGTTAGGCAAAGCAGCATGCTGTGGGCCATCTGCACAAGTGACTCAGGGACTCCCGGCCTCCATCTCCACTCTATACTGCCACGGTGCTTCTGGGTTATCTGCCTCATCTTCTACCTCCTCCGGATGCTCCTGCTCCTCCTCTCCTGTCCCCTGAGTATAAAAACCACTAATTTAACCAGACTCTGCTTGTGCTCCAATGTCCTCCTCCTCCTCCTCTGGTTCAGCCCCCACCAGACTCATGTGGCCATGAGATGTAGTTGCCGCTTTTCCAGTGCCCTGACCAGATTTAGCAGCATCTGTTCCAGGACATGAAGCAGTGGAATGGCCTTATTCAACAGTCCTGGTGACTGACAAATGACCAGATTGAAAATGTGCACCATGCAGGGCGCATGGACCATCCCTCCCCAGTGCATCGTGGACACCATATTCCTGCCATTGTCCGTCACCATGGTTCTGATTTGCAGTTGTCGTGGAGAAAGCCACACATTGATTTCTTCTTGCATGATGCGGACCAGTTCCTCCCCTGTGTGACTTCGTTTGTCCAAGCAAACCAGGTGTAGAACTGCCTGACATCGCTGTGCCCTGCACATGTGGTATGATGGAAAAGCATGTAGACTTGTGGGGGCTGAGGTGGTGGTGGAGAAGGAGGAGGCAGACATTGGCGCAGGAGAAGCAGTTTGACAACGTGGAGGAGAAAGCGGCGTCTCCTGTTCAAGTTGTTGGTGTGGTTGGGCGGGAAGCACGTTCACCCAGTGGGCCGTAAAGAATATGTACAGGCCCTGACCGTAGTTACAGCTCCACACGTCCGCGCTCCCGTGCACCTTGGAAGAAACCAATAAGCTCAAGGTCTGTCCGACCTTTTGTTCTACATTTGTGAAGGACTGGTACTGCCTTTTTGGAATAGAAATTTTGGTTTGGAACTCCACCTCAGTTCGGCACAAGCCATTAGTTCTCTGAAGGGTCCACGACTTGAAAAGGGAGGGACTGCTTTACCTTAGGATGGCTGGACGCATACAGTTGTCTCTTTGTAATCGCCTTGTTCAACAACCGCTGGCGCCATGCGTAGCAAGGAGCAGCATCATCTGGACTGGGAGATGATGTCAAAGACAAACAGCTCCCTTCGGCAAAGGGGCTGGAGCCTTGACTGGCTGAAATAACATGCGTGCCACTAGGTGCTGCTGCTGTTGCTGCGGCGGCCGGATGGACCACCACATCTGAGACAAGTTTCTCTTAGGCCATTGGATGGTGATGCTGCATGTGTTGGCGCAGGGCCAGGGTGCCAACGTTAGCTCCCTGGCCACGCTTCACTTTCTGCTTGCAGATTTTACATATACACACGCTCGGCTCCTCTGGGGTCTTAACAAAAAACTGCCACTTCGCCGAGTGGGTGATTTTACCGCCAAAACTGTGCACTAACGTCGTGACTACTAAGGCCGCTGCCCTGCGCTGAGCCCTTGTGCCACTGCTTACTTGGACCTACAGTGTGTGGCTCCCGTCTTCGCACTGCTGCCACCCTGCTGACTCACGGCCACAGTAGAAACTTGCTGCTTGCTTCGCTGCCTGACGCGCAAACTGACACTCTCTTCTCCTGACAATGATGAAGCCCTTGCTTCACTTGGCTCCCAAGTGCGATCAGCTACATCATCATCCATTTTTGTTTCCCTGTCACTGCTATTCTCCTCAACAGTCTCAGTATGCACAGCCTGACTACTTCCAAGTGCAACATAACCTCCCCTGCCACTCTCCACATCTTTACTTTCCTGCCTACTGCACAAAGCAGTGATGTCTGCCTCTTTTTTTTTCACGTCAGTGGCGCTGAACCCAGACCACCTAGTAGATCTCTGCCTGAGGGATATGAATAGGATAGAGGCTGGTTGAGGAAAGGTGAGGGCCACTGACCTGCTCCTGGGCCATGCCAACCATGGGTTGTATCTGACGAACCCACAGATTCTTGGTTGGGGTTGTCAGATGTCGTATGGGAGGAAGTGGATGACCTAGTCAACCTTTAAGAACCTTTGCGTTGTTCATCAACACACTGCCGCTAGATGACACCAGCAGTTCTGGCCACGAAGAGTCACCCCTGCTGCGACGTCCCCTTACTTTGCTGTGACCTCTGCCTGCTCCACCTGCCACCTCTCTGTCTGACATATTGCTTAATCAACTATGTGGATTTGACATGGATTTCTTGAAATGTACTTTATCAACAAAATACAGAACCCCAAAAACAGACACCCTGGGCTTTGAGAAAAAAAAATCACTCCAGCAGCTACTGAGTACAAGCAGCTACACGCTAGAGACAGCAAATGCAGTGTGAAAAGACAGGACTGCAAATGGCTGTGTGTTTTTTATAGGGCTGTGACATCACATAAGACTGCCGGTCGCTGATTGCCTTACGTGTCTGTACATGTGATCGAGGGTGTTTCTTTCTTCTTCCCAGAGTTCTCTGTCCCATGTAACACGTTGTGCTTGCGGCCATTTTGATAATAAAGGTGAAAAAAAAGGACGTTCCCACGTAGCATTATTCTGTCATGTGTTTTTTTTTTTTTTTTATATGTTAAAAAATGGGTATTCAGGGACTTTTTTCTAACATTTGTTTTAACTTTTTTGTTTCTCCAATAGGCGATTGCCTAATCGCACATACAATATACGTACATACACATACGTACTTACTACGTGTCCAATGATAATATTCTACAATTATAAATATATTGTCTACTTTTTTTTTTTTAGAGTGTTGCTAAGGTGAAACATTTGACACATTAATTTATAAAATATATTAGTAAAATGTTTAAAACAAAAAAATCCCACAATAGATTGAAAATGACTTAAAGTGACATGAAAAAAGGACCGTGGGCCCGGCCGGATTTCATGGATTGACCACATTGCCAGGCGTGTGACTCCACGCATCAAAGTAAAATATGATGCAAGGAGCCCCTGCGTCATTATCTGATTAAGATTTTATGCGGCTGTTTTGTGGGGAAGATAGGAGTCCTTGTATCGTAGTACACTGAGAACTGTAAAATTTGGGGAGAACACTGTCCATTGTTTGAGGACTAAGACAATCATGTACCATCTGCCCTATTCTTTTGTTCAGCTGCTCTTTAGTTAGCACACAGCTTCACAGGTCAATTCTTGGCCCGGTGCCCATAATTATACAACACATGATCAAAAATTAGTGTGTACTTAAAGGAAACTTGTCATCAAGCACAGTCACAATATCACAATAAACCTTACTTAACCCCCCCCCCCCCCTTTGTTTAAAAGTGCAGCGCAGATGTCCCAGATTATATCAGCCTCCTCCCACCAATAAAATCATTCCCCAAACTTTTTCTGCCCTTGTCTATGTTGGCTCTACTCATCACTGGGTGTGTGAAGTGGTTTCATGTTCTGCAGTTTCTCTCACAGAGCTCACTGTTAAATACACCATGTAGTGAGAGGGACATCATTCTGGTAAGGACAGGAAGTGGACAGGAAGAGCACTTCCTGTCTGCTCAGGCAAGATTTGAAGAGACACAGAGCTGTCAATCAAAAGAAGCAGCCGTGGTTCAAAGGCAGCCTATGGAAAGCGTGATGTTTCTCTTGAGGATTTATACGCATTTGCACATCAGAAAAATGGCTGTAATTTTCTTACAGTGCCAGATAATATTAGGTGATATACAGAGGACTTTTAACCCTTTACTAGCAGCTATTACTGGTGGAAGGGGAATCATTTTGGTAACTTGTCTTCTGTAACCCTCTGCATTATTATGCTAAATAAGAAGCACTTGATGCAACTTTCCTAAGATAGATCGCATAAACTGTGGATTTTGTACATAAATCAAGGCTTATGGGTCCCAAAAGTTTCCTTTCAGTAGCATCAAATGATCTGAGCCAGATTATCGTCTAGTTGCATGCATTGACATTTCCCATGATCGTAGTTGGAATTGAGAAAAATCTCCTGTATCACTCCACAATATGTTTACTATAGAACATGAGTTTTGTGCTTAGAATGACACAAGTGTTGAAGCAATTCTACATTTTTTCCTAATTGTGTAGCGGATTCTGCAGCAGTTGTACAGTCAGATGATCATGTGTCCATGTGTCACGCTCCCACCCATCTCATATTGACAACCTATCCTATGTAGCCTGGAAAACCCCTTTCAATCCATATGAATAAATAATGTGGAAAAATAAAGTCACACAGCAAAAACTGTATGAATGCTGCAGTTGTTTTTAAAAGAAATGTTAATTGAAATGTGTTATGTGATAGTTTTACAGTGCAAGAATTGCTACAGTGCGGATGGTCCTAATTTTTTTTAGCATTATTCTGTCATGTTTTTTTTTTATATGTAAAAAGTGGGTATTCAGGGACTTTAACTTTTTTCTAACATTTGTTTTAACTTTTTTGTTTCTTCAATATGTCTGATCGCACATACAATATACTGCAGTACTTATTATGTATCCAATAATAATATTCTACAATTGTAAATATATTTTCTACTTTTTTCTTCAACAAAACATGCAACCCCAAAAGTCACCTGGCTAAAAAGAGTTTTAGCACAAATGGAGAGAGATTGACAACCATTCCAATGAAGCCTGTATGGCGAGTACAGAGAAAGGAGGAGAGAGCACACACAGAATTGGGCTGATCCTACCCCCTTCTCACTGACCAGACTACAGGTTTCTCAAAGTCTACAGAGCAGTTGGTGGTGTGCATGGAAGGCTATCCTCTTATCGGAGCTGCTAATATAGTATGAAGAGGTTCACGGGGTGAATCCTTGTCATACAGACGTAGGCTTTGCTGCATATTGCAGCAAACACCCACCACTATTACCAGTGGTCGGTGCTAGCACAGATCGCAGGCGTTTACCCTTTGATTGCCGCTGGCATTTAAAAGCTGGCGGTGTGTGGCCGTCATCTCTCCCCAGGATGTCATTGGGGAGCGGCGGCTGGTTGCCATGACAGCCAGTGGAACAGTGTCAAGAATCTGGTGTTAAAACACTATACACTGCCATATAGCAGTATTGCAGTATATGGTAGGAATAATCAGACCATCTAGGCTTAAAGGAGGCTTAAAGACCATCTAGGCTTGAAATTAAATTAAAACTTAAAAAAATTAAATTTAAAAAAACCTAAACATTTGGATTTTTTCCAGCTTCCCAGTGCACTGCATGGAATACCATATATACTCATTTGTGTATAAGCCAAGTTTTTCACAAAAAATGTGCTGAAAAACCTCACCTCGGCTTATACATGAGTCAATAAAAAAATCAACTTATATACTCACCCTCCGGCGGCCCCGATGCTCAGCACGGCACCCTGATGTCAGCGCGGCTCCCACCCAGCACTTAAAAAAATAAACTTATATACTCACCAACGGCTCCTTTTCTTTCTTCGGTCTTCTGTAACAGTTGGTAGAGACGCGGTCCATCCTATGATGTCATCAGCAGCCGCATCATAGTATGCGTCTGCCGGCAGAGCGCATGGCCGCGTCTCTGCCGACTGTTACAGAAGACCAAAGAAAGAAAAGGAGCCGTTGGTGAGTATACAAGTTTATTTTTTTAAGTGCTGGGTGGGCTGGCTGCATACTGCAGGGGCTGCAAGGCTGTTAACTATAGGGAGCTGGCTGTATACCAAACACAGGGTGCTAGCAGGCTGGCTGTATACCAAACACAGGGTGCTAGCAGGCTGGCTGTATACCAAACACAGGGTGCTAGCAGGCTGGCTGTATACCAAACACAGGGTGCTAGCAGGCTGGCTGTATACCAAACACAGGGTGCTAGCAGGCTGGCTGTATACCAAACACAGGGTGCTAGCAGGCTGGCTGTATACCAAACACAGGGTGCTAGCAGGCTGGCTGTATACCAAACACAGGGTGCTAGCAGGCTGGCTGTATACCACACAGGTTGCTAGCAGGCTGGCTGTATACCACACAGGGTGCTAGCAGGCTGGATGTATACCACACAGGGTGCTAGCAGGCTGGATGTATACCACAGGGGGCAGGCTGGCTGGCTATATACTGGGGGGGAGGGGCTGTGACCAATGCATTTCCCACCCTCGGCTTACACTCGAGTCAATAGGTTTCCTAGTTTTTGGTGGTAAAATTAGGGGCCTCAGCCTAATACTCAGGTCAGCTTATACTCGAGATGATACGGCAATAAAGTCACTGAGAAGAAATTTTTTTTGCAGAAAATAAGCCCTCACACCTTTCTGTACACAAAAAAAAAAATCTAGAATTTTTGTCTTGTCTCAGCTCCCACTTATTGCTGTGTAATAATATATAAAAACACAGATACTCACCTCACTACTCTTTCCCTGCGTGGAGATCTGAAGCCAGGAGGCTGTATGACTTGCCACACTCAACACAGCAGTTGAGGCACAGTGATAGTAAAGCTCTCTGCGTGCCAACAAAGCTGATGTCCCGACACTTACCTCCCGCCAGGCTGGATAGCGGGCAGGTGCCTGAAAACCGGGACTGTCCTGCTGGATCCAGGACGGTTGGTAGGTATGCATAGCCCCACCACTTCACCCTTCTCAGTCTATAGACTGCATCTCCTGTTCTTTCCTCTTTCACCCTACGGATTCAGGCTGGGGGCTGACACAGTATTGTAGCAGAGTATTAGCAGAGAAACAGCTGCAAGAAGGTAATGAATGTATATTGAGAGAAAAAAAAATATTTTCAGCTATTTCAGCCATAGAACAAAAAAAACTTTAGTTACTCTTAAAGAACCAAACTTGTTATTGCCTGGGCCACTTAATGTCACTAAAGGATAAATAAGTATATTAGCTTCTTGTGTGAAAAGAATACTCACCCCGTTGTCAGGGCACCAACTTGTTAGTGTTGGACAGGCATATAAGCCTGTGTGGCCACCAAGAAAATGAAACAATTATTCTAGAAGGCTACCTTCAAACAACGGATCTGTGGTCCATTGTCTGCAGCCTGTGTGTCATTGGCATGAGAGGTCCACTCACACTCCAATCACAGTAGGTAAGGCTGCCTGAGCTGTAAACATGGACACGGTACCTGATCAAAGTTTTGCGGCTGTGGTATATCTACCACACAGTCGTGTGGTAGATATACATGGGAACTTGTGCCAGCTGGTGAAACAACAGCTAGCACACATCCAAATAAAACTGTGTGTGTATATAGAGGTATAAGAAGACTAAAAAGATTTAACTTTGCTTCCAAAGTCATTAACGTTCCATTGGAGTATAGATGCACACAACACAAGGTAGGGCATAAAAATAGATTTTATTACATGCTCTGTTAGAGGGATTACATATTTTAACAATTCACCCATTCAGTCTTGTAGAACTTTAAATACAGCAATGTGCTGAAAAACCATCCAACAGCTGCTCAACCTAAAAAGAAGAATAAAACCTAATACTTATTGTATACCCTCATTCAAGAAGGTCGTATCCCCAAACGCACATCCTTACACCATAGAAAGACACACAGGAATGTACGTTATTCTTTTTTCCTTGAATTTTTTTTTTGCTGACGTATGTGCAGAAGTGTTTGTTAAAAACAGGATGGCTGACCACACGGTGGATCGGCCATGTTACGCGATACATAGAATTCAGTCGGAGTGTTTCCCCTGAGGTCTAATTTGTAACAGTCTTACAGAATTGTGTAGATCACTCACTACCTGAGAGGCAGCATGTAAAGTAGGTCTGAAGGTGATAACTACATACCTCAACGAGTGTTATAAAGAGTAAAAAAATATAGCTTTTTAGCTATAGGCATTTAAAATATGTGTGTGTCTAAATTAGCCAAAAAGGCACTGCATGGTTTTCCATTCATTCTCATCAGGAAAGTCCCTGCTCTGTGACCAAATACTGGCATAGTAAGGCCATGGCCATCTTATATCTGGGAAGTGCCAATGGAATTATAAATAAAGGCAGGAAGGTGTTATTTACCCTTACTATAAGAAGCCATGGCCTTTGTAGTGTATGGTCAAAAACAGGTTGAAGTTTCCAAGCACCACTCTCCATAGGATTGATTACCAAACCAATAGAGAGCGAACAGTAAAGCTATTAAATCCCCTCCCCCACCCACCATGGCAGCAGATGGACAAACATTTTTAATTCAAGTCAGTTATTAGAAAAAAATAATAATCTCAAAGTGGCTAAAAACATCAATCATAAAAAATTCCTTTGGCTTTGATATATTTTTTTTTGTGTTCCATCATATAAATGCGGAGGGGGTTGGGGGCGACAGTATAATGAGTGATGACTAGGCCTGCATTTACCCCACTGCCTTTCATCTGCACAGTGTTTTTGCCATAACAATACCCTGTACATCACTGGCATTTCTATGAAGCAGGGGTATGCTGGTTTGATTATACAAATACCGCATTGATCCAATTTTGGGTAGGATGTTGTAAAATTATTTTATGATGAAAGATCTGACAACAACACATATTCCCAAAGATATATGGGCACTATAGGCCAATAAATGCAAACCGCTACCAAGGCAAGTGCATTTAACTAAACGAGCATATAAGAGACTTGGCATGTAAAAAATAAAAATTAAGAAATCAGAGAGAGAGTTTTGATGGTGTCCCATTTCAGCAGTCTGATTCCTTACATGTGTCTATTATTAAACTATCTAAAAGTACCTGTGTGTGCCCTTTAAGTTATCAGCATCTTGGCATTGCATCCTCCTTGTTCTTGTTACAGTCTGACATATTTATTGATATGAAAGCTAAAAACAGTAGTGGAGAACCGAAAACCATAGGTACACGGTACCATTATTATTTTTTTTTTTTAAAAAGGACTCTGTCTTCTACTAGTGCACCAAGTAATGGCATTAATAGATCCCTGCATTCACCGCTAGCATGCCGCTAGGCACGCCAGCCATTAGGAGTGTAAGCCACAGCCAGTTTGCTTGTTAAGGTCAAAAGAATTTCCCTCGAAATTTCTTTTCTGCTTATGAATACCAGATTGTGTTCCTCTTCCTCTGAGGCCAAAGGCACAGCAAGTGAGAAATTTGAAAAGACAAAAATAAGATCATTTAAGATATAAAAAGTCCCCTGAAAAAAAACAAAGCAGAGACGAAGAGTCTCAAGGTGCCCTCAGTTGTCCAAGACTTGCATAAATGTCCTCAGAGTCACTGAGTTCCTCAAAGATTGGGATGAGGCTTAAAAGTTCTGTGTCTCCCATGTCATCAAACCAAGACTGCACGGGTACCTGCAGACAGAAGACCAAGAGTTAGTATTCAATGAAGGGAAATGTGACAGAGCACAACAAGTGATGGCGCATGTGTTGCAGCTACTAGAATACCCCCCAAAATTAAGGAATTTAAAAAAACAAAAAAAACTTTCATGTCATTTATTTAGGGCGATGTAAATGGAACCACATACAGCGAGCGATTCAATTATCTGTACTAATTCTAGAGGAGGAGGCCCGTATAGGCAGAAGATTGCACTGCAGAATGTGCTACTCTGTTATGCTGTACCGCACTATGTTACATCTTACATAAAGGAGGCTGGTGTAATAAACCAATATATAAATAAAAACATACTTGCTTACATTCCTCTGGCTCCCACATCGATCAGATACTTCCAGGCCTGCTGCCGACAGGAAGTTTGGGGGGGGGGGGGGATCACCGAAACCGCTACATTCAATAAGTGGCCTTTATTGGACAATGACTTTACTTCCATTTTCCAGAGACTTCACTTGCTGTGTTGTCCCTGGGTCAGAGGAGGCCATGAATTGCCAGCAGCGGCTCCCGTGATCCCCCTGAAACTTCCGGTACCCGAGCATGGCAGAGCAGATCAAGCAAGTTTTCTATTTTACTCACCCAGTAAAGGAAATATTATTTGAAAAACATCTACTTTAATGTCTACTGTCTATTAAGGTTTCATTTATTGTCAGGTTTTCTTTTTATAGAATTTAAAAAACTGGAAATGTGACAAAATAAAATTGAAAAATAGAATACTGCGTTTATCACGCATCCCTTGACCACAGAAACTGCAGTGGTCCCGATCTAAGCAGAGCACAATTTCATTTGTATTCAAGAAAACCATTGAAGGCAGCCTACCACCTCCATCAAGTATTATTATCTGCTGGCAACAGGTTGTAGAGTGATGCCGTGTGATTTCCAATATGCCTTTAATATTTAGATCTATTATGCCATTTCCAAGATATTCCCAGTTGAATCTGTATGGTAATTAGGGAGTTGGTGCACCTTCTAAAATCAACTAATATTATGCTGGGAGAGTTCTTAGGGTCTCTCTGTGCTGCAGATTCACAGACTGTTACAGTGTGCAAGGAGAAATTCTCCCTTGCACCGTGTGCTGAAACTTCCTGTGCTGCAAGAGGGAGGGGGGGGGGGAATGTTGGGGGAGCAGAAAGGGAGGGGGGAGGGAATGTAACAACCTGTGAATCTGCAGCATGCAGTGGCTCTGGGAACCACTCATTAGCATCATTTTAAACATTGATTTTAGAAGGAAGGAGGCCATAGATAAATCTAAGAAGATTACGACGGTGCGTGGATCTATAAGCAAAAGCTAGTTTTCCCATGCTTGATAATTTTTAAGCACCAGCACATTTAATCAATGTTGTAAAGCAGCTTTGGACATATGGCATTGTTAAGAGTCTCCTAGCAACCTGCACTTATTACCTCTCTATACAACCTGTCAGCAATATTATTGTGTGTGATAATTAAAAAGAGGGCCCTGGAAAATAACAGAGGCTTTGCTTTTAATAATGACCTGTAGCTGCATCTGCCGGGCAGCTGGCAGAGAACAAGGTGATAACTCCTTGTACCGAAGGTCTAAAAACATATCCAGACAAGACGTAAAAGGAAAACAAGAAAAAATAAAAGAGTCTGCATACTGAAGCAGCATAAAAGTGGCTACTTCATGAAATAAATAAATGCAATGTCATTATTTTAGATGATCCTAAACTTACTCTAAGCTTTCTAATACACCTCAAGACCACACTTACAGCATTCTCTGGATGGAAGATGTAAGATGCTGGAGAGTTGTCTAAAATGATAGTCTTCTTTAGGTCTCTCCCAAGACGGCTCAAGTCCTTGACATAGCACCCCTGGTGGAATACGCAAGCTTCCCTGAAGAGACGGGCTCGGAAGACCCCTTCCTTATCCAGAAGATCAGTCACTGGATCGGCATACTGGAAACAGATGACAAATCATCAGGGTTGACTGCATTAACTACAGTAACAATTAACAAATTTTATCCAAAGATTTTTTTTTTTTATTTATCTACTTTTTTACCTAGTAATCCAGTGGCAATTTAAAAAAATAAATAAAGGAATGAGACGGTTCTGTCCTCTATACCCATCAATGTCAGAACAAAGCATTTATTAAAGGCAATGGTTAAAAAAAAAAGAAAAGAAAGAAAGAATAAAGCAGATGTAGAGTTGTACTGACACCAGTATATTACTCATTTCGGAGTTTATTCCTGTGACAATCCATGGTCACCAGCAGCTACAACCCCACAAAGTAAGGAGACCTTTATACATCTTTACAGGCATTCCCCGGTCATGTGCAAGGTTCTGTATGTTTGCTCTTAAAGGAAACCTACCATTTGCTTTTATGCATTATGAGCCAAACATACCTTGAGAATACTGTAGCTACACTGATGCAGAAACATATCTTGTTACGTCCCTGAGCTGAGTGTTTTTGCTGAAAAAGGGTCATAAAATTATGATAATGAGACAGACGCTCCTGTGGATGCTCTGGCGCTTCTCCTCTTACCCGAATTATGCACCGATTCAGAAAATGCTGTATTCATTGTGTTGTCCCTGACAGGCAGATGTAATCAACTGCTGCATCATCCCCCATCTAGCTCAGGTTGAAAAGCTCCTTGAAATGCAGGAGCCAGTATGCACCCAGCTTTACCAGCTTTACCTGAATTTTATAATTGTTTTTTGAGCAAACCCACTCAGATCAGGGATGAAACAAGCTACAGCATTCTCACGGTATGTTTGGTTTACAATGCATAAAAACAAATAATAGATTTCCTTTAAGTTGAATATGTATGTAAGTGGGAACTGGTATATTTTGTAAGTGTATTGTATTTTACATACCTATGACAATATAATTTTCATACTTTTGGGGGGAAAAAAGGATTAAATGATAAAGCTTCATTGCAGGCCATTGATAACTCTTACAGCCGAACATTGTAGCCTGGGGCTAAAGTTCAGTAAATTAATACATTTTTGGCTCTAGTGATTATTATTACTATTTTATAGTGTTTTAAATTAAATAAACATTTTTAGTAGAAAATATTTCTCTGCATACCATATCTTTTTATTTGCATTAACTTCTCAGTCTGACTGCCAAACACATTTTGAAGCAAATTTTAATTACACCTATCTACCATGTTTAGTAGTTGGTAATGCTACAATATCCATTTTTTATATATATATATAAAGTTCAGTAAATTACCAGGACTCAGATCTCTTCACCAGATGTCACAGTAGGAGGAGAAGTTAGTTTGTAACTAGGGGTCATATAGAAGGTATTTTTAAAGGGAACCTACCACCCCGATTCTACCTATAAAAGGTAGAAGGGGTGGTAGGTGGATGAATGGGACGTGAGGATAGCCCCAGTAGCCACGTTACTCCGCCTACCAGGTAATCTTCGGCGCGCAGCTACCAGGAGCTGCCTCGGCATCTTTGGCATTCTGCGCATGCGCAGTAGCTCCGGCTGCGCAGAATGCAGGGGACCCAGATGAGGAGCTGCGCGCCGAAGATTACCTGGTAGGTGGAGTAACGTGGCTACTGGGGCGTGGAGTAGCCGCGACTAGTAGCCTCATGTCCGGCTACTCCACGCCCCAGTAGCCACATAAAAAAATGTGCATATACATGCAATAAAGTTTTCTAAAAGACACCCGGGACGTGAGGATTAGCCCAAAAAAGGACTATCCTCACATCCCATTCATCCACCTACCACCCCTTCTACCTTTATAGGTAGAATCGGGGTGGTAGGTGCCCTTTAGGTCTGGGACCACTTGTATTGATGGGGACCATTTTCTACTCCATGCTGTTATTTTGTTTTGGTCCCCCCCCCCCTCCTTCCTTGTAATTTCCCCTTACGGTGCTACTCATTTCTATATCCTCATCGAGTTTCTCCTTACCTTGGCAAGACTAGCAGTAAATAGTACACATTCATAGAGTTCCCCCATTCTTTCCAGAAACTCATCCACATAAGGCCTCTTCAGAACATACACCTAGTGACAGAGAAACAAAAATCAGACAAAGAAGCCAAAACATTTCTGGATTCATCATGTAAATGTAATCATTAGCAAAGCTTATAAAAGAGAGGAAGCTTACAGACAGTACAAGCACTTCTTGTTCTCAAATGTGAATTCCAATAATAGCATGTCATCCCATATCCACTGCTATCGTTAGATGACCAGCCACTAGGACCAACAACATTTACAAGAATGGAGATTTCAGTATCCCCCAAAGATCGGAGTAACAGGCACATATTCATGCTGCCATTTCATTCAGTTCCATAAGCCTGAGATAGCCAGATGTTGTAAACTTTTTCTTTTGCAGGACAAAGCACCAGCACTGCCCCAATGGAAACAGGTGACTTCCATACCCCTGTTGTCTTCATAAGTTAAAGGTGCCATTGGTTTTACTCCTTAAATTTACATTTATCACGCTTACCAATGGCCAATTTCTTATTACCATACCATTAACATTGTAAAAAAAAAAAATAATAATAATATCTTCACATAAACAATCCCTTTTTCAGATTCATCTTATGCTCCTTCTTAGGTGAAATATCAGCGGCTTCCTGAAACAAGTAATCAAGAGTAGGCCGCGCTGTGAGGAAACAGCCTATCCTGGATTACTTGAACCGGGCAGCAGCCATAACTTTAGGAAGTCTTCACTTTTTCTTCTGAATGTTGAAGGAAAAATAATTTTTGTTCTTACCTGATGAGTGTTCCCCTCGATCTCCACGGGAACTATAAAATCTGCATTGCTGATTGGCTACATCAAAAAATAAATACATTTAAAAAGTCAAAATGAAGAATAAATACATAAAAGGTAGACGTCCAAAATAGCCCCTTTGTGATTAATCCTTACCTTAAAAGAGCTATGGACCAGCGTTTCATCTAAGTCTATGACCATGCATATTTTTCCCTTGTCTTTTGGCGTTACCTCAGGGAGCAAAGAGGTTCCTGGAATCTGAGGAAAACATAGGTTATATATTAGAATTATTATATTATTAAATTATTATATCTAATTAGCAATACAGAAACAGCATCACAATCTGACACTAACAATCTATTGTAAATAATAAGGGAAGAGAATGGGACATTTCTAAACTAATTTAGCTGAAAGATCCTTCTCACAGATCTTTGCTTCTGTCCTACCTATGGAAACATGCATAAAAAATATGACATATTTTATTGATCAAAAAAATATTTTAATATGCACTGTAGTGAAATGATAAACTAGGAAAAAAATTAAATATAATTAAAAACACAACTTTCAATTCATGAAAGACATGTAATAGAAAATTATAAAAAGTAATAATATATAGAATGCTAAAATTATAATATATATTACACATTTTGGGGATTTTAGTCAGAACATTTTTTTTTAATATTAAATAAAATTGTCTATTTTTATGCATGCTAGTACAATGGACTTAAAGGGGTTGTCAGAGAGTGTAAAAAACCTCATTGGTGGCCAGGAGGGGGCTATTTAAAAAAAAATATAAACATTTACTTACCTCCTGGTGTGCTGCCATCACCCCGGACCGTGTCCCATGTAAACAAACAGGGGGACGGAAGGCGCGCTACACGTTCAGCTTCTGGCTGGCCATGCCGGAAGCTGAACCCAACGCAACTTGCGTGCCCCTGTTTATTTACATGGGGCACGGACCATAGAGATGGCAGCACAGGCAGCTTGGAGGGCACCAGGAGGTAAGTAAATTTTTTTTTAACTAGCCCCCCTCCTGGCCACAAATGTTTTTTTTTTTTACACTCTTGGATAACCCCTTTAAGATAAATCCTATGGGACTCTCAATAGGCAGCTATTCCTATCAAAGGTTATGCTCACTCTATCTTTCTACCACAAAGTGGAGGGGATAAAAGAAAAAAAATGTATCTATTAAGCAGTCCTAATTTATTCTTTGGGACAAAGGTGGCTTTACAGATACAGGAAGACAGCACTTCAATTATCACCGGTCTTCAGTTTATCTACCTGGAAAGGATGAAAGAGTGAGCAGAGCTAGCCGGGATTAGATCCTGCGACCTGCAGGTCACACAGATGCTTCCAGGCAGGAGTCTCAGCTGGCTGAGCACCCTCTTCGGTCCCACTGGTTGAAGCATTAAAAGTGCAGGTGGAAGAAGCTTATTGGTGAAGCTGAATTTCACAAATTAATTTCTTGAGATTTTATGAGCTATGCACAGAAAATGAAAATCAGAACAAAAATCTGGGGACAGGATTGGAGGGTTAAAAGAAATGGAATAAACTAAGAGAAGTAACTTCACACTGGTATGAGGTCACCGTGATCATGTTAAGACGTAACAAAAAGACAAGTGTCTGGGGAAACATGTGACTGACTAGATACTCCCAAAGTTTATTTCACTAGCCCCTCTCCACCCCGAATGAACCTGTCAGGATAAATTGCATTTCTGTAACCCTAAAATTACATTTCTGTACTTTTTGCTCTGTCTTTCCGACCACTCACCAATGGGAATTATATTTAACAATTGGAAGGGAAGGGGGCTGTTTAAAACAAACTTTGGGAGTGCCTATCTAAAAGTTGTGCGTTATTTAAGAAAACTGAACCATGTTGGTCCACCATCCACTACCTCTGATGATGCAAAGCCTCCAGGAAATCACAATGTGGCCATCTGGTTTTACTTAAAGGGGTTGGGCAATAATAACAAAGTTTACCAGAATACCCCAACAGGTTCAACCATATTGTAACACAGCTCCTATGAACAGTAGGGGAAAGTACAATATGCAAGAGCCTATTGAGGTATTTTACTTAACCTGGTAAACTTTCTTATTAGTAGCCAACCCGTAAGTTTCCTACATATCTACTTCTTTATACCATTTCTCAGAATCTTACTATTCCCATATATACTCAAGTATAAGCAGAGTTTTTCAGCACAATTTTTGTGCTTAAAAAAGCCCCACTCTGGCACTCCCACAGCTTTGGCTTCTTCTTTTCACAGCTCTGCCCGCACACACCATGATACAGCGGGGTTGCCACCATGTGATGTAATAGTCTGCGTGGGCAAAGTGACTGGATGTGCCACTACTTGACCCCGCAAGCCACAGGGAGAAGAGGAGACAGAAGTTACAGAAGTATTATTTTAAGGGGGCGCTGCTGGATGTTTAATTAATGAGGAGAGGCTGCTGGAAGTTTCATTAAATTGTAGCGGCTAGGCTGACACTGAAGTCATTTTTTGTGGAAAAATTAGGAGCCTCAGCCTTTACATGGGATATCTTACACTGGAGTTTTTATGGAGTCTTAATGGAGATGATAGCATGGGTTGCCTTGACCTAACAAACACTGTAAGGCCGAATTCACACAGCAGTATGGGGGACGCATGTATGGCCGCAAGCTTGGGCTTACAAACACCCCATTACAAACGACAATGGCCGCACAAAGCGATGTGATACCCCACACACGCGGAACCATACCCCTCCGTACACGGGAAAAAGATAAGACGTGTCCTATCTTTCCCCGTGTGCACGGCCGTACTCCGTGCATCTCTATGGAGAGGGGAGGGGTCACCCATCTCATCCAACGTGCTGGACATATGCCCAACTGGCTAATGAACAAGATTTCTAAGAGGCTTGCACCGAGAGGATCCTTCTAAATAAGACTAGTCAGTCTTTGTACCTTATGATTACTTACAGGGTTTGTCCTCCAATTCATAAGTATATATTTTTGCAATTCAATTTGTATACAAATATTTGTTTTAGATGTTCCTGTGCCTAGATATTCCCATCACCTACTTGTGATTCTGTGGTTCTTTCCATGGTCTGTTTAAACGTGTTGGGTTGGTATAAAAGAAACCACTTCTAGTGCACCTGTCCTTACTGGACTGAGCAACTGTCACCACCAGCACCAATACAAGGTGGTCATGAATCAAAGGACCACAAGGGGGCAATAAAACAGGTGTAGCAGGGATATCTAGGCATGGGAACATTAAGAAAATTTTGAAGCCGCGTATAAACCAACAGTGTAAAATAATTTTGATATTGGTGTATGTATGGAAGTGATGCTAGCACCAAATAAGACATACCTGATAAAACTGATACTGAAGACACTGGAGTAACTCCGACTGAAAGAAAAAGGAAGATAGTAAGCCATCCTTATAAAATATTAGCCCACTAAATATAGATATCTTCATTTCACATCTCTTTCGAGGACCCTACACGACTGCTAAATGTTATTGTGGAACACACCTTTGGGGTAGTTTGGGTCTCCTCCTTTTGGGTAGGAGCTTCACCCGTGCCTCCTGGTCGATTGACATTCTGTGCACTTAGGCAACAGAATAGTGCCTTAAATATGCTCCGGCTTCTAGGCTTCTTTGGCGAGGACCTGGAGACCAGCCCTGGAAGAAAGCAGACATGTATACTTCAGTTACGCTTTATGTATTATTTCTATGAAATTTTAGGTTATTTTTTTTGTTTTAACACTAGGGCATTTGTTTTAGGTTGCCAATAGTTTACGATCTGACACTTTGTACTTGATCAACAGCCATAAGGTCTAACAATATGAAGGGATATGTGTAATATGTCTATGTTGTGCCAGTGGTCACATTCGCAAGCGTTCATGCCTTGTTTGATCATGAAAAAGGTCATATGCCAGCACCAAATGTGATTTTTTTTATGTGCCACAAATGTAAGACATGAAAAAAAGATCAGTGTTTAACAACTCAACCATCACAACACACAGTAGAAGGTATCCTAAAAGAAGAAAAAAGAAAATTCATCACAAAAACATTTACAGCCCATGCCACACTGGCGTATCAACAACACTAGGGGGCGGTCAAGGCACTGACTTTATTCACACTGGCCTTTAAAATTTTTGCAACTTCTTGTCCCTAAAGAAAGTGAAGGAGAAACCTTCAGCTGGGCCATCAAGGGGGAATGTGATGGAAAATAACATCAATGAAATGAGAGATTATTAGAGATAATCTGACTTTTTTTTGGAGGGGTTGGGGTTCAAATATCTTGCCTACAAAAATGTCAAGTATTTGTGAACTATCAAACAGAGAAAAAGACAGACGGTCATATTCGGGGGAATGACCTGCAGGATAATGAGAAGCGCAGCACTTCTTTTTCTATGCAATACCCTTTAATTACAAAAAATTACAAGAAGGGAATTTTTTATATTTCAAATGCTATAACTTTAACCAGTTCCTTAAAAAATATAAATATTTTAAAAAAACAAAAAAAAACAAACCACACACAAAACGCTAAGCATATAACCCTATCATTGTTAAGATGATCATAACCGACTAGACCCCTCTGTATTGCAGGAACCTGGTGTTTAGCTGTCTGAACAGAAGCCACATAATGGAAAATACATCACACAAAAATCAAGATGCTCAGATTTCAGGAAATGCCTGGAGGTGGAACGCGACTTTCTTCTTGAAAACAGTCAATTAAGAGTTCATATCAAAGAATTCCATGCATCACAACGACTTAGTAGGTTGTGAGGAGACAGAACTAATAACCGAGAGACTGGAAGAGCTCCAAGACGCTTCACCACTGATCCGAGATAGTGTCTACAGTCTAACCTTAAATATGCACTTGCTTAATTGTGCTTGCTTCCTATACTTTGCTATTATCTAGGGGTTTCGTTTGTGGGTAAATTGCTGAATAGAATGGACATGCTGGATCCTTTTTCTTTCATAGGCAGATAGGTCGTCCCCCGAGGAGTCTGTCAGCTAAAAACATGCCAACGCTGAGCCAGGCGTCCACAAGAGGGGTCGGAAAAACATAGGGCCTAACTAACTGATTGGTGGGGAACTCCGTGAGGAGACTCCCCACAGATCACAGGAACAAGGGGTCCGAGATACATTCGTTGCTCCCAAAGATGAATGGAGCAGACGACCGTGCATGCCGTTCTGCTCTATCCATCTCTATGGAGCTGTCAGAGAGTCCAGAGAGCCACGCTGTGGATAGGGCCTAAATTGTTTCGTGGGAAACCCCCTTTAAGTATTTTGATTGCTTATTTATCATATGCACCTCATTTTGATAGAGGGTCATTTTCGGGTTTATGCTTAGAAATAATTACGAAAGTAATGCTCCCAAGACCACAGATCCTCCCGATTATCTGCCTTTATTAAAGGGCATCTACCACCAGGATGAAAGACTGTATGCAAATGAGCACAATGGGCTCCAGGCTTCATAGGTGTTAATGGAGCCTGGAGCCCCTCAGAATCATTTGCATACAATCTTTCATTCTAGTGGTAAATGTCCTTTAAAGCAATTTACGAAAAAGACAGCATTTTCCCACATCACAATACATCCGGAGGTTTCAAATTTAAGAACATGTGCTTTGTCATTGTTTGGGGGGCAAGGGAGGGGCAGAAGATGAAGATTCAAAAGTAGCAGGATCTGTCCAGTAGTATTAACACCAGAACAGTAGGATATAGGGTTACATGGTCAATACCATCTGGAACCCTCTGATGAACGAGCGGCAAACCTGCCAGACAGTAGTAAACACTTGAGAGCAGGTGTGAAATTACCCAAAAACTGTTTCAGAAGCAGACTACAGGGTTATGGACCTTAAAAAAAAAGACTGCAGCCAGACACTTTTAATGACTTCCACAAAACAGCGAAGAAGCTATTGGTTTAAGGTAATTTCTCCATCCCTGGGGTGAAACAGCTACACATTAGTATAGGGGCGAGGTGCTGTGGCGTCCTGTGGAAACTTTTACACTTTATAAGCGCCATTTTAAAACGATGTTTGTGAGAACTATAATAATAAATATCTGTCTCTCTTAATCTTGGTGATCTGCACAATTGGCTTCTCTCTCATCTGTAGGATCTATGATTGTCCTTTCCCATTCAAATATGAGATCTTGTAAAGGGATTTATGTAGACAGCATACATCATGACTGGGAGTAATGGCCAAGCTCTGAGGCACTGAGAGTCTTGCATTTCGGAGACGGGGTGGAGTGGTGTACGTGACCTCCAACTTAAATGTACTGTTCTCTTTCTTTACCTTTTACTTTCTTGGATTTTAGTTGTGGTATAGAAAGGAGAGTTGAGCATTGGTTGCGGGCTCTTTTGCCAATTGCTCCTCTTGCAGGTGCCTTTTCGGTCAGGAAACACTTCTTCAAGTGATTGTTTTTACGTATTAGTATAGTTGGATAAATCTAGAAAACCAAATCCCAACCTCTTTACTAAAACAAAGCCCCTGGAGATCCCTGATGCCATTCCTGACACAATGAAACTCTGTGTAGGAGTGGATAAAGCATCCTATACTTTGTGTCTAATGTTATAATTTGTCTCATCAAAGGCTACTGCTTGGCTAACCAATCCTGAACAGGATGCACCGCGTTTGTGATCTTGCTTCCAAGGCAGTCAGTCAGTCAGTATTTTTATTCTGGGCAATTTATCCAAAAATCACAATTTTTTTTATACTTGCAGCTACATTGGAGTAACAAAGCACCAAACAAATCTTAAAAGTGGTACTTGTCCTCAAGCTTCAAAAACGTTAACATTTTCTGATGGACAAAAGAAGAAATGTTTAATTTCTACCAATTGTTCGGGAATTTAAAGATAGTTGGTAACACTGCTTGGGTCTCAAGCAGTGTTACCAACTGTTACTAATGTGTTACTAATACTTAACTCCGTTTACAGGTGAAGACATCAGGAGTAGAATGGTCGTTTCCTTCTAGAAGTTAATTACATCTTAACCAGTTTATCAGAAAACTTGGGCAAGAGGCTACTAGCAATAGTATGTCACCAAAAATTTATAGCGACAGATTGGTCCCACAGCAGACACCGTTGGCACCCAAAAATACTTAAAATGAGGACCACCATCATTCCATCATTATGGTCATTTATCTCCCACAAAATATATGACTTCGTAGGTCTTTTTTAAAAAGTTTTTTACGTAGACTTATATTTTTCTGGGGTAAACACATTATTCAGGGGCGCCAAGAGCAAAAGTGGCATTTTATTGTTTCCATGAACCCAGTTGAAGTTCTACAATAACATATGACAGATGTAAAAGCTGTATGTGAGACCTTATTGAACATACTTCATGAAGACGCACAATGACGCAAATCTTTGTTTTAGAAATAGACAGTCACCATTAAATGACTAACAAAGACCGAAGATTCTGGGAGTAGGAGCTTTAAACCTGACTCATGTTGGGTGATGCTATATATATATCCATTGTAGTAAGCCTCTAATTATAGGTCCACAGCTTCCTTCTCTGGGAGTTCCTACAAGATCTTTTGAATTTTCTTCCTTTAGGCCCATAATGACTTCCGGCCATGCTTCAAATAGGTTCTTCACTTCTTAAATACCTACCCATCAGCTCCCGCTAGACGCATTTATTAACCGAGTCATTGCTGCAGCCAATCACTAGACTACTTTTAGACATAAGACCGCTAATACCAGTGGTTGTAGGGGGTCACATGGATAGAAAAGAAAAAAAAAAATCATTGTTGAAGCCAAGTAAAGAAATATCTCCAGGGAGAACCAGAGTGTCAGGGTAGTAAAATAGGTAATAAATTGGTCTTTTACCATTTTTAGCAATCCCCGGCCAGTAAAAAAAAAAAAAAATTAAAACCCTTTAAATCCACAGACTGTTGTCTCCTTTATAACAAGAACCATTCCCTGAAGCGGGACAAGACTCTTCAAGCAGATAAGGAATGTTCTCTCCTGACGCGCTGGTTATGAGCGACACAACCATGCACGGAGAGCAGCTGGAATACAGTACATTATGTCCTACTGCATTTCAATTACTGATCTACAGGGTAATGCAACAGGAGGCTGGACCCTCACTGCACATCTGTTTAACACCTTAGTTGACAAATGCTAAAGGAGAGCAGCAGCAATCCATATGCTGAAAGCAGTTGGTGCAGAGCTAACAGTGGTAAAGTCTAGGTCCCCGGGCCAGACATGCACAGATCTATCACAGATTGTCCTAAAATCCACAGATTTAAGCCAGGTGCATTGTAAAATCCACACTGACTTGCACTGTACTTTGAGACAAACTCAAAAGAAATGTGGACATCAACTTTCCAGAAAATCAGTGCTATGTATGGCCCATTAGTGGTTTTCCAGAAAAAACTTACAAACCTGATGT
The DNA here is from genome assembly GCF_040894005.1 of Engystomops pustulosus. Taxonomy (NCBI): domain Eukaryota; kingdom Metazoa; phylum Chordata; class Amphibia; order Anura; family Leptodactylidae; genus Engystomops; species Engystomops pustulosus. Next base: position 59,538,801 of record NC_092412.1, on the reverse strand, counting down.
TAATTGGCAGTTTCTTGTATTGAGCCCCCGAAAGGAAACACGCCCTCTCACTTAAGACCGACGGAGTTCACCCGAAGTGCATTGTCCGACGACAATACACTGTGCCGCGATTCACAAAGATCATGTGCCCGATTTCCTGCATTTGTCGTTTCCCTGCTCAGGTCCACCGGAGTTTACCATCTTCTTCCTGGTGTATGTAAGTGCATTGTTTGCTGCACAATTTGAATATTAAATCCCGCGCTCAGTCCGAATCAGTCGGATCGTCCGTTGGCCCGCCTCTGATTTCTGTTGCATGAAAGCCAGCTCCTTTGCCAAAATCACATCGCGTGTGACACAATACCCTTCTAAATAGCTGTCACAGCGGCGCAAATCCCGAAGATTTCCAAAATCTGACGAAAGTGCGTTCCGCGGACCCTATTCACATTTTAGGTACCTTCTTTCAAGTTTACTTGAAATAGTAGCCGACAGAGATGTCAGTCTCCGTTAGTGTCCATCATGTGAGCATAGAGCACAAAGAGCATAAGGACGCCAATTTTGGTGAAGATTTAGTTCTGATTTTCCTAGAATTCATTATGGCAATTATATCAAAAAGGTCATGAGCTGGGAAGCTTTAGCAAGTTTGTGAAGTTAAGCTTGTCCACAATACTATAGATCCAACATGGCATGTTACTACACAGTAGTTGACACTTTGGACACCAGAGATTGAGAGAATCTTTACCTCACGATTCTTAAGAAGAGGGAAGACGATAGCTGGTGGATCTCAATTACTTTGATTTTCCTGGTGTACATGTTTTCTATGCTTTTGACAGGTCTTTGTTAAAAAAAATAATTATTACTATTCATAACCTTCACTTTATCTGTCAAGCCATCTATACAAGCACAAAGCAAATAAACCAGTGAGTCACTCATTTATGTACAGTCCCAATAATACTTCTTCCCCGGAAGGTCCTTAGCACCATAAAGAGCCACTGCAATACCTAAACCTGTGATCTCAGATTTATCCTACACATCCAAATTATATTATTTCAGTGCTGGATCTTTGGGGGTGTTCCCATGTTAAAGGGAACCTGTCAACAGGGGGCTCTTTTTCACTGATGACAGGATCCAACAGAGACTTAACAATAGATGGCCAAAATGCCTTTATCTTTTCTGTTCAGTACTTAGTTTTAGAATTATGCTCTTGTGAACTTTACCTGGCTCCCTGGCAGCTCGTGCTCACAAGTCCCAGGGGGTTGCACTTTCAAAATGGTAACTCATTTTAATCCACAAGACGCTCATCCCCCCGCTCGTTTCTATTCAGCCCAAACCCACTCCCACATCCTTCTTCTATTCAACCTCCTGCTAATGACTCCCACTAACAACATAGGCTTTGTAATCCTCACATGCATAGAGAGCAGCGAGGCGGCTCGCCTTGCTACTCCCTGCGCATGCATCCCTTTGCTACACTGTCATACTAAGCAGTGCGGACCTGCGCATGCCAGGATTACAAAGCCTATGTGGTTAGTGGGAGCCCATGTCATTAGCAGGAGGTTGAATTCAAGAAGGATATGGGAGTGGGTTTGGACTGATTAGCAAGGAGCGGGGGGGGGGGACGGGGGACGAGCCTCTCATGGATTCAAATGAACAGGCACCGTTACCCTTTTGAAAGTGCAGCCCCCTGGGACTTGTGAGTGCATGCTGCCAGGGAGCCAGGTAAAGTTCACAAGAGCATAATTCTAAAACTAAGTACTGAACAGAAAAGATAAAGCATGCTTGCCATGTACTGTTCAGTCTCTGTTGGAACCTGACAACAGTGAAAAAGAGCCCCCTGTTGACAGGTTCCCTTTAAGACTTCCAGACAGTTTGCCATTGACAAATTATTAAAATTCAGACCTTTTGACCACATGGCAAACAGTTTACGTTTTAAGTACAGGCAGTCCCTGTGTTATGTTCAGGATAGGTTCTTTAGGTTTGTACTCAAGTTGAATTTGTATGCAAGTCGGAACAATTTTATAATTATAACAAATAGATTTTCAATATTTTTAGCTGTCATTACAGACACCTTAGACTTAGAGCCATCAACTAGAGCAAAGCATCCAGAGAGCCTTACCAGACGTCACAGTGGACAGAGAGGTCTGTCTGTAAATCAGGGGTGTCCTTAAATTGGGGATCTCCTGAATATGAAAGTTACTATTTGGACTCTATTACACATTAACTTAGCAAGACAGCAGAACATACATTATACTGTACTGTGTTAAATATGGATACTGTATTATAAAGAGAAGATGAATAATTTAGTATGTGAAAGACCAAGCTCCTACGCACTTTTTAGTACATCACAATTATAGCTCATCAGATTGGCTTAAAACCTGCTATTTAGCTTTTATCTGCATACAGAATCAAGTATTACCTACTAATGCACAATTGATTAAGGTATGAAGGGCATGATAGATTTGGATAGTATGTGACACTTTTTAACAAAAGTGGATCAGATAATGAAAAAGGAGTTAAAATATAGACAAGAAGAAGATGGCAAATAGTGGCTCATAGGTTTTAGCTAGCGATACATCCAGGGGTGCAACATCTATGAGTAGAGTTGAGCCTCTTGCCTCAGGCAGCATCAACTTCAGCAAGATGAGGGGCAGCATTGCCTGCTATAAAGCCAGACAATGTGTGGAAAACCCACTTACTAAAAAAATAACATTATATATAACTTTGGGATGGAGCAGGAAGGTGTGTTGTTCTATAGTTTGCCTCCCGCAGCAGACAGTTTAGATTCATCCCTAATACCTGGCCCTAAATGATATGATCACTGATCATATCACAATATAGTCAAGAATGTGACAGAAGCAATGGTGTATAAGTTTTAGCTAATGTTATGTCATAACTGGCCCTGCACAATATGATTACTGATTACTACATATTTTTTTTTTATTATTATAATTAGTTAGAACACATTTAACAATAGGCATTTTTGTGAGCTAAAAAAAAAAAAGGAACAAAAGAGTAAAAAGATCACCAATAAGAAAAAAACTATTTACACAACTTACTAGAGAGATAATTTACAGAGGGAATGACTTGGGGCTGGCAATGCTTTCATGTAGCATTGACGAGGCAGATGGTGCTCCAATCTGTCTTGTGGATCTTGTGTCACGGAGAAAAGAGAAGAAGGGCACTTCTCAAGCTGTACCCTGGAGAGGCCACCCCGAGAGAGAGGACCCTCGAATTACATGTGCCAAAGATCAACCCGAGGTGAAAGAGAATACGTTTCCTGTCAGCCGCTAGGTAAAACATTGAGTTATTTGAGGGTGCTGGGAGCTTTGCTAAAGCGGTAATAACAATAAATTAGCCTCATAATAAAACAACCCCATTAGCGGGTTTTTAGAGATAAAGAACAGGGACTGGAAAGTCTTTGTAGAAAATGTACAAAGCCCTAAGAGATCATTACAAAACAGAAATGAACATTTAAGATGAAAAATGTCCCTCGTTAAATGAAACGAAAACACAAGACTGTAAGGAAAGAAACATCGGAACTGCACAGAGCTGTACACTGAAGGAAGAAGCACGGATCACACTTTGTGGTATTACAGAAACAAATTGGGTGGTAAAACACCTTAGAGAGCATTTGTTGATCTTTGTCGTCTTATAAATGACACTAGGGTTAGCAATACCAGTACAATTAGGAATAGATTAGATAGACCCAGATGTTAATTTACTTATAATTATTTTTTATATATAATGTTAAAGGAACAGTAATACACAGGGGCGAAGATTCTCCAGAATGGACATCTCGCCATCATGTATAGCTTTAATACATTACATCTCAATGAGACCATATGACATAGGGACAGCGAACTGTTACTACTAGACAATAGCCCGCACCCTACATATCCTGTACACTTCTAGCTTTAGGAAATCTGGTGCCCCACGTTGTCTCCCCAACGATAAGCCGATTCTATAGAATCTCTGGCAGCTGCATGTAAAATCATGGGCAAAACAGTATTCATATCCTACATATTCACTTATACAACCTACTGCTTCATGCAGATCACATTTACAGAACCAGAATTACATCATTCACAATACAAAAACGTAAAATACAGCACAGATTATAATATATTATGACTGATGTACAAATCACGTCCCCTTTGTTTGACTGACAGCTCGGTCTCTTCAAATCTCGGGTATGCGCAGTACAGAACAGTGAGGACACTGATTTTCATCATGACTTCAGGAACAGGGGGCGTACCAACCCAAGACAATGAGCATTATCTGCATACATGATGCGACCCCTCCTGGGATCGATTATGGCAGCGGGAAGGCGTCATGTGAAGTGGAGAGGCGGAAGTTACCTTTGGAATATAGATACTGTCAGAGTGGAAAGACATGGCGACCCTTTGAGCGAACAGACATGTAATGTGCAGCTATGCGTTTCCATAATGTACAATAAAGGCACAAATGAATGTAAATAGGAGCAGTTTTAACCAAACGTCTCAGGGAAAACAAATCCCTATACAACATGCAAAGGGAGATCACTGGGGAAAGGGACTGCACTGGAGCTTATAAGAGCTCAAGGCCATGGAGCTTTGCATGACCCAAGCTGCAAAAGTTAGAGCCGTCCCGAGTTTGTGGCTCGGGCAGTCTTAGTATTGTCATCACGTGTGCAGAGATCTCCCGCCCATGGGATCTCCCGCCCATCAGACCGCCCATGGGATCTCCCGCCCATGGGATCTCCCGCCCAAGGAACTGAAAACCACAAAGGCTTACCGAAGGGGTGATCTATCACCGCACAGCTGTGACGAGTATATGGTCTATGGCAGTGATGGCGAACCTTTTAGAGATCGAGTGCCCAAAATGAGACCTAAAACACACAAGTTTTTCCGAAAGTGCCAACACGGCAAATTAGGCAGTAACAAACCTATTGCTACCAGAATCTTTGAGCTCCAATCCGACCCTGTCCACACCTCCTCACTCTTCAGACAGGACCAAGCAGCACAGGATGGGTCACTACTTGGACTGCCTGAGACTGCAGGAAGGTGTCATGTCAGGCAAACTCTGTGCCTGGGAGACAGCCCGAGTGCCCACAGAGAGGTCTCCGAGTGCCATCTCTGGCACCAGTGCCATAGGTTCGCCACCACTGGTCTATGGTATATGGTTAAGAATTTGATTCTAGAGATTCACACACTTATTTCAGTGTGGCAAAAAGAAAACTTTTTTTTTCCCCATCAACTTTAGAAAACTATTGTTGTGCTTTTATTCTCATCTAGTAATTGCTGGAAAGCAAGGTGCTTTTTACTAGCAGCCATAATTAGGTCTTATATCTATCTGCCTGCAGATAGTGTCCTCTGCTGCTGGAGGCTGCAGCTGTTCAGTGAGGAAGTTTACAGACTAGTCTAAAATAATACTACACGACAGTAAACAGCAGCTGTGCGCTGCACTGAATGCTATATTCTACAACGGATCTGTGTTCTCTATCCATTGAAAAGTAGCGCATGTCCTTGTCCGAACCGGTTTTCATGGAGGCGAGACTGATGCAAATCGGGGTAGATTTTGGGCACGTTTGCCTGCAGGTAGCCTTATATATTGACAGAATAGAATAAATATAACATCAGTCATTTTCACTATTGTGGTATTGTCATACACACTGAAACTACAGGAAGTAAATATCACACCGGAAGTCATGGGTGCGTCTTCTGTATACAACGATCAGCTGAGCTACATATGCACCTCCACGTCGACCAAAAATAAAACCACCGTCATCAAAGGAAACCACCAAACACTAATAGACAAAGGCTATTCATACACTTATAAAGGCACAAAAAGGACACCGATGACAGAAGCGACTGCATTGTCAATATAATAATGACTAAATGACCCTTTAGGCTTTTCTAGGGAAAGTCAAAAGAGGGACCTCATGGCCAATGTAGCATTCAATGCAGGATCTATGGAACATTAAAGGGGTTTTCCCATGAAAGGGAAATTCTCAAATCTCAATTCCCTAGTGATGTTTACACAATCAAGATCATTTTAACCCCTTACATTAAAATTTTACAGAGTTTTATTGCCGTTTTAGCTCCTATCACTCCCTAGGCTGCTCAGTGTAATCCCAGGGTGTGGGTGGGGACTCTCTAAGCAGACACATTATGAACCATCTAGTTCTGTGGGTTACATTATCAGGGTACAGGTGTATATACACTTTCATCTGGCTTCTGACACTGTACTAACACACCGACACATAGAAAGACAGAGGAGTCAGATCAGAGATGCAAGAGATACCTATTACACAGTGGCATGACAGACTTTTACACTGTCAGCCCTGCTACATCTCTGTTCTCACAGATATGTGCCTGCCTCCCCCTTCCTACGGATCACTTATCTGCCTGGAGTTTGTAGTTTGCAGCTTCTCTCTGCTCGCGATATGGTGCTGGCAGGAAGTGAATCAGTGCGGGTCTGTAAGCTCCGTCCTGTACTACAGGCTCAGAGCAGAGAGACAGAAACTCAGCAGCACAGAGTCACACAGGAATCAAAGATGGCGGCCACCCGACCCCAAGTCAGAAGGGTCGTGTCTAGGGGCAGCTGAAATTGTGTATCAGAAGAGCGATCAATCAAGGAGTATTCCCTGGTTTAAGTTTATACTATGCTCAATAATAAATGCAAAACTACTCATTTCACACTATTTCTATAGAACCGCTCCTCAGCATATTATGCCTATGCCTGAGAAGGAGAGTAAAGACAATGAAGGCTACAAACACACAGAAGCATATAATCTGCAGCTGCTGAAAAACATCTGGTCATGTAGATCTAAGGCTCCAGTCACACTGACGTTATCACAGCAAGATCATGGCCACCATTGACTACTATGGCACCTGATCACGATGTAGTGAGCACACTGTGTTTCATCGTACGATGAGGCAAATTCTATCTTTTTGTGTGGCATAGCCGCTCAGGTTTTTATGGTGAAGGGAAGAGTGAGGAGAGTTCACCGCCTTTCCCTTCTCACCTCGGCTGAGTGCTTTGCCCGGGATCCAGTCTGGGTGAATGAGCTCTAACAGTATCTGTACACAGATTTGCTATGCATGATTTCCAGTGTAATACAATAGCAGTGTATGGGATTTATTACAATCCCACATTGGGGGAAATTTATCAGAAGTGTCTGAGGTAAAATTGTTTTAGTATCCCATGAAAACCAGTCAGAGCTCAGGTTTAATTTTTTAAACAGCTGTGGGTAAATGAAAGCTGAGCTCTGATTGGCTCTCATGGGCAACTAGAACGGTTCTGCTCTCAGAACCGTTCTCCCAGATTTGCTCCATTATTTACTTCCGTCTCCAGCAGCAAATAAGTGACCTGTCAATTATTGCTGCAGTAGTCAATCTTTGCAATGCAAAAGCCAAGCTCAACCCTCATTCACCATTTTATACACAAGAATCGAGTCAATCTCATCTTGTCCCTTACGTTTGTGGAATGGTTTTGGGATAATCCATGGGGTAAATTCTGCCCCCTTTACGTTATGTGTGCAGAAGTATATAGCCAGCCAGTAAAGCATCAGACCGCAATATATCCAAACGTTTATTCCTCACCTCATACTGAGCCGATGGGCCTTTAGACTTACCCGATATCAAGCGTCCAATTTTGTTTGTGCTTTTCAAGCAGACAATTGGTGACAGAGCAATAGGCAAAGTCAAGAGCAGTTTCCATAGAAACTAGATTCCAGCTTTTATTCCTCTAGAGTAGGTTAGGAAATGAAAGAATCATTGCATTCTTTCTATGTATTCAACACAGACAGTTCTGCATTCATATGGAAATAATAATGAAGATCTGTATCTTCCTGGAATCAGATAGTCGTGTATAAAGTTACAAACAAAACTTCACTCTGAAGATGGGCATCTGCAGTATAGTGCCAACCAGGGAGCAGGTGCCCACCACAGTCGTCTCCATTATGCCATGTACAGGATATTCCAGAACTTTATTAGAGCACTCCATCATGGCACACATATAAACTGCTCACGGTTTAGCAAAAACGTAAGCAATAAAAATTTACTGTAAGGATTCTTCCTCAAACCAGTTATAGATTATCTTTACTTTTATGGTTATTACATAAAGTAGCACCATATACTTCCATGCAACTAGGATCACTGATCCCACAACATAATGGGGGGGGGGGGGTTATCCTCTTAATAAACTTCTAAAAGTTGGAAATGACATGCACTACACGATGACAGCAGCTACTGAGTATCATAATTGTTGTCAATATTATTGTTTTTTTTATTACTTTCAGAGGAATGTAAATGTCACATGGAATAATCCCAGCAGGAATGAAAGGAAAGTCTACATTCCAATGGGAGAATCTGTCCCACAAAGTGATATTCTCTAGCCCTGGCTTCACTTTGGGGACAAGTAAGCGTGACATGTTAGCCTACTAGGTAACAGTAAAGCTTTATACATACTCACTACATTTCTTATGTAAATAGATGTGCGGGTAAGGCTATGTTCACATTGGCATAGGAGATGAAGTTTTAGCACGTGTGTTTTCCTAAAGACACACACAATTATAGAAAATTTTGTAACTGTTCAATAAATAAAATTATTGACATGCAAGCGTAAACCCAAACTGATACAAATTAAACGATAAAGATAACATACGTATGACTAAAACACACAGAACTGATTGACAAGAAGCTGCTTTCTAGAAACAGATATTCGGCATAGCCAGAATGTAGACGCCAGTGAGCCTTGTACTAAGAGGCAAATGTCTCCAGTTACTACGCCACAAAGTTAACCCATTAGAGAACAGCTGAATGTACTAGTAAGGTACTAAAATAATTTACAATTCTAATGTAAATAGCATTATAGTTGCTCAGCTATGCTGAGGGTATCCTTTTAATCTAAGAAACCAAGAAAGGTCTAAGCAGTTATGTGACATATAGATAGATAGGATATCTCTAGTATTACAGTGCTTCTAATATCGAACCACAATGAGGATTGTTTCTTAATAAGAACATGTGAGAAAAAACACTTTTTTTTGTAACAAGCCAAATTAAGGGAGAACGGTGCCCCCTAATGTACCGTATTACACATGGATTTTCTGTGTGGTCAATACAGTAGTAGTATAGTCTGGGGGATTTATCCAAATCCCACATACACAGGGTAGAAAAAGCAGCTGGTCCAGAATTCAACCTGTGCAATGGAAATGTTTTGAACCCGTTTTTAAGAAGTCCGCTAAAAACCGCATGCGTTTTAAAAACACATAAGGAAGGAAACCGTGAACAACGCAGATAAATTTGGTGCAAGTTTTCTTACTGCTTTAGTGGCTTTCTTTGACAAGGCCAGATGCCCAGGTCAAAGAAACTCACCCCATGCACTTGCAGGATTTCCCTAATCAAACCTCAAATCACTTAACTGAAAGGACATGCTCAGGGCAGTTTAGAGTGATGCCACACGTGGTGTTTTTGGTGCATTTTAGAGCACAAGTTTTCAGTTCGTTTAAAGACACATCCGTTTTTGACCATTTTTACCAATTATCTTATTAGATAAACAGGTTCTAAGCAGCCAAACACATAGTAAACGGTCTAAGGCCGGCACCACACGTGGCGCTTTGTCTGCGCTTGCAAACGCAGACAAAGTCGCGCCCACCGGGGCGGGCCTCGGCCCGATCGCATTGGCGTTTGGAACACCACGTGTGAACGGATCCATAACAATTTAAGATTCGGTCCGGGAAATTCTTGAAGCACACAGCAGGTTTTTGGGACTGAACTCACTCTTGGGAAACGGGCACGAGTTTACATTGTCTAAATATTAGACAGTACAAGTAAAACTTCCCCCAATATACTTTTTATATCTATCACTACCTGAACATAAGCCAACACACATATATACACACCGTATACCACTGCACAAGTATTTACCTCTTGCATTTAACCATACTATGACTGAGCAAAAGGCAACACAGACAAATAGCTGGTAAGTGCATATATATATATGGTATGTGGCCACTATACATGATACCAAAAGGCCCCCCATATGTCCTTGCTTTCATACTGTAGTCAGCTTGATAGTAAAATACAAAGGATTAACTTTGGAGATTAGAAGCTTCTTTGATCTTTTCTGCAGTGTATTACAGCATTGTGCTCCGGATTGTGTGCACAGCATCTATACAATCAGCTATGGAGAGGGCCGATTGGTGCCCAGGTAGACACTGTATACGTTAATATGTGCAATTAAGATAAAGCGTGAAAAATAAACAATATTTACTTGTAATACTCATATCAGTTGTCTCTTAATGTATTATTATTATATTGGTAGTTTTCATGTTTACATCATAATCACTGAACATGGCCTGGAAAAAACATCTGTGGATCTCCACGTCTTTGTAGAGACTGCATACAGCCATGCTGGGATTTGTAGTTTCTATAAAGGCTGGAGAGCCAACAAACAACATGGTTATTTTGAGCCAAGTTAAAAAAAAAAAGCACCTAACAATGGTCCTGTGACACCATCAGCCAGGAAAGTCAATAATAAGCCTGGATAGGCCACTTATAAGCAAAAGAATGAGCGCCTCATTGTGTGAGAAGGCACACGGCAATCCTTACATAGTAGGATTCGTGTCAGTACATGTGTTCTCCCTCCAAATGCTGTTTACCATAGAGGCTTAAGATGAAATGGACTGATACTAAGTCTATATGTGACACATTTCTATTTCCAAATATCTTAGTAGGGAGCAATATACACATCCAGTCCATGTAGTAACCTGAGCTGTAGCTAGGAGTGGATTCAAAAGGAACGTCAAGTATAAGAGACAGACTTCTTCCTCCTGGGTCCACTTTTGGCTTTGGATCAAAAATCTGCTTTAGATAATTACTGTATGTCATTTTTTACATCATACCTGAATAGGGAATGTTCCCTTTATAACCTGGAGCATTCTAAAAATTCAGATAAAGAGGGAGAATCTTTATTCTCAAAGTGTCCTGCAAATGAATCAGCACAATAGAAGCTGCTGTTATGGTCAGACATGGTCACCAATCTTGGGTCGGGCAACTATGGAAGGTTCATGGGAACTGCAGCTCTCTTTATAGGAAATCTACCACCAGGATAAAGAATTGTAAACCAAGCACACTGACATACGGGTGAGTGCCCCACCTTGTTTTTACAATAAAAAAAGTTTCACAAATTATGCAAATGAGCCTCCGGGGCTCCAGACTCTATAGATGTCAATGGAGCCCCGAAGGCTCATCTGCATAATTTTTAAAACCTCTTTTTCTTTAAACCAAAGGCATACGAAGCTACAAGAAGAGCGGCTTCTGCCGGAGTGGGCACACACCTGTATGTCAGTGTGCTTGGTTTACAATTCTTTATCCTGGTGGTAGATTTCCTTTAATGTCCCTGTCCTATCATCAGAATACTCTGAAAGGCGACAGCCAATAATTTGCAAGCCAACTATCAGAATTGATCACATTTCAATTGAAAGTCACAGTAAACATTCTGCGTTAGGGTGATGGCGTTTTTAGTCCTTTTAAAAAGGCATCAGTTTTTGTCCTTTTTTCCCCCAATTCTCTCAATAGATGAACAGGTTGTAAGCAGCCAAACGAATAGGAAAACGGTTAAAAACGGATGCATTTTTAAACGGACTGAAAACGCATGCTTAAAAACGGACTATAAACACCATGTGTGGAATGACCCTTACACCTCTGCTGGAAGCCTCTGGGTAAACCCGCAGCATCAGTGCACATGCTGCAGTTTAACAGTTTTGGGGGTTTTAAAGGGATAGTTGTATCACATTTATCAATACTTTATAACAGGCAATGTATGAGTTTTCCCTCTCCTATAACAAAACATGAAGGCACAGTGGTGGCATTGAAATGTAACCTGGCAAGCTATCCTCTGAGTGACGTAAAATGGCATTAGAAAATAACTAACTTCTTCTAAAAAAAAAAAAAAAAAAAAAAAAAAACTTTCATATATGCTTCACATCTTTCTAAAAGGGGAAGTTAAAGTTAAAAACAGCATTATGCCAGAGAGGAAGTTAAATTATGTGGAGAGATAATGATGGAAGATGTATTTTAGCCATTCCCCCCCCCCCCCCAAATGTTTATACATGTGACTTGCTTTTGTGACTGGGTACAACCTATGCCCCTTCTCTTTTCCAATAGGAATCTCTATACGAGTTACACAATAATAAGGCATAAACACAAGGACAGAACACTGCCTTGTTTGTTACATGAAAATGACATCCAGTATGATGGTAATAAACATGGCAGTGTAAAGAAATGCATCCAAAGATGCTGCAAAAAACTAATCGAAATAAAAAGCATCAGAAAAAGGACTTTAAAAAAACGCAGCCTTGGGTTATTCCACACCCAGGGAAGTCCTTCAGAACCACTTCCCTGCACGTCCATGCGGTCTGTAAACGCTGTGACAAGACCTGCACGAGTGCTGTGGCATCCAATGCATTGCCTGCCAGAGGGGAGCTCTGCGCATGCCGGTGACACGCCAGGAGCCGGTGCACAGTATTCACTGGCGGCATGGACATGCAGGAAGGCTTATCTGCAGGGGCATGGAGTAGCCTTATGGTACGTTTACACATGACGTTAAGAAATGCGTTTTCAAAACACAATACAACAGCTGAGAAGAGAAGAATTGCCCAATTACATTGCTGTCAACATTGCGTTTACAAAAGAAGGTGTCTTTTGTAAACACAATGTTGACAGCAATGTAATTGGGCAATTCTTCTCTTGTCAGCTGTTGCATTGCATTTGAAAACACATGCATTAAAACCAAGTGTGAACACACCCTCAGCCCTCATTCACATAATGCGTTGCATTGCGTTTTTGATGCATTCCAAAAGCTTCAGCCTTGATCACATACTAAGGTCACATTGTGTTTAAACTGCATTTGCTAAAACGCAATGTAACCTCAGCACGTGATCATAATTCAAGCCTTTTGAATGCAGCAAAAACGCAGCAAAAAGCGTGATGCAAGGCAGCCTTAGGAACTCACAGAAGCTATTCCATCCCTGAGTGGCCACTGCAGCAAATTAACATATAAACATATAAATAAACAAGCTCTGTTTTAAAAAAATATAGTAAAAGGTGTATAGGGAGGAGTTAGATTTGGGGACTCAACCGTCTGGATCTACTAAGTAGATTGCAAATGGAAGATTTCCTCCAGAGTCATAACCTTCTCAATTTGAGGTATTTTTGATGGCGTGTTTTTAAAAAGTGGAAGGGATTATCAACTTGTCTAGTTGTGGTCTTTTCTAACTAATACAGGCAGTCTGGGACCATAGTAAAGCATCCAGAGAGCTTCCCCAGAGGTCACAGTGGGCAGAGGGGTGCGTCTTTAACTAGGGGTCGTCTGTAAGTCGGGTGTCCTTAAGTAGAGGACTGCCTGTAACATCAAAATTGTTAATATATTATATATATATATATATACATACACCCATAATCTGGGTCAGTTCACATCTCAGTTTGTCATAGGAGAGAGTAACGGAAACCAAATACCGATGGTAAATAGAAACCCTTCCGTTAACAGACATTGACGTAAGGAATTTTATGAAAAGAATGCTTCCATATTGTGGACGCATGAAAGAAGGGACGCATTTCATACATGCAACTGTATGGGAACTGTAAGGTTACTTTCGTTAAACCCTAAATAAAGATGTAAACAGAGCTTTAAGTCAATAGTCTGCTCAGCATTCTGAATCCAAAAATCACAAATGGATGTTAAACACAATAGATGTACAAATGATATTATTCCTGTGTACGCTCTTCTCCTGGATGTGTATCACAAATACTGACTGGAATACTGCAGTGTGAAACAAAGAGTTTGGAAGCAATTCTAGTATAACGTAATAAGTTCTGATAGAAGTGAAAGATCCCCCCTTCCACTACGATAAAAATAATTGTTAAAAAAATAAAACTAGGTAGGGGTTCTCGCTAGGCACATCCCAGTCTCTTCTCAATGAGGTCTGGAAAACACTGCTCTGGTAGTAGGGGAACTTTCTGGCTGTCACCTGTCAGAGCCTGTTGTGCCCCAACACTTCCACCACCTGCAAGTTCATTTACACAACTTAGAAGGAAAACACATTTGTAAAAACAACAACAACAAAAAACAAGGGCAAAGGGTTCATAGTGCCAAATGTAGATGACCTGTGACAGTTGTCGTAAACATCCCAGATGGTTGATGGCACTGCATTAAATAATCTGAACAAACAGCTGCACCTGATAAGTGCACATCAAAGGGTCAGCTTGAGCATCAAAATGTACACAGCACAGATAGGTTACCCATTAACCCTTCCTCTACCAGCCATACACATCCCACAGCTCACGAAAACACAGGACTGGGATGTGCGGGGCGACGAGCGGTTGTATATAGACAGCCATCACATGGCACCGACAAACTAAACAGATGCAAGGAATCCATTTTGAGCTCAGCACAGACCCTTTTTTCTCTATGGCAAATACATATGGACAAATTTGATGAAATAATTTTAAAGGGCGACAATAATGGGATTGACTATGGGACATATTCTGTACAGCCAGTAGTGGATGGATTATATCTGAGCAGCAGAGGATCACAAAGAGGCAGGCGGTGCGGATACCTGTGCGATTCTGGGAAATGGCTGTTTACGTTTTAGTTAGAAGAGGACGGAGGAGACTAGTTCTTTATATAATAACACGGGTAGAGGATAACAAGACCACATTGGAGTTATTATTACTTATAATTATTTATTATTAACATAGGAGCTCAAAAGATAGCAAAAAAACACTAATATTATATATATAAAATCACACACATATAAATATAAATGCACAAAACTGAAGCTATCAACATAGGTGACAATCAGAGAGAGCAATGTGACACCGTCCACACTGTGTACATAAACATAATCCTACAATACCTGTCAAAGGACCAATTAAAAACAACTGGAAACATCAAAACTTGACGCATCACCTAAAACTAGAGCAAAAAAACACCAAAAGCTTCATTGGCAAAAAAAAAAAAAAAAAAAAAAAACTGTCAACATCGATCATTCAGGATAATAGCAGCAATGACAGGTTGGTAATGATCATCACCAGGCTGCAAACCTTCACCAGGAGGAAAAGCATTATTTGAAATGTGCCCTGATCACACCCCTACACACAGGGAGGGGTCTTCACTTGTTTTCCTCTTCTATAGAATCAGATTTTTAGGAAAGGGGGGTGATCTCGGATACAATACAATGTTGCAGAATAACCATATACATAGCAGGATACATGTTATTATAATTCATGAGGATGCATATAATAGAGAGCAGCAGTGCACACAGCCTATGAAGCGTGTGAGATAATAAACAAGTGCTGATCGATCCAGATCGCAAGCGACGGCGGTCGCAATTACCTTGTTTTGGATGCACCAGAGGCTCTTCTCTCTGCACTTGGGTGATGATACAGCTGCTTTCCATCTAATACTTGCACGGATCCAGTGTTGGTCTCGTCTTCCCAGATCTGATCTGCAGATCTCCACCCCGAGCGATCTCGCCTGCAAATCCCTAACTCTGTCACTCTCACTACACAATCCTCTCCCGCGTAATGCGCTCACGGCCGGCAGCAGCGGAGAATAAGAGCCTACACATAACCTATAGCAGCACATACATACACAGGCAGGTCCCAGCCCAAATATCAGAATTGGTTCAACATGGAGAATCCAGACCGAGAGAAGCAAAACAACAGAGGAAATAGGACAGGCAGTTTCAAGGCCCCCCCAATACTATAGATAAACAACCTCCTCAGATCTGCCTCTTCTGCACTGCAATCCTCTTTAGAGCTGCACCCCGGGAACGTAACTTGGCTTACAACTAAAAGCTATGATCGTCAGAGCGGGGAAAATAAAAGATTTCGTGGAAATTAAGCTTTGTTTTCCTAGAGCAGGGCAGTGTGATCGGGGAGACTTGAAACGGCCGCCAAAGCCGATTGGTTGCCACTTCTGTGGGCAGTATTAAAAGGGCGGGCTCTTACTATGCAGTGTTTATCTAACTACATTCCAGTGCATGAGCCCTGTGCTGCTAATGGGCCGCCGCCGTGCCTCAGAGGGGTCTACAGCAGCCCCAACCTGCTCATAATGTCCCCTGCCCCTCTCACTGCCCTGAGAAGTGCATGTGGACGGCACCCAGTACCGGTAGTGGCATTAGCACATGTCCTGGTCCCTCATAGATTCCCAGTCACAGCTAATCCTGAAAATAAGTGATAAAAAAGGGGCAGATATGCAAGAAAACTAAGTATATGGTGCCCACAACAAGTAGTAATAATAATGGTGACATACTAAAAAAGAATGAGCATTAAAACTAATAAATAGAAATAAAAAGGTATAATGATAATTTGTTTATATAGCCATCATGTTCCACAGTGCCTTACAAATCATAGGGGGGACATATATAAATATAATAAGACAGTACAGAGTTAAAACAGTCATATGAAACGATGGGAGTGAAAGCACGGCTCGCAAGAGCGTACAATCCGTGCGGAAGAAGGGAACACAAGCATTTGCGCCAGTTTTCTGTCTGACTTTACATTGAAAAGAACATGCAAACTGCTTGCACATGTATTTATAAAGTGTCTACGCCAGTTTTGTGTTGCGGCTGCGCTGTGTCCAACAAGACAGAAAAAAATGTGCACCTAAGGGTGATGTCACACTTGTTTTGAACCCGTTTTGAATCCGTTTTTGGCCCGTTTTTTGCTTAAAAAAGGGCCAAAAACCTTTTCAAAACTGTTTCAAAGCGCCATGTGTGGCATCACCCTTAAGGTGCGTGTTAGTGCTTTAGTCAGAGTTTACGCCACATTTATTACTGACATGCGCCACACTTCTACAGCATGAAGAAAGTTTATCAAAAAAGAAATGGTGCACACTTTCAGGGCAGTGCAGGGGGCGCCAGGTTAATGAAGACTGTGCACCACTTTTGATTAATCCAGCGCACTCCACAGGTGAATTGCATGTAGTACAGACTGCCGTAATTTTTGATAATTCTGGACCATTGTCTGTCCTGGGGCCGCACAGGTTTCACAACCTCTGATTATGGTCACTACTTTCCTGCTCTTCCTGGCTGCAAAAATCTTAAAGTTTATAATTTAGGTTACCAAGTAGCATGTGAGCTGGAGCTGCAAACAGGCTGAGATATTGCTTCTGCGTTGTACACCTAACTGCTGCCATGAACCATGGTTCCCATCTAATTTGATAGCAAGAGGCTCGTTCTTTACGGACCCGCACCACTATATCGGTGTTTTGTAGCGTCAATAACACCTTACATAGGTTCGTACACCGAAGTGTGAAAAAGTTATTGGCCTCAGAATTTGTCAAAATATGTTTAAAATCTACTAAAAACTATTTAGGAAACCGATTCCTAAATTCATTAATAGTCTTAATGAGCTCCACATCTATATGTGGCCAGACATATGAGACCTTGTATTTTGCAGTTGATTAACCAATATTGTTTTGGTGTGGCCACAGCTAGAAGGCCCTGCAGCAATGTATCACGTAAATGAGAACCCTTGACATATGTGTTTAGCGGTCTGTCTCCTACTAGATTTCCAATGTCTGGATCAGATTTTAGAATGCCCCAGTAGTCCTCAAGCACCTCTCTGACCTCCTTGTGCAATGTATTGCAAGTTGCAAGCAATTCAGCCTGGCTCCCAAATATTGGTTTCCACTCCTTAGAGGTTCAGGATGATTGCTATCCTATCTAATGAGATTGTTACCTGATTTCGGTTTATGAAACATCCTTATATTTAGGTGACTGCTATCTGATTTTGCGGTCAGCAGGTCTAAGAATGTTATCATCCTGAATTTCCAACCATTGTTTTGGTTTGAGTTTTCCAACCAGATCTTGGAATTCTTGGACCGAGTCATCCCAGACTATCAGGATATCATTGATGAACATCAACCAAAGCAATATTTGCAATTTCCATCTCTCCATATCCTCTGTAAACACAAGGTCCTTTTCCCACCAGCCCAGGTAGAGATTATCATATGATGGTCTCCCAATAGCCACTCCCCTGATCTGGCAGAAGGTCAAACATAAATACATTATGGTCCAAAATAAATCTCTGAAGTGCTCCTCTTGTCTTGAGGAAACACTCCACAGCAAAACATTACTATGAGTAAGGAATGGAGCTGTAGAGCATTTCCACATCCAGATATGTCAGGAAAGTACTAGGTGATATCATAATATCCTTGATCCTCCTCATTTCATACATAACATCACAAACTATGAAGGAAAGCAATGACAAACGGACGTAGGATCTTGCTGATGTTCTTCATGAAGCTCCCAATTCCTGGGATTATAGTGGGTCCTTTTATGGGGTTGCTCCCTGTATTAATCATGGACAATGAATATAAGGTTGCTCTTTGTGGGAATTCCGGTAGTAGAAACTCAAATTCACTTGCAATAATGAGATGATAGGACTTATGACTTAATATGATGTGTTTCAGGTTGCCCTGGTGCACTATATTAGGGGAAGGACTTCATATTCAGATGTGTCATTCAAAATGTTTTTACACATTGAGACATGTGTCCCTGTTCATGTTTAATGTATTACCTCCATTATCTTCTGTCTTTATTTTAATTAAAGGGGTCTGTCGTAAGATCCCAAAAGCTATACTTTCCTCCCTCGATTGATTCATATCTTCTGAATTTCATGTGAGTTTAACCACTGACATGAAGGTATCAATGGGAGTGTGATGGTGGATATTTTTTGGATTGGTCTTGCAAGATAGTAAATGGTTCTTTCCGAGTCTCTCATTATCTCTCCTCCCATAGTCACCCTAGTAATTGGGCATCTGGCAACTCTTCTTTATGTATGTGCAGTTCTGTACATTGTCTGTTATCATGGATCTTGAAGAGTTTTCTCTTCTTCAATTTTCTGCAGGATAGATGCAGGTCTTTCATCCAAATAAAGGATCATATCTGTAGTAGGTACAAAAGATAAACTATCGGGCCCTCTCTGTAGGTTTGAGGACAATTTTCAAGAGGTTCAAGATCTGCATAGTGCGCTATATCATGTTTATATGGGTTTGCAGCCCATCAAGAGATGTCACTGGGGACTCTTTATCTAAAAAAACCCTCTTCCTTGATCTTTCCTATTGGCCTGTCACCCGATGTTGATGGACCTTGTCCGCTTGTGTGGGAAGTCAGAGGTGGCCTGTTTAGACAACGAGATCCAGTCTCTTGCTGATTTGTACCTTGTGTGTTCAAATTGAAGATTCTCTCTTCTTTAAATCACTTTTACATTGGAAATGGTTCCTTCTATGGTTTGTTGGAGAGTATGTTCTTTTTTTTCAAAATCATGATTACTCATAAAGAAATGCCGTTGAGGAGGAATCAGATAACGTTTTCTCCTCATTCAACAAGATAATCATAAATCTGAAGGAAGATTCTACATGCTCCATACATTGTATCTACCCCTGTAGTAAAAATATGATATGGTTCAGCCCTGGATGGTTACTGCTCAGCACTAGACAAGTATTACCAAGGATAATGTGATCCACTCATTCAAACTTAAAGGGAAACTGTCACCAGGGACAGGCCCGGCGTCAGCACCCGGCTGACCTGGGCAAGTGCCGGGGCCCCAGAGCTTTAAAGCGGCCCACCCACGAAGGTCTATTACTTTCCCGCGGGCCGGTCCCACTACCTCCCCTGAATGTAGGCCGCATAGGAGGTGGGCGGAGAGGTAGTGGGAAGAGCCCCCTGCCCTACCCACCTCACATGTTACCTGTCCCAAGCTACCCACCTCTCCTGTATATCTGTGTGTATGTGTTGTATATACTGGATGTGTGTGTATATATGCTGTATACGTGTGTGTATGTGTTGTATATACTGGATGTGTGTATATATGCTGTATGTCTGTGCGTATGTATTGTATATACTGGATGCGTGTGTATATCTGTGCGTATGTGCCGTGTGTATATATTGAATGTGTAGAGTTCACCGTTAAGGGGCCCACTGAGGCTCTATCGCCCAGGGGCCCACTGAAACCTGGAGCCGGCCCTGACCAGGGACCTCATAAACTTCTAGTCTATGATGTTTTTAAAGAAGCACAAATAAAGAATAAACATTTTATTAAAGGAGCCGGGATCCAAACATCCACACTTCTTCTGTGGATACATATCCTGCAGTCTAGCTGGCATTGCAATGCAAAAGCGATTAATTACACTGGTGGTTTTTCGAGTCATTGGAGGAACATACTGGGTCGGTGAGCTGCATCTTTTCTTCTTAACACTTATGGATTGACTACTTTCAGGAAGAAGCAATGGCAAAAACTATAAGTACCAGAGCGATGGAGGATATGGAGCAGGGTAAGGCTCAGGACTTTCTGTTAGATGCTCTGTTTATGGAGAGTGTAACAGAAACTAAAAACAGAAGGTGGAAGACTTTCCCCAATGACTTTAATTGACCTTCCATTATGTTCCGTTAAACATCTGATATTAATAGTGGCACAAAAAGATGGAGCCTGCTGCGCTAATTTATTCACTATTAAAAAAACAAATTGAACCTAGTCTAATTATTCTTCTATTTGTTTCCCTACCCCTGCCCTGAACAGAACTTAATTCATATCCACCTACCTATTAGGGAATATAAGTGATACAATGCTAAATATAAGCTTTACATGGCAAACACATTCCATACATTCACATTCAGGCCACGTTCATGAGTTTAAAGGGGTTTTCCCACCAAAGCAAGTTAGGCCCTATCCTAAGGATAGGGCCTAACTTGCTGATCAGTGGGGCTCAGTGGTGAAACCCTCACAGATCATGAAAACAGGGGGTCCGGTGTGGTCCCACGTACCTCCATCAGACCTCTCGTTGCTCCTTCTCGGCAATTTCCACCAGCTCCATAAAGAACGGTCATGGGCGGCTGTCTACTCCATTACTCTGACGGAGCGACGAGGGGTCCGACGTGGTACGTGCGACCCCAACAGACCCCTTGTTTTCTTCAAACTCTCTCTTCTATTGTCTATCTGAAGAGCAAATATTTTTTTTTTGTTAAGAATGGCTGTGGGGTGGTATCAAAAGGCAAGGGTACAGATGGAGAAGAAGTATTGTGAACAGACCTATATGTCAATGTCCATATGATAAAATTCATTTGCTGGGCAACTAGATTTGAGGATAAATTGGAGAAGGGTGCATGAGAAAGCTTCAGTGAAGACTAGTGCAATAATCTGGTAGATAGATGGTAGATAATGAAGACATGTACAAAGTGTAGAGACATTTTCTTTGATTGATGGTCCTGGGAGAAGGCTGAATAAAATGAGAATGGGTGCCTTCTTTTCCAAAATTTTCAGCTTGTGCATGGCCATTGGGAAGTATCCACTCCAAAGAGCACAGTGGTATTCGAACGGTGCTGAAGAAAACATACAAATCTGGTTATATCTAATAAAATAAACCTCCAAATAGGGGCGTAACTACAGCCGTAGCAGCCATAGCAGCTGCTGTGGGACCCACAGTGTCAGGGGGCCCCGCCATTCAAACTGACACACTAAAGAATGGAGAATGTATATCTGTGATGTGTAAATGATGTATGTGTTAAGGTGTATGGTATATATGCTATAAATTTGTTTATGGCACTGTGTGTGTACATGCTCTATATGTGTGTATGAGTGAAGAACTGTATGTGTATATATATATAAGTATATACATTTGTATATATATATATATATATATATGTATGTATAAATGAATAAGATTGTAACTCGCATGTGTGAGTATACAAATATGTATGTTTTTTAAGTAGGAAGGGGAGCCCCTATTCAGAAGAGTGCTATGGGGCCCTGCCTCTCCTAGTTACACCTGCAGACTTGTCAAGAATAATATTCATGTACCTGTACATAGAATATCCAAATACATAGATTATGATGATTAATTATGATATTTAGTTACTCTTTTAGAATTGTAAATATGGAAGTTGAGGCAGACTTTAATAGTGAACCATATAAGTCCATATATTCATATGCCAATGTAAGGGTGTACACAGTGGAAATAGAAAAGAATACCAATAAATGTCAATCTCTGACTTCTTTGTGGTACTTCAGATTGAAAATAATGGGGCACATTTACTTACCCTGTCCTGCGCGATCCCCGCTGTGCGTTGTCTGACGAAAATGAACGTTGCCACGATTCACAAAGATTGTGCGCCCGATTTCCTGCATCTGTTGCTTTCCCGCTGAGGTCCGCTGGAGTTCACCTTCTTGTTCCCGGTGTATGTAAGTCCATCTGTTGCAACACAATTTTAAAGTGAAATCCCGTGCTCAGTCCGAATTCGTTGGAACGTCCGACGGTCCGCTCCCCTGATTTCTGTTGCATGAAAGTAGGCACGATAGCGCCAAAATCCAATTGCGTGCAACACAATCGCCTTCTATATAGCTGTCCCAGCGGAGCAAGTCCAGAAAATTTCTAAAAGCCAACAAATGTGCGATCCGCTGGACCCTTAGTAAACAAGCCCCAATCTCTTATTAGAGGTAATGTCTTTTGTTGGTCACAGGCCACTATTTATATTACAAGTATTGTTGAGACATGTGGAATAATTAAAAAATGGTAGAAAGCCTATTAAGGCCAGGGACATACATGACAGAGTTGCTGCCGAAAACTAGTTTACCTGTGCTAAATGAGCAAAGGAGCATTCCAAAGGTTAAATTCCATTTTTCAAATCTGTATAAATCGACATGCTATGAAGTGCTATCAATTGATGTTGTGCGTTTTTTTATGAAGCCCTTCAATAAGTGGTGTCCAAGCTGTGCGAGCGAATTTGGTGACAAAACTGAAAGGGTTGTTTTTTGCTATTTTATCTATAAATTTAGGGAAAGACCAAGGCGCATAAGCATAAAATATTATTTCATGGATCTACATAACAGACATTTCTATGACTAAATCAAAATCTGTATTAAATCAATATAGATCTGCATAAGGTTGGTAAGAATTAAGTAATCCCTTTCAGAAATATAACACTTTATGCAGTTTGGGAAATTTCAGAATAGAATCTGACATGTGTGAACATACCCTGAGGGGGTTCCTGTTCTACTGAACAACTCTAGTAAAAGTCTGTCAGCTATCTCTTCTGCCATGTCTTCCCTGTTCCTCAATCTTTCCAAAACTTTTTTTCATACATATATATAATTTATAGACCTTTAAGCAACAAGCTTGTTATCTTGGGCTTATATTTGACAAAACCTAACTTAATACACTGGCCACTTACCATAACTAACAACAGATAGTTTCTGAATTTGCAGCTGAGTGTGCAGCACCAATTTTGGGATTCCATTTAATTTGAAATAACTGTTCATTTCCAAATGAACTTTTTGGAAAACCTGTGTGGTAATATGGGCACTTTTTGTGGTTCTACTCTTTAGGGTACATTTACTAAGGGGCCGCGGACCGCATTTTCGTCAGGTTTCCCGACTTTTTCCATTTTGCGCTGTGTTTAACTGGGGTTTTTGGCGACTTTCATGCAACACAAATCGGGGGCATGGCCGTCAGACAACCCGTATGATTCGGACTAAGCGCAAGATGCAACATCCAAAATTGTGTGACAAGCTTTGCACTCACATGCATCGGAAAGAAGATGGTGAACTCTGACGGACCTGAGCGGGGAAGCGACACATGCAGGAAATTTGATGCACGATCTTAGTGAATTGTGGCAGCTCCGAATCCTCACCGGACAATGCACCTCGGGGATCGCAACGGGACGGGTAAATGTGCCCCTTTGTCTGCAACTTCTCACTCTTTCTGTAGTGTTGAGTGTTGTCTGGTGAGTTCTGTGCTGCGGCAACAGCCAGTGGGTGCCCATAGAAAGGGTTTTGAGTGCTATAGGGCATGCATGCTATAGTTTCACTATGACTATTGTATTGATATTACCCTTCAGTAGAAAAGTGTTTTGCACAAACTATGAAAAATACCATTAGATCATTATCCCCTCTGTGCAAAACTTTACAAATAGATATTGTACAAAGCTGTTTGTAAAAAGTGACAACAGAAGAAATGTAATGTGTACTTAAATATTCTATATTTATTCTAATGTTCTATAAGACTCCATACTTTCGAACCCAGCAGATCAACATTTTTGCCAATTAACCTGTGACAAAGTCCTGGAAAGTGCTACATCCCTCATGAGTCGTGGCACATCAGCAGCCAAAGACAAATCAGATGCACCCTTACTTTTAACCGTAATCCTGCATCATTTGACAGATTAAATTTTCATGAGAGTCTAAGCTTTTGTTGAGATTGCAATACTAAAGAGGTACAACCAACCAAGGACATGGTTTATATTGTCAAGTTTTGGAGTTTGGAGTTTTTTTAAACTTCCAAACAATATTTAATGGGCTCCATCGCCCTCCCAATGCCTCATTCTCCAGCACCTGAATTGACAAGAGTGTGCACTTCTCTTCCAATTTCCCATATGGCTCTTCCTTTTACTACATGCACAAAAAGCAATACAGTTATAATTACAAATTAGGACTACAATGTTGCTAACAATCTGCTAATTATGACATTACTAGGGGTGAGTGGAGGTGGGCAGCAACACAGAAAAGAGGCATTTAGATCAGATGACAGGAGCCTCTGATGCTCATTTGCATAATTTTAAAAGATTACTTTCTATAAAATGAGGACATTAGAAGATTAAAAGAATGGATCATTTTTAAGAGAACACATGCCAGGGTGTAAATGTGCTTGGTTTGAAATACTACATCCTACAAACTACATACTGCAAGTGATAGTTGCATGGCATTGACAATCTGACAATGTAACTGAGTGCCACCATTGTCATGGGAGGAAATAGCTGTAAGTAGGGATCTGGAATCCTCCTTTGACAGTAAACAATGTTGTGTTCAATTTATATGCATTGCAACATGTTTTAGATTAGAATCCTTTGTCAAGCAAGGGAGTCTCATCTGAAATATGTCACCCCACAATGTAGGGGTGAGCATTTCATAAAACTTTTTTTCTGTTTATAAAATGACCTAGTTTGGCTTTTACAAAACATAAGAAGCTATACTCACCATTTCCCATGGTCCCTTGGCCATTAATTCTGTTGATCCTTCCTTCAAGAAGATTTGTACCATCAATTTCCTTCAATCTACTTTCAGAGCATGTGTGATAACTATGTAGTTCATGCAGGCTGAAAACATTGTATAAAAGATCTCTTATGAAAAGAAATGAAGGTTAAATGTAAGTTTTTCATGTGTTATCTTGAAAAAACTTTATGTGTGTGACATGTTTACTTTTGTAATCAGGGTATGTAATCCTGAGCCACATTATGTATTTTCCCAACCTACATCATGAGAAATCTGTCAATCTGACCACGTCAATGTAGAATACACTACAGCTAGAGTAAGACATACCTTGTGTCTATCAAACACAAGCTCACCAGTGATTTCAAAGAAAAACATATTTTCCTCCATGATCCATATATCCCTCGAGACCTATGCAGTTTCAAGAGAGGCTATTCATGGTTGATTTGTAGGAAAGTGGAGTACATTGAACAAGGTATGGTATGTTTCAGAATTTAGAAAGTGGTAAGATCTGTGTACTGAAGGTTGCACACTTAGTAACCAGTCTGACTAAACAAACAATATAACGTGTCAAATATTTTATCTTTTACAAAATTGTGTACAACATGCAGGGTTTAAAAATAATAATAATAATTGATGATTCTGTTATATTGTTTTATATATACAGGAATAAGGCTTTTTTGTGTTTCATTAACTATTGATGAATTAGATGGCTAACTTATTTACATATACAGTATATTGTTTAGCTCTGTTTGTATATTGTTTATTTCCTGTCAACATTTTAGAAAAAACACTCATGTTGACAACCCCCCCATAAGAATGAACCTATCAGGGAGCAATTTGTCATGCTTTGTTCAGCGGAGATCATTGTGCAAGAGTATTATACATAAAGTCATAATCATTTTTGCATTTTTCTCTTTTTGATTAGTGATAAATGGTGTTCTACAGTTCACATAAATCATTTGTTACGATTGATCATGTCTTTTATATATATATATATATATATATATATATATATATATTTCCTGATACAGATTTAACAAAAAGATACACGCCATTATAGCTGGAAAACCAGTGAGTGGTGTGTGTGTAGGGTAAACAATAAAAACCTACTTATTGCCTACCTACAATTACAGTTGCAGTAAATACAGCTTTTTTGTATAACAACAATAATTGCAACTTTTTTTAAAGATATTTTCTGTAATATTTCCTTTTATTTATTTATTTTATGGATCTCTGCTTTTTTTCCATTCAGTGGGATTGTTCATTGTTAGAAGACTTCTTGGGTGTCCAATGGTTGTAAATAATGAGGGTTTCTCAAGAATGACAACCAGCATAAATCATTAAACCAATTGAGTTATTGATGTATAAAATATATAGGAACATTGTAGAAATTGTTATGATACAATAAATAAATTATAATTATTATAATTGTTGTAATTGTGGCAAGATCTTTACAGTGCTGCGTAATCTGTTTGTGCTATATAAATAAAGGAATTGTAATAAATATAGTTGTAGTTGTATTTGTGATATAGCTGTCAAATTTCCATCTTCCAACACAGGAATGTTGTTTCCATTCTAATAAACCTGAAAGTAAATCAGAAAATAATTATGTAAAATTAGATTTGGAGGTATCCATATATCAAGGTGAATATAAAACCTCTGCAACTTTAGTGGATAACTTCACAATGACCATGTGATCAAAAATGAATCCAGGATTAACAAATAATAGTACTTACTTTGATTAATTTTTAACAGTGATAAGAACTCACATTCATTCTCTTACCATACACATTTTTGCTCAAGGAGCAGTTTACTTTCTTCTATAATCAGGGAATCAGGGTGTGACTGGGACGTACTCAAGAATATGACAACATACACAGCCTTTCACTTTCTTCATGATTTACTGCCCATCAAAAGCAAAAGTTAGAGCTTTGAACTTTAACTGAAGTATATCTAAAAATAGAGTTCAGAAACTCTTTTGCAATAAATTAAAAAAAGATTGTACAATGCAAGGTCAACATCAAAGATGGTACTATACCAAAACAGTATCTTTAATTCTAGAAGGCAATGAAAGTACCAAAGGATTATATTAGGCTAGGTTAGTTCTCTGGTAATTGACACCTATAGCCACAAATCCATTTTTAAATGCTTATTTTTTTAATTCTTATTTTATTATTTTGATATTTCTTAAACAGTTCTACAACTGAACATTAGAACATTTAGAAGTTTTCCGTTTTCCACACAGCTTTTGTGCTTTTTGCTCATTTTAATTTTTTTCTTGCATTGTTCCTTGTACAGGCGATCCCCTACTTAAGAACACTTGACTTACATACGACCCCTAGTTACAAACGGACCTCTGGATTTTGGTAATTTATTGTACTTTAGTCTTAGGCTACAATGATCAACTCTAAGAGTTATCAAATGTGTCTGTAATGAAGCTTTAGTGTTAATCCTGGTTCTTATGACAATCCAACATTTTTAAAATCCAATTGTCACAGAGACCAAATAAGTTCTGGCTGGGATTACAATGATAAAATATACAGTTTCGGCTTACATACAAACTCAACTTAAGAACAAACCTACAGACCCTATCTTGTATGTAACTGCTTGTATATTTTTTAACATGTCAAAAAGCAACCAACTTTACAATAACATCAATATAAAAATTAAATGCATAAAATGTTTGCAATGCACATAATTTACTGAAAAATATATAAAGAATTCCTTTTGAGGACTTCCATGTGTAGATATTTGGGGTAGTTTTTTGGGGCTGGTAAAAAAAACATGATGAAATTCGTACATTTATAAAAAAAAAATTTGTTGGTTTTGTTTGGTAATGTGTTTTGTGAGAAACTTGTTTTCAGGTAGTTTTTTTGTGGGGTATCCTATTCCTTATTGACTTGTATGTAACACATGGATTTAGCATTTTTTAATATGAAAATAGATAGCTCACAAAACTGCTGTAACATAGACTTGTGTGTAAACCCAACCTAAAAATGGTAGTATCATAAAATATGAAAAAACTAAAAAAATTATTTTTAGAAATGTAAACTCACTAAGTTCATAGAACAAATAATTTAAATTGATACAAACTGGATTTTGTAGATTCTTAGATTATACGTGAAAAAATAGTTTGAAGTTATTTAGTTGTAGTTATAATTTAGAACTAGTGTAAATGTTGTAATAATTACAATACAGGTTTACAATACTTACTGTCATTGCTTTAGATACTTTCAAAAATGTTTCAACTTTTTGATTAAAAAATGATCTAAGATATGTTTTAAATGAACTAATAAAAGGTAAACTGTGAAGTTAACTCCACTCTTTACTGTGTGGATTTCCCTAATTGTCTACTGTCCAGTATATGATCCTTGTTGGCTCTTCATCCAGATTCCACGTGTTAATCAACTAGTGAGTATTGTTCCCTATGTGGAAAACTGACCCCTTAATTCCATAAGTGAGGGGCACTGTGTAGGGTTATGGCTCATGTATTTATACATCTATAAGCATTTATCCCATATGGCTGCACATACATGGCCACATTTGCAAAAGCCAATGGCTGTTAATTCACTATATAGTGGTGTAGCTCTAGAGTAAGGGCATCTGGTGCTTCGGGTCATCTTACAATACAATTTAAAGGGAGGGTTTCCTGTTTTTAAAGAGCTAGATTCTGGTCATTTCTTTGAACATTAAAAAAATGCATTGCACAGATATCAATTTCCTATAACCATAACTTATGTGTTTTCAAATTACTTTCATGTCCACATGAGATGTTTCCTAAAAACTTATCTTTTCTAAAGTCCTCCTACACCACTGAAGAATTTAACCCTCTGTTCATACTAATTTATGGTAATTATAGTTGATAGAAACTTACAGAAGTATTTATTTGTTGTATAAAAGATGTAACATTCATGATTTAGGCTAAATAGGAATAGGTAATGGTTGTGTGATTGGTGAGATCTGACTCCTCAGTATTCCTTAAGCAAAATAATAACGGTCCCTCTGCACAATAAAGCAGTTAAGAAAAACAGGAACAGGAAACTTTTATCATTGTCTATGCAACTAGAGTAATCGCCTACATTAATCTCAAGAAAAAAAAGTATAAAGCCAGGTTGTCTTTAAATGGGACCTATATCCTTCATCAACATGATATGCAAAAACCAGGTATTCATTTGTCATTCAGGATCTTTAAATAGTCTCTTGATAGTGAGTTGAGTAGACAATTACATAAATTGATAAGTTTATAATTTCTCACATAGGAACACATTGGAGAATGAGTAAAATCCTCTAATATCAGTATAGAATATATGAAATAGAAAAGACTAAGAATGTGCTTTAAGAATTTGTAGGTTTTACATTGAATGTAAATAATATCAGGGAAAAGGAAAAGTTAAAATCCTGAATGTATGTCAATGAAAGTGGAAACAGAACAATCTTATTTCTTTACCGAAACCAGAGCTTTCTTCAGTTCCAATCCCTCATCCTTTGTGATATTTAAAGGGGTATTCCAGGAATAAGCATAATTCATATAAAAATGGGTCCTCAAAATATAAGGTAATTTGTAATTATTTGTTATTTAACAACTTTTTTTTGCTTCCTTTGGAGAAAAATGCTGTTGACATACAGTATAATGAAGAATTAAAATGCTACTGGCCCTTTAATTAGATGCAGTGCATCCATTATGGCCAGTGTATGGTAACAGAGAAAGAAAGTCTGTTATATCATCATTGGGAGCAGAACACAATAGGGTGAAGGAGTTACAGAAAACTGAAAGATCATGGGACTTGTAGTTTCCAGTGGCAGCCATCTTGGTGATAACTCTGTCTACTTTACTCCTTATTGGAATATCACTTTAAATCTTGTTTAAAGTATGTCAACAAGGACATATTTAGTATGTTTCTATTTCAATTAAAATGGAAAGAATGTATTATTTATAAGCTTCATCCACTTCCACACTTGATTCATGTTAATATAGGGAGCTTTGTCTAATGAAGATGTGTAATGAAGATCTACTGTTACATGTATAAGGTGCTTCTGAAGTCCCTGACAATGGTCAGTGAAGTTGGAATTATAGATTTACATTCTGACCATCAAAATCAATGGCTAACCTAGTTGTAGTCATTTAGATGGAGAGACACTAATTTTGTGTGTAGGACGGACTTTCTCTATGTTGTCCAAAGGTTTTAATGCTCAACTTAATGCATCATTTTGAATGCTTTTAATACAAAATCAGTGCATGGCATGCAATGAGTATACTAACTGGCTGTTTAAAAAGGAGCAGTCAATGGTCCCCTTGATTACTTTGTAGGATGTATCTTTTGTTCATTTTTTATTATGCCTGTTATGCCAGTACCAAACTTTACACAATGGTAAGATGGTAATAGTTGTCCTATCAAAAGATGCAGTGTTCACTTCAAAGTTGAGTCCCGTTAATGTCTGACCATTACATGAAACATCTCTAAAAGTGTTGAGCATGATATGAATGCAAAATGGCTAAAAATGTGTCAAAACAGCAGAAGGAACAGCAGAAAACAAGTTGGTGATTGGTGATGGAAATGAGATCTCTTAGATTTTTCATTTGCTCACAGTAACAGACATATGGTAAATTACAAGTAATTTCCAGAAATTTTTCTTCATTAGCATTCTACTAAGAGGTGAAACTAGTGCATGGTTTTAGTCAATGGGGAGAATTTAATTCACAAAATCTTTCCCCGCCGGCGCTCCGGAGCCCATATCTACTAAAAGGCTTTGTCTTTTTGGTAGATACAGGCACAAACTATGTTTCACTTAATAATTCTGGTTGATAAAACTAAGCAGTCAAACTTAAAGGAACTCTACCACTTGTGTGGTAGTAGTTTACGCTAAATATAATGGCATCTGCTCTTCCAGACATCAGTACTCTTAGACAATTTAATTGTTATCAGTACCACTACATGACAAAGAAAAGTCTCCCTTAGGCCTCATGCACACTACCATATTGGGGAATGTGATCCGGCCACACAATTTGTGGCTAGATTACTGCCACCATAGACATCTATGGCTCCTGGTCATGGTGCAGTGAGCACATATATATGTCCTATATTGTGTTATAGTACAGCTATCAATGGAGAGCAGAGGGTGAACAGTACTCATCCCTCCTCTCTCCTGCACCTGGCTGTAAGGCTGCATGGGCTACAGCCTAGGCGAGCATACGGTAATGTGCATCTGGCCTTTGAAAGTTTCTAGCAGAACAAGCATTGCCTAATTAGGCTGGTTGCATTTACATACCTTTACATACATAAAAATACAAACAGTCATAAGGAACAATAGGAGTGAGGGTCCTACTCACAAGAGCTTACAGTGTATGAGGGTGAAGGGGAAACAGTTAAGAGCTTAGAGGCTGTCATAGGCTTGCCTAAAGAGATGAGCGAAGAGAAGAGAGAAGGCATAGGCAGATAGCCATCGGGTTACTGGGCTATCAGGATCCTACTGCCTTATGCTATCTAGAAATGTAGAAGATAAAATTCTTGATTCTGAAGGTCCTAGTGGAAATGTATTGTGACCACTTTTTTTAAAATTGCTACCGATATATGCATTGAAAGATGCTTCTAGAGGCACATTTTATGTATATTCGCTGTATTTATTAAAAAAACTTAATAAAAATATAAATTGATATGTTATTTTTCATTTGGTTTTCATGCATTAAAAGCATAAAGTTTACAGCAAGTAGCCACCAATGGCACCAATCACATAAAGATCCTGAGCAGTGTATTTTCAATGACTTTTTCTTGGATCACTCTTTTGTAGACAAGCAGAACACAGCAACTGTTGCAAATGAATTTACAGATGGCAAAAATACAAATCTGGATTTACGTTATCCTTACGTATAACTACCACCAGCTTGTACTGAAATTGCTACATGCACATTTATCGAATATTATTATTAACCTTCTGTTCCTTCTTTTGAGATAAGATTATTTATTATCATTTATCTTCAGTATAAATAATTGGAAATGTACCGTATATATATATATATATACAATGGGTTCAATTTATTATCCTCACACCCCTGGTAAGAGGTACCCCAGAATTATTAAGAGGTTCTGGCCTAATTATAATTCTGTTATATCTGGGACATCCAGTGATCACAAGAACTGAAATATACATTATTTTAGTAAATCTGTCAGACCAAGACGTCCAACCCTAAATCCATGCTTTGTATGCTGAAAAAGTAAAGTAGAAGGAATCTATCCTATTATTTTTCTTCCTTGTATTTATAAATATATTGATGATTGCTTAGTTAAAATAAAAACATTGGGAGGATTTATCAAGGCTAGTTGTGACACACAAGTCTTGATAAAGTCACAATTCCTGGGTCACAAACAGGAATTTTTACTATATTCCTCCTTACACCTAGTGGGGTGGAGGGGCATGGAGTGGGCTAATGTGTAGGAGCCACAACCCACATCATCCTACTGTCTACGGACAGTTTTGTCTGGTGCAATTCTGCCTGGTATAAAACTGTCTTTTCACTCTTAGTATATCAACCTGTACTTATAAGCCTTTGGCCCTGACACATCCACTTTCTACTCTTTCTTAAAGAAAATCTACCATTTGATTTGATGCATTATGAAGCAAACTTACCTTGAGAATGCCGTAGCTACACTGATGCAGGATCATATCTTGGTTAATCCCTGAGTTGAGTGGTTTTGCTGAGAAAACAACTATAACATTCAGGACCTGGGAAAGCTGGGTCAGGCTGGCTTCCTAGAGAAACACATTAGACACGGAGCTTGTAATTACAAATGGAGGTTAGTTAAGAAATGACTAATCAACCTGAGCTGGATCACTCATACACAGCAGCTGGGTGATGGTGCAGCAATTGCAGGGATTACATCATCCTCTCCTGCAGTGAATAACTTACCTGCTAGGAGAAGTGCTGAACCAGCCATAGAAGCGACAGAGCTTCATTATCATAATGTTAGATCTGTTTTATCAGCAAAACCACTCAGCACAGGGATTAACCAAGATATGATCCTGAATCAGTGTAGCTACAGCATTCTCAAGGTATGTTTGCCTCATAATGCATAAAATCAAATGGTAGCACAGGCCAGCTTAACACTCACAGCCTTAAAGAGAACCTATCAACAGATATTGGCCAAATAAACCACTACCAGTATGTTTTCAAGCGGCTGTACAACTTGATCATGTTTCTTTCATGCTCAATGGCATCAACCAGAAAATCAACTTTGCAGTGGTTAGCCAGTTTTAAGGCATTTGAACACTTTATTAATCTTTATATCCGAAGTAGCTTCCCGTACCGTGGTCCACACTCGGCACACCATACGTGCGACCGTGCGTGCGCCTGAATAGGAAGTGGTAGCGCGCATGATGCGCTGAGTGTGGACTACAGTGTGGGGAAGCTACGGATATAAAGATTAATAAAGTGTTTAAATACCTTAAAACCGTTTAAGAATATAACGAAGATAAGCACCGGCACCAGCTCACCCTGAGCTAGTGCACGGCATTTGCTGCTTAGAAGCCCTATCCGAAGTGGTAGGTTTCCTTTTAAAGTCAGGGAAGCAGAGATTTTAACACTAAAGTAAAGCTCTCCCTGCCTCTGAAACCTCTTACCCGGTGATTGATATAATGCGCTGTACTTCAGTTAATCTAGTCAATAATGTCCCTGGACACAGAACCATAAATTACAGTGAAGGGGGCAATCTGAGGCAGGGTAAACTCTAATTCAGTGTTAAAATCTCCACCTTGACTTCATAAAGCTAATTAACATCTCATTGTCAGAAAGCTGACTTTCTGTATGATGCCACAGCACCAGGCCATGAAAGAAACATGACATAAAACTGCTCAGATGCTTGACCGCATACTGGTGGTGGTTTATTAGAAAAATTTCTTATGAAAGGTTCCCTTTAAGGAGCCTATAGACATTATATGAAAGCTATCAGAATCCACCTGTTTTTGAGGGTTGAACCTCCTAAATCTCTGCCAACATTAAATGTCAGAGGGGATACGAATCAGACAAGGGGGCAGATTTATCAAGCAGTCTGAAAGTCAGAATATTTCCAATTGCCCATGGCAACCAATCACAGCTCAGCTTTCATTTCACCAGTGCTCATGAATATTTTAAAGCTGAGCTGTGATTGGTTGCCATGGGCAATTGGAAATATTCTGACTTTCAGACTGCTTGATAAATCTGCCCCCTTATCTGATTCGTATCCCCTCTGACATTTAATGTATTAAAAATACAAAATATTCATGAGCACTGGTGAAATGAAAGCTGAGCTGTGATTGGTTGCCATGGGCAACTGGAAATATTCTGACTTTCAGACTGCTTGATAAATCTGCCCCAAGATGTTAAGCTGTTGCACATATGCACTTTTGTCCAGGCCAGTGCATGTGTTTGAGAAAGCTTCTTTCTATTCTCCCATTCACCCAATAGCTATCTTAGTTGTATAAGAGCTTTAGTGACATATGGACACAGAAAACGCTATCATGATCACGAAAAGGAAGTGGAATCCCATGACCCAGAACCAGATAGGATATATCAAGATTGGGGCCACTTGGGTGATTTAGTAATATATTTTAAAAACATTTCAGAATGCTTTTGTTAACAGAATGCTGGTGCTCATAAGGTAATATATATATATGCTATATATATATATATATATATATATATATATATACATATTTTTTATAAAAAATGCTTGTTAATAGGTGCTTATCACAGGCAAAACTCTGTTAATGGGCTATGTGGACTTAACAGGGCAATGATCTCTTCAGGGTTGCTGCCTTCCAGAGTGGGTGTATCCAGTGTGGTTACCAGCCTTGTGGAAGTCAGTAATAAAATACATGGAAGCTGCAGAGATAGCTCAGAGATCAATGAAAGGGTCTAAATTTTATTAATATACCTCAAAATCAATATGTCACTTTGTGAAATAAGCTGTTCGGCCACAAATGTTGGCCAAAATGTATGAGTCAGTTGGCTGAACCTAACCATCTCTAGTCATGATTTTATATGGCTTTTTGAACTTCTCTTTCTTTTTGTGTTCAATACATTTTACCTGTGTCATTTTTCATTATTACACTTAAAGGTATTCCAGGAATAAGCATAATTCATATACAAATGGGTCCTCAAAATATAAACTAATATGTAATTAATTGTTATTAAAAATGTTTTCTCCCCTTAGCAGAAAATGCTGTTTACATACACTGTAATGAAGAATTACAATGCAGAAGATGGCCGCTGGTCACATGTCCACATCACATGTCCTGCACTTTCCTGGGCAGGTCATGTGATAACCAGTACGTTTGGCTGTAGCTGGTTGGTTGCAGTGCAATCCAGTATGGCCAGTGTTGTGGTGAGACGTCATCTCAGTGAGGTAATGTACAGTGATGGCAGTTACACATCATTACTATAGTAACAGAGCAAGAAAGTCTGTTAGATCATCACTGGGAGCAGAGAATAAGAGGGAGGAGCTGTTACTCAGAACTAAAGGATCATGGGACTTGTAGTTTCCTGTGGTGGCCATCTTGGTGATCATTTTGCATACTTTAGAGTGGTCATTCATTTTTTAAGTCATAAAATCAAACTATTTAAGCTCCACTTTGTGACTAATGACATCGAGTTTTGTTGTATTCATTTATTTATATCATCATGTGTTTTTGTCAGACGTTCATATTCCCAGAATATCCCTTAAACTTAATGTATGGATATAAGTAACAGAAAGTTCAAGGCAGTACTGTGTGGTGAAAACTCTCCTTGAGAGGGGTGCAAGGCCCACAGGTCCAGGCAGGGCCTACAAACGATATATAAGAAATCAGGCAGCACTCCAATTTTGTGTATCAATGGTGACGTTTATTCAAGTGTGGCAACCTTTTCGGTGTGAATACCTTTGTCAAGCAATTAATGTATGGATATCTATGGTATGATTTCTTTGCCAGTATGGATTGGATGGGTTGCTACCGACATCTGCTGATAATTTCATGTCAATAACCTCTGTAGAAATATAGTTACTTGGAAATGTGTCCAATACGTATTTACTTGTTGTATACAAAATCCCTCATAAAGGAGGAGAAATATTAGGATACTACACTCCTATTTGCTTCACCGCTACACCTGCTGTATGTATATATAAGTGCATTCAATATTAACATTCTGCAAACTAAACGGTAGACCACAGGGACTTCGTCACCAGTCTTTAATTCACAATACAACATCATCCTGACCTTTGAAATGTTTTCTTTCCTAGGTTTTAAATACGACTGACAGATCATGCAGTGCCTGTACTTGTAATATATACTAGGAAAGACTTGTGTCACGGAGAAGAGCTCTCAGCAAGACTAAAAATGTCATTCTTGTTTTCCTACACAGCTCTCCCGTTTAACAGTGTGCAGCGTGGAGCCCCAGAGCAGAGGTTGCTATGCGACAGTCATGTGACACGGCAGGGCACGGTTCCCATTACACAACACGAGAAAGTGAGATGGACGCCAGGAACAGAATTTGGTGTCTATGTCATTTGGGAGCTAGTCATCCGAACACAAAACAAGCTATATACACTGTCAAGACTTGCAAATCAAAACAAGTAATCGTACTACATTCAGGCCTTCTAAAATGTGAAAAACATTTGAGTAATGTAGCGTCATGAAAATAAAAGGTTCTCTGACAGAAATCAGCATTGTGCATCAGATAAATTGCACCCAAAATATTTTACCATTATTTTTATGGATCTACATTTTTGATTACATCATTAGAATGCACCAAGTCTAAACTAAGAAGCTTATAGAAATCAAGTAGAGACTGCCACATACATATAAACAAAGTTTGCACTTGAACATATATATATGAATTTGTATGTAAATCAGAACTGTATAGTTTATAACTGTAATCCCAGCCAGAATGTTTTTGGTCTCCGTGACAATTGGATTTTAAAAATGTTGGGTTGTCATAAGAACCAGAATTATCAATAAAGCTTCACTGCAGACACCTTTTATATCTCCTACAGCTAATTTTTATAGCCTACAGCTAAAGTACAGTAAATTACCACCATCCAGGGGTCCATTTGTAACTAGGGGTTGTCTATATGTATGTATGTATATATATATATATATATATATAATGTTCATATGCTGCATCGATTGGCAACTAAGAAACTTATAGCATTAATGCTGGCAATCCCAGATAGGGAAAGTAGGAAAAACACTTTTACAAAATTTCATTTTTAGAAGGTATTAAGGAAGTAAACACAACCCATAGTTTGCTGCTCAGTTTCCCTATAATTCAATAATATCCCACATATGATCACAAACTGCTGTATGGGCGCACAAATGTGGCTCAGAAGGAAAGGAGAGTCTATTGGCAGATTTTGCTAGAAGAGATTTCAAGTGCTATGTCCCAATTGCTGAACCCCTAAGATTGTAGGGCAGTAAAAAACCTCAAAAGAGTGGACCTATTTTAAAAACTAGACCCCTCAAGGATTGCAGTAACACTATATACCCCGTTGTTTAACCTTTATTAGCTTTTTTGGGTGGGGGATACAAAAAAAAATATTCTGTAATTGATTTTGACTTTTTTTGTGTTTTATATACCAAATAGCATAGCTAACATATTACTCATATTCTATGGGTGCATACGATTATGGCAATATCCTATTTATATTGCTTTTTTTGTTTGACTTGTTCTACAGAATAAAACCTCATTTGAAGAGAAGAATCGTGCAGGGGTAAATGTGACTTTTTGATAACTTTTTATGGTATTTTTTTGTTTGGCTGGATGCGCAAAAGTCATAATTTTTGCTGAGTTTTTAATTATTTTTTAAGGCGTTCACCATATGAGTTCAGTAATAATATATTTTATTGTATGGGTTGTTATGGACGTGGCGATACCTAATATGTGTGTTAGGATCAGTGGATCCTCTGGACCACCGTGGGAGATGTAACTAGCCAACACCCGGAACCGGAGCCCAGCGGCACCTGGTATTCACCAGAGCCCGCCGCAAAGCGGGTTGGACTTGCTGCGGCAGGATACCACTAGGTCGTTCCCAGGTGTGACTAGCCCACGGTGGCAGCCGAGGTCGAGGTACCTTAGCGGATGACAGCTCGTAGTCGGGTCCAGGCACAGGGTCAGGGCAGGCGGCAGAGATGCAACGTCAGGTCCAAGTCCGGGGTCAGCAACGGGAGGTCCAGGCAGGTGGGAACGGGAACACAGGCACACGGAACACAGCAACACGGAGGAACTCAGGTAACACAGGACTCAGGAGCGGGAACACAGGAATACACAGGAACGCAGGGATACACAGGAACGCAGGAATACACAGGAACGCAGGAATACTCGCTTGGAAGCTTTCTCTAAGGCTATGAGGCACAAAGATCCGGCAGGGGACACAGGAAGAGGCAGGATTCTTAAAGGTGAGGTTCAGCCAGTGCACCAATTAGCGGTGCGCTGGCCCTTTAAATTTTCGGCAGGAGCCGCGCGCGCGCCCTAGGAGGCGGGGACGCGCGCGCACAGCAGTCCGGGGAAGAGCTGGAGCCGGGAGAGGTGAGTCCAGCGACGGGCCTGCAGCGGGGGCAAACGGGGGTGCACGGATGCGCCCGCGATCCGAGACAGGGATCGCGGGAGCACCCGTGACAGTACCCCCCCCCTTCGGCCTCCCTCTCTTCTTGGGCCTGAGAAAACGTTGGAGCAGGCTCTTGTCCAAGATGTTATCCTCTGGCTCCCAAGATCTCTCCTCAGGACCAAATCCCTTCCAGTC
Source organism: Engystomops pustulosus (assembly GCF_040894005.1). Classification (NCBI taxonomy): domain Eukaryota; kingdom Metazoa; phylum Chordata; class Amphibia; order Anura; family Leptodactylidae; genus Engystomops; species Engystomops pustulosus. Next base: position 59,500,049 of record NC_092412.1, on the reverse strand, counting down.
TACCAGAAACAACCGCCTACCTCTCACTGTCTTAGTATCCAGGATCTCCTTCACCTCGAAGACATCAGTAGAGTCTGCTTGTGGGGCCGGAGGGAGAGGAACTTGTTGGGTGAAGCGGTTTAAGATGACTGGCTTGAGGAGGGAAACGTGGAAGGAGTTGGGTATGCGCATGCTAGGAGGTAGACGCAATTTGTAGGCTACCGGGTTGATGCGACTGAGGATTTCAAATGGACCCAAGAACCGGGGTCCCAATTTGTAGCCAGGGATCTTCAGTCGGACGTACCTGGAGGATAACCAGACCCTGTCACCAGGAGCTAAGACAGGAAAAGGCCGACGTTTCTTGTCCGCTTGATGCTTGGTCTTGGCAGAGGTTTGGAGCAATGAGGTACGGACTTGTTCCCAGATGGCTTTTAGATCCTGTACCAAGTCCTCCACAGCAGGAACATCTGCAGACACAGGTAACGGAAGAGGAGGCCGTGGGTGCAGTCCGTAATTAATAAAGAAGGGAGCAGAACCAGCAGAAGTGGAGTCCAGGGAATTGTAGGAAAACTCCGCCCATGGTAAGAGAGAAGCCCAGTCATCCTGACGAGCGGACACAAAGTGGCGGAGATAGCATCCCAAAGTCTGATTCACCCTCTCTACTTGGCCGTTGGACTGAGGATGATAGGCAGAGGAAAAGTCCAATTTCACTTGCAGCTGATTGCACAGAGATCTCCAGAACTTGGACACGAACTGAACACCTCGATCAGAAACGATGTGCCGGGGAAGACCATGAAGCCGGAAGATGTGCTGGAAGAAGAGACTGGCAAGACGTGGGGCAGAAGGCAAACCTGGTAGAGGGACAAAATGGGACATCTTAGAGAAGCGGTCTGTTACCACCCAGATAACGGTATTGCCAGATGATGGCGGCAGATCAGTAATGAAGTCCATAGCCACGTGAGACCACGGGCAGGTAGGCACGGGTAACGGCAACAGAAGACCAGCTGGTTTTTGTCGTGAGGGCTTATTGCGAGCACAAGAGGCACAAGACCGCACAAAATCCCGAACATCCTTGACCAAATCAGGCCACCAATAGAAACGGGAAATCAGGGCCACAGAGCGCTGCACCCCAGGGTGCCCAGCCACTCGAGAAGAATGTCCCCAGGTCAGGATCCTCTTTCGAAGTCCAGGTCGTACATAAGTCTTGCCGGGAGGTAACTGCCGAAGGTCCACCGGCGCTGCCAGCACAAGCCGCTCTGGAGGAATGATGTGTCTCGGAGCATAGTCCTCCCCCATAACATCGGAAGCACGTGACAGGGCGTCAGCCTTGATGTTTTTCTCGGCTGGGCGAAAATGGATCTGGAAGTCAAAACGGGAAAAGAATAAGGACCACCGGGCTTGACGTGGGTTCAACCGTTGAGCAGTCTGCAGGTACTGAAGGTTCTTGTGGTCCGTGAAAATACTGACTGGAAATCGAGCTCCCTCCAGTAGATGACGCCATTCCTCCAAGGCAAGCTTGATAGCCAGAAGCTCACGATCCCCTATAGAATAATTTCTCTCTGCGGAGGAAAATGTTTTGGAGAAGAAGCCACAGGAGAGAGTTCGGCCCCTAGGCCCCTTCTGGGTAAGAACCGCTCCAGCTCCTACGGAAGAGGCATCGACTTCCAGAAAGAATGGCTTCTCGGTATCAGGTCTGGTAAGAACAGATGCAGAGGAAAACGCCGTCTTTAATCTCGTGAAGGCCTCCTCAGCCGCAGGGGGCCAGAGACGAGAATTGACACCTTTCTTTGTTAGCGCCACCAGTGGAGCTACCAGGGAAGAAAAATGTGGAATGAATTGCCTATAATAATTGGCAAAGCCCAGGAATCTTTGGATAGCACGCAGTCCCACTGGGCGTGGCCACTGAAGAACTGCAGATAGTTTAGCAGGATCCATCTGCAGGCCTCTGTCGGAAATAATGTAGCCAAGAAATGGAAGGCTCCTTTGATGAAAGTGGCATTTTTCCAGTTTGGCATAGAGATGGTTAGTCCTGAGGCGACCGAGCACTTGCCGTACATGGGACTGATGGGACTCGAGATCAGCAGAAAACACGAGGATGTCATCCAGGTAAACCACAACACAGCTGTACAATAAGTCCCTGAAGATATCATTAACGAATTCCTGGAAAACGGCTGGTGCATTGCAAAGTCCAAAGGGCATAACTAAATATTCAAAATGCCCATCACGGGTGTTAAAGGCAGTCTTCCACTCGTCACCCTTCCTGATGCGAATGAGATTGTAGGCACCACGAAGATCCAACTTGGTAAAGACTCTCGCGCCCCGTAGACGATCAAACAACTCCGTGATCAGCGGCAAGGGGTAGCGATTCTTAACGGTGACTTTGTTAAGACCGCGATAGTCAATACAGGGGCGAAGAGAGCCATCTTTCTTGGTGACAAAAAAGAAACCTGCGCCAGCTGGAGAGGAGGATTTACGTATGAAACCTCTTTGCAGATTTTCCTTAATATATTCAGACATGGCGGCTGTTTCGGGTACCGAGAGCGGGTACACCCGACCCCGTGGAGGAGAAGAGCCGGGCAGCAAGTCGATGGGGCAATCATAGGGACGATGTGGAGGAAGAGTCTCTGCCTGTTTCTTGGAGAACACATCTGCGAAATCCAAGTATGGAGCGGGAAGCCCCTCCAGGGGCTTGGGAGGCAAGGTGGAAGTCCAGACAGAGAGCGGACGAGGGACATCCATACAATGAGAAGAACAAGCCGGGCCCCAACGGAGAATCTCCCCAGAGGACCAGTCCAGCACAGGGGCATGTTGCTGCAACCAGGGGAGACCCAACAGGAGGGTGGAAGTGCTTTGGGGCAGTACAAAAAAAGAAAGTCTTTCTTTATGCAAGGCTCCAACTTGCAGAAGCAGGGGTTCCGTGCGAAACCGGATGGGCACGGAAAGGATCTGGCCACTGACTGAGGCAATGGACAATGGTTTCTCAAGACGAACCACTGGGAAGTGATGCCGGGAGACCAGGGCTGCGTCCATAAAGTTCGCTGTAGAGCCTGAATCCAGGAAAGCAGAAACTTGAATCTGGGTGCCGGTGTCTACGCTGAGGAGCACAGGAATAATCAGACGTGGAGAAGCTTTGCATACACCTAGGGACGCCTCTCCCAAGAGCCCTAGGTGCTGGCGTTTCCCGGACGTGGGGGACGAACAGGACAAGTCCCGATGAAGTGCCCTGGACTGGCACAATACAGACAAAGGTTCTCCTGTCGTCTTCTGGAACGCTCTTGCAGAGAGAGCCGGATTCTGTCCACCTGCATGGGTTCCTCAGCAGACGACACAGGCGGAGGCTGGAGCGGTCTTTGGAAGGCAGGTGCGAGGCGAGGAAAACGTCTTACCTGAGCTTGAGGATGCTCAGAGCGAAGTTCCTCGGCGCGTTCCTTAAACCGGACATCTATCCGAGTGGCCAGTGAGATGAGACCACCCAGAGTTGACGGTAGATCCCGAGCCGCCAGCGCATCTTTGACCTGCGGCGAGAGTCCTTTTTTAAAGGTGGCGATGAGAGCTGCATCGTTCCAGGCAAGTTCAGAGGCCAGGGTGCGGAACTGAACAGCATACTCTCCCACAGATGAGTTGCCTTGGCGCAGATTCAACAACGCAGTCTCGGCAGAAGAAGCCCGTGCTGGTTCCTCAAAAACGGCCCGGAACTCCGCCAGAAAAGCCGCAAGAGTAGTCGTGACGGGGTCGCCTCTGTCCCAAAGAGGAGTGGCCCAGGCCAGGGCCTTCCCAGAGAGAAGACTGACGAAAAATGCCACCTTGGAACGCTCCGTGACAAATTGCGAAGGCATAAGTTCTATTTGTAGGGAGCACTGAGTAATAAAACCCCTGCACTGTTTGGGGTCTCCGTCAAATTTGCTGGGCATAGACAGCCGTAGTCGTGGTTCAGCAACAGGAAGGCAGACCGGGGTTGCAGGAGCCACGGGAGCAGACACGGGAACCTGTTGCTGTTGCTGGGTGGCTAGTAGTTGTTGCAGCATAGTGGTAACTTGATCCAGCTGTTCGCGTTGAGCGGCAATCTCCCGGGATTGCTGGACCACTATGGCGGCAAAGTTTGGTCGAGTGGGAAGCGGAACCTCGGCGGGATCCATGGCCGGATCTTACTGTTAGGATCAGTGGATCCTCTGGACCACCGTGGGAGATGTAACTAGCCAACACCCGGAACCGGAGCCCAGCGGCACCTGGTATTCACCAGAGCCCGCCGCAAAGCGGGTTGGACTTGCTGCGGCAGGATACCACTAGGTCGTTCCCAGGTGTGACTAGCCCACGGTGGCAGCCGAGGTCGAGGTACCTTAGCGGATGACAGCTCGTAGTCGGGTCCAGGCACAGGGTCAGGGCAGGCGGCAGAGATGCAACGTCAGGTCCAAGTCCGGGGTCAGCAACGGGAGGTCCAGGCAGGTGGGAACGGGAACACAGGCACACGGAACACAGCAACACGGAGGAACTCAGGTAACACAGGACTCAGGAGCGGGAACACAGGAATACACAGGAACGCAGGGATACACAGGAACGCAGGAATACACAGGAACGCAGGAATACTCGCTTGGAAGCTTTCTCTAAGGCTATGAGGCACAAAGATCCGGCAGGGGACACAGGAAGAGGCAGGATTCTTAAAGGTGAGGTTCAGCCAGTGCACCAATTAGCGGTGCGCTGGCCCTTTAAATTTTCGGCAGGAGCCGCGCGCGCGCCCTAGGAGGCGGGGACGCGCGCGCACAGCAGTCCGGGGAAGAGCTGGAGCCGGGAGAGGTGAGTCCAGCGACGGGCCTGCAGCGGGGGCAAACGGGGGTGCACGGATGCGCCCGCGATCCGAGACAGGGATCGCGGGAGCACCCGTGACAATGTGTGGTGAATTTTACCTATTGTGTTTGGGAATTTTAGACTATATGAGGCAATTAGGAGACTTTTATTGTGTATTAAATTTTATTTTTATTAAACTTTTTTTTTTTACTTTGTTTTACACCCTCTGGGACTAGAACAAGTGATCATTTGATCAATTAATACTGTTGTGTGGCAGTGTATTAGAAGAGTCAGCATTTACATAGGCTGACACTGGCATTGCTAGGTCCTGCCAGAGTCAAAACCCAGCAGGCAGTCAAGCAAGACAGCCCTGGGGTCCTTCATTGAATCTCAGGGTTGCTGTGGAGACGATTGGCACCCCTGTAACTGGCATGGAGAGCGGGTGACCGTGGCACCTATAGGTTAAAAAGCCAACTATCCGAATCCCAGTTGTTCATGCAAAGGCTTTCCTGACACATACAGCTGACCTCCTGCACAGATCACACGGGTTCTGCTTCTGAGCCCATGCGATCTCCGTCACCTTGGGGAACGCCATGGTGTGCGAAATACAAGCCCACCATGGCTTTCCCCAACGTCATGGTGCTGTTTAATAAATACCTATTATACATAAAAAAAAGTTTGCATAAATACAAGCACATGTATGTGTTGTGTAAATTATTGGAATTGATTGTGGGAATCAATATTATTATATACACAACCCTATTTAATTTATTCAACAGATTTTCAACCATGAAAATTTTGCAAATGAATTTACCCTTACCGTTACAGTGCAGGTGCATTAACATTGCATAACCAGAAGTGAAGATGCAGCAGCCATCGCAATGGACGAGGAATCTCCCTGGGTAGCATAAACAGACCACTTTGGTACAATTACTTGCACATGTTAAAGTAAGTCCCCTGACCCCTGTCTTATGCTTGCACAGCTCTCTCCATTCACATCTGTAGGAAAACACAGAATAGCTGAATTCAGGTACATAGCTATTCTCGGATCTCCTATAAAAATAAATAGAGCTATCCGGAAATGTGCAGTCATCTCACCTGTCGCTGTGGTGTTAAGACAGGACCCCTCTTGTCATGAAAGATATTCCCCTTCAATTATGAGCATGAAATCATGCAAACCATATAACCATAAATCATTGTAGGAGTCTTTACAAAGTTTCCAATAATATAGGATAAATACGGTGTGCGATTATGCTGCCAATAATTAGTAGGATAATATAGTGATGATAAATATATCATTTTGAGACCATCCTTCCCTCTGTGGATATAATCTCTCTAAAGCAGGGGTCAGGAACCTTTTTGGCTGAGAGAGCCATAAGCGGCAAATATTTAAAAATATAATTCTGCGAGAGCCGTACAATATGTTTAAAGGGACACTGACAGAACAATTGCTCCAGTAATCATTAGGACAACAAGGAGTGTTCCTCCCTGCTGTACTAAGCCACAACTGGAGCAAAACAATGGTAATTCACTTTAAAATAAAAAATAGATAATTTACATTCGTGCTTGTGATGCATGACATCTCGTCCAGCAGTCTTCCTACTTCTGCGCACGCCTGAAAGCTGCATCTCTCATCAGGTGGGAAGAAGCCAGATCCAGTCCATTAAAAAGAAGAAGCCAGAGTCCTGGAAGAGTTGTCAAGCATCACAGGCTCCAATGTAAATTATCTAGTTTTTTATTTTACAGGGAAATACCATTGTTTTTGTCCAGTGGTGGCTTAGCACAGAAGGGAGGAACACTGTTACGCACAAGCCTCAGCTGCTGCAGAACCTCCTTATACATGCAAAGACGGCAGGATTAAGACCTGTCATCTTTGCATCCCACACAGTCCCTTACGATGGACAGTGGCGAGATAAGTACCATTCACCCCACTGTTATCAGATGTTATCACCCCACTGCAAAATTCACATGTGCATGTGGCCTAATACTGCACACACATAAACACACAGTACAATACATGTCACACCGCACACACATAAACACACAGTACAATACATGTCACACCGCACACACATAAACACACACACACAGTACAATACATGTGACACACTGACACTGCACACACACACACACACACACAGTACAATACATGTCACACACCACACTGCACACACATAAACACACAGTACAATACATGTCACACACTGACACTGCACACACACACAGTACAATACATGTCACACACTGACACTGCACACACACACACAGTACAATACATGTCACACACTGACACTGCACACACACACAGTACAATACATGTCACACACCACACTGCACACACATAAACACACAGTACAATACATGTCACACACTGACACTGCACACACACACAGTACAATACATGTCACACACTGACACTGCACACACACACACACACACACAGTACAATACATGTCACACACCACACTGCACACACACACAGTACAATACATTGCACACACTGACACTGCACACACACACAGTACAATACATGTCACACACTGACACTGCACACACACACAGTACATGTCACACACTGACACTGCACACACACAGTACAATACATGTCACACACTGACACTGCACACACACACACACACACAGTACAATACATGTCACACACTGACACTGCACACACACACACACACAGTACAATACATGTCACACACCACACTGCACACACACACAGTACAATACATGTCACACACCACACTGCACACACACACAGTACAATACATGTCACACACCACACTGCACACACACAGTACAATACATGTCACACACCACACTGCACACACACACAGTACAATACATGTCACACACTGACACTGCACACACACACAGTACAATACATGTCACACACTGACACTGCACACACACACAGTACAATACATGTCACACACTGACACTGCACACACACACAGTACATGTCACACACTGACACTGCACACACACACACAGTACAATACACGTCACACACTGACACTGCACACACACACACACAGTACAATACATGTCACACACTGACACTGCACACACACACACACACAGTACAATACATGTCACACACTGACACTGCACACACACACACACAGTACAATACATGTCACACACCACACTGCACACACACACAGTACAATACATGTCACACACCACACTGCACACACACACAGTACAATACATGTCACACACCACACTGCACACACACACAGTACAATACATGTCACACACCACACTGCACACACACACACAGTACAATACATGTCACACACCACACTGCACACACACACACAGTACAATACATGTCACACACCACACTGCACACACACACACAGTACAATACATGTCACACACTGTACACACACACAGTACAATACATGTCACACACTGACACTGCACACACACACAGTACAATACATGTCACACACCACACTGCACACACACACACAGTACAATACATGTCACACACTGTACACACACACAGTACAATACATGTCACACACTGACACTGCACACACACACAGCACAATACACACTGACAGTTACTTCTACACACTTACATCTTCTGAATAGATCCCAAATCCCCCAGGATATCAGTGCAGGGGTCTGTACAGAGGCTGCACAGGAAGCTCAGTGTCTGCTCTCTGAGCTGGATCCCGGCAGACATGAGCTGCAGCCCCTCCCCCCTCCTCACACAGTCGGCTGCTGCTGCAGAAGGGGGTGAGGGACAGCTCCAGCAGCGCGAGGCTCAATCCCGGCAGACCTCGTGGTCATGTGACCGGAGCAACAACGGTATGTACACAATTACTGGCTCCGGTCACATGACCATCCTTGGGGCGTAAGTGTCTGCCGGGACTGAGGGAGGAGAGAAGCCCCAAGCTCATATATACACTCGGGGCTTTTTTAAATGAGTAGATTTTTCGAACGTGATCTATGGATGCGGCCCTGGCCGCGAGCCAGATGCGGCCATCAAAAGAGCCACATCTGGCTCGCGAGCCATAGGTTCCCGACCCCTGCTCTAAAGGGAACCTGTCAATCTGTGAAGTATTTTAGTTTAGTGTCCCAAATCTCCCTATATCATCTTGGTTCATGGCCACTATTAAAAAAAAAAATTAAACTTACCTAAACTTACCTAAAGATGATTCTGATAAGATGTAACATACTAAACCATGGTGCTGCCAGAGCCAAGGGACCTTTGGTACATGTGTAGGGTAGCTAGGGTGCAGGCCTGGCATTAGGAGGTGGCAAAATGGGCATTTTCCCAGGGCCCCCTGTGGAAAGAGGATGTATTGCTCTTTTAATACCCCTTGGTTGATAGTTACTGTATCTATCTCCTATAAATTGCCTATTTCCTATCTGTCCATTTATCTATCTGGCTTTTTGTCTATCTATTTATGTATGTTTCTTCTATCGACCTATTTATTTCCTGTCTATTACTGTATCTATCCATCTATCAGTCTTTTATCTCTTTTACTGTATCTATCCACAGTATCTCTTATATCTAAAGTACTTGTGCAGGGCTAAAGGAGCCTCTTACTGAATATGTTCATTAAATAGCAAAAATTATAAAAAAAAACAGTGCAGCACACTTCCATACCACAGGAGCTAACACCACAGTCCGAGATCGATCCAACAAGTCCCACTTTAAACAATAAAGAAAGGAGTATAAAAAAAACTCTGACCGGAGCTCCCAATGAATCCAATACGGCTGTTGTTCAAAATTCCTTCAAAGATCTTCAATTATATTCTACCGATGAGGAAAGTTTTGCAACAAGATGTAGGTCACTATTCAGAACGTCCTTAAGGTGCAGTTTTCTCCTTAAACTCACTCAACAGTGTGGTAGCAAAAACTAAAAGAGAAAGTAGGCACCAAATCGCATAGTACATTCTTAAAACCTTGGATTTTATTCCAGCTCCACTCGCTCGCCCGACCCTGGGTTTCGCCGTTCTCAGCTTCTTCCGGGGCGGGTGCACCTTAAGGACGTTCATTAAATAGTTTTATTTTGGGGCCCAACTTTGTCTAAAATCGGCCCTGCTGGGGTATATTAGTAAGTTTTTGTTTTTTTTGTTAGGGGTCAGAACAAAAATGATATAGGATGATTTGGGATGCTAAATCGCCAGTCCATATGAACCAGTGTGTGGTTTAGTGTCTCCAATCTCTTACAGAGGAGTCCTGTAATGCCAATCAAAGTACATGTGGTATAAGTGCACTGCTATGGTCCCATACCTTGTGTCTCCATCTACCCTTGCATAAAGGGTCCTCTTTCTACTTGTGTCCTGATCACTGTAGTTATGGTATTTGTACATACAATTGTTCTTGTCTTAATTTAATGTATGTGAACTCCTTATTGATTGTACAGCACCATGGAATCAATGGTGCTCTATAAATAAATAATAATAAATTGTATTAATAGGCACCATGTCAATCACAGGAAAAATGAGCACAGCAGTGCTGAACAAGGCTCGACTATCTCACTTTTAACCCAGCTCAAAGTCAAAATAAGGAGAATATCAAATAAAAATTTTTTAAATATATTTTTAAAAGCTAACATAACAAAAAATAACAAAAGGTAGACAAAAGAAAACTACATTACTGAAACACCACAGCATAAATAGATATAATGACACTGCACAGACTCCAATTTTACGCCATGCCTCAAGAGCTTTACATACTTACAACATCATTCCCCTGTCCACTATTAGCTGGTGATGAAACTTGATCACTAGATCAATGATTAAGTCAAACACCTCTCAGAGCCATCCCCAGTGAACCTAACTATATATCATAAACCAAGTCGCCATAAAGTGGGGGAATACCAGGGGTATAGTTTATTACTTAAGAATGACCAGAGTATATATGTAGCAGTGGAAGTTATACAGCCAGAAAAAAATTAAAATAAATTAATAGATAAAAACAATAAATAGATAAAACTAATAATAAAAAAAGAAAAGATTAAATAAAACAAATAAAGATGATGTCAAAAACAGTATGTGCCATACTATCCATCAGGAGTTCATCAAAAATCTACAAAACAAATTGTACACAAACAAAATGTAAACCAATTTTATAAAAAAGCTTATATCAAACGGGATATCTATCCATTTAGAACGAATCTTCTCTTCATTAACACGTCAACATCAATCTAAAACATTATAAATTGCATGGACTAAAATGTGTAATCCATAATTTCCCCTTTATTTTCATCCCCCCACCCACAAGACAGTCCTGTGAGAATCTATAACACACTGACGCCATGTGAGCCCCATTCTCCAAGAGTCAAACGTTAATATAGCATCAAGCAGCAGTTTGTCTCCTAAATAGGGAAGCGATAACAAGAGATTGAGTTACATTAACACTCACTTACTTGGGCCTCTTGCAAGCTAGAACAGCTCAAATTTACAGATTATGCAGGGTACGTCTTACAGAAGAGAAAGAATGCACTTACATACACAATGAACGTGTTTGCTTTGTGAATGAGAAAGAAAGTTAATAACAATCATTTATAAATAAATGTGACCGGTAACAATGAACAATAGTACCATAATCATCCGATCTGGTCAATTCAAGGCTCTTCTTTGTTTAATTCTTAATGGAAATCCACATAGAAATCAAACTTGATAAGCCAGGGACACTTACTCGTAGATCCAGGCACTGTGACTGTGGTAATCTTCTTATATTTGTTATCCATTGCCTCCTTCCTTCTAAAATCAACTTTTACAATTATACAAATGAGCCAGGGCTCTGGAGGTTTTAAAAGAGCCCCTACGTGTTGTAGCTTCACAGGCAGTTAGAGTGTCTCCCCTCCCTCTGCCTGAAGTAATCTCAAGGCAACAATTGGGATGAGGCTAGAGGGAAGTGGGGGATTTGAGTAGTATAAGGCCTCCCCTCCCCCTGGCCATATTTATCACAGAAGCCTCTAAATATATGCTTTTATAGGCATATAGCGGCACAGGCCCGGATTAAGGTAGGTGGAGGCTTCTAGGCGCAAAATCTGGTTGGAGCCCCACTGAATGTAACCCAGACAGTGGAACACATTACTATTCTAAATTATCATTAATATTCTAAACTTTATCCTACTTACATGTTAGCCTAGCTGCCATTGTTGCAAATGAGTCACTGCTCGGAGCAAGGCGAACATGCAGTGTAGTGGCACCTGTGCATCACTGCCAGAGACAGACATTTCTGGTGCTAGCCCCCTTATAAGAAAAGTGGTAGGGGCCCTGGGGAGCACGCCCCTGGAGCTCTTCCTGTGATCCGGCCCTTGATTGGCATATGTAACAGCATACTTTATTGTTGTGTTTTATTCTATAGAAATATGTAGCAGACTTTGCTACAAAAAAGGTATGTCAATGCATGTTTACCAAAAACAAAGGCCTATGGATATCGTCTGCATGTGCATTGGAAGATTTCCTGGTGTATACATAAATGTGACAAAACTAAAGTTTGGACAGATCCTAATTGTACAATTAATTTCTTGAATAGTAGTACAATGATATCCTTCAGCAATGCCCTAATGGAATCCCACTGTCTATGATTCTAAAAGCGATGGGAAGTACAATTTAGTTGCATGTCCTGGAATATGTGTCTGGAATGTAAGCATTGCGGTGTAGAAAAACATAAATGCATTTTTTCTTTTTTCTCTTCCCCTTCTCATTAGTATAAGGATAATAAATTGCTTGCTATGTGATACTCTAAGAAAAAAAGCTAGTTTTCACATGTTACTTGCTCTACGGATGCACTTCACGAAACTGTTTGGACTTGTCATCTGGTGGCTGGGACAGGTGGCATCTACATGATTAATGTGAACACTACACGTTTTCATTGTGTCCTGTTATTTTGAACCAGAGACCGCGGTCAGTAATGAAGTGTTATTTCTTTTAAGCTCATGTAATTGAAATTGTGTGCTACAAACAAAAACACAAATGTAGAAATTTGCAGTGGCTGAAAGGGCTTTTTATTGTGTGCTCCCTTTGGCAGGATACACTCTTCTTTTAGCTTCTTATGCCCTTGTTTTTAAGAAAAAAGGCTTTAAAAATTATACAAATGAGCCTGAGTTGCTCCAGGTTACATTAACACCTATGGAGCCAGAAGCCCATCAGGATCATTTGCATATTTTTAAAGCCCTTTTTAGTAAAAACAAGGGCAAAAGAAGCTATGAGAGTGTATCTTGTCAGAGGTGGCCCTGCCAAGCATGTAAAGTAAGTGTGCTGGGATTATAGTCCTTGACCCTGTTGGTGGCTTCCTTTAATGACGAAGCATTTTTGGCAAGTTTTCGTACTTAGGATGGCATATCAATGCAAGCTGTGGCAAGAAGGTTTGGCATCTGTTTGGTAGTTTCCAGAGCCTGGATGTGCTACCAGGAGACAGGCGAGCATAGCTATGGACTGGCCCTCTCATTCCCCAAACCTGAATCTGATTGAATACATCTGGGACATCATGTCTTGCTGCATTCACCAACGTCACGTTGCACCAGACTGTTGGCAGAGTTGGCGGAAACTTTAGTCCAGGTCCGGGCGGTGATCCCTCAGGAGACCATCCGCAACCTCATCAGGAGCATGTAGTGTGCGTTATAGTAAGGACATACAGGCGCGTGGAGGCCACACACAATACTGAGCCTCATTTTGTTTTATGGACATTACATCAAAGTTGGATCAGCCTGTGAAGATGGATAGATACAGGTACAATGTTTTGGAAATTTTAGAAACTGAGATTTGGAAACCAATTAAAGGTGATCCCCAATGACCACATAAAATGTTATGGTGGAGATATGGAAATAATTAAAGTCCCAAGCCTATAATGATGGCTTTAATGTTATTACACCAATCTGGGGCAATAAGAAATTGTTGGTACCAGATGTTGATTGCAGATATTGGATGGAGAAAGATATTAAATATATTTTTCAATTGGGTAATGGGAGCATATTTAAATCATTCCAAGAGTTGCAGAAAGAATTTTGTTTGCCTGGGTTCTGCTATGTCTCCTATTTACAGCTGTTCCACTGGTGGAAATCACTGGAGAAGTTTAATATGTCGGGCTACAGTTTGGACTCTTGGTACTAAATTGAAAAGTAAAAGATTGCTTCGATTTTGGTTAAAGAAAGAACATAGTGATAATGTAAAGAGAATAGGAGATAAATGGACTGGCGAGGTGAGGGTAATACATGAGTATTTATGTGGAAATATTTTGTTAGATACGATTGTTGTAGCAAAGATCCCCAGTTCTGGGAAATGGTGGTAGAAAATATGGGAAGGCTTCTTCAGATGGCCATACAACTTACAATACAGGCACGCATTTTTGGCTTGTTTAAGGGAAGTAGAGGGGACCAATTGGCAAAAAAAACTCCTGGTTTTGGCAAAATTTTGTACATTATAGGAGTATATTGGGGCATTCTCCCCAGGCTCTCTGGCTGCCTCTGACAGCTGAAGACACTGTCCTGTTCCTGCAGTTAGTGTGGGCGCTGGAAAAAATGCAGTTATGTAAAAAAACGTAGACTTCAGCCCAGCTGACATCTTTTGTCAATGGGCATGACATTGAGTTAATTGGGCAGAAACATTACAGTCTGTAGATACTCTGTAATAAATCTGTAATGAATGGACACAAGAGCAATCTGCTGGAGACATACCTAGAGTTCTCACAACCCCCATAGATAAACAAGCAAAGCCTAGAACAATGATCCACTACCTAGTTCACATATTAGTAGACTAAACACAAATGAACTTTTATGGCATAGCAATACAATACATAACATAAAAGTGTATTTGCATGAACCCCCTACTAATCCTCAACCATGTCAAAGTCTTCTTTGCAGAGGATATAAACTTGGAATCTCTCATTGAAATGATTGTTAGAGGCCCCTGCAGGCAGCTATTTCTGTCACACCCCACCCCAAATCATGTATTCAAGGCTAGGTTCACACCATGTTTTATGTATATGCGGAGCGAATAGGTCAGGAAAGCTCCTGGTGTATACTCTCAGAGTATACCTAGACTTGTACTGGCAGACGGAGGCATCGTTTTTGTATATGTTGTATACTGTGCAAAAGCTGAATGAAAGATGCAGCAAGCTACGTCTTTCTATTCTGCTGTCTCCTGTTGAGTGCCATGTATGTTCAGAGGAGGCCTTGAAGTCTATGGGGGTGGATGCAATAGTACTGCACCCCCCCAGACATCCACTGAGCATATGCATCAGAGGAAGGAGCACCACAGTTATGTCACTGAACAAAAAACAGATAGTGACTTCACTGGAAACACCAATAATCACTGGCTGCATTTAGGGGGGAGGAGATACCAGTTAATTTATCCTCCTGTACAGCATACAGTGGGATACGTCCGTTCTATAAGTTGTAAGGACACGGCAGGAATCTTTACAACGTATGGCAATAACAAGATTTGAATGTAGCCTAGAACAGCTAACAAGAAATCAATATTACTGCTAAATAGCAGATCCCACTGACAAATTAGTAGTGTACATCATGCAGGGAAATACAATACTGTCTCATAGCAATATGCCAACAAATGGCAGAGGGAACACACAGTTGTCATTTATTACTACCCACAGTAGTACTAAGAAAATTAAGTGAAATAAGACAATTAGTAATGTCATACTGTTCCACCATATCCCAAAAATACTTCAAGGCACTGAGGTCAGCATTCCATGTACAGCTTTGTTTGGTATTGCAGCCCTTAGTGAAAGAGAGTTGGGAAAGAAAGGAAAAGGGTTGTTAGATATCCAGTTTATACAATACGCCAACAATTTCAGACTGGTGAGGTTCCGACTCTTGGCACCATGATAACCAGATAATTTAAGTGGCCTCATCCACTTGGTTGTTTGCCAGCCTCTGCTCCATACTTAGAGTAGCAGCTGTGCCTTGTATTTCTGCTCAGTCCTACTCATTTGACATGGACAAAGCTGTAATGAGCTGTAAAACTGCTATAAAATGGATAACGCCTAAAGAAACATCATTGGTCTCCTGACAGTTAAACATTCATTTTAGTATCTAAATATAGCTGAATCTTTGTGAATGGTGGACTCAGCCACTTCTTCCCAGTTATAACTCTGCATACCAATAGCATCAGCTTTACGCAACTGGCCATCCCAGTAAGCATGTATTTTACACCCCTTTACATACAATAATTCCGGGTGCAATTCCTTTAAAAGTGGCAATCACTGTTCTCCCTAATAGTGGCCATTGAACCCCATAGGCACTACTGTTTATACTATCAGCAGCATCCAAATGTTTAGCATAAGGAGTCGGCTCCTTCTCCTTTTCTTTGGCACCTCTCGACTGTGATTGCTGGGTGATCAAGGCCACCCTTACCATCACGCATGTCTTTCGGAAAGCCTAATCTTCTAAAGGATTAAAGCCAAACCAATATATCTATTCCAGAAGTAACAGATCCCCAACTGTAGACAGCACTTTTTCAATGTGGTTGCGTCACTTCAGTACAGTGAAGTGTACTGGTTTAGTTGAGTGAGAGGCTTTTGACTAGGGTGAGGGAGTAAGAGTTCTCTTTACAGAGAGTTTGCTAATTAAGGCCATTTCGCATTCATGTTTTGACTCATGTTTATGCTCCACTAGGGGACTCTTGGAAATATGCAAATAGGTTTTCCTAAATGGGAAAAACCACGCCTCATTTGCTACTTTGTAAGGCAGCCCCTTTGCCATCAAGCATGACTTTCAGGAGGCTGTAATCGAACATAATATTTTCATTAGGCTTCCTGAAAGTTAAGCTTGATGAAAAGGGGGCTGCCTTACAAGGTAGCAAAAGAGAAATGGTTTTCCTTGTTCCATCTAGGAAAATCTTTTTGCATATTTCCCACATTGTGCTAGTGGCATGGTGTACTCCTAACAAAACATCAAATGTTGATCAATGTAGATAACATTTTTACCTCAGTACATTATTATAACATTGTAACATTATAACATACATTGTTAGCTAATCTCTAGTGTCTATACAGCACAGACTAAAAGTTTGGACACACCTTCTCATTCAAATAGTTTTCTGCATTTTCCTGACTATAAACTATTGTAGATTCACACTGAAGGCATCAAAACTATGAATTAAACCATGTGGAATATATACACAAAAAAGTGTGAAACAACTGAAAATATGTCTTATATTTTAGGTTCTTTAAAGTAGCCACCTCTTGCTTTGCAGACTCTTGGCATTCTCTTGATGAGCTTCAAGAGGTAGTCACCAGAAATGGTCTTCCAACAAGCTTGAAGGTGTTCCCAGGGATGCTTAGCGCTTCTTAGCGCCTTTTGCCTTCACTCTGCGGTCCAGCTCTCCCCACACCATCACACCGCCTCCTCCATGCTTCACGGTGGGAACCAGTCATGTAAAGTCCATTTGTTTACCTTTTCTGCGTCGCACAAAGACACAGTGGTTGGGACCAAGGATCCCAAATTTGGACTCATCAGATCAAAGCACAGATTCCCACTGGCCTAATGTATATTCCTAGTCTTCTTTAGCCTAAACAAGTCTCTTCTGCTTGTTAACTGTCCTTAGCAGTGGTTTCCTAGCAGCTATTTTGCAATGAAGGCTGCTGCACACAGTCTCCTCTAACCAGTTGTTGTAGAGATGTGTCTGCTGCTAGAACTCTGTGTGGCATTGACCTGGTCTATAATCTGAGCTGCTGTTAACCTGCAATTTCTGAGGCTGGTCACTTGATGGTTTTTCCAACTGCACTTGGGGACGCTTTCGAAGTTTTCCCTGACTGACCTTCATTTCTTAAAGTAATGATAGCCACTTGTTTTCCCTTACTTACCTGCTTTTTTCTAACCATTGTACAAATTCTGACAGTCTATTCAGTAGGACTATCTTCTGTGTATCCACCTGACTTCTGCACAACACAACTGATAGTCCCAACCCCATTTATAAGGCAAGAAATCCCACTTATTAAACCTGACAGGGCACCTGTGATGTGAAAACCTTTGCAGGTGACTACCTCTTGAAGCTCATCAAGAGAATGCCAGAGTGTGCAAATCAGAAATCACAGCAAAATAACCTAGATTATAAGACATATTTTCAGTTGTTTCACACTTTTTTGTTAAGTATATAATTCCACATGTGTCAATTCATAGTTTTGATGCCTACGGTGTAAATATACAATTTTTATAGTCATAAAAATACAGAAAACTCTTTAAATGAGAAGGAGTGTCCAAACTTTTGGTCTGTACTGTATATACAAATAAATATAAAGTTGTGGTTATTATATTTGTGTAACTGTGTAATTTTACATTGGGATTTCCATTAGAATTTTTATATTCCATTATTCTCATATATATATAGTACTTTTTTCAAAGAATTGCAATATATGCCTTAGTAAATAAATGTCTAGTTCAAAAAACACAGTTAAAACACAGATGGTGCAGCTGAGAAAACCCTGTGACCTATGTGAGGTTTACGTTAAACTTTCTGCTATAGCGAGAAGTACAGTCCCTCTGTCCTTGTAACACAAATACTGTGAGAGCGTCACTAAGAAAAACAACACTGGCCTCTAGCACAGAGGTAATATGAGGTCAATCGCTTGGTACTATGCCATGTTTACCGCTTCAGTGCTACACCATGATCCTATTTTGTTAAGATTAAACTCTACAAAGAATGTCTAACCCATATATACATATTAGAATATTTTATTTACAAACCTCCTCTCCTATACCCCTCACATTGGCAAGTTTTTGTACACCATACCAGCCATACATTTTACATATACTGGGGTTATTTATCATTGGTTTTACTGGGCTTTTTGAAAAACTTATTTGCATATTTTCCCTGGGACTTTTTATGCATTTTGAGACTTTTTGGGAACTTTTTGAAAAAACACAGCAATTAGAGCAAACAAACATTTATTAAGTGTCCAAAGCCACTCTAATGAATCTCATGGGCAGCGGAGCTCCAAAAACAGACATAGAACTATCGCAAGGAGCTGTCATTGTATCTATAACCACATTTCAGTAATAATAATTCTTTATTTATATAGTGCACACAGATTACACAGCGCTGAACAAAGCATGTCAAATTGGTCCCTGTCCCTATGGGGCTCACAATCTACAACTACCTTACAGTATGTTTTAGAGTGTGGGAGGAAACCGGAGTACCCAGAGGAAACCCACACAAACACGGAGAGAACATACAAACTCTTTGCAGATGTTGACCTGAGTGGGATTAGAACCCAGGACCCCAGCGCTGCAAGGCAGAAGTGCTACTCACTCAGCCACCGTGCCGCCCGTGCAGTACAATGGTGCAGATTTTTCAGGAGTATAAAAGTGTCTTAAAGATAGACAGGCAGTTGAATACTGATAGAGATTTATCAAAGTGTCTGATACCGAATGATAAACCTGGCATAAATCAAAAATAAAAAGTATACACGTCTTAGGGATAAATGGGATAGCTTGATCCCTCTGGGACCCAAGTTTTTTGGTTTTATCTAAACTAATCAGGCTGCATTCACATGGTGAGTTTCATAGTGTTAGCATCATGTTTACACCGTGTTTACACAACATTTAATGTTATTGCAATGTGAATGCAATGGTAGCACATTGTAAACTCAATGTAAACATAACATTAACCCCTTATCACCGACACTAGTTTTCACCTCAGTGACCAGACTCGATTTTTCAAATCTGCCCTGCCTCACGATAATTGGTTATAACTTCGGAACGCTTTAACATATCTGGGTGATTTTTAGAATGTTTTCTCGTGACACATTGTACTTCATGTTAGTTATAAAATTTAAGTGATAAGTTTTGCATTTCGTTCTGAAAAAAAGTGAAAATTTGGCAAAAGTTTGTAAAAATTCTTCATTTTCCAAGTTTGAAATGTTCTGGTTTCCAGACAAGATGTAAAACTACCCAAAAAGTTTGATAATTAACATTTACAGAATATCTGATTTATGTTGGGATGATATTTTATGCTTCCGGTCATTTTTCTAGGATGTTATGAGGCGCAGAACTTTAGGTGCGATATTTCTCATTTTCATGAAAATTGCCAAAACTCACATTTTGAGGGACAACTCAGCTTCCAAGTGACTTTGAAAAGCCTAAATAATAGTAAAACCCCATAAATGACCCCACTATAGAAAGCTCACCCCTCACACATGGGTTAAAAAATATGGACCTGCGATTTAGAAACTATAGAATTTTTTTGGAAAATACATTCATTTAGGCCAAAACTGACATTTTCAGAATAAATTAAATGATGAAACGCGCTGCAACGCTTGATGCCCAATTCCTCCCGAGTTTACTGATACCCCATATGTGGTGGTGACTGCTGTACGAGCGCACGGCCAAGTATAGAATGAATGGAGGCGCCATTCACAGCAGATTTGTATTGTTACATTGTACGACCTATAAATTTTTATTTTTTTTGGTAATGCGAACATATGAGGGCTTAATATGTACGGGATGAGATACAGTGTATAGATAATTTATTTTGGGAGTCTAAAGCTTATTCTTGAGATTTTATTAGCTATTTCAAGGGGGACACAAACAAAATAATCAATTTTTATTTTGGATTGTTATCTCCCCCCCCCCCCCTGCTCACCGTAAAGTAAAATTAATATTTTATCTTTATTCTCTGGTTCACTACGATTGCGGTGATACCTCATTTATATAGTTTTTCTTATTTTTGCTTAATTTTCCTGAGCAAAACCAATATTGGAGAAAATCGCATTGTTTTTACTATGCTGTTTTCAGATCTGGTTGAGGGATAATTTTTTGCGAAAACAGTTGTTTTTTTTCAGTCGTATCATATTAGGGAACGTAACTTTTTTTGATCACTTTTTAGAACATTTTTTGTGATGGTGTTTGATGAAAAATTGTATATTATGGGAAGTTTTTGGAGTTTTTTTTTACGTAGTTCACCAAGCGGGTTCAATATTGATTTAGATTTATTGTACAGATTAATACGGACGCGGTGATACCAAATATGTACGTGTTTTTGTGTTTTATTTACTTTATTTGCATTTTATGTGTTACTGGGGAGATTATGGGACTTTTATTTTATTTATTTATTTAATTATATTATAAAAAGATTTAATTTTTTTTTTTAAACTTTTTTACATTTTCTACTTCTTGGCTTGAATAATCGATCATCCGATCGCTTATTCAAGCCTTTACACCGCAATACACTTGTATTGTAGTGTATAGTGTAAGTAACTGAGCATGCCGCGCATGCTCAGTTACTTACAGCCGGGTCCTGCCAGGAGGCGGAACCCGGCACAGAGAGGAGCCGTCAGCCCCGGGTCACTCGTCGGGACCCGGGGCAGCGGCAGGAGGGATCGGATCCCCCGGTAAGCTCACCGGGGGGGTTCGATCCACGGGGGACACACTTGCACGCCGCGGTCATGCTCGACCTTTTAACATGTCACTTTTAACATGTAATTAATAAAGCTCTTTACAAGGATTTTTCACTTTTAACAGTTGCCTGTGCGGATTTCCTTTATTTTCTCCTCATTTTTTGCAACTTATCACCTTGGATCCAGACCAAGAGTTCTTCTCATCCAGCACGGCCATCTATTGGGACGATTCAACAGAAGGGTGAGCACACACAAAAAAAACTTTTTCCCTTTTTCTTACTTAGTATACAGTGTCAGGAAACAGTGCATGACACTGGTGGTCTCTTTTTCATGCTGTTTCAATCCTTGTTATTCCCAGCCACACAGTGCCCCTATTAATGCAAATCACACAATATATACAATTAGTGCTAGCCACACAGTGCCATCAATTATTCCCAGACACATAATATATGATAGGCCTGTCTCTGTTCCAACACTGCTCTCTTTTTTATCATTAGGTAGGCTTCTCGGGACAGTTCTAAGACTGCCTTTGGAGCTCCACTTCCCTTCAGATTTATTAAAGTGGCTTTCGCCCTCAGCAGTGTTTACCTGAAATATTTGCAAAATGATTTTAAAATATCATATAAATGTATAAAGATTGGATATAAAG
Source organism: Engystomops pustulosus (assembly GCF_040894005.1). Taxonomy (NCBI): domain Eukaryota; kingdom Metazoa; phylum Chordata; class Amphibia; order Anura; family Leptodactylidae; genus Engystomops; species Engystomops pustulosus. The sequence goes on along the minus strand of NC_092412.1, from coordinate 59,478,300 downwards.
AAAAAAAACCTACAATAAAACTTAATCTTTAATGAACCTACACAATGAACACAAATTAAAAAATGTAAAAAATGGTACTAGTGTTAAGTACAACATATCCCGCAAAAGACAAGCCCATAACCTACTCCGTAGACAAAAAATAAACGTGTAATACTTGTGTTATACGTGTTGTTGCAGTAGTCGACTATACAGTCATGGCCATAAGTTTTGAGAACGATAAAATGTTAATTTTTACGAAGTCTACTGCAGGTTTTATAATGGCAATTTGCATATACTCCAGAATGTTATAAAGTGATCAGCTTAACAGCAATTAATTGCAGCGTCAATATTTGCCTAGAAAATGAACTTTTTCCCCCAAAACACATTTCAACTTCATTGCAGGCCTGCCTTAAAAGGAGCATCTAACAGTTTCAGTGATTGCTCCATTAACACAGGTTTGGGTGTTGATGAGGACAGGGCTGGAGATCAATCTGTCAGGATTAAGTAAGAATCACACCACTGGATACTTTAAAAGGAGGCTGGTGCTTTGCATCATTGTTTCTCTTCTGTTAACCATGGTTATCTCAAACACGTGCAGTCATCCTTACACTGCACAAAACTGGCCTAACAGGGAAGAGTATCGCAGCTAGAAAGATTGCACCTCAGTCAACAATCTATCACATCATCAAGGAATTCAAGTAGAGAGGTTCCATTGTTGCCAAAAAGGCTCCAGGGCCCAAGAAGGACCAGCAAGCGCCAGGACCGTCTCTTAAAAGTGTTTCAGTTTCGGGATTCGAGCTACCAGCATTGCAGAGCTTGCTCAGGAATGGCAGCAGGCGGGTGTAAGTGCATCTGCACGTCCTGGTGTCAAGGAGGGCAGCAACGAAGCCACTTCTCTCCAGAAAAAACATCAGGGATAGAATGATATTCTGCAAAAGGTACAGGGAGTGGACTGCTGAGGACTGGGATAAAGTCATTTTCTCTGATGAATCCCCTTTCCGATTGTTTGGAACATCTGGAAAACAGCTTGTTCGGAGAAGACAAGGTGAGCGATACCACCAGACTTGTCTCATGCCAACTGTAAAGCATCCCGCAACCATTCAGGTGTGGGGCGGCTTCTCAGCCAAGGGAATCGTCTCTCTCACAGTCTTGCCTAAAAACACATCCATGAATAAAGAATGGGACCAGAATGTCCTCCAAGAGCAACTTCTCCCAGCCGTCCAAGAGCAGTTTGGTGATGAACAATGCCTTTTCCAGCATGATGGAGCACCTTGCCATAAAGCAAAGGTGATAGCTAAATGGCTCCCCAGATCTTAATCCCATTGAGAACTTGTAGTCAATCATCAAGAGACTGGTGGACAAACAAAAACCAACAAATTGTGACAAAATGCCAGCAATGATTGCGCAGGAATGGACGGCTATCAGTCAGGATTTGGTCCAGAAGTTGATTGAGAGCTGCCAGGGAGAATTGCAGAGGTCCTGAAGAAGAAGGGTCAACACTACAAATATTGACTTGCTGCATTAACTCATTCTGACTGTCAATAAAAGCTTTTGTTACTCATAATATGATTGCACTTGTATTTCTGTATGTGATAAAAACATCTGACCATATTAACAGAAAAATATATATATTTCATAGCTCTTAAAAGTGCTTTGCTGTACTGTTGTAAGGCACAAAATGTCCCCCAACATGTCTCATTCAACTATATAGACCTGCACATCGTTTTTTTTACCCCAGTGAAGTCATATATGAAAATTTGCCGGCTGCAGTGAGTGCCAGGCGAGGGGACAGAAAGACCCAGTAGCGAACCACTCCCCGCCCGTCCGCGCCCACCCCCTGAACCACCGCGCCAGGGTGTCTCAAAAAGTAGTACATGAGACCATACAGCAAGGCGATAAATATAGGCGGTATGGGCGGGCACCTGGGGCCTTGGACGGAGAAGACGGAGCTGCGGGGCCGAGGAGAAGAAGCCGGAAGGTGAGTATAACGGCTGTAGGCGTTTATGTAAAGGGTGAACATCTGGGGTGGACATTTCATAAAAGGGGGCATCTGGAGTGGACATTTCATTAAAGGGGGCATCTGGGGGTGGACATTTCATCAAAGGGGGCATCTGGGGTGACAATTCATTAAAGGGGGCATCTGGGATGGACATTTTATTTATGATGGGGGGGATTTATGTAAAGAGGGCATCTGCTGTGGACACTTCATTAAAGGGGGAATTGGCTGTGGACATTTCATTAAAGGGGGGCATCTCTGGTGGACATTTCATTAAAGGGGGCATATGCTGTGGAGTTTCAATAAAAGGGGACCCTGCCAGTGGACATTTCAGTAAAGGGGGGCTCTGCTGAAGGACATTTCAATAATAAAGGGCAGCTGTTGCTGGACATGTTATTAGAGTAGCGGCTGTATTTCCTACCCTAGAGCTCGTACCATAGTCAATAACTTTCCCCATTTTTTTTTTTTTGGAGGGGGTTAAAATTAGGAGCTTTGGCTTATACGTGAGTATTTACAGTATGAGAGTGAGTTCAGCTGCAGAGCACAGAGGCCGGGCCAGCCAGAGGTAACTTCCACATCTCCTACACCACCGATGGTGAACCTATGGCACACGTGCCACATGCGGCACGCAGAGCCGTTCCTGTGGGCACGTGCGCCGTCGCCGATGAAACTCTGCCTGTCCTGCTAAACATATGTCTATCGGGGTGAGGAAACTACACGCCGCTCTATAGACATCATTGCAGAGCCTCCGCTCATGCGCGGTAGCTCTGCATTTACCGATGGAGCGCTGAAAGTATCAGTCGCTTCCAGAGAAACCAATGGAGAGTTGGCGTGCATGCGCGGTAACTCTGCATTTGGCCAGGGAGCACTGAATGTAATTATGGCTCCCACAGAAACCAATGCGGCCGGGAAAAGAGAGCAGTTTGATAAAGCTGCTCCCACATCATAGGATTGGGGTCACATATAGGGGTCAGCACCTACCTTGTAGGGTCACTCAGGGACCATTAGTTAGGTTCCGGATAGCGGGTTCGCCCTTGTCAGTGCAGCTAATCTGCTGCAGGCAGGGCCATAGCCCACAGGGACATTGCAGGGTGAGTTCACCACCACTTACCCAGTCTGACAGATAGTGCCAGGCCTGGTTGCGGTTGCACTGTTTCTGGACAGGTTCTTCACAGATTCAATAGCTTGTAAAATCATTTTTAGCAACTTTAAGTTTTCTGTATGATTTTATCAGTGTATCACATCATTCTGGAGGAATTTTGGCTCATTCTTTTCTACAGTGTGTTTTCAGTACATTGAGATTTGTGGAAATTTGTTTATGCACAGCTCTCTTAAAGGGACCGCATAATCAATTTTTTTTTTTTTTTATCGTTATTTTTTGTCATCTGTTTTTACTACCTACTATATATTTTATTATTCCAATATCTTGAGAGGACTGTGACAGCTGCCATTTTTAGTTTATCAGTATTTAGTGATATGCTTTACAGTAGTCTCTGGCAATAGTCTGGAGTTGACAAGTTGAGGTCTATGGTAGAGGTTATGCAGATAAACTGTGACATCACATATTTTCAGTTTTGGATGTAATCATGAGTATTTTTTTTATAGATGTTATCTTCTATTTAATCCAATCTGATTTGTTGTTATCATATGCTTGTCCAACGTCTTTTGGTTTTGTTCAGATGCAACAGAAACTAAAAGGTTTTATACATAATGAATGAGGTATGGATAAAGCTGACCATTTTTACATGGGAGCACTATTTTTTGTGGATGACCCTTTTTCATGATTTGATGAATATAACAGGTCACTGTAAAAAAGCTTTCTGGCTCTTGCACACAAACATGTACATTTCACCAGGGCCAGAGGTCCCTTGTTTGTAGCCTGTGTGTCATTGGGGTGTAAGACCATGGGCATGTACATGAGCACACAGAAGTAAATGAGGATTGTTGTTTCAGAATCCCGATTTAACATCCATGTGCAAGAGACGTAAAAGGCAGGGGAATTTAGCAGTATGTCCAAATAGGAAGTAATTTTAGGATCACTTTTTAGGACTGATAAAATATGGGAAAAATATGATTACACGAATTGTTAAACTTCAACAAAACTGCAGTGTACACTGAGGTTTTTCACTTGGTTCTCATTCAACTGTGAAACACATAGTAGCACAAAGTCTGATTGCAGCCCAAGAGGTGTACCGTATTTTTCGGACTATAAGGCGCACAGAAAATCCTTTGATTTTCTCAGAAATCAAAGGTGCGCCTTATATTCCAGTGCGCCTTATATATGAACCATACTTACAGACAACAGCTGCCTTCAACTGTGCACAGGTCTGCCACCTGCTGGTCATTCATCCTTAAAATCAGGTGCGCCTTATAATCCGGTGTGCCTTATATATGAACCTAGACATTTAAGCAGGCATTTATTGATGGTGTGCCTTATAATCCTGTGTGCCTTATAGTCCAAAAAAACCCATAGTTGAAATATTATGGGTTATTTTTGGAGATCTAACTACCAACACCATTACAGATCAGCTGGTAAATAAGAATGGAACAGTAAGTAGACAACTCTGTTTTTCGTGTAGCAGCTAAAATGAATGGAACTGCTCTACACTCCCCTGGTGTGATCACTACACTGAGAAAGGAGCTGTTTGCCTTCTGTTCAATTCCCTTTGTGTCCCTTTTGCTATTAACAAAAGCTTATATATGGGGAATGCTGGGTGTTCCAAAGGGAGAACCTATTCTAGGGATCCAAATGGAAAACCCCTTTAAGTGTTTATCCAGCTCTTCACTTGGATGCCTGCCATGCCAGTCCAACTCTAAAAGCTTCACAAGGTAATGTTCGGCTGCCATGCAGGAGGCACGTGATCGGACTACCTATAATTACATGATACAGGCACATTATTATACTGCCAACACAGGATATTCATTTGGTCCACTGCATTACTTATGTGTAGGCATGAAAGATCAACAAAAATATGTAGTTACATAGTGTCAAAATTTATATCTGTGCATGTAAAGGGCACAATACAAATACACAATGTATTAGTTAAAATGTGTAGTTAAAATCCCATACAGAATGATATTAACTGCTATAAAGTTTCAATAAACTTCTATTTCTCGCCACCAAAAAAAAAACCTATAGAACTAACGAGAACTTTCTGCTTTCTCCTCGTACGCCAGGGTATGTTTTCATTTTTCCAAGAAATCCTGAGACACACAGTGTGAGCTGGGACACCACAGAGTCTGCACAGAAACAAGAAAGAAATGAAACTGACATGACACTGGACCATTATTTTATGTTCTTGGCCTTACCCCACCCCAACAACATCCTGTGTTGTGTTCTCTGGTTGAGATCAAAACTCAACTAGTAAAGAAATCTTGAGGCCCCAAATAGTGGGAAAGCATCTCCAAACTACATACAAGTCTAAGACCTTCTGAATATAATCCACGTCTCCACTTTAGCAAAGTAATATAAATGTAAGTGGAAAACAACTTTATAGGAATATGAATTATTCTAATGTACATTCCCTCATAATTTAAGAAATTCACTTAAAATCCCCTCTTTTTATTACATTTTCTGTAGTCTCAGTTACGTCTGTTTCTGGAAAGCTAAATGACAAACAATTTTACTGCCAATGTAGCTCTCAAAGGGGTTATTCCTACAAAACCAGTCAAAAGTTTGGACGCACCTTCTCATTCCATGTTTTTACTTATTTTCTTTTTTTTACATTTTCTACATTGTAGATTTATATTGAGGACATGAAAACTGTGAAGGAACAATCACAGGATTAACTGGTAAATAAAGTGTTAAAACAGATTGGAATTATTATTATTATTAGATTAATGAATTCTGCACTCCTGCACTGCGCGGGAAGTGTGCACCAACTTTGTTTTGGTGCACCTTTAACATAAAGCATGCAACACAATTCGGTCGAGTCACAGTAATAAATGTGGTGCATTGGCACCGGAACGATCCTTTACGTGCAGAATTGTGGGGAGCAGCGGACACAAAACTTGCGCAAACAGATCATAAATACATGTACGAGCAGTTTGCACATAATTTTCAGTGCAAAGTCAGACAGAAAACTGGCATAAACACTTTAATAAAATCTGGGCCATTCTGTTTTAGGGCACGGTCACACGGTGCGTTTTGGTTGCGTTTTCTTTGCATTTTGAAACACATTACAACAGCTGGGAGGTGATTTGCCTAATTACATTACTATTAACATTTGCTTTTACAAAACGCAATGTTAATGATGCATTCATGTTTTGGTTTTGTTAACATAGTGTTAACACATGTGTTAACATCACATTTACACAGCATTTTGTAAACGCAAATGTTAATTGTAATGTAATGTAAGCAAATCACCTCTCCTCAGCTGTTATAATGCGTTTCAAAACACAACCAAATCTCACCTTGTGACCGCACCCTTAGGATGATGCCACACATGGCATTTTTAACCCGTTTTTGGTCCGCTTTTAAGCAGTCCGTTAAAAAACGCATCCGTTTTTGACAGGTTTTACCAATTATCTTAATTAAAACTGTTTAACTGTTTTTTAACGCATGCTTTTTTGGACACACTGCTTAAAAACGGACCAAAAACGGGTTCAAAATGCCATGTGTGGCATCACCCTGAGGGCTCGTTCACACGTTGCGTTTTGACCTGCGTTTTCATTGCGTTTGAAACGCACATACAACAGCTGAGGAGAGGTGATTTGCCTAATTACATCACTGTTAACATTTCCGTTTACAAAACGCATCATAAACGCGATGTTAATGCATTGTAATGTAATTAGGCAAATTACCTCTCATCAGCTGTTGTATATGCGTTTCAAACGCAATGAAAACGCAACCAAAACGCAACGTGTGAACGTGCCCTTATAGTTTTGTTTTAATAGGCTTTAACAGGGTAAAATCCCTGTGGATTTGCTGCAGCAAAATCGCCTGCAGTTGATCCAAAGCTATTTACATTAGCAGGATACTAATTAGGTTTCCAATCTACTACATGTTAATGATTTCTGGGGATCCGGGTTTCTGAATTCAACCTTTGTAATGCTCTGTCCCACTGCTGCATTGGAATTGCTACATTTTTCTGATGTTCGAAATTGTAGTGCAATGACCACTGAGGAATGTCCGACCCCGTCTGTCACTTTTGGTTTTTGCCTTGATGTTTATTTTTCTAGCCACACATTGATTGGTGGGATTTATCAAGACTTGTACTGGCCTAAAAGCCTGGTATAAAGTCTAAACTCCGGGCGCGCTGGCGCACTTTTTCTCCCCTTCTGTTACTTTTATGCCAACTAGGCAGGGAAGGGCAATGAGTGGCCCGTGGCCCACAGCAAAGCCGGCCAGCTAGCGTTTGGCATGCCCTGCGTCGGCACACTAGCTGTAGCCTGCATCAATTTTTGGGCCCAGGATATAGTGCAATTTTACGCTAGGCTGCATTTGCCATGGATTTGCTTTGCCGCATGGTTGGGCACCAGTTTTAACAAGAGGCATGCAATGTGCCAGCACTTGATAAGTCACCCCCATTATGTTTTTAACCCCTTAAGGACGCAGCCATTTTACAGCTTAAGGCTCAGCCCGATTTTTTGGATTCTGACATGCGTCGCTTTATATGGTTATAACTTTTGAACACTGTTACTTATCAAAACGATTCTGAGATTGTTTTTTCCCCACATGTTGTACTTCATTTTAGTGGTAAATTTTGGCAGATAAGTTTTGCGTTTATTTACAAAAAAAAGAAAATATGATACATTTTTTGAAAAATTTGCCATTTTCGAAATTCTAAATCATTGCGTTTTCAGGCAGATCGATTTACCACCTAAATAAGTTGCTGAATAACATTTCCCATTTGTCTACTTTACATTTTCATAATTTCTGAAATGTCTGGATAATTTATTTTGATGTCACGCAGCTTACAAATAGAATATCGCTTTTCCGGATTTTCAGAATTGACTATTTTGGGGATAAATACAGTTTTGAATGAAATTTTACATATTTAGCATCAAAACCCCCTATATAATCTACCCATTTTCAAATCTGCACCCCTCAAGCTATCAGAAACAGCTTTTACGAAGATTGTTAACCCCTTGAGATCTTCATAGTAATTGAATCAAAATGGAGGTGAAATTTAGAATGGTCATACTGTTCCCTTATACGTTCATTTAGCACTAAAATTTACACATTTCCAAAATATAAAAAGAGAAAACCCACCATACAATTTGTTCTGCAATTTCTCCTGAGTACAAAGACCCCCCACATGTGGCTGTGACTTGTTTTATGGGCGCACAGCGAGACGCAGAAGGGAAGGAGAGCCCTGCAGCTGCCAGGATTTTAGTTTCCTCATTGGCCCCTTTTGAAGGCTATAAAATTTTCGCTTTTTCGTTATTGGGGCCATGTGACGGCATTTTTTTTGCGGGATGAGATGCTTTTTCCATTGTTACCATTTTGGGGTTGGTATCACCTATTGTTGAAAATTTAGGAACTTTTTTTGAGGGCAGGAGTAGAAAAGCATCAATTCTGTACTGGATTTTTGACTTTTTTTTTTTTGGTGTTCACCGTATAGCCTAATAATCATGTTATCTTTATTCTATGGGTTGATACGATTACGGGGATACCAGACATGAATATATTTTCTTACGTTTTACTAAATTTGTCAAACAAAACCCTAATGTGGGGAAAAATCTATAATTTTTGTATTGCCATCTTCCAAGTGGCATAACTTTGTTACGTTTTTGGCTACGGAGCTGGTTGATGGCTTGTTTTTTGCGGGACATGTTGTACTTTGCACCAGTATCATGTCTAAGTACATATGGTTTTTTGGTCGCATTTGATAGCATTTTTTGTGGGATTGAAAAGGTAAAAATCATAATTTTTGGAGGGTTTATAACAGTTTTTTTTTACGGCGTTTATCGTGGGGGTTCAATAATGATTTACTTTTATTCTACGGGTTGTTACGGACGCGGTGATACTATATATGTGGGGTTTGTGTTATGATTTAGACTTTTTTTTTGAGTTATATGTCTCTTTATATGTTTTGGGGGTTTGGGGCATTTTTAGTGATTTATGACTTTATTTTTTTATTGAATAACTTTTTTTTTTACTTTTTTACTTTTATACCATGGGATATGAACAAGCAATCCTCTGATTGCTTGTTCATGATAATATTCTGCAATACTCATGTATTGCAGAGTATTATCAGTGTCAGCCTATGCACTTGCATAGGCTGGCACTTTGCCAGTAAGATGACGTCACAGACGCCATCTTACTGGCAATTCTTGCTAGTAACTCTGGGGTCCAGATCGGACCCCAGAGTTACTATAGCAACGATCGGCGCCCCCCGAAAACGGTTCGGGGGGGCCGATCGTGGGGGAAAGACACCCCAGATGCTTGTTAGATGCCGCGGTCGCGCTGACCGCGGCATCTAAAGGGTTAAGCACCCGCGATCGGAGACAACTCCGATCGCGGGTGTTACACTGGGGTGCCGGCTATTAGTTACAGCCGGCACCCCGTGTTTCCCGATGCCGGTTCGGCTCTGATCCAGAGCCGAGCCGGCATAGGCGCCGTGGCGGATATATCCGCCACTGAGCGCTAAGTCACTGCGCTCCGTGGCGGATATATCCGCCGCGGAGCGTGAAGGGGTTAAGAAGCACGTTCTCCATATAGAGGAAACACTTGAAAAGAAGTCTCAGAGCATGCTGTGATTTGCAAAAAAATACCATTGTCTAAAACAAAAAGAAAAAAATACTATGCAATGCATTTCATAACTCACCACAGGCAGCAAGCATCTGGCTTTTTTCAAATTATACATTTTTTTTTAACATAAGAAACATAGATTTTTTTACATTCCAAAGTCCATTAAAGTATATAATCCTGTGGAGAAAAATGACAGAATGAAACAATAAAAATAAAATACAGAATGTAAACAAAAAACCCAGATTCTCAATAAAAAGTCATAAAATGCTATTTTTTAGACATTTCATTTATTTACTATTGAGGCTATAGGAAATCTTACTACAACATTTATGATTACTAAAATACCTCACAAAATGCTGTACAAACGCTGCGTGTAAATCCAGCTTTACAGAGACTCATAATTCCGCGTATAGTTGCTACATTTATCAGAGTCTGCGGACACGAAAATGTCTGCGTTGATGTATTTATGTTTGTTTTTTCCAGCTTCTTTCTCTCTCTCTTAAACTTTTCTGCTATACAATGTTTACATTAAGCTTGGACATGGCTGGAGTTTCCCTTAGTGGGGCCCCTTGCTGTAATCTGAGGTTGTTTCCTATTGCTGCCACATTGGCTATGCATTCCTGAGCTCTGAGCAACAGCCTTCTCCTCTCCCCGCCCGCCCATGCACCACAGAGGTGAAGGATTTAGGAGACAGGAGTTAGATTGGGGGGCTCATTGCAGTATTTGGTATCAAGTCACAACTTGTACTGTACTAAAGTATAAGAGGACATACAATGGTGTATAAAGAGATAACTACTCATTATTTAAGCGTATCCGGTACAGATGTTAGAGTCAATGTAGCGGAGGTTATCTTATCAATGGCACAGCTTGTATCATGATATGTTATTGTAAAGTAACATATAAACCTCAGTTATCACACTGTGAAACAGAAACATACGACAATTTTACCACTGCTTTATAGAAGGGGAAGGAGGATAAGTAAATCATTTAGCGTTTACATTTTGTGTGTTTCCCAGAACTGGTAATATAAGATCAAGAAAGAATGCAGTAACTTTAATCACATATTATATATACGCTGAGCCCCTGCAATATTTCTTTCTCTGTGATATATATTAAAGGATACATAAGCAGAATACATTTTGGGAGAGGGCTGCAGTGCTTTTCATTAGTATAGCCAGCGGAGCAGGTGGGCTTGTCTGTAAAGTCTGTAGGAAGAATAGAATGCTAGGAATGTGGCGTTTCTTCAAGCCTGTATCCGGTTCATTTCTGTCTTACAGATGGATAGGGAAGGTCATAAAGGGTTGCTGGGGCCTATTCAACTCACATTTCACTGCTGATCAAGAAAACTACTCAGCATAGGAAATGTATTAGCTCTTAGGTTCACCCAGTTTCCTTCCAGGAATTAATGACAGAGCTCCGTGTTATAATACATGTTTAAAATAGTTGTAATAAGAGTATACATACAGTACATGTAAAATCCACACTAGCAATATGTCACCAACAGAATATCTGGATAGCAATCGGTTGTCTAAAAGCCTGTGTAGGATCAAGTTAGTGGCTAAGCATATGGATGCACTCCATATTCTTTACAATAGTAGATCTGAATCAATTATAGAGAATAATTAGGATTCAATTATGTAAAAATTTAAACAGGTACCTGAATCGTTATTTTAGTAATTTTGGTTGAATTCTGCTCCCTAGGTCATACATTAGATCCGACAGGTTACAGGCAGTCCCCGGGTTACATACAAGATAGGGTCTGTAGGTTTGTTCTTAAATTGAATTTGTATGTAAGTCGGAACTGTATATTTTATCATTGTAATCCCAGCCAGAACTTTTTTGGTCTCTGTGACAATTGGATTTAAAAAATGTTGGGTTGTCATAAGAATTAATATTAACACTAAAGCTTCATTACAGACACCTCTGATAACTGTTATAGCTGATTATTGTAGCCTAGGACTAAAGTACAATAAATTACCAATATCCAGAGGTTCGTTTGTAACTAGGGGTCGTATGTAAGTCGAGTGTACTTAAGTAGGGGACCGCCTGTACTAATAAACCAGCATGGAAGGTGACCCTTCTATAATGGGGCACATTTACTAAGAACAGGGCAAACTGCACCAAATGGCACCAGTTTCATGAAGAGCGGGCACCAGAAATCCTGAGTCTGGTGCTCCCTGCACTACCCCGACAGAGTGCACCAACTTTATTTTTGGTGTACTTTTAACATAGGGCACCGAACACACTTCTATCAGACTTTGCATGATAAATCTGGCGCGCGGTCTGCCTGAGCACTGGAACGCCCCGTAATAATGCCTAGTGCAGCTGTGCCATAAAAGGGTTCCATGCAACACAATTGTGGCACAGTCACTTCTTAAATACCTGTGCAAAGTTCGCCAGAAAACTAGCGCACGGCCCTTAGTAAATGTGCCCCATTATCTGTCCAGTTTTGGATGGGACTTTCTACAATCCATACCTATACTTACCGCATGATCATCCTGTACCCTAGTGCACCAGTTAGTTTGTGTTAGGCCTCTTATACATGACAAGTGCAGTTTACTGATCCTATGTGTCATTGGCATTTGAGGTCTGGTCATGCGCCCAATGACAATTGAAAAAGACTGTTTGAGCAACAAGTTTGGGCAGGAAAAGGACCTTGTGCATTCGGCCCATGCAGGGGGCTGTGGTTATTGGGGCTGTGTGCTAGCATGTGTCCCATATTCAAGCTTGAGTGCATGAGGGCTTACACTTTCAAATCATTATTCATATATTTTTATAAAGAAAATTAGTAAATAAATTACAAATTCTGGAAAAAAAACTGACTTAAATATGGCCAAATTAATAAAATTCTGAATGAAATATATGCCTTAAGTTAGATAACTTTTTATCTACATGAGGGTATATACCATCTAAGCATGTCTCTAATATCCTGTCCTGTGTGGGGTTAGTAAAAAATAGGTCAAGTATTTAAAGATCTTCTGCCTGGAAATAAGTAAGAGCAAAACACTGTAGCTAAATGCTTTGATCCCACATCGGAACAGGAAGCACTTGGTGTAAACATAGTACTTTTATGGTCTAGTTACCACAAAATTTGTGGAAGTCTATCCTCTGGATGACCTGTTTTACAGCTCTTCCAAACAGATCAGCTGGAGTACCTGACAATGTACTTGCTGATTATTAATGCTTGGTCTACTGTAATTGGTTCTTTGAGTGCAGACCAATCTCAGTATGTAATATGTTTCTGTTTCCTTTTTAGTTTCCATTTGAGTAAACTGAAACTCTTAAGGCAACTAAGTGCTTTTGTGTATAAATATGTTTTTCTTCAGATATTGGGGCACATTTACTAAGAACAGTGCAAACTGCACTAAATGCAGTTTGCCTGTATATTGTGCAAGGGGCGCCAGATTCAGGATTTCTGGTCCATACTCTCTGCATGAATCTGGCGCCCCCTGCACTGCTCCGACAGAGTGTACCACTTTTTTTTGGTGGACCTTTAACATGGGGCGTGCGACACAATTCTGTCGGAGTTTGAATGTTGAATCTGACAGAGCACCAGAACGTTCCCTAATTTGTGTCGTATGATGGCTAGAGCAAACGTGCCACAAAAGGGTCGAGTGCAACACAAAGGTGGCGCAGGCACTTCTTAAATACCAGTGCAAGCAGTTTTCACCTAAAACAACGTGCAAAGTCCAACTGAAAACTGCCGCACGGCCCATGTAAATGTGCCCTATTGCGTTATACCATGCTTTATGATGATTCTGTAGTCCTGAAAGCTTGCTATATTCATCAGCCATTTAGTGAGCCAAAAAGAGATATCAATATCTTAGAACTCTGTAATATTTCTCACCACAGTCTAATACAGTACAAGAACTTTTTTCCTTAACAATAAATAGTTATTATAAATTAGTAATAAAAAAAATACATTTACAGAGCTTCCCAACACCTAGTATTCAGAGCTTTTCCTGGTGTTGGTAAAGAGCCTTGGAGCACATGTAGCCAATCAGTGTATACTCATGATCTTACGGTGGCTGAGTGAGTAGCACTTCTGCCTTGCAGCGCTGGGACCTTGGGTTTGAATTCCACCCAGGTCAACATCTGCAAAGAGTTTGTATGTTCTCTCCGTGTTTGCGTGGGTTTCCTCTGGGTACTCCGGTTTCCTTCCACACTCCAAAACATACTGTTAAGTTGTTTAGATTGTGAGCCCCAGGGGGACAGGGACCAATTTGACATGCTTTGTGCAGCGCTGCGTAATCTGTGTGCGCTATATAAATAAAGAATTATTATTATTATCTTTCAGACAATCACTTATGCCCAAGTTGTGAAGTGTGCGTTGCATTGAAAGTGGTCTCCAATTACTGTGATCAAGAACACAACATACTAAACATTAACACTAAGGTCATTCAATCTCAAGTTAACTACTGTACATGTTCATCCACACGCAAGAAGTGGTGGCAATGGAAATCTAACAAAGATCTTGAGACACCATTAAAGGAAATCCGTCATAAAAATCAAGCATGAATGAATCAGACCATGGATAACAAATATAAGGAGATTACCAGTCACTGTGCCTGGATCTATGAGTAAGTGTCCCTGGTTTATCATGATGGATTTTGATGGTAGATTTCCTTTTGATTACCCAGATTATCAATCAGGGGTTGCCTTATTTTCAGCATTTTGGCCACAACCAAAGGAGAGAAATCACTATGTAATACCTGCAGAAATTCTGCAATGATTCTGGCTGCGGTGAAACAAAATGTCCCACATTTACAGGCCGTCTGCTTAGACATGTATATATGAAGTTTTTCTGCCCGTTATCTGTCGCGACTGGAGTGTGCATGGCGTGACACAATTATGTGCATATATATGGGCGTACCAGTGCATCCAACATAATTGTGGCACACACTTGTTAAACTGATTGCACCAGATATAAAAAACTGGTGCACTCAATTTATGTACTTTGTGCGCTCCAGATTCATGAAGACCGCGCTCCGGTGCTGGTGCACTCTGGACTACATGCAGTTTACCTCACTTTTAATAAATGTGGGCCAATGTCTGTATATTAAGCCTGAATTTATGTCCAGACAGGGGTGGAGTTTAACGTTTATATTGCAAAGGTTGAAATCTGCCTAAAGAATTAAAAACCTGCAATACTAATACCGGTAATTTTATGCTGAAAGTTTTTAACACAGCTTGTCAATGGGTTTCTATAGCACGGCAGATGGCTCATGCAGATAATTATAACTTACCAAAGATTGTACCGCAATATCACAAGTTATCCATGGTTCACATTCATATATTCAGGATTCATATTTCTGAACATTGTGTTAAAGACAAAACCAATAAAATATTATGTTTATTTAGTTCTATTTATTTCCTTCTCATAGTAGTAATCCACCTATTGGATTATGAGTCCATTTTGTCCAGTTGACTACATTCCTATGCTATAATTTGTTCAAACGTCCACCTTGTAAATACAGCCATAAAATATGGATTAAAGAACATGTCTTCAAAGAAACAGAAGTGGAACTTCTGTGTAATTATGGTAATAATGAGTGAGTCCTCTGCAGCTCCACTAGAAGGGGTGTGAAGGGTGTAACTATAGTCATAGTTTACTATGAAATAGCTTGGAAAATTTGCAATATAGGCAGCCAAACACAGGGAAACAAAGAAACTGGTAAGCCATTTTAAGCAAAGATGTCTGGAACATACATTCCACAGCAATTCATATTGCAGCAGAAACCAGTTGAAAAATAGTAACAATTAACTTGTAGCTAGTTTCCCACAGATTATCAATTGCATTGCATAGATTAACTTCTGTAGTGTAAGGCCGACTGCATAAGTGTGCAGCTTGTGGAAGTGGACTAGTATACAGGTCCAATCCAACAGACTGAAGACATTGCACAATGTGGGAGTCCTTGTATCATATAAAAATATGGTGCAAGGACTACCCGTCTGTTGGAGCAATGATACAGTTTGGCTGGCAGTAATGTAGAGTGGCAGAATCCTTGGGGGAGATTTATCATTGGTTTTGCTGGGCTTATTTTGCGTATAAAAGTAGCACATGACTATTCCCGCCACTTCACTATACTGGCATAAACATAGAACTTCTGCTAGTGCAACGCCATGCTAAGCCACATTTATTACTTTAAAAAAATAATAATAATTTGCTGGTGTATGTGCTGCGACTTTTGATGCATTTTGAACCTTTTTTGAGTCTTTTTGAAAGAAAAATCCCAGACACAAGTACAGCATAAGAACATTTACAAAGGGCCAAAGCCAATTTATTTCATCTGACGAGCAGCAAAGCCCCAAAGACAGACCAAAAACTCCCTCCTTGTGTTTTTGTATGATGCAAGTACGCCCATCCTGTACAATGTATTCAACCTGTGGAATTAGACCAGAATATGGGCCCTTGGCACACAAAAACAAGAGCAGTATTTCAGGTGATCGTTTAGGTTTTTTTTAAAAAAATGACCTAACAGTGAAAATTATAAAGTGAGAACAGAAGCATCCCAGCCAATGCTCCAAAAGATGCCCATGTCTATTTAAGGCTTCCTGAACGTGTGTGCAGTTCTCAACCGGCTTTTGTTTGTGGCCCGTGTGTCAATAGTGGATGAGCGCCACTCAAGGGCTGATGACAGTAGAAAAAGACTGCACCAAGCTGCAAACTCAGCCATGAAAAGGTCCTGTTCTATCTCTTGCAACACGGGGGCCCTGGGATCGATGGCCGTGTGCATAAGCCCATAGAAGTAATCAGAGACGTGTGCTAGCCACTAACCGCAATGCAAAAGGGCAAACTTCTCATCCAAGTGGGTATACTGTATACCTTTTGAACACAGAGCAATGTCCTTGGTGCCTGCACTGAATATTTGTTTATTAGAAATGTCAACCTTTTTCTTCTCTATAGTTACCTTTTTGCTCTTTTTTTCAATTTCTATTACCTCTGTATGAATATATTGTGGTATAATTTAGTAGTTGAATGTGACTTCTGACTAGACATTTTTACAGGCACCCAAAAGCACTTAAAGGGAAAAATCCCACAACACATCTTTGGTATTATTTTTGTGATAGGAGTTCTCCACTTCTCTAATTAGTGAAAGGGTTACTTGACAAAAGGAGAAATACAAAAGATACATGAGGTTTCTGTTCTATTTATGTAATATTTGCATCTCAACATTTGTATGTTTTCTTGTGTTAGGTCATAAAATATACATAAAAAAATTATAGATGATGGAACTAATTGTCAACATTGTCTCCCTTCAGTCTCATGTCATGTAGAGTATAGGTACAATGGAACACCCTACCAGGCAGGAGGGAGATCATGCTTTGGTCCCAAAGCTTTAAAATCTTTAAAAACGTCATAGTGCAGTAGCAGCAACAATGTCCCTTGAAAATAATCTGCCCTCGAGTGGTCATCTGTAATCCATGGGTTAAGAGTGGTAAGTGGTAAGTTTCCTATCAGTTGTGCCACAGGGCAAATGAAACATTATACAGTTCCTGTCCATAGCAATGGATTGTATATGTAATGCAGGATAAGCACATTTAGCTCCTGTGCTCCTCATAAATTGTAAGGTTTTAGATGTTACTCTGTAACAACTATTTTGGTTGTACATGCATTGTAGGATACAATGGTGCCATAGAAACATTCTGGGGCAGATTTATCAAGCTGTCTGAAAGTCAGAATATTCTAAGTTGCCCATGGCAACCAATCACAGCTCCCCTTTAAAATATTCATGAGCACTGGTAAAATGTAAGCTGAGCTGTAATTGGTTGGAATATTCTGACTTTCAGACTTGATAAATTTCCCCTCTATTTTCATTATTTTAGGATAGGTCCTTCAGAGAAACAGGAGTTAAAGTTCCTCAAAATTCCATAATAGGGTGTTTGAAAATCTAGTTGTAAGTAAAAAACAAGTGATGTTTTCTGTTAGATACTTATTTTCTGTTAAACACTTTTGGAGCTTAAAGTTTCTTTTATCTTGATTACAGTTTGGGTCTGCTGATTTTTGGGGAAGAGGGGAGTCCTTGCATTATTTATCACTAAGATATTCTGTCCCGGGGTTTGGCAGTGAAATGTAGCCAGTGCATGGTCTATGATTCATGGCAGGACCACGATCGGGTGCCATGTGGACCTTGGTTTTATGACACAAAAACCCTTCTGACAATTGGTGATTGTGAAAGCTTCCCTTCTCCCTCTGCATAGCACACCCTAAAAACTCTCCCCAGAAATGATAGAGTAATTTTGGAGTTTCGGCATGTATTTCTAAAATAATTTGCTTTATGTTGCTCTTTATATTGTACATTATATATAATGAATAGAATATAAGCTCATGTCACTCTAATTGTTATTTGTATATGTACCCCATGATCTGTAAAGCGCTGCAGAGTATGATGGCACTTTATAAATAAAGATTTATTATTATTTTTATTATGGGCAATGTATATATATATATACAGTGCAGACCAAAAGTTTGGATACACTTTCTCATTCAAAGAGTTTTCTGTATTTTCATGACTATAAAAACTGTAGATTCACATTGAAGGCATCAAAACTATGAATTAACACATGTGGAATTATATACTTAACAAAAGAGTGTGAAACAACTGAAATATGTCATATTCTAGGTCCTTTTGCTTTGCTTTACTTTGCTTTGGCATTCTCTTGATGAGCTTCAAGAGGTAGTCACCAGAAAAAGTTTTCACATCACAGATGCCCTGTCAGGTTTAATAAGTGGGATTTCTTGCCTTATAAATGGGGTTGGGACCATCAGTTGTGTTGTGCAGAAGTCAGGTGGATACACAGCTGATAGTGCTACTGAATAGACTGTTAGAATTTGTATATATATGGGTAATAACATATGTTGGTGTGACAATAAACATTTATTATGGGATTTTCTCAAAGAAGACTAAAAGCGCAATTGCTCTCTGAAATACTTAGAAAAAAAATTCATGTTGAAAAAATCCACTTGCTCTGCCTGTTCAGCTGGATTTTTCAAAACTATGACTATATCTGGACTTGTCATTATATTTCCAGAATGAGTTGTAAGGGAGGCATACACTGAGTTGATGAAAGTAGTCTTTTCATTAAATACCCTGTGAGAAGCTTCTTAGATGATTTTCAACCGTTTAAACTATGATCAAAATTTCGATTAATTAATTTTTAATTCATTGCCCCAAGGAAATACATGTTCATACAATAAACCATTTTAGTAATGCGGTTTATCTCTAAAATGAAATTTCTGACACAGAAGTTCCAGATGAAATCATTTTATGCTTTATGAATAAAATTAAATGCTGTGTTTTCTGTGTTCCTATTGCAGTTTGCTTGTAAATTGTGCATTTGGCTGCAAATATTTAAATTCTTTTTCAAACACAAAAATTGCCTCATGCAATGTTATTTTAACGCGCTGCGGTGCAAAAATCTTATATTACAAAATGCTGAGGGTCACCATTTATCATATGGTAAGATGCTTGAATGTTTGTTAATATTACATTTTGTATGTTTCCCGGGTCTCCAGATCGGAGAGCACTGCAGATGTTTGTAATATATAGATTAAGGTTTTTGTGTCTTCTACATACACATAAGCCTTTTTTTTTGTTTGTGACGGACTTCAGAGTGTTATTCAATGCTTGTATGGCATGTCTGAAGTTCGCGCTATGTTAGTTATGTGAGATAGGTTCATGTTGTTGACTATTGGAATGTATAAGGGAAATGAGAAAACTGATACAACATCTGTGTGTGTTGTACTTGGTTTCGAGAATATGTGTGCCTATACATTATTTTTGAGCCCTGTGGCAGTAAAGAGGTTAATTTTCTGGTTTCCTGTGTCATTTTAGGTCGCCTTTTACTCCCTTTTTTTCTCCCTCCTTCCTTCTTCTCCTCCCTAGGCCTCCTTAGCAAACTGCTGCATGCCAATCTGAGGCCACATTGGGGAGAAAGAGAACATCAGGGGGAGGGGTAGGGAGGGAGTGAGTGAGTACTGGAGGAGAGTGCGTGGGGAGAAATGACATGGGGAGGCATCTTTTCCTGAAAACCATGTGACTTGCCTGGGTTTACATAAATCATAGATTGTTTTTCCCGCCAGCTGCACAGTTTTTAAAGGGATAAGATGTCTGAGATGAAGCCAGGCGCAGAGGACCTTAATAAAGCAAAGGGGTTTTTTGTTTTCCAATATTCCAAACATTCATACTATATAACCAATAACAAATGTAGTATCTAATGATCTTTTTGTTTGTTTTGTGTTAGGTTTTCCGTGTGTATCCCAGTCTAACTAGTTTGGGTCCAATGATTTCATAAAAATTATGTATGCCTTTGTATATCAAATTATGATACAAAGAGAAGCACTTGGGATAATATATGTGTGTGCAACAGGAGTCTGAGAAGGTCGTTTTTCTAATAGTAACAAATTGTAGTAGCAGTTCAAATTTGGAAAAGAAAATCAACTTATTTCGGTTCACAAACTGAGAAAGAGTGTGCTTTCACAACCAAAATGTAGGGAATAAATGCAACCATTTTTAAGGTATATTAAGGCTTTTTGCAAATCGTATATTTGCAGTATGAAGCCATTTACAATTTTCATTATTATTCCTCAGCATCATCGTAAATAATTGCACATTTAATCAGGCACGGATCGTGTATATCTGTACATCTATATAAGACGAAACATACACTGATCACAACAAATCAAATTGTGTGAAGCTTTCCAAAAAAAAAGACATCCATTTCCAAATGTGCAGGGTTGATGCCTTTGGTGAATAAAATAAGCAATGCCAAGAAATACAGAGGAGACTCACAATTTAGAACTAGTACCAATAACAACAGTGGTGTTTCCCAATACTACACTGAAATACAGAGGTCAGCTAAGTCCTTAACGGCTCCTTTACATACACAGATGGTTTAAAAACAAACAAAAAGACATTCAACTTCTGTGTTTTTTAGAGTGTTTTTTTTTTACCAGTTCTGTAACTTTTTTAAAAAATTTGCATTTACATTTTGTACATACAGGTAAGTTTCTTCTTGTTTTTTTTGTCTGCTAGAAAAACCTATGATAAAAGTGTCACGATAAAATCTTTCTATAGCATCCATGGTATGCAGAATTTTGAAAACATTGCATACAAACTGACCCTATGAATGCCACTCTATATGTAGTGTTTTCCATATTTCTTTACAGACTTTCACATTTACAGTGGCTTGCTAAGAAAAACGTTGTATAAAGCAGAATGGTGTGTGTTAATCCAGACCAGATCACATCACATGTATGTACACTGAGCTATAGCAGTCAAGGAGCTAATATGTGCAAGTATAAAATAAGTGACTGACTAAATTCTTCTAATGAATGCAAATATCACACTTTAACTATATGTTAGGAGAGAAGGTAGCAGCCTTCGGTAAATGTTTGCATGTGTGTCTTCATTGTACAATGTGTTACCAGTTATTATCAAAATAACTCAAAGCCAAATAATCAGTATCTAATAAAGTAGAAAAGAGATTGAACCACTTTTTGATGGATGGATGGATGGATGCTGATAAAAAAGATAAAAACTTAAACAGGTAATTTTTTCCAATTAAATCCACTGAAATATCAGACAACCCTCCAGTGGGTTCTGAAATAGGTTTCAAAGTTTCAGCCAAAGAAACCCAATTTAAAGGTTTATACACACAGCGATAATTTGAGGACATATGCTTGATGTTTTTTCAACAGCCAGCACATATCCCCATTCACGACCATGGCTTTGTGAAGCAGACTGCCTGAGACACAGCAGAGTGCACCCACCGAGGACACACGGGAAGCAAACACTTGTCCACAGAAATGTTGTTTGTGTCCCATAACACGCCACCTGTCGTTTGCTGGTAGCCTAAGGGCAAGGGTCTAATGAACTGGAAGTTAGCCCTCTCTGTGAGCACCCATGCTGGTGCCCCAGCGCCGAGTTTTCCTAGCAGGATTCAAGGCCTCCTCTTGCCGGCTACCCAGGACATGCCTAAATCAGCTCTATTTTAAAGGAAACCTACCACTTTGCAATAAGGCTTCTAAGCAGCAAATACCGTGCACCAGCTCAGGGTGAGCTGGTGCCGGAGCATATACTCGTTATGTTCTTAATCCCTTGTAAAGTGTTTAAACACTTTAGTAATCTTTATATACAAAGCAGCTCCGGCGCACGGTGGTACGCGCTCGGCGCAGCATGCACACGACCGTGCGTGCGCCTGAATAGGAAGTACCACCGTCTGCCGGAGCTGCTTTGTATATAAAGATCACTCAAGTGTTTAAACACTTTACAACGGATTAAGAACATAACGAGGAGCTGGCGCACGGTATTTGCTGCTTAGAAGCCCTATTGCAAAGTGGTAGGTTTCCTCTAAACATTGTGGGCTGCCTGGGACAGCAGGAAGAATTAACAGGTATACAGTTGTTCGGCTTCGGGGCCTATGATTTTTCCTGATCAGGAGAACCTTTGAGCGAAGCTATGTTGATAATCCAAATATCTCTTCCTTATTTCAACTTTATTTAGGTCTTCAAGCAGGGGCGTAACTACAGTGGTAGCAGTGTCAGGGGGCCCCGTCATCCGACCTGACATACTAAAAGAGTGGAGGATGTGCACCATTATATACATATTATGCTGCACATTGTACAGCATAACATGTATATAACATATATGTGATGTATATACAGGCGGTCCCCTACTTAAGGACACCCGACTTACAGACGACCCATAGTTACAGACGGACCCCTCTGCCCACTGTGACCTCTGGTGAAGCTCTCTGGAAACTTGGTTTTCCTTGACCAATCACCTTGTTGTACCATCAGGCTAAAAGTCACTTACTTTCTAGGGTCTGTTAGTTGATTTAAATTTAATCATTTTTTTAGTCCTTTTTTTGAGTTCCATTTTTTTGATGATATAATTTGTGTGCAATGCTTATAGGACAGTTAAAAGGGCATGTTCATATGCTCTGCATATTTATAAAGGGTGAACATTCATATTGATTAGCCCAAGGATCCCCTTGGTACCTCTTATGTATGCAACTGTATAGGTATTGATTGAACATGTTCATATTGTAAAAAAATAACAAAAAAAAAATCTGTGTAGGATTTTTCTGCACTCTCCTATGGAGTTAAAAAATATTTTGACCTCCATCAGGTCATATGGTCAGCCTAGCCATAAATAGCGATGAGCAGACCCAGATCCTAACTTGAACGGATCCACTCATCACTAGACGTAGACTTATAAACGTGTATTGCTGTCGCTTTACCCTGCTGACAGCTTGTATTCTAATATTTTTTAGCATGCAACTTTGCTTCATAATATTCATATGCAATATTCAGCTTTATTTATTTGTCTTCTTGTTTCATGTTGAGAAGTGTCCACTTTGGTCTGTATGGTAATGATACTGAAGAGAAGCTTTTACTCTGTTTGGTTACC
The DNA here is from genome assembly GCF_040894005.1 of Engystomops pustulosus. NCBI lineage: Eukaryota > Metazoa > Chordata > Amphibia > Anura > Leptodactylidae > Engystomops > Engystomops pustulosus. Next base: position 59,455,214 of record NC_092412.1, on the reverse strand, counting down.
ATATTTCAAAAGTAACTTTGCTTTGATGTTCTACCATTCAATAGTATAAAGGAAATTGTTTGTGGAGCTGTATGGAATAAGTGACCTCTCTGCTGCAGAATTTCAAATCTTCTATACCTCCCTCCTTCTTAATGTGCTCCAGGCAGTAATGCAATATCAGTCCCTGTACAGTACCTTCAGAGAAGGGTAACACTTTCAAGTGATTGTCCCACTTCAACACTTTTGTTAAGCTAAAAGATGTTTAAAAATTATCTTTCTTATGGTTTCAGTGCTCTGTTTCATTAGTGCAAAGTGGGAAATTTCATACATAGAGTATAGGGGTCTTTCCACTACCGACATGTATCCCGTCCAGTATAGAAATACATGTGTGATCACTAGGATTTAGATACTTGGACCCACTGCATTTTTAAAAGCACAAGGATGCAATGAATACAGTACTTTTTAATGGATCCGTTCACATCACCATGTGTCTGTTCTGTAAAAATAGATAATGTGATCTAGTGTGATGTGTGTTTTTCACTGTTCACTCATAGACTTGGTTTATGAAGATCAGTGAAAAATGAATGTTACATAGACGCACCTAGGCCTTGAAAGAAGGATGAAAACTGAGTTAAAAATCGGCTTGGTCGCCAACCACAGTGCAGAGGACAGGCCTCTATGCATCAACGTGATATATTATGCATGGAGCCTCTGCTTCCCCACAGAACAGCAGTGGTATGCTGTGATCATGATTACAGTGTTGGTACTGTTGTTTTGCAGGGAAGAAGGGATTCCCTGCATCACATATCAATATGATGCACAGAGGACCTTCCTCTACACTGTGGTCGGTGCATGAAATCCAAACAGCGCACAGAACCTACTTCTAGCCTAAGTCTCAAATGTTCAAACATTCACGCTGATATTCATCTCACTTTTGTGTGCCCCTAACTTTACTGAGATCCTACTGTTGCATTAAATATATGGTGCTTCATGGGTTCATAGACTGTAAGCTTTTGCGATCAGGGCCCTCACTCCTATTGCTCCATATGACTGTTTGTACTCTGTAATGTAATGTTATATTTGTATATGTCCCCTATGATTTGTAAAGCTCTGTGGAATTTGATGGCGCTATATAAATAAAGATTATTCTTATTTCCTAGCTGGTGCTTTACAGATAGACTTACAGTTTCTTCTTATTCATATGCTTCTTCATAAAACCTGGCGACAGTGTTGTGAATCCACAACGGGCAGAGGCTATAAAACAAGAAAATCTTTTTCTGTCCTTTTATGATCGACACTTGAATGTGTAAACACATTGGGGCAGATTTACTTACCTGGTCCGTTCGCGATCCAGCGGCGCGTTCTCTGCGCTGGATTCGGGTCCGGCCGGGATTCATCAAGGTAGTTCCTCCGCCGTTCACCAGGTGGCGCTACTGTGCTGAAAAGCATCTGAACGCGCTGGAGTTCACCGGGCTGGACCAAGTGAAGGTAAGCGCGTCCCAATCGACACATTTCTTTTTTTAAATGCGGCGGTTTTTCCGAATCCGTCGGGTTTTCGTTGGGCCACGCCCCCCAATTTCCGTCGCGTGCATGCCGGCGCCGATGCGCCACAATCCGATCGTGTGCGGCAAAATCCCAGGCAATACAGGGGAAATCGGCGCAAATCGGAAATATTCGGGTAACACGTCGGGAAAATGCGATTCGGGCCCTTAGTAAATGACCCCCATTATAATAAATGTTTGCATGCAAATTCAAGGCTCAGTTTTGCCATTCTCACTGCCTATATCAATTATTGTGACAGTTTGTTCTATATTTCCAGGTGTATAGGTAAATGGTAATAAATCTATGTGTGCAGCCTCAGCCTAGGGCCTCTTTATGCGTCATATTTTGCTATGATGCATGGAGTCGAATCACTGCCAGCATAGTAGGTCTGTGAAACAGCACACTGTTCGATCTGTGATTCACAGACTGACAACAACCATGTGTTTTAACCTTAAATTTACATTTGTGCATCCAAATGTTGTAAAATGGTTTTTACATATATATTTTATTTATAACATACATTGCAAAAATATGATGGAGAAGTTGTAAAGTTTTTTCATAATGTAATGTGTCCAATACACAAATAGGATACGTCTGATTGCCAAGCCATTTCTTGGTATTTTCATATAATTCAGCTGTTCTCCATAACAACAAGGGTGGTTACGGTATATGTGTAGGGAAAATTCAGTTCTTGGCTGACACTGAGAAACAAAATACTCCAGACTAAAATAGAAAATACATTCTTTGAGATTTAACCACTGGAACCTTGGAATGTCTACAATTCCAGATTGATCAGTATAAATGGCTGTAATAAAGATAATAATCATGATTTTCATCAGAGTTAATATTAGTCAAACAGAAAACCTAAAGTTATCTAACACTTATAAAAAAAGAAAATGTCCCCTTAGGTTGAGGCCATGTGATTTGGGTACATGCAGAGGACATTATACAGTGACCAAAGCAAAAAACATAACTACAAAAGGTTAAAGAAGTACCAAAATATTCATCAGTTTAAAAACTGACCCATGTGGCCCCAGGGCCACATCTGCCATGAGGCGGGATGAAAATTCTGCCTCAGGTGGCATATGTGGAGTGCAGAAGGAGGCAGCACTTGCCCGAACCGCCCGCTAGCAGTACGGACCTGCCGCTGGCAGTCAATACTGCCCGACAGTGGTGCAGAGCAGCGCAGACCCATTTGTCCTCTGGAGGAAGCAGCTGGCATTTGATGACGTTACGCAGTGCAAGGAAGGGCTGCCCGGCAGAAAATCCTGGAGGAGAGGACCACGGCATGGAAGTAGTTAAGTAAAAGTTTTATTATGTTTAAACTGGCCACGAAAACTCATTTGGGGGGCTGTATATAATAAAAAAGTAGAGTGGGATGTTAAAATATTGGGCCGAAATACTAACTTAATTGGGGGCGGCAGAGTTATGGAGCTGTATATATATATATATGACAAAACCGGGGGGAGGGGTGATAACTCAGTATGGTGCTCTATACACAAGTAGGTGTATGAGGAGGGGTGGATATATGTACTGTATGTAATGTTACTTTATAAAACTTAACTGGTGGGGAATTTAATATGGGGGACAGATCTTATGTATAAAGGGGGAATTTATGGGGAGGCTGTTATGGCATACTGTATATAATTAAAGTGGGTTCCATCTATGGGGTGCAGATTTTAATTACAGGAGGGCTGTATAAGGGGTTCTGTATATAATTTGATTGGGGGCTGTTCATTAGGGTGGTGTTTTATTAATTCATTAGGGTGCCACTATTTATTAAATTATAAGGAGGCTGCATATTAAATTGAGTAGTTTGGGATATCCAGGTGATATTATATTGTAAGAGACAATTGTATTTTTACGGGCACAGTGTGGAGATACTGCATGGAGCTGAAAACACCTGGCGGTGAATTCAGCAGTGATAAACCATGGCCTGGAGAAATCATAATGAGGTCCTCTTCCTGATGGAGCAAAGTGTCACCTGTAAGTTACTAGAAGCCACTAATATCTGTGTCACTGATTGATACTAGTGCGTGAGACAGGGTCAGCCTGTGTATTGTCAGTCACAGGGTGTCTTTGATTTTTAGTCTTGTATGAGAATATTGTTAGCAATGTTGTAGGCATACTTTAAAAAGATTTTAAAAAAAGATGCGTCTGTAAATTCAGTGGGCTGACTACAGGAGGAAATCAGGGCTAGGATTTAATTTTTTTTGGGGGGGGGGGGCAGCATTTCAGTTTTCCCCTCAGGAAGCAAAAAAGCTAGAATCGGCCCTGCAACATTATCTAAGGCAGGGAGGTTAGATAATGTTGAGCTCTCCACTAACCCAGTGGGCTAGGATCTGTGAGATCCATGAGCCACTGGGTAGATAGTCAGGTAGAATCTTTAATCAAGTGCTCCGCTCTGATTTTACCCGCTCCTCTCCACTGTTTGAAAACAATATCCTCACATCCTGGAGGAAAATCCGGATAACTCAGGTTCAGCGTGAGCAAGGATTGCTGGGGTAAAAGGCGTTCTCTTACTATTTCACAGCAATGAACAGTTGAATTCAACGTGGGATGGGTTTTCCGGGTAAGCATCTTACTAGGGTCAAGCCATAGTGTTACCTGTAAGGGAATTACAGTATGCTTTAGGCATATCTGGGGCTGCAAGCTAGAATTACAGCAGCCATGTGAAAAGTCTGGGAGTTCAACATTCCCCCTCAACATTTTGGGTCAGTATAGATTAATGCGTTTAATTCTAGCTGGTTCGCCAGCCCAAACAAATTTATGCTGAATAGCATTCAGTGACAAAGAGTAGGCCTTTAACAATGTAATAGGGACTGCCTGGAAAATATTGAATAAACAAGGCAAGATATTCATTTTTACTATAGCACATTTACCGAACCATGAGAAGATACCCCTGCTCCACCTGGAGCAGTCCTCCTGAACTCTTTTAAGTATTGGTAGAAAATGTAATGCTTAAAGCTTAGTCAGGTCAGTGGACAGCTGAATATCTAGTTATGTAGGGATTCCCACTTAAAGTTAAATGACGCTTCTAATGTTTCCCTGAGGCTTGCAGATAGGGAGACGTTTAAGGCCTGTGACGTGGACCAGTTAACACGAAAGTTAGACAATTGAGCAAATGAATGTATTTCCTGGATTAAATTTGTAAGGGAGACCTGGGAGTTAGTGAGAAAGAAGAGCAGGTCACCGGTGTATGCTGCTATCTTATACACAGAACCCCTCACCTTAGTAAACAGCTTTATATCTTGGTTTAACAAGGAAATCGGCGAGTAATTAGGAGCATAGAGTCACTTCCTTCCCAGGTTTGGGTATTACTGCAATGGTTGCTGGGAGGGTGTCCCTAGGAAGCGGAGGTACCCAAAGCTATCTCATTTAAAGCCTTTGTCCTGTGGGGTTCAAGGAGCCCAGGGAATTTTTTGTAGTATGGTGGGGAGAAGCCTTCAGGGCCAGAGCCAAGCTTTACCTGCTTGGATTTCCTTAATTGCCAACGGAAACTCTAAATCAGTGATTGGGGCCTCTAAGGTTTCTGCTTCCTCCTCAGTAAGGGTGGGAAGGTCAGATTCAGAGAGGTGGAACAGTATCTTACCCCACATAGCTGACGGCGAATTGCATACTCTGTTGGTCAAGATTGTACCATGTATGATAATAGTCACAAAATGTGGCTATTATGTCAGAATTTAGATTTCAAGTGATTCCCGAAGGCATTGAGAGTTCAGGAGTTTAAGTATAGGAACATTGGAGCTGCAATGCCCTGGCTAAGGACCTATCACATTTATTACTGTACAGGCGGACCCCTACTTAAGAATGCCTGACTTACAGATGACCCTTAGTTACAAATGGACCTCTAGATAATGGTAATGTACTGTACTTTTTCCTTAGGGTACAATAAACAGCTCTAACACTTATTATAGGGGTCTGCAATGAAGTTTTAGTAAATAACAATGTAAGAAATAATTTACGAGGAAAGAAGTAACACCCAATGGTCCTCAATTAGGAATCGTGATGTCTGTTGCTGGACCTAAATACACAAAGACCTACTCAACACACAAAACCCAGATATGCACAGACACTATGTTAGGAAAAGTATGTAGCAAAAAAGTTTTATTGATCAAATGAAATGACATAAAAGCGTACATAATTAAAAATGTGGAGTGGACATTCTTTTTTTGGGAGGGGGGTAACAGCTAGTACTGGACAAGTAACATGCAAGCATCAGGTGGCGTAGTGGTGTAAAATTGTTAATGCACAGTAGCATATGTTCTATCTCCTGGGCCTATGGGGAGACTGCGATGCAACACAGGCACAGACATGATAACAGAATCTGGTAAGTAAAAAACTATTAAATAGACAATATAAATGTATTACCTAGGTGCCAGGATACACGTAACCACCAAGATGCACAAGTACCCCGACGCGCGTTTCGGCACGCTGCCTTCGTCATTCTGATAACAGAATCTGGTAAGTAAAAAACTATTAAATAGACAATATAAATGTATTACCTAGGTGCCAGGATACACGTAACTACCAAGATGCACAAGTACCCCGACGCGCATTTCGGCACGCTGCCTTCGTCAAGGGGTCTTGACGAAGGCAGCGTGCCGAAACGCGCGTCGGGGTACTTGTGCATCTTGGTGGTTACGTGTATCCTGGCACCTAGGTAATACATTTATATTGTCTATTTAATAGTTTTTTACTTACCAGATTCTGTTATCATGTCTGTGCCTGTGTTGCATCGCAGTCTCCCCATAGGCCCAGGAGATAGAACATATGCTACTGTGTATTAACAATTTTACACCACTACGCCTGTATTCATAAATAGTCTGCAACATTTGGCCTAGACCCCTTTTGCCTTACCAATTAACTGTGCCTCGTCTGTGGGGGATCGTTTATGAGATGTCTACAGCCTCCTAATTTTATCCAGTAGGGATGTCATCTCCCAAGCCCTCTTCAGTTTGCGGCGAGAACTGTAGGTGATCAATATACTGCGAATGTTGTGTTTGTGGCCCTCCCAAGAAATGCATGGATGAATGCCCTCTGAAGATGTCCTAGAAAAATGAGTTTAAAGGGATACCCTAATTTCTACTGCAACCAGTGCGTCCTTCAAGAGCAATGTGTTCGGTTTCCACTACAATTGGAAATCAATCAGTAGGTTCAGGCAAATTAAGCACAAAGAGCACAATGGTCGCTTGGTGGAGGCCCAGGCTGCTGTGGAAAAAGTTATCTTATTGTGAGTAAGTGTTATGGGTCACGGAGTAGAATGTGAATTCTTTGGCAGAGAGGTGCAAGAGTCTCCACACGTCTGTCATGGAGCAGTCCCCTTAGCCTACGCAGACTGGCCGGTGACACAGAGGAAGAGCGCAGACTGGCCGGTGACACAGAGGAAGAGCCAGAAAACGTGTCTATACTTGGGTCTAATGCAACATTTAGGTCTTCCGCAATGATTAAGATTCCTTCGGCAAATTCTTTTATGAGAATTTTATGAGAAAATAATTTTTTTTAAAAAGAGGAGAGGGCCTGTGCTGGCCCCAAGTAAAGAGAGGCAAACGTATATACACTGTTAGCTATCTTGCCCTTGACTAGGAACCAAGGTGGAAATCAAAATCAAGGTGCTGTGAGCCTTAGGGTCAGTAGCGTAGTAGGTGTAATAGGTGTGCAGATACCTTCTATCTGTGAAGTTGTATGGTCACACTTCAGTAAGACGAGTCTCCTGAACAAAGGCAATCTGTATCTTCCTCCCTCTAAGCAAATTAAAAGTATGGGCCTCTTCTCAGGGCTGTGTAATCCCTTCACATTGAGGGAGCCAATCACTGATTTGCACTGGACCCCCCAAACCACCCAGATCAGGCACCGCCATTAGTAGGATAATGAGGTCAGAACCTGGGAAAGAGAAGGGAATGAGAAAGATCAGGAATATTGGAGGGAGTTGAACTCTGAGGAAGGCTTGGGCAAGGGACAAGTAAACCAACAGTGGTCAACCAGCGACCCTAGACTGGGGGCAAAGAGGAAAGGAAGAAAAAGGAGAAGTGCGTTGAAGGGCAGGCTCAGTAGAGGCACAAGATGGAGAACTGAAGTATACGACAAAGGGAGCAAGACCTAAGTCCCAAATGTGAACACTAGGGATTTAATTCCCCTCCGTAGGAGAATTAAGGAGGGAACGTCAAAGGCAATAGAGCAAGCAAAATAGAACACACAAAATCTTCTCCTTATCCGTGAAATAGTGCAGACGACACCGGACATCTCTGGGAGCACACAAGTCAGTGTTAGACATTCTGGAGACTCTATGGATTCTATAAAACAGCAACTAAACAGCAAGTATTAGTAGAGCGGTGAAGGATATCACAGAAGATATGTGTCACCCTTTCATTCAGATTGTTAGCGGCTGGGCATGCATTGTGACCTTTTTTCGTATATTATTACGTCTGCTGTGGTTCTCTTAAACATCCAAGGCTTGTTAAGTGCTGAATATGCGATTTGGACTGTCTTATTTCCACTTCCAAGCCCCATTTTCGACATTTAAAGAACATCTTCCACCAGGATCAAGAATTGTAAACCAAGCACACTGACATGCTAATGTGTGCCTTCTTTAAGCTTCCTATGCTGTTGTTTTTAAGAAAAAAAGGCTTTATAATGATGCAATGAGTCTGAGGTGCTCCAGGCTCCATTAACACCTATGGAACCTGGAGACCCTCAGGCTCATTTGCAAAATTTAAAAGACTTTTTGGGTAAAAACCTTGGCATAAGAAACTAAGAGAAGAGCAGATCCTGCCACAGGGGGCAGTATGTTAGTGCGCTTAGTTTAGAATCCTTGATCCTGGTAATAGATGTCCTTTAAAGTGTGAGTAGCCACCTCTTCATGGTCCTCTCTAAATCCCTCCAGAGCCAACTGTTGTGAAGAGCAGAGTCCAGATCATGCCTGTTGGGGAGGGTCTGTATAAGCTACCTAGGGGACTGAAACTCTGATTACATGGGGCTGGCTCATAAACCCGGTTGCTGGTGGCCAGCTGAAGCCATCGACTGTGAGGAGGCCAAGGCTCCAGACCCCACTGGCTGTGGGAGATTGTTGTACCTTTGGCAGCTGAGACTGCATCTCCCAACTGCTGGCAGAAGGTGTGGAGCCCATGCACTGCATGTCATCACACCATTATCAAGCCACGCCCCCAGTTGTGCAGATTTTCTACACTAAGGTGCACAGTAAAAACACTTCATGAGCAGTGAAACAAACAAACATTGGATCCACGTGCCATCCATGAAGAACAGATGATTTATTTCCAACAGGGAAACAAATGATGCTGTTCAGATATGTGTCCTTTAAAAATGGACACACAAATACAAAATATATGTGAACTGGGCATGAATAACAGATGGCCGAGGATTACTCATTGGCATGTAGCCAATATTCAAAGATTTTTGCATCCTGCCAGTTTGACAGGTTTCCTGGGTCTGATGGGTGGTCTTGAATCATTTTTGATCTAGGAATAGGAGGAGTATAATTTAAATTAATTCCGGAGTCTGATATTACGTTAATTTTGGAATCTGGTATACAAATTTAAAAGTTGTCTGTGTCACTGAAGTGGATGCCAGTTTGAAGATAAATCATCACTGTATACTAAAGGGGCCACATGCTCAGTTTAATGTTCCATTTACAGTGGCCACTCCATACTCAGCATTATAATTAGGATTATCATTATCAGCACTGTAGGGAAGCCTTAAGATACAGTGATAGTGGGATTAAAGATGTGTGTTACCTTTCATTACGATATAAACTTGTTCTTGACTTAAAGAGCTAGTGTACAACTGTCTCTCATTATGATAAAAAATCTAATAGACAGGAGCATATTAAGAACCTAAAATATCCTGAAAAAAAACTTAAGTATGGTGCTATGTTGTATTTGGGTACTTGTATTTAGTTACAGACTACCATTATACAGGGACAGAACAAATGGGAAGGTTCAGTTAATTGTAAGTATGTGGGATTGCTAATTTTTGTAGATTAATCTGATAATACAAATTGAATTTGCACCTATAAATGAAAACTCAACCACAAAAAAGTCAAAATGGTGGAATTATGTAATGGCAGGACAAAGACAATGTGCCCTAAGTCCCGGCCTGCTTACATGGTCCACGCTAAACAGTGGCAAGTAACTGGGCAGTGGTACCTCCTTGCACTTTGTGATAAACAAATAACACAAAGGAGAGGTCAAAAATCCGAGACACTACAAGATAATAAAGTACAAAATTACAAAAATCAAATTCATAGAATAGTTGAGAGTGCAAGCCAAAATTGAAAATCCAGAAGTATAAGAATTAGCAAGAAAAGTACCAGGAACATGAAGCTAGCAAGAAAAACTGTTTTACCAGCAAAGGTGGATAGTTAATTTCAGAGGGCTCAAGGTGAAAAAGATGGGGCTCCAAAGGCGTGAAAGCCTTAACCCTTGCTGGTTTAGAGCAAGAGATGCAAAGAGCCAGCAGTCCCGCAAATAGAGCACTGTTCAGACTGCCAACTGAAAAGCACCAGATGGAATTCAGCATATTCTCAACCTGGCAGCATGAATTGCAGAGGACCGAGCAACAGATGTAATAAATTCTTATAATAATGATACGTGAATGATAAAACAAAAAAAATGCCATTTTATTACACAGAAGATTAGATTTATTTGTACACAATATAACCTTTTATTATAGAAAATATTACATCTATGATTTGCAGTGATTCATGTAATATTGTATCATTCATTACACCTATATTTTGCAGATAAATGAAGAAATAGGTTTTCATTGTCAGGAATGGAAAATAAATAGATTAAATTATCTTTCCATTATACTCCTACAAAAACATCCCAATGCTCATCCTCGCCTACATTCTGCTGCATATTTCATCTCCTGCTATTCTGGAAATCTAGTTGTACCCGCGTTTTTTTTTACCATCTGGTTTGCTTTTCTATTTTAAAAAAAAAACATTCATTTTTGAAGCCTCCTGGTTTGTGTTTTGCTCACGAGCATAAAAAAGACGACATTCAATGAAGTCTGGGTGGGAAATGATAGCTTAAAGAATCTTCCTTTTGGGCCCCAGTTTTGGACTTTTACCAGCATGGACTAAAGGAAAAAATTACGTTGTAGATTTTGTTAATGTATGAGGGTTTTTTTAGGTAGTTTACACTCCTCACCTTTCAAAAGCCATAACTCACTTATGCATTTTCAGTATGCCATGAAGCTGTTAATCACCAGAGATGAACTGGCATTGGGAAACATGGGGTGTCCGCTGTAACTTACAGTTGACATCCCTGTCAACCTGTTAAATGCCGTGGTCAGCGCGACCACGGCATTTAGATGACTGTGGAGAGATTCCCTGCCCGATCTGCACCCAATGAAACGTTTTGCGGGTGTCATTCATTTCTATGGCAACCCCGGGGTCTGATCTAAGACCACAAGGCTGTCCATAATAAATACTTTAAAGTCCTGTCACAGAGCCAAAAAAAACTAATTTAGAGAAACTTTAAAAAATATTACAATTGTAATCTGCTTGGAACCCTATATGAATCCACCCCATTGATTGCTGAACTGTTTTCATGCCACTGCAACTGTGGGATGGCAACAGTTCTATGAAGGGTTATCCCTGATGTGCATATGGGCAGTCAGGAAAAGTGCTTATAACTGCACCAATCACATCAGACATCAGGTAAGAAGATATTGCAGTTCCTATAGTGTTATGGTTAGGGTAGATCAGTAGTGTTCCTGTCTGCAGTACAGAACTACAGGCTAAAGTGGTTTGATCTAACTAGCTGGAGTCAAATACAAGTGATTGGCTATCTAGAACCAATAGAACTGGCTTCCTCAGGGGTAACGGGCTATTGTAACAGTTTCTGTGGGCCAAATAATACTGGTCCAAGGAAACCAGTATGGCTTAGGGGAGAGGAGCAGACTGTTAGTGGAGGTTTGTTTGATATAAATGGCTATAGTACATTCAATTTACCTGGTTATCTTTTTTAATCTTTTTCTTTATACTTGTTGACATATGTTTCTTTGTAGAAAATATTACTGTGTTTATCGGTGGTGCTTTTCTGCACAAAATGATATACAAAACTGCGCCTAGATAGTAAGTACAGCTCTAGACGCTTGATAAAAAACCCGTTTTTATGTTAAGACAAATGTCATCCGCACTTATATTTACCTAAATATCTCTACCAAGTCCAATGATACGCGTGCCCCTGTATAAAACCGAGCAGTGGACTAAGTCCTTTGCCTCCAATAACATGCGCATACCTGCAAAAAACTAAGCTGCGGTCTAAGTACTTTGTCCTTTGCCATATGGTACAATGTAGTTCTCTACACACTAAGTTTGGTGACATATGCATAGCTATGCTTAAAGTTGTAACAGTCTAAGCTCCTGCTCTGCACAACTTACAAAGCCCTCTAGTTTGTGCACTACGGCCTGAATCTAAGACTGATCAAGTCTAATGTCATATGCACGAAGGCTACATACACACTGCTGTATGGGGGACGTCTATGCGGCATATATACGTCCCCCATAGAGGGCAATGGGTGCATGGGAGCAGTCCGGTCCTATCTTTCCCCGTAATACAGCGCCGTGCTCACCCCTGCCTCCTCTCCCCGGCGCTGCCGTGTGCCCGCCGTGCTACGGTATGGCGGGCACACGTTAGTGTGAATATAGCCTTAGGCTGGTTATAACTGGTATTATGGACATGCGTAGTGCTCTGTAACCAGTGCTGATTCTGGCCTTTTTGCTGCCTGCGGCGAAATTTTAAATGCTACCCCGCATCCCTCTACTTCTAATTTTTGCAGTCATTTACAGTATAATAGATCGTGTTCCTGAATATATATTTTCCTGACAACACTACTGAGCACACTAATTCCCCATAAAAATTCCTTTATTTAGTCACCCAAATAAATAATAGTATGTACAGCACCCACAATTTATTATATTTACCAGACCTCCTGAACTGATTACATAAAACCGCATGAATAATATAAAGCCCCACTAAGCATTGGCCTTGTTGACCTGATACGTCACGTTTTTTGACGCACTGCAAAGGCTTGAGCCGTGACCACATGCTGAGGTTACATTGCGTTTTAGCGAATGTAACCCTCCTATGGACAGTATATACTGCCAGATAACCCCCAACAGATAGTATAGAACCATGTGTAGATAGTATACAGCCATTAGCCCCCAGTAAATAGTGTATACAGCCAGAACCCACAATAGATACAATATACAACCAAACCACCACCAATAGATAGTATATACTGCCAAAACCCTCCAAAGATGTTGTATACACCCAGACTTGTGGATAACTTAAGTGATTTGGTTTAAAAGATCAAATGGATCATGATGAAATTCAAGCAAGCTCATCATGATGAATTTGATCTTCTAACTTTTTGATACCCTAATAAAGATTTTTGGGATGTTAACCACAAATTAAACCAAGTAACTTGCTACAGCCAGTGCCGGAAGCTCCTCTTCTAATCAAGTTATACCTAGTAGATAGTATGTATACTTTATATACTGCCAGACCAACCTAAAAATGTGGAAGCATGTAAGCAGCGAAGTCCTAGCATTTTAATGGTTAACAAAGACGCAGTGGCTATTTCTGCCCCACTGAAGGTGTCTGCTTTGTTAACCCTTAGCGTCTCACTGCTTCACTTGTTGGTGTATTGTGCCTGGTACTGGCCTGAGGGCCTGGGCCCCCTCATAAATGTATATTGTGAGAGATGGGTAGACTGTGCTGAAGTACCTGATCACACTGACTCGCTCCACTCCTATCCGGTCCTCTCTGCTCCATTCCTCTCGGGCACGGCTCTCCTATGCCCCTCTCTGGTCCACTGTATACCGCTCCTCTCTGCTCTCCCCCATCCCTCTCTGCTCCGCACTTCTCTGGGCCTCTCTGCACTGCTTCTGGTCCTCTTTTTACAGCTCCTCTCAGTCCTCTCTTATCCGCTCCCACGTCACACCACATCCGCAGCTGACAGGAAGTGTGCAAGGGCGCAGGCAATCCTGCATAGGCATGCACTATTAGTGTGTGCAGTATCGCCATCGGTCTACTGGCAGCACCGCAGCAACAGTGGCAGCAACAGTGCAGCAAGGTGAACAATGATTCACCCATTTGCCGCCCCCATTAGGGCCCAGACATCTGCAGCCTGAGGCAAGATTCTCATCTCACCTCATGGCAGATGCGGACCTGCCTGTAACAGAGGAGCATTGCACTTGGAACATTTGTGGACATTTGAATATTTCACCTATTGCAAACTCAGCACTTCTTACTTTAATTTACATTGAGAGTTAACTTAGATTAATCTATATTTTTTTGTCATATAAATTGTTTATTAGTGCTGTATCTGTACAGATTAATAGAAAGGGTTAATGAACATTGAGAGTAATTTCTTACTGTGTATCTCTATCGCTAAGAGAAACTAGTAATTTTCCAGCTATAGTAGTGATTGTTTTGCAAATAGACTCGTTTACCAGAAAAGAAGACAGCTTGACCTTTAGAATGACAGGCTCTGTCTGGAAAGTTGTTTACACTTTAGAAACTTGCTGCCATAGAATATTATGGGGACTCAATGTAAGTCTATAGGACAATGTTACTGAAATGTAACCACTCCTCCCCTGGTAGAAGGTATATTAGGAGTACAGTACTAGTCCCTATTGTCTTGCAGTTAGTGGACAAAGTTTGGAGTAAAAGACTGCTAGTGTACCTGAGCAACCAGAAGAAGAAGCTGAAACGGGGATACTCTGCCAGACCCTGGGTTTCAGTCAGGAGGCTCTGGAGAGGATACATCTATCTACTATATGTATGTATGTATATGCAATACGTGTGTATATGGTGTGTTTATACTGTATGTAATATATATATATATATATATATATATAGTTTGTATATTTTGTATGTCTAATTATATTATGTAATATTATGGGCCGTAAAAGGAATATCATTTGGGCAGTGTTCTGCCTTGTAAGGCATTGTTAGTGGTTTATAATTTAAATTCTTCTTACACATTCCCTGTAAATACATTTTTTTTTACACATGAATACACTTTTTAGATACCACAGGGTAAGCAATTTATTGTTTCATCAACAAGACAAAACAGCACATCTCCATGTTATTTTAGGTGGTTTCTTGAATTTAGGGGAACAAAACAAATACAAATAAATTGATGGTGCATGTAAACTTCCGCACAGCAGAGAGCAAAACAGTGTCTTTTCATGATTCATTTGGTAGAAAAATATGTCTGGTCTGTGAAATATCTACACTATGGCAACTCTGAGAACACTTCACAAAAATGAAATATATTGGTGCACAGGAAACAGACAAGAGTAATAAAACTCTAAATTCGAGAGTTACTGAAGGAAATAATTACTAGGTAAAAACGGAATAAGAAACATGCCTTCACCTGCTTCCTCTGTACTCAAAGATTAGGCACCAGCCTCATATACTGCTACTTCACATTAGATCAACTATCATTATTCACATGGTTTACAGTATGTTTCATTAAAAAGACATTTACATTTTGGGTGCTATCTCAAGATATTGGGGCTTATTTACTATGGGTCCACAGCCGCACTTTCGTCATTTTTTCTGACGTTTTCGGGTTTTGTGCTGCTTTGACAGGTATCTTACTGGGGATTTTGTCGCGGCTGCACCTGCTTACATGCGACAGAAATCGGGAGGGGGGGCGTTGGAATTGATGGTGGGATTTAACTTTCAAATTGTGTTGCAAGACCAAGCACTTACATGCACCAGGAAGAAGGTGGTGGACTCTGTCGGACCGGAGCGGGTAAGCGACAAATGCAGGATATCTTGAGATATCAGGAGATCTTAGTGAATCACGGAACAGTGCATTCTGGTCAGACAATGCACTTTCCAGGAACGCATCAGGACGGGTAAGTAAATGTGCCCCATTATGTGGTATAACCAATTGAGGGTTGAGAATTAAATCAGTCAAAAATCTTGCTGGCTAAAATCCCGAGTCATGAGCAATGTAGCCAGAAAATTGGACAGATTGTCCAACCTAATAGTTGCTTTGTCTTCTGTCAAATCTAAACTTCTGACTGTAGTTGTATGAAACATAACATTGGATATACTATTCAACTATCAGCAAAACAACTACGCTATCTTGCCATAAAATGCATGTTAGATATAATGTATGCGTTGTTCCAGTAGCCTGAGTAAATGCGATAGCTTTGGTTCTGCTTCTCTCTGAGTCACTCGCACTGAAGTTACTTCTATGCTGCTGCTAGAATGGGGATTATGTACTGCCCCATAGAAGTTAATGGAGTACTTTGTTCTCCCAATGGTCCTTGGAATTGCTGCACATCCCATAGTTCAGAAGCAAAATGATCTCTTACTTATCTCCTGTTCACATTTCCAAACCCTGCACCCTACATAAGAGGGCTTAGCTTTATCATAGTATCATAGTATATAAGGCTGGAAAAAGACGCAAGTCCATCAAGTCCAACCTTTAAGAATTAAATAAATGTTTTATCCCCATAACCCGTGATAATTTTGCTCTCCAGAAAGTCATCCAGGCCTCTCTTGAACATGTACATAGAGTCGGCCATAACAACCTCCTGCGGCAGAGAGTTCCACAGTCTCACTGCTCTTACAGTAAAGAACCTTTGTCTATGGTGATGGTAGAATCGCCTCTCCTCTAGGTGTAGAGGATGCCCCCTTGTCCTGGTCACAGGCCTAGGTATAAAAAGATCTTTGGAGAGATCCTTGTACTGTCCGTTCAGGTATTTGTACATTGTAATGAGGTCTCCCCTCAGTCGTCTTTTTTCTAAACTGATTAATCCAAAATTTTGTAATCTGTCATTGTATTCTAGTTCCCCCATTCCCCTAATAATCCTGGTTGCTCTCCTCTGCACCCGTTCCAGCTCTACTATGTCCTTTTTATACACTGGTGCCCAAATCTGTACACAATATTCCATGTGTGATCTGACCAGGGATTTGTACAAGGGCAAAACTATGTCTTTATCATGAGAATCTATTCCTCTCTTGATACATCCCATAATTTTATTTGCTTTAGCAGCAGGCACCATTTTGTCAAAGGCCCAATTTTTAATGCATCTAAATGAGTACAAATTGGGACATTTTGATGTTATCAGAAAACACACTGATCATAAATAAGGACTATTCTTTCTGTAAGGGCAAGTTTACACCTGTGTTTAGACATCTGCTATCAACTACTGTCACTAAAAGAATAATAATGGAAGTCATTGGACTTTTTATGGCTTCCATTGGTGTCCATTTGTTAGACAGAAGCTTCAGCGCTATTTTATCTGTCTCTAATAACAAAACCCTAACAGAAGTAATGCAAATGGACACTAACCACAACCATTAAAAGTTCATTGAAATCAAGTGACCTTTTAATGCATCTGTTATTATCATTTTAGCGATGGAAGTTACAAAGGTGTGAACTGGGCCTTCAGTTTCTGCAGGTACTCAGGATCTCTGTTGTGGCCATGATTTATATCATGTTCTTATGTACCCAGTATTTTATAAAGGATATCTAGTTTTGTCAAAATACAGTTAACAAAATATCTCAAGATCTTGTTTACCATGTACAAAAGACATATTGTTTACACAGAGATCAATGTACAGAGTTTTCCCAAAATGCATTTTTTGGCCATTGGATGACCTTTTGTTTACATAGAAGAATTACTATTTGTAAAGGGAATCTGTCAGCTGTTATGAACCTACAAAGGTGCAGACAATGTTAGGTGGAGGAGTTCTGTGGAGCCACACCTTTTTGTAGCAGCAGGATTGTGCATCTATTAAATTAGGGGCTCCCAATCTACGGTCCGCGGGCCACATGCGTCCCGCAGACCGTTTTTATGTGGCCCCCGTCGCCCTCGGCAGTTGGGCCGCAGCCTTTGGCTGTCGGGCAGGGGCCTCCGTCTGTCCGGACAGGAAGCTCCTGCCCGTCACTGAATAGTGCTCGATGAGGCCGGAAACAGCCGCTCTAGCACTATTACTGCAGGTGTAGCGATGTGGCTGGAAGACAACCCCGGCGCACATCGCTCCTTGATCCTGGATGCGTGGCCGCCTGATTACATCATCATGCGGCCGCGCACCCCTTCCTGTCCAGCAGCAGCCAGAAGAAAGAAGACGCGGGAGCCAGAGGTGAGTATAGGATTTTTTTTTTAAACGGCAGTACAAAGATTGTGGCGCCTGGGGTCCCAATATATGAAAAGATTAATTATGAGGGCAGCGTAGAAAATAATTAATTACAAGGGGCAGCATAGTAAATAAACAATTATGAGGGGCAGCATAGTAAATAATTATGAGGTGCACCATAGGAAATAATTAATTATGAGGGGCAGCGTAGGAAATAATTAATGTTGGAGGGGCAGCATAGGCAATAATAAATGATGAAGGGGCAGCATAGGAAATAATTAATGGTGGGGGGCAGCATAGGAAATAATTAATGGTGGGGGGCAGCATAGGAAATAATTAATTATGAGGGGCAGCGTAGGAAATAATTAATGTTGGAGGGGCAGCATAGGCAATAATAAATGATGAAGGGGCAGCATAGGAAATAATTAATGGTGGGGGGCAGCATAGGAAATAATTAATGGTGGGGGGCAGCATAGGAAATAATTAATGGTGGGGGACAGCATAGGAAATAATTAATGGTGGGGGACAGCATAGGACAGTGATGGCGAACCTTTTGGAGACAGAGTGCCCAAGCTACAACCAAAATCTACTTGCACGTCGCAAAGTGCCAAGATGACAATTTAAGCAGTAACTTATTGATCCCTGCTGTATCACAGGTTTTAATCGTATTAGCATCCTGAGGACACCAATACAATAGAAAGATGGAGAAATTTGGATTGTAGCTTCCCTCCAGGGTCCCCTGAAGAGGAAGAATCAGGGAACCCAGAGCAGGAGCTCAAATGACAATCCATCTCTATCCAGCCTTTCCCGCTCCTGTAGTACTCCTGTAGTCCAGGCAGCCAAGGATGTTACTTTAGAATAGCGCTGAGAATGGTGCGTCTTGGGCTGTATTGGATCACAGGAGAAAGCCTTGAGTCCTAGCTGGCAAACTCTGCGTTGGGGTGAAAGCCTGGGTGCCCACAGAAAGGGCTCCGAGTGCCACCTCTGGCACCCGTGCCATAGGTTCGCCACCACTGGCATAGGAAATAATTAATGGTGGGGGACAGCATAGGAAATAATTAATTATGAGGGGCAGCATAGGAAATAATTCATGGTGGGGCAGCATAGGAAATAATTAATGGTGGGGGACAGCATAGGAAATAATTAATGGTGGGGGTAGCATATGAAATAATTAATGGTGGGGGGGCAGCATAAGAAATAATTAATAGGAACCGGAAATTGACCATCTTACCAAAAGCAGGAAATAATAAGAAATAATTATGAGGTGCAGCATATGAAATAATTAATGTGGGGGGGGAGCATATGAAATAATTAATGGTGTGGGGGCAGCATTGGAAATAATAAGAAATAATTATGAGGTGCAGCATATGAAATAATTAATAGGAACCGGAAATTGACCATCTTACCAAAAGCAGACTCATACTTCCCATTGAGATGCTGGTAAGTACTTTCTCTTTACTTTAAATATTGTATTTGTTCCTGCTTTGTATTTTTAGTTCAAAATAAGATATGTGCAGTGTACAGAGGAATTTCTTATTTTGTGTTTATTTCTAAACTTTAGTCCTCCAACGGTCTGAGAGGGACCGTGAACGACCCCCTATGTAAAAGGATCCCTTTATTAAATGATGACCTACAATATTCATCTGTGTAAGACCATGAAGAGTTAAGTACTGGTAATACACACTACTGACACACACACAATCTATATCAGTACAAAGGTTTGGGTTACTGTATGGGTGCGTAAAGCCTAAATATAAAGAAAACTACATATACACAAGACATTAAAGACTCCAAGACAAAACTCTAGGTTTACTATTTATGACTGACGGACAGAGACATGGGGAGCAGACACATATCCGCCGGACACATGAGGACATACACATATGTGGATGACATAATGGAAAGACCAACATGAGATGATAAAACCCACTGACCTGCACCTGAACACAACCTCGACACAGACTGACTGACATGAACATGTGACCGATAGACTTTGCAACTATTCTGTATTCACTGAAACCTGGCTGATGAAAATAAATAATACTTTTTACTGAAGATTTTTCCTTCTGGTGTCATCCAGTGAGATATGAAATTATTTTGGGTGTTTGTAATACAATATTTAACAATAATATTTATTGCATGCTCACGGGTTTGTGAGAGCGCTTTACTACTCTTTATTACACAGTCCCTCTCCATAAGTAACTGCTGTAATACTATAGCAGAAGCCTACTACAGTAATGACTTTTAGCAGAGGGGGGGCTGTGCTATGTTCTGTGAAGAGATCTCTTATTCTCCCTCCTCCCCCACTGCAGTAGATCCCCCTCCTTTTTTGCCCGTCAATAAAATAATAAACACAAATACTCACCTTTCCCCATTCCCCTGCAGCAGCTCCTTTTCTTGTTTCCTCTCTTCTGCTGTATGTAGCTGTGAATACAGCTGGCAGAGATAACATCATGACATGATGTCACCACCTGCTACATACAGCAGCACCAGAGGCTCTGTCCAATATCACTGTAATCAGATCCTCCCAGCTGGGTTGATGTCCTGTAACATACCTTCCACTGGGGGGGACATTGCCAAAAAACTGGACTGTCCTGCTGGATCTGGGTCGGGAAGTAAGAGTTCTCCATACGGAGAGTGCCACCATGTAGGCGTGTGGAGTCTCATAGCCATGGATGCTCCACTAGGGGGATTCTGGGAAAATATGCAAAGTTTTCCAGGATGGGATAAGGAAAACCATGCCTCTTTTAGCTACCTTGTAAGGCAGCACTCTTGACATCAAGCATGACCTACAAGAGGTCTTATGACATGGAGCTGCCTTACAAGGTAGCTAAAAGAGGCGTGGTTTTCCTTATCCCATCCTGGAAAACTTAGCATATTTTCCGCTGGATCTGGGGAGATTGGGGGTATGTCAGAGTGTTCCAATAGCAGCTATACACCTGTAATATTCTATCCACAATAATGTATCCACAGTCCTGCTTCTACTAACACTACACACAAAGGTATGGTAACACAAATCTCAGGGGTTGCTACCTAACACTGTTTTCAGCTTTGCATGATCTATACTGCTGATAGATTCCTTGTTGTGCTAAAATATATGTACATCTAGCTCATCTAGTTATCAAGTGATGTTGAGTCAGAGGAAGGCAAAAACAAGATGAGACAAAAGCCAGTTTTTCGGGGTTCCTTCTGACCATGGAAGTCACCTATGAAGAAATAGTATGATTATGTTAATGTACACTAAGGGCCTGTAATATAAATTAAATCAAAGTATTTTAGGAGCTTACTGTCTTACTTATACAATAGGGTTGAGTGGATGAAGTACTTACCTTGGGACCATCACCATCATTTCCTATGGAAGGCTTTTAAGATTTTTCTTTGATATACAAATAATCTTTGTGTTTATAAAATAATATAGTAATAATATATACAGGACTAAAATTGAGCAAAAAAGATATTGGCTAATTAAAATAATTGACAGCAATCGCAAGCTTTCGAGACTACTTAATATCTTCAGATATTGTGAGATGTCATGTGGGACATGAAGACGGGACGTTTTTTAGTTAGCAAATCAAAGATATTAACAAATGAAGAATCTTAAATATACGCAGTAACTTGAACTATCCTGTCCTGGACTAGAACGCTCAACTAGATCTTCACCCACTTGTTTAGCAACCACAAAGTGGAAAATGGTCACTATAAAGTGATTCCTGGAAAGAAAGGGCCCTCTTGTGGTAACCCGATGAATTTATCCAAACCATAAATTAAAGCACTCTTCGCTTTTAGTATTTAGTGAGCATTATAAGGGCTCATTTACACGGCCATTCATGGGGACGTATATGCGGCCGTATATACGTCCCTATAGAGCATGCTCTATCTTTTTGCGAGTGTGCGGCCATGCACCGCTGTTTCCTATGGAGGGAGGAGGGGACACCTCCTCCTCACCTCCAGCACACAGCGGTATGCCCACACATCGGGTATACCGCTTGTGAATATACCCTAAATTATTAGACTTTGTAAGGTACTTTATCAGCAAATTCAGACTACAAGCCACATTTACAGAATGTGAGACACAGGATTCAAATTTGAAGTGACAATAATTCTGTTATATGGCAAACGAACGAACATGCTTACATATTCCATATCTGCTTTAGCTGTCAAATAAGTATTTATTTGCAGACAAGAGCGAAAGAGCAGGACACAAGGGGGGAAATTAACATTCCTTTTCCGCTGGTTTTCTGCTGGACAACGCATGTTACAACCACCAATTCCTTCTGAATTGTTTGTTTTCCAGCCCGAACGCCAATTTGGACGTCGGGGGGGGGGAAGACTATAGCCAAAAACTCCACCAGGCCTCCCCTGAGCTAATTGATGGAGTGGACCTCAGGATCTACCAAGAGGCTGTTAGCATATCGGAATGCAATGCTAGAGTCCATGGGGTGGACCTCGGCCCGATTGCATAACTCTCAATCTTCTTGGATCCAGTGGGACAGTCACAGTCACAATTTTCAGCTCCATGCACTATCATTGTTCCTCTGATTCTGCTGTATATAGCAGAGCCGGCAGGCGCTAGGTGATGAAGTTATTTATGACTACCGACTTCACTGTTCCATACAGCAGAAAAGAAAAGGAGCTGCTGCAGGTGAAAGGTGAGTATATGAGTTTATTATTTTGTCTGTGGGAGCACAATAGGAGGGGGAGCTATTGGGGGGGGGAGAGGGAAAACTGCTGGCGGGAACAATGAACAATAAGAGGGGCAACTGCTTGGGGGTACTATAAGAGGTGAATTGCTGGGGAAGAGCTACATATGTGGGAGAGCTGCTGGGGGTGGGCATACTAAGAGGGGGTACAATAAGTGGGTGAACTATTGTTGTTGCAGTGCACAATTCGCCCCTACGGAGCTACTCACGGAACAAGACCGGTCCACAAAGTCTCAATGATAAAGCAATTTTTTGAGAGAAAATAATCAATCTTCCTTGTGGCCGGAGCTCCAGAGTTCTTCTAATTTTTCTCCTATAGTAATAGATATCCATTCGATGAAATCCAGCATTAGCAATGACAGATCCTTCTGATGAAATTATGCCTCAGTTCACACCAGCACCACCGCGTTTATTCCCCTTTAGTCTCTTGATTCTTGTCAGACGATATTGCTACGAGGAACATACAGGCAGATGGTGTAGTGTGTTTCAACAGGTATTGCTCCCCAGAAGAAGCCCTGGAGGCGAAACCCTGGGTCGGGCAGCTCGGTTGAGCTAGCGTCCCGCTATTAATTTTGATGCGCAATTTTACTTATGTTTTTAGAGTATGTTTTTTAATAAATTCTTAACCTGTTGAAACACACTACACCATCTGCCTGTATGTTCCTCATAGCAATATCGTCTGACAAGAATCAGAGAATCAGTTAAGGTCAGCTAATGCTGGATTTCATCGAATGGATATCTAAAGGTGAAGAATTAGAAGAACTCTGGAGCGCCGACTAGAAGGAAAATTGATTATTTCCTCTCAAAACAGTGGGTGAACTTCCTGCGGGGCACAAAATGACGGGGGACTTCTGGGAGGGATTTAATACCATATGAGAGGTAGCTGGAGGCACAATATCAGAAGGGCCACATTGTGACAGGGAGCTGGCACTAAGGCAGCAAAAGGCATGTCCCTCTTTCTTTCCAGCAAAAGTTGTGAGGTATTTAAACAATAAAATACACTGGGTGCTGGTTACCGATCGCATGCGATCACTGGAAACGCCTATGCGATCGAGACGAGGCCCACCTCCTGGCACTCCTTGTGAAGGTAAATCATTGCCAGAGCAAGGCCTTTTGCTGCCCAGGGCAAAAAAAAAAAAAATTGGCCTAAAAAAAGGGCTAATTTATATATTTGAGGGATTATTTTAAAAGGTTTTCTGCAGCAGCTAAAGAAACCTCCCCATAGACGCTCACCAGTCTGTTTTGTATTGATGCTGGTAGAATAGAGTTTCTCTACGTATCTCCTGTAAACAACTTCATTCTAGCCATTTCACTACTGAATTGTATAGAAGAGCTGGCACAATGGGGCACGTTTTAACCCCTTAAGGACGCTGCCAATTTATAGTTTAAGGCTCAGCCCCATTTTTTTGTATTCTGACTTGCGTCGCTTTATATGGTTATAACTTTTGAACTCCTGTTACTTATCAAAGCGATTCTGAGATTGTTTTTTTCCCCACATGTTGTACTTCATTTTAGTGGTAAATGTTGGCTGATAAGTGTTGTATTTATTTTCCAAAAAAAAAGAAAAAAAATGATGAATTTTTTGAAAAATGTCACTTTTATGAAATTTGAAAACATTGCATTTTCAGGCAGATAGATTTACCACCTAAATAAGTTGCTGCATAACATTTCCCATATGTCTACTTTACATTTTCATAATTTTTGAAATGTCTGGACAATTTATTTTGATGCTGCGCGGTTAACAAATCGAATAGCAATTTTTCCGTATTTTCAGAATGTACTCTTTTGCGAATAAATACTGTTTTGAATGAAATTTTACATAATTAGCATCAAAACCCCCTATATAACCAACCCATTTTCAAATCTGCACCCCTCAAGCTATCAGAAACAGCTTTTAGGAAGATTGTTAACCCCTTGAGTTCTTCATAGTAATTGAATCAAAATGGAGGTGAAATTTAGAAATTAATCAAATTGTGCTGGTTATACGTTCATTTAGCCCTAAAATTTTCACTTTTCCATCATTGGGGCCATGTGACTGCATTTTTTTTGCGGGATGAGATGCTTTTTCCAGTGTTGCCATTTTGGGGTTGGTATCACCTATTGTTGAGGGCAGGAGTAGAAAAGCATCAATTCTGTACTGGATTTTTGCCTTTTTTTTTTCGTGTTCACCGTTTAGCCTAATAATCATGTTATCTTTATTCTATGGGTCTATACGATTACGGGAATACCAGACTTGAATATATTTTCTTACATTTTACTACATTTGTCAAATAAAACCCTAATGTGGGGAAAAATCATTTTTGCATTGCCGTCTTCCAAGTGGCATAACATTTTTCCTTTTTTTGGCTACAGAGCTGGTTAATGGCTTGTTTTTTGCAGGACATGTTGTACTTTGTACAAGTATCATTCTTTAGTACATGTTTTTTTTATCACTTTTTATTGCATTTTTTGTAAGATTGAATAGGTAAAAATTATAATTTTTAATGGGTTTTTAACAGGTTTTTTTAACGGCGTTCATTGTATGGGTTCAATAATGATTTACGTTTATTCTACAGGTTGTTACGGACGTGGTGATACTCTATATGTGGGGTTTTTGTTATGATTTAGACTTTTTTTTGGGTTATATGTCTCTTTATATGTTATGGGGCTTACGGGCATTTTTTGTGATTTATTACGTTTAGAGATGAGCGAGCACTAAAATGCTCAGGTGCTCATTATTCGAGACGAACTTTTCCTGACGCTCGAGTGCTCGTCTCCCAATTGAAGTCAATGGGAGACTCGAGCATTTTTCAAAGGGACCATGGTTCGGGAATAAAATGTGTTATTTAATTGAAAAAGAATGTCTTCTGATAAGTTAGCAGATGTATGCAAACATCTGCAATCTATTCTTCACTGTTCCGCGCGTATATTATCTCCCGACAAGTTAGCAGATGTGAAGAACAGTGAAGAATAGAATAAAAACAGTGAACACAGGATCATTTAAGTGAAAAACACAGTAAAGAACACAGTGAAGAATAGATTACAGATGTTCGGCACATCTGCTTACTTGTCGGGAGATACGCTGTCCCGGGATCCGCTCCTCTTCTTCCACTGAAGTCTCCCCGATCTCTCCGTGCTGCCGCCCCGGTGTCTCTCCGTGCTGCCGCCCCGGTGTCTCTCCGTGCTGCCGCCCCGGTGTCTCTCCGTGCTGCCGCCCCGGTGTCTCTGTCTTGCTCACCGTGTTCTTCAATGTGTTCTTCACATACTATTTTGTTCGCACTGTTCCGCGCGCATCTCCCGACAAGTAAGCAGATGTGCCGAACATCTGTAATCTATTCTTCACTGTGTTCTTTACTGTGTTTTTCACTTAAATGATCCTGTGTTCACTGTTTTTATTCTATTCTTCACTGTGTTTTTTTAATTAAATGCTCGATCTCGAGCAGGGGAATTATTCATGTCACCTAGCAACCCATCCATTTAAAACGCATTGCACTCGCATTGCACTTGCAATGCTTGCAAGTGCAATGCATTTTTGATGCGTCTCCATAGACTTGAATGGGGCGGGAAAAACGCGCGTGAAACGCAAAAGTAGAGCATGCTGCGATTTTGACGCGTGTCAAAGCAAATGCAAGCACGCGCGTGAAAAACAACGCAAATGAGGAAAGACCCATTGGAAACAATGGGACAGAGTGCAATGCAAGTTCTGCGCGTGAAAAACGCTAGTGTGGAAGGGGCCTAACTCTTAGTTTATTTGGTGCATAATCTTGCGTCTAGATTAATTCCATGCCATATCACTATATTAGTGATGTTACTTAGGACTGTAGGCCAATTATGCTACATTATCATACTCATGAAGTCATCACTGAATGTATCTGAGGCATTACATGGGACTGCAGGTCAAGTGTCTCAGAGCATACACAATTCTACGTATCGTAAAGACACGGCTAGGAACAACATTTTACATGGTCCTTCTAGTCATCCTACCCATACCATTAGGGGCATCGCCGTGGGACAAATGCTTAGAGCCAGATGCAATTGTTCTACAGAATCTTCTTTTTGACATGAACTGTCAAATATTGCAAATAGACTTTCTGTCTGGGGATACCCTAAATGGAGTTTGCATAGAGCTGCTACTATCAGCTCTACAAAGTCTAGATCTGAACTTCTGTCTACTTACAGTAGACCGAGCAAAAATATGAGTTTTCAAAATAAATCACCTTTTGTTACCAATTATAGCCTGGAAACTCACAAGATACAGAATTTAATCAAGAAATATTTGCCCATTCTATTTCAGGATGTCGATTACGTATAATTTTGTCAGAAGGCTGCAACTTTTCCACCAGAAGGGCATCCACCTTGGCTAGACCACTCTTACAATACCAAAGTGAATCTAAGATTGTTTTTTTTCCCCACATGTTGTACTTCATTTTAGTGGTAAATTTTGGCTGATAAGTTTTGCATTTATTTACAAAAAAAAAATGATTTTTTTAAAAAAAATAAAAATTGCCATTTTCGAAAACATTGAATTTTAGGCAGATAGATTTACCACCTAAATAAGTTGCTGAATAACATTTCCCATATGTCTACTTTAACCCCTCAACGACTTGGCCTTTTTTAGTTTTTTCACTTCCATTTTTCACACCCCACCTTCAAAAATCTATAACTTTTTTATTTTTCCACATAAAGAGCTCTGTGATGGCTTATTTTCTGCGTAACAAATTGCACTTCATAGTGGCGGTATTTAATATTCCATGGCGCATACTGGGAAGCGGGAAAAAAATTCCAAATGCAGTGAAAATGGTGAAAAAACACATTTGCGACGTTTTCTTGTGGGCTTGGATTTTACAGCTTTCACTGTGTGCCCCAAATGACATGTCTACTTTATTCTTTGGGTTGCTACGATCACAGGGATACCACATTTGTACAGGTTTTATAATGTTTTCATAAATTTAAAAAAATTAAAACCTCCTGTACAAACATTTTTTTTTTGATTTTGCCATCTTCTGGGGCTAATAACTTTTTCATACTTTGGTGTACGGAGCTGTGGGTGGTGTCATTTTTTGCGACTTTTGATGGCGTTTTCATTGCTATCATTGTTAGGACTGTGCTACCTTTTGATCACTTTTTATTAATTTTTTTATATTTTCCAAAATGGCAAAAAAATGTCATTTTTGACTTTGGAGGCTATTTTCCGTTACGGGGTTAAACGCAGTGAAAAACCGTTATTATATTTTGATAGATCGGACATTTGCGGACGCGGTGATACCTAATGTGTTTATGATTTTTACTGTTTATTATTAATATCAGTTCTAGGGAAAGGGGGGTGATTTGAATTTTTAGGTTTTTTTAATATAATTTATTTTTTTTAAACTTTTTTTTACTTTTACTTTAACTATTTTTCAGACTCCCTAGGGTACTTTAACCCTAAGTTGTCTGATCGATCCTACCATATACTGCCATACTGCAATATGGCAGTTTATGGGGATTTTACTCCTCATTCATTACAATGTGCTGATAGCACATTGTAATGAATGGGTTAAAACGAGACAGCTTCGGGCCTTCGTGAGACCCGATGCTGTCATGGCAATGGATCACCGCTCCCCGTGACGTCATCGGGGAGCGAAGATCCGCGCGGCGCCATCTTTTTGAAGCCTCCGGCAGCATTGCCGGCGGCGATCGTGGTGAAAGCACCCGGCTATGGAGAGGGCTCGGCCCGCGACCCGGTACTAGTACGGCGCACGTCGGGAAGGGGTTAAAGAGCTGGTTGATGGCTTGTCTTTTGCGGGACATACAGGCAGTCCCCGGGTTACATACAAGATAGGGACTGTAGGTTTGTTCTTAAAGGAAACCTACCACTTGTAGTGGCAGGTTTCTGATGGAAATACCGGGCACCAGCTCAGGGTGAGCTGGTGCCGGAGCTTATTTTCGTTAGTGTTTTAAACCGCGATACCGCGGATTTTTTTTACTTTTTTACTATTTTCACCATGGGACATGAACAAGCAATCATCTGATTGCTTGTTCATGATAATATCCTGCAATACTGATGTATTGCAGGGTATTAGCAGTGTCAGCCTATGCACATGCCCATCTTTCAGGCAGTGCCAGCAGGCAGCCCTGTGGTACTGATCGGACCACAGGGCTGCCATAGCAATGTGCCATCAGCACATTGTAATGAATAAGGAAGAGAATACCCATATACTGCCATACTATAGTATAGCAGTATATGGTAGGATCAATCGGACAACCTAGGGTTAAAGTACCCTAGGGAGTCTGAAAAATAGTAAAAGTAAAAATTAAAAAAAGTTTTAAAAAAATTTATAATAAAAAAAAATAATAAAAATTCAAATCACCCCCCTTTCCCTAGAACGGATATAAATATAAATAACCAGCGAAAATCAAACACATTAGGTATTGCTGCATCCTAAAATGCCCAATCTATCAAAATATAATAACGTTTTACACTGCATTTAACCTCGTAACGGAAAATACCGCCCAAAGTAAAAAAAGGCACTTTTTTGCCATTTTGAAAAATATATTAAAAAAAAAAAATCAATAAAAAGTGATCAAAATGTCGTACAGTCCTAGCATTGAAAACTTCATCAGAAGTCGCAAAAAATGACACCACCCACAGCTCTCTACACCATAGTATGAAAAAGTTATTAGCGATAGAATATGGCAAAATAAAAAAAAATTTCTACATAAATTTTGTAACCATATTTCCTGGTTAAGATGCATTCCACTACCACCAAGTGGCTGAAATAGGAAATTACAGTGCATTATTTGTATTATTATATGTCTGTAGCCTGTAAGGGTTAATGTTTGTTTACATTTCGTATCTGCCAGAGGTTTTTGCAGGATGTCTAGACTGATCCTATAAATATAGGGTTTCTAGAGCTGTGGATCTCTCTTTCCTTCTGGATTTGTCTCTTTGTAGAGATTAGTGTGTGTCTTTGTGTACTGCTACCACAGAGATTACTGTCGTGCTGCTAATGCAGCAGAGTCAACCTGGCTCCATAGGAGATTCTTCCCAGCATAGCTGATCACTGGACCACACTAATGTTCCTACTAGCAAACAGCATTTTCAACTGCCGCAGCCAGCCTCTCTGCAGTCCTGTTAGTCCTTTAAAGGAAGGAATTATCACCAACATCATAATGTCTATTGGACTATTTGTTACTTTATCTGTGATATACTTTATCTTCTACTGTCCGGACTTTGTTGTTTATTGTATGGCGAGGGGTCATTTTTATATGGTAGTGTATGTAATCTGTATTGCATCTTCTGTGTTATGGTTGCCATATGAATTATTCTCACCTATGGTATGCAATATTTTACTATTTGCTACTGGATTTTAATTATATTGTGAGTGTTTGTCTGGATTGGTTTATACTTGTTGTGGGATCTGGATAGTTATTTGACTGCCTTGGGGTCTATACTATTTATTGTTCTAAATTGGGTTTTCTTTTGTTAATTTTCTCATATGGGAATCTGTATTAATTATTGTTTCTAGTCTGTTGTATCTAGTTCATAATACTTGCTACGGGGTGTGGATTGTTGTCTGGTCTGCAGTCTAGATTCATCATTCTTTTGCTTCTCTTCATTTTGAATTTCTTTTGAGTTCAACAATTTCCTGGATTGTTAGCTTGCCTGTGAGTTGATTTGTAAAGTCTCTTCTCTGCTGTGATGTCAGAGCTGACTGGAGAGAATTGCAAATGGTTTTCAGCATTTGGCCTAGTTTCGCAGCTATTTGGGGCACTTAATGGGAAACATATATGTATGAAGAAGCCGCGACACTAAAGGACTTAATATTTCAGTTCTAAACAATTTTTTATGTGGTTCTATTGGGGGCCTGTGGGAGTTGGCAAATGCTGCAATTTTCTAAGCTTTTAGAATTGGTGTTCAGCTTCAATCAAATGACCTTGCTCTCCCTGAGCCACAATGTCTGCCTAGGTCATCTAGTGTCCTTTTGGTTAATTAAGGTTTCAGACTCCCCTCAATTGCTGCACCCCTTTCCCAACCAGGCTTTGGATGATTAGAGGTGAATTTTTAAGTACCATTTTACCAGTGCACTGTGGTTTGTCATCTGTTGAGAATTATGAGGTTCAAAGAACTGCCTACGGAGCACAGATCTGGCCAAAGTTACAAAAGAATTTCTGCGGCACTCAAGGTTCCTAAGAGCACAGTGGCCTCCACATAATCCTTAAACGGAAGAAGTTTGAGATGACCCCATCTAAGCAATTGTGGGAAAAAAGACATGCTGAAAGAGGTAAAGAAGAACCCCAAGATCACTAACACTGAGCACTAGAGATACTGTAGGGATATAGGAGAAAGTTCCACAAAGTCAACTATCAGTGCAGCACTCCACCAGTATGGGGTTTAAAAACCTGCATAAAGTTTGCAATAAAACACATGAACAGGGCCAATTCTAGCATATTTGCTGCCTGAGGCGAATATTTAAATCCCACCCCCCCTCCTGTTCCATTGCCTGCTCCCTGTTCAGTAAATGCTGAAAACTTTACTGACAGTTAACATGTGTGACACTGTGTGACTGGCTACAGGTTCTGGGAGTCATTAGTGGCATCTAGTACCTTATAGATCACTATCTCTTCCGATCAGGAGGACTTTATTCCGGGTTCTCCAATCGATGACGTACCGCTGCTGAGTTCACGGCATGATATCTTCAGCTCCGTGCAGCATCTCCCCCCGGGGTCCCCATAAATACCACAGTCACTTACAGTATAAAGTCTCCTGGATAACAACACTGCGCTCCTAAATAATATATACCCCTCACAACACAACTGACCACACTCTCCACACATATAAAACATCCCTTCATTATATATATATTCTACTGGAATTATAGCAGGCACAGCACATCAATATACAACACCAATAATTTATATATACAGACCCCCCCCAACATTTGTTTTACATGATGAAAAGTAATCTAATGCATCTTATAACTAATATATCCCACCCAGTTATTATGTTACAATTTATATAGAGTGCCACCCTGATTAATGTAAATATATAGCACCCCCTAATGAATATATATATATTTGTATAAATAGTATCCGGCCCCATATAAATATATACAGCCCCCCGCCCAGGAAAATAAGAATCTGGCCCCATATAAATATATACAGCCCCCCAGAATAAACAGAATCTGGCCCCATATAAATATATACAGCTCCCCCAGAATAAACAGAATCTGCCCCCCCCCATATAAATATATAAAGCCCCCCCCCCCCCAGTGTAATAAGAATTTGGCCCTTCATATAAATATATACAGCGGATCTGGCCCCTTATAAATGTACACAGCCTCCCCAGTAAAAAAAAGGAATCTGGCCTCATATAAGTATATATAGAAGACCCCCCCCCCCCCCCCGTTACAGCAGTAAGCACCCCCTAATATATATATGGCCACATTTAATTAATAATTGGACATTAAAAATAATAAAACTTATACTTACCTCGTGGCAGGGTGCTCCCACGGCGCACGGCTCCCGTATTCACGCGCCTCTTCTGGCAGCCGCGGCTCCGCTGAGTGACACAGGCAGCGTGACGTCATCATCCGCCGCCTGTGTCACTGCACTGTACGGGGCGACGCCAGTAGCCGGAAAGGCGCTGTATCGCTCCGCATGTAAATCACACATGTTTCTTAAAGAGACAGGTGCGATTTATCCGGAGGGCGATTCGGGCAGATGCGGCCCTGCACATGAAGGACTCCCAGACTCCCAGGCATAAAATTCTCTAGTCTGATGAGACGAATATTGAACTTTTTGGTATTAATTCTAAGCGGTATGTGGAGAAAACCAGGCACTGATCATCACCTGCCAAATACAATCCCAACAGTGACACATGGAGGTAGCAGCATCATGCTATAGAGGCAGGGCCAGGACGACTGGCTGCAATTGAAGGAAAGATTAATGCGGCCAAGTACAGAGATATCCTGGATGTAAACCTCTTCCAGAGTGCGCTGGACCTCAGACTGGGTCAAAGGTTCACCTTCCAACAAGACAATGACCCAGCTAACAGCTACAATACCAAATCAGTGGCTTCAGAACAACTCTGTGACCATTCCTGACTGGCCCAGCCAGAGCCCTGAGGGTGCGTTCACACGTTGTAGTTAAAACTGCATCGCAATTAGCTTTGAGATGGTTTTAGGTGAAGTTTTGTCAATTTCACAGGTGAAAGACATGAACTGAACGGTTGAATTAGATTTTTAAGGAGAAAGCTGTTCCACAAATGTCTTTCACCTGTTGATTTCATGTGTTTCACTTGTTAAAATAAGTAATACCACCTAAAACCAACCCAAAACTAATTGCGATGCAGTTTTAACTGCAACGTGTGACCGCACCCTGACCTAAACCCAATTGAGCATCTCTGGAGAGACTTGAAATTAGTGTCAACTAGCATTCATCATACACCATCCAGGGAACTGGCCAGGATTTACAAGGAAGAGGCAGATGAACCCCAAATCCAGGTGTGAAAAACTTGTTGCATCTTTCCAAGAAGACTCATTATGAGCAAAAAAAAGAACTTTTTTTGATCTTACCAACTGGATGCAAAGAAACTAAGAGAAAAATGTAAAGGGGTCTGAATACTTTCTGTACCCACTGTAAATGAATTCCCTATTGTGCAGCAGTCATTTTGGTATATACATATGTACATATATATGTATACTCTCGGGTAACGGGGCTACCGTGGCAATGTTCTTTTATATTGGAGGTGGAAGATTTTTTACTATTTTATTGGGAAATATTATTGTGTATTTTTATATATTTCTTCACAATTTATGTATGTGTGGGTTTTTTACTTAATATGTCCCATATGTGGTCATAAAAGAGCCTTGGGGGACATTTTACAGTTTTTTTTCTTAAATGTTTTCCACTCATGGTAACTGAAGCATCTATAAGAGCCCCCATTTCTGGCGCCGAGACCATTTTCTGTCCCTGGGACCAAAATCTGTCCCGAGCACCAGAAATGTGTCCAACAGTCCCTGCTAGACCAGTTTTCTTTTGGTCTACTTTCCGCCAATTTACAGCGCCCAAAAAGGGCTGCGACACATATTAATTGTGTCTGAGTTTCCACTCCGCCAAAGCCACGCCCCTTTTCGGAGAAGAGTCGGAGCAGACGGAAAAAGTCATTTTTTCTGTCCCCGACAGCTAATAAATAGGTAGGAGAGCAGAAGATGCGGTGAAAGCGCCACAAAACTGGCGGAAACACCATAGTAAATGTCCCCCAATAGCTCTGAATAATTTTTCAGACCCGGTTATCAGGTGATGCATAAGAAATAAGGAATACATAGTTTGTCTTTGTTGGGCAGAGGGGGGTTGGAACGTTTAAGCTGGTCCGATGTCAGCTGCCAGACAACAATGGTATTCCACTGTGTGTTGCAGATCAGTACAGTCATATGTTGTGGTCATGTTAAAATTATATGATATCCCAATATAAGCTTTTTATGAGCATTTTGTAGATGGTGCAACCTAAAGTTGCTCAACCTGCTGACTCTCCACTATTCTAAAGGTTAATAAAGGTTAAAGAGATATACATGACATAAAACATAAAGAGGTAGAAAGGGACTGGAATATGTATGGTAAAAGGTAAGTACAGGTCCAATGCACAGGCTCATACAACCATCAAGAACAAGAGTTAAAGCAAAACAAAAAAAAAAGTTAGAGAAAAACCCATAAAAAATACTCTTTATGTACATGGAAAAATCCATTACAACCGTCAAAAAGGACATCTGTCTCTGCCTGGTATAGGCGGTCAAAAAACAGGATTTCCACCATGTCTTGATGTTCTTAGACTCTTGATTTTTCCAGGTAGGGGAAAGGCTACATTCGTGTGAATGTAGCCTTAAAGTAAGGTGAGAAGTTGTGGTCCTGTGCCATATCTCTAACCTAACCTCCAAACCTACACCCTAGTGTGCAGTATAAGGGGGACATATATATGGCCGCCGTATATACGTCCCACACGTAGCCTTACGGAGACATACGGTACCTGGGAAAAAGATAGGACATGTCCCATCTTTCCCTGTATTACGGCGTGTGCGCCATGTATCTCTATGAAGAGGGGCAAGCATGAGCCCCCCTCTTCCTCTCCCGTGTGTCGACGTGTGAATTCGCCCTTTGAGTACGGCCACACTTGACATTTGTATTGCATTGTATCTCCATGGAAACCTATATGCGATCAGGAAGAGCTGCGTCCCCAGGTGTTTGATAAGGGGAAGATTATAAAACACCGCCCCTACAGCGGATACATCACGAGCCTTACACCTCATGATGTGCTGGCTGGCTGACAAACCTACTCCAGGTCTGAGGTTGTGTATAGGTGGCACTATGGTTTTTGTTGCGTTTCTGACGCATCCAAAACGCATGCATTTTTAACACAGCAAAAGACCAGTTTGTGAATGCGTTTAATAATATTTCGCAGCTGAAAGCAATTGTCTTTACCACCTCTGAAAAACGCATTTAAAGTTGGAAATTTGATGAAAAAGTTGAGGGAAACTTCTTTCCAGCAAACGAAAGTGTAAGGTGCAGATACACGCGTTTCAAAACTCATTGCACAAGCTGGAAAGAGATTTGCCTAATTAAACAGCTGTTAACACTTGCGTTTACAAAATTTACATTGTGTTAATGGTTGTGTTTTGTAAATGGCAAATATCTCTCCAGCTGGTGTAATGCATTTTGAAACACATTTGTTATACGCGACATGTGACTGCACATTTAAAATGTATCACAAAATGCAACATAATTAAGTGCGTGTGCTTTTCAAAAACGCAATAGCCAAAATGCAACATAGAACGGAAGGGCCACAAACATATGTATTTAAACAGAACAGGAAGTAAAGTCACGAGTGAACGTGGCCTCATCTGTCGTAGTTTTGCTTAAAAATCTGTAAACATTCAGAAGTGGATGTTTGCAGATTTGTAGAAAGTGTGCAGGAATGGCGTGAAGGTGGTGTAGTCAAGATAAGGCTAGGTTCACATTACATTTCGTGGCATATGTTGTTAGGACACATTGGAGGGGATCTGATGTGTTGTTACAATGCACGGCACAGACAGATCCCGGTGTATGTGAAACATCCCCCACCGGGGCCTGGCCTTTCTTCGGTGGCTGTAGACAGCCGGGGCCCAGAATATCGGAGTGGCTGGCTTATGCGGTCTTGGCCACGCTATGGTCACAGTCCTTGGTATTGGGAGCGGAGGACAGGCCTACAGTCTGGAAGGTCTCTAGCAAGTTTGTGCAAGAAAGTATAGGGAGAAGATAATGAAGGAAGTTTCTCCCTGGGGCAACCCCTGAGGTGTATGTGGGAATCCCTGGGTGATGGAAGATGGGGAGCCCCTGATGGTTAAGCAGCCTAATCCAGGGATCACATGGAGGCACGTTGTGCAAATCAACTCTCGGTTCTTTATTCGAACAGCAGGCAACGGCCTTAACCCCTTAACGCCGAAGCCACTTTTCACCTTCCTGACACGGCCCATTTTTTCAAATCTGCCCTGTATCACTATAAGTGGTTATAACTTTAACATATCCAAGTGATTTTGAAATTATTTTCTCATGACACATTGTTCTTCATGTTAGGCCCCTTCCACGCTAGCGTTGCATTTCACGTAAGGGTGCAATATGTGAAAAACTGACGTTTTTGACTGCGTTTTTGTTCCATTTTTCCTTGGAGTCATTAGCATTTTTGCGTTTTTCACGCGCGTGTTGTTCGCGTTTTTTTGCATTTTCGGTGCGTTTTTTAAGTCAATGGGACTTTTTCAAAGGGACCATGGTTCGGGAATAAAATTTTT
Organism: Engystomops pustulosus; assembly: GCF_040894005.1. NCBI lineage: Eukaryota > Metazoa > Chordata > Amphibia > Anura > Leptodactylidae > Engystomops > Engystomops pustulosus. The sequence continues at coordinate 59,419,076 of NC_092412.1, read as the reverse complement.
ATTTAATTGAAAAAGAATGTCTTCAGATAAGTTAGCAGATGTATGCAAACATCTGCAATCTATTCTTCACTGTCCCGCGCGAATATGATCTCCTGACAAGTTAGCAGATGTGAAGAACAGTGAAGAATACAATAAAAACAGTGAACACAGGATCATTTAAGTGAAAAACACAGTAATATATATATGTGTGAAGAAGACATTGCAGATGTATGGAAACATCTGCAATGTGTTCTTTACACACATATATATTGTTCTTCACATACTATTTTGTTCGCACCGTTCCGCGCGTATCTCCGACAAGTAAGCAGATGTGCCGAACATCTGCAATCTATTCTTCACTGTGTTTTTCACTGTGTTTTTCTCTTAAATGATCCTGTGTTCACTGTTTTTATTCTATTCTTCACTGTTCTTCACTGTGTTTTTTTAATTAAATGCTCGATCTCGAGCAGGGGAATTATTCATGTCACCTAGCAACCCATCCATTTAAAACGCATTGCACTCGCATTGCACTTGCCACCTCAGCACCAGACATTTATACATACTATCATTTTTGTAGGATGTTATGGGGCTTTGAACATTAGGTGCGATTTTTCACATTTTCATAAAAAAAGCAAAATACTGCTATTGAGGGACCTGCTCAGGTTTGAAGTCACTTTGAGAGGCCTAAGTAAAAGTAGAACCCCATAAATTACCCCATTATAGAAACTACACCCCTCAACGTACGTAAAACAACTTTTATGAAGTTTGTTAACCCTTTAATTGGTTTACAGGGGTTAAAACAAAATCGGATGCAATTTTGAAATTATTTTTTTAACTAAAGGTGTTTTTCATAAAATGTACAAATTCTCAGTGGATAAAATACCAAAACGCTCCACAAAATTTGATACCCAATCTCTCCCGAGTATAGTAATACCCCATATGTGGTGGTAACCTGCTGTATGGGCACACTCCAGGGCATGGAGGGGAGCTGCGCCATTCAGAGCAGATTATGCATTGTCATTTATAATGGCTATACAATCTTTACTTTTTTGGAAATTTGGACATATAAGGGCTTATTTTTTGCAACATGAGATGCACTTTACAAATACTTCATTTTAGTGGGTCTGTAGCTTTTTGATGAGATTTTATTAACTCTTTAATGTATGGAGGAAAAGAAAATTGTCAATTTTGGGGGGTTTTTTTGTATATTTTGGAGGTTGTACACTAAAAATACTATAATATTTTTATTCTATAGATCACTACGATTACGGTGATACCTCATTTATATATTTTTTTATATATTTTACAATTTTACAGTAACAAAACGAATATAAAGAAAATCTCATTTGTTTTTGCATCGCCATCTTTTCGGAGATATAACTTTAATATTTTTTGGTTGACAGTGCTAGTTTATTTTTTTTACGTGTTGAGTTGTCCTTTTCAGTGTTACCATTTTGGTACACATAACTTTTTTTGATCACTTTTTGGAACATTTTTGTGAAGGGATTTTATGAAAATTTACATTTTTAGCGAGTTTTTCGTGTTTTGTTTTTACGCCGTTCACCGTGCGGGTCCAATAATGTTTCTGACTTATTGTACAGATTGTTACGGACGCGGCTATACCAAATATGTGGGGTATTTTGGTGATTTTCAGGTTTTTTCACTTTATTAGATAGGTGTATGTTTGTGTTTAGGGGACTTTAATTAATTCTTTTTATTCAAAAGTGTGTTGAATTAGTGTTTTTTACTTTTTTTCTTTACTTTTACAGGTTAGCTTGAACAAGTGATCCACTGATCGCTTGTTCAAGCTATTCTTCACCTAATACAGATGCGCATGCTCAGTGTGTCACAGCCGGGTCCTGCCAGAAGGCACGGACCCGGCTCCCCGGAAGCAGATCACGCAGCCCCGGGCACTGGCATTGGAGCAGCGGACCCCCCCGGTAAGCGCCGCGGGGGGGGGGGGGGTCCGATTCCAGCTAAATGCCCCTGACACGCCGCGGTCAGCGTGAAATCTCCGATCGCGGGTGTTAGAGGCGGGTGTCGGCTTAAATATATAGCCGACAGAAGCTTGACGTACTATTACGTATTGTTAACTCATGCGTTAACATTGCGCTTAGAATGCGTTTTGTGAACGGAAACGTTAACAGTAATGTAATTAGGCAAATCACCTCTCCTCAGCTTTTGTAATGTGTTTCAAACGCAGGCCGAAATGCAACGTGTCAACGCGACCTGAGGGTGTTGGCACACGTGGCGTTTTGAACTGGTTTTTGGCCTGTTTTTAAGCAGTCTGTCAAAAAACGTGTGCGTTTTTGACCAGTTTGAATTAAGATAATTGGTCAAACCTGTCAAAAATGGATGCTCTCAACTCTTGCCTTACGAGGCAGTGGCTTCACAATGCAATTACTAAGTTTACCACTTTCGTTGATCTCCTAAAGGGATGGGCGGTCTCCCTAGGCAGCTCCTAAGGCCGCGGTCACACGTTCCGCTAGGTATCCGTTCATAACGCAACGCTATCGCACGGGGGGGGGGGGCAGTCCCTGGAAACGCATTTGCGTTCGGGCCGAGGACCACCCCTGGGCACTAGCGTCGCGTTATGAACGGACACCTAGCTGAACGTGTGACTGCGGCCTTACATGGAGAGGGCACTATTCCTAACAACTACCTACCCTATACATCGGCAGTGGTGTTGCATATGTTTATACAGAAAATATGATGTGAACCCAGCCTAAAAATCACAATTATTTTTAACAATATTTTGGCGTTTCCATGCCAGTAAAATGATAAAGCACTAATACACCTCCCCCATAATGTCCCCTTTAATTGCCCACATTAAAAGCCCCAACTTATCTTGTAGCCCACCAACCAAGTACAATCCAAACACCACCCATACCATTGCACTGGTCAGCATGCTGGCACTTGCTGGGGGAGGTTCTGCATTCTTCTACAAGCCCCAGCACCGCCAGTCACAGTCAGGTTGTATGTATAATATACAGGTCCATCATGTACTACAGTAATGTGTGTGAGGCCTGGGCCTGGCATACACAGGTGAGGCGGGGCTGCGCTAGCATACAAGCCTCACGCCTCCCCATTGGCTGCGTTGTTCCGGTGACGTCACTGGATCCCGGCAGCTGTGTGTGACCTGAGTTGACTGCGCAGTAGATCTCCTCCTTGGCATCAGATCGCAGCAGTCAGCGCCGGGCACAGGAGAGGCAGCGCCAGGTGGGTCCTGACCTTGTAACCGCGTTATGTCATCTCCAGGGGCACAGAGACGGATGCACGGGATGTTATGCGTTATATATGACTTTATAGTGTTGTAAGTTATTGCAGGTGCAGAACCCGTGAGACTGTCTGCCAGGGAATGCTGGGACTTGTAGTTCTTCAGTACATTGTGAGTGTATGACATGTGGACACATAGTCCTGTGTGACTTCCACAGTTGTCAGTCTTGGCTGTGCGGGGTGCAAGGCTATAAAACATGGGTGCTATCTCATAGGAGTGCACCTTTATTCAGGGTGTTGATGTTATGTGTGAACAGGACACAGGTCACAGCTGTATGATAGTTTTTTTTAATTACAGCACCTATATAATCCTCATATATACACATGAAGGTCAGTCCTATCCCCCTGCACATTGTGATTCACACCGAAACCGTCCCCCAATTTAATGCAAAATGTGATCCCATATACAGGCGGTCCCTACTTAAGAACACCTGACTTACATACAACCCGTAGTTACAAACGGACCTCTGGATGTTGGGAATTTACTGTACTTTAGCCTTAGACTACAATAAACAGCTATAACAGTTATCACTGGTGTCTGTAATGAAGCTTTATTACTATTCCTGGTTCTAGTGACAATCCAGCATTTTTTAAATCCAATTGTCACAGAGACCAAAAAAAATTTGGCTGGGGTTACAGTGATAAAGTATAAAGTTCCGACTTGCATACAAATTCAACTTTAAGAACAAACATACAGACCCTATCTTGTATGTAACCCGGGGACTGCCTGTAGTTTGACCAGACGTGAAATTGATAAATTGATGAATATTGGTTATTTTATGCCCATCTCTACTTCCTCTCTGCATTTCCTTTTTCATGTATTAAAATATTTAGGTATAAATTTCTACCAAACAAAAACATCATAAAATATTTCCAGTTTACTTACTAGAGTCAACGACAGAGCTGGTGAATGACACGAGGGCAAGTCACATATCACTGCAATGCAAGATAAGCCCTTTATATGTGTCTTTCCCTTCTGCACCCCATTCCTACACATTAGATACAAATAATAAAGGGTTTGATCACCGGTACATTGGTGCCAATTGAATATAATATGTTTTTGCCTGATTAGTATTCATAGGCCAGTGGTTAGGATCTGGCAACGGAGGATGCTGATGTCCCCATTTACAAAACAGATCTGGAGTGTAGGGCTGTCTGCAGCAATAGGATTTATATGTCATCACGGTAACTGCATCTATACTTCAATGTCCACTGTATTGACAATTGCAGGGGCCTGGGCTGTTGCACAATCTCCGTCAGGCCTGTGCAGTGTAGCAGCTGCTGATACGGCCTGTCACACTTCCTACCTCACAGCGTGTAAGCAGCCCGGTCACTTGAGGACAGTAACTAGTACAATGCCAGACCAGGGAGCTGCAGGATTACCCTTCATTATTCCCTTCCCTTTAAATGGTGAGATGCAGGGTTATTTGCTAACTGGTTTCGATGTTTAAATGTTTGTATTCTGATCTAGGAATTAAAATAATATATACTGTTATTATTCAGTAACAAACACCTGCTATGTGATAAAAAATATAAGTGAAATTGGCTGTCCAATTAAATAAACATAGTGGGGAACATTTACTTACCCGGTCACTCAAGTTCACAGAAAGTGCATTGTCCGTGTATAATGCCGCATGCAGCTATTCACTAAGATCGTTTGCCCAAAATCATGAATGTGTCGCTTCCCCCACTCGGGGCCGACAGAGTTCACCATCTTTTTTGTGGTGCTTCTGTAACATAGGCCGTGTGACACAATTTGAATGTTAAATACCGCGCTCAGTCCAAATCTGTCAGACCGACCACACCCCCCCTGATTTGTGTCACATGGAAGCCAGCGCAGCCGCAACACAAAAGTGGCGCAGACACTTCTTAACTACCTGTGCAAGCCGTTTTAGCTATGAAGAACATGAACAGCCCGACTAAAGTGCACAGCACGACCCATAGTAAATGATCCCCATTATGGAGGAAGCAAAGAGAAATCACTGATATCGGCAATGACCTGTACATCCCACCAGTTCAGCACTAAGGTCCGGTGGTATATTTACCTTTTGGTCACTTGTTGTTTTCACCATATTCTTCTATTATTCAGCCTTTTTTTATTAGGTTACTTAGATTTTAATAATAATATTGAGTACTAATATTAGAATATAGCTACTGCTATAAATAAAACTTTATTTCAACAAACACACACACACACACTTTTCTTTCTGCAGTAGAACTTTCGTTTTTCTAAGTATTTCTTTTGTAGCTGTTATGTGACAAGTTAGGGCCTGAGGTTTATTTGCGGTTTTTGTTATTATAAGTGCACAAAGTCTTTACTGAAAGGTTATAACACAAAGTTTATACTAAAACAATATATCCACAGCTACAGTACTTGTTCTCTACCTGTATTGTATCTCATTTCTTGAAACGAGACCCCTACCATTGTTTAGTGTTTTTATTGGTATTTTAATAGGTTGTGCGTTATGTTGCCAGCCCACTTGAGTTTGGCAGCTTCTCTTTTGCCCTTCACAGTGCAGGAGCCTGTGTTATATTTCCCATTATGAATCATCTCAGCATAGTGGAAGTGACCCTGATACACGTGTAACACTATGGAGATGGGATGCTCTAACGTTTCTAGTTTCCATTACACTATTCTATAATGGATAGCACATATGAACCCCCTCTAACATAGTTGTCAACTGGGCCTTACAAACTATAGATTTAGATGTGTAATGTTTCAGAAAGGTAATTGAGATGAATGGATAGAATGAAGAGCAATAATATTTTTATCAGTTTTCTTCCTCTTTCACACAGAAAGCAAACATGTCTTCTGACGAATGGAAACCGCAAGAAAAGGTCTCAACATCTGGGAAACTGATCCAAAAGTCTAAGGAGTCACCTTTTGTTCCTATAGGTAAAGTATTATATTTTTATCATGTAGTACACTGTATAATTTGGTCTCTGTGCACATTGAAGAATGAATAAGAACAGCTGTCACTGTTTTAGGGACCTGGTTTAGGGACCTGCCGCTGCAGAAGGAGTAATGTACCATTTAATATGTAACTCTTGTTTGTAGATGGGAAACATCACTGTCTGCAGTTGTATATTTCCCGGTAATTTAGTTTGGGCAAACAATTATATTTATGGCCCATCCTCAGCTTTTGGCCCTGTGCAGTGTTTCCATAGGACTGGAGAGCTGACTGGAGACCAGGTGTCATCTATTGATGGTTTATCAAGAGAAGACCTGGGCATTGTGCGGCCTGAGGGCCACCTCCAGCCTGAACATGAACATGAGCTGGATTGAAAACTGGACTGATTTGTTGTTTACAGCAATTATTTCCAGCTACTGTGTTTTTCAGCCTTTTATCTTTATTGTAATTAGACAGATATTTCTAATAATCTTTACTTAGAAAACATTAATTATACATATATTTAATTAGCACTGATCTTAGCCTGACAAATGGCACTGACATCAGTTTAATTTCCAAAAAATGTCTTGTTGGCTTTGAGATGTACACTAATCTGCTTATATTGGGGAGATTTATCAGGGCTTGTATGCCAGTAATTGCGATTGTTTCTACCTTTACATCATTCTTCATGGCTGCAAGTTCACAGGCTGTGACGCAGTAGGATTGTACGCTGCTGCAGCTGTCCTGCCGAACACTACCTTTTGCTGTATCTGGAGTGGTGGTGACTACTACTCTGATATATCTACTAGACCGGACCTGCATCTAATCTAATGCTGTGTCCAGTGCGCGGCAGTGGTCGGGTCGAAGTTCCCTGCTTCGGTAAACAAACAGAGGCAGGGCACTGACTGGAGATGGCGCAGGACAACGGGAGCGCATGCGAAGGTAAGTAGAAGCTCTTTCTTGCTTTCCTGGTTGGTTATGTTTTCGATTTAAACCCAGACAACCAATTAAAATAATTTTCGTCATTTTTTTTTCGAGGCACATGGGGATAGTTTAAAAAAATTCTATATATTGTTTAGTTTTTTTAGGAGTAAGGTTACAAAAACTGGGAAAAAGATTTTATTTTGTAATATAATATGAAATATATATTTTTCGAATTAACTCAGAATAACCATTATAAATGAATTTCCTAGTGTGTGACGGTGATCAGACACAACAGCTCTCATTAACCCTGCAGACCCGGCAATCATGTGACTCCTGGATCTTTGGAACTTGTGGCATAGTTTTTTTCATATAGAAATTTTGGGGTTCTGCGGTGATTTCTTGCAGAACGCAAGCACCAGAAGTTAAATTTGTGTTAAATACATGTCAGAAGAAATCTTGAGAAATCTTGCCATATGTCACCTTTCAGCATGCAAATCTTATTTGCAGCTACAGCAAGCATATGGTGGAGGCGAGTGCTGCTAAAGAGCAATATCTAGGTTATTAAAGGTGTTTTCCACTTTCAGCAAATAATTATTATGGTTTCTATAAGAAAAGTTATAAAAATTTTCCATAACACTTTCTGTATAAATTCCTCATTGTTTTCTAGCTCTCTGATTGCTGTCCTTCTATAGTAAGTTTGTATGTTTACTTGCAGTAGAAAGAAATCTGTCCATGGTCACACAGCTTCATGTATCGTTATATATCACATGTCTCTGATTGCTCTCTGTGACACTGCCTGTGCACCTGCCTGTTCAACACATGACCATGGACAGATTTCTTTAAATTTAAAGATTTACTTAATATTACTCCCTCCGCTGTGGAATTTTACCTAAATTGATATTTGGAGATTAAAATATTGATCACCTATCCATAAGACACCAGGCACCCTCACTTCATAGACCAGTATTGTCATGTCCATTTGTCATATGGCTGTTTGTAGCTCAGTCCCATTCAATACCAAGCATAGCCGCCATGCAAGGTATGGGCTGTGCATGCTAAGGAGTGGAGAGACCTCCATCTTTTTCCAACAATTTTAGGTGTCAAGGGCCTCTTGGCCCTCGGGCTGTGTCTACCACAGTGTATTCAAAAGAAAGTCAATTGGCTACAATCCACCGATATTTCCTTTTTGCAGAACAATCAGAGCTGTATTTCATATATGAATACAAAAAGTATGTAATGCCCAGTTCTACACTATAAAGCTGGATGCACACAAACGTATTATTGGCTGTGCGCTAGCTGTTGCTTTAAATGATAGCACCCAGCCTCATGTATTTCAATGACCTTACACATATGACCGTGGTTTCCATGGACCTGTGTGTGTGTGTGTATGAGGAGACTGCCTGAGCTCCAAATTTTGGAGTAGTTTCCTACTATGTTTGTGCCTGGGGCAGTCCATTAATACTTTAATGCGCCCATGAGTGGACCTCACATGCCAATGACCCATGGGCCACAGAACCACAGGTCCATTGCTTTCGGCCCGATATTTTACACGTTGTATGTTTGTAAAGCCTTAGTGTATGAAGTGTCTCAGGGTAATAGGATTGAAAGTACTAAAATAGCCCCGTTATCTGTTCAGAGTGTAAATAAAAGATGGCATGCCTTCACTATTCATGTGACGGTTACAACTTGGCATATAAATAGGAAAATGTTATCTTGTTGCTCAGCGATGTCCGTAGTCCATCAATATACAGATCTTGCAGAGGTTGCGTTAACGCCTCACCACACGTCATAGACGCATGATGTGGCGCTATTACCCCCCAAAATTATTGCTTAAAAGAACGCTTGCCAAATATTCCCAATAGCACAAAGGCTGAGCGGTCCAGCGCGCGCTGCAAAGAAGGGAAATATCAGTAGCGGGGTCGCACCGCGTGGCGGATCGCTTAGCAGGACACATGATCCGTGGGAGCTCTGTACTCAGGAAAGGTAAGGGGGTAAAAAGATGTCCCTGCAGATCCTCACTACTCTCCATCCAGCTCTACCCCCCCCCCCCTCAACTTGCCCGGTCACATGACCTTGACATCACCGGTCCCTGCCGTGATTCGCATGGAAGCGGAGGTGCTGGTCACCAGGGGAGGTACAGGCTGTGTGCGTGTGTTCACACTGTGGTGCGGTATTCGGCCTACAAGGCGCACCAAAAATCCTTTAATTTTCTCTGAAATCAGAGGTGCGCCTTATAGGCCAGTGCGCCTTATATATGAACTTATACAGAAATGTACTACAGACAAGATGTACTGTACATTTACCAGTGTTTAATAGCTCCATCCCCAGAAATTTCCTGCACCTTCCCACACAGTATACAGGGTCCCTAGCTTCTGAAGTGCCCTGGCACCACAACTAACATTGTGCCCATCCTGCCCTCCCCTAGCATGGAGAGACCGGAGCTGCCATAGTGCCGACCACGAGGCAATCATCATCATCAGTAAGAAATCCCCCATACCTGACAGCCCTGTAACAGGGGAAAGAGAAGGAGCCACAGGGAACCCCACAGGAATAACACCCTGGCTGAGGAGGGAAGGAGAAGTGGCAGAGGGAGACCGCTTAACCCCTGCTGCATCACCCTGCATTAACCCCCAGCAGCCCATACCTCTGAGATCGGAGCTCTCTGACACGCTGAAGACAAGTTTCCAGGGAAGTGTAGCTGGCTTGAACTGTGTACAGGTCTGCCACCTGCTGGTCATTTTTAGGTACTGCATTTGATCCTGCGCCTTATATATAAACCTAAATGTATTAGCAGGCATTTATTAGAGGTGCGCCTTATAGTCCAGTGCGCCTTTTAGGCCGAAAAATATGGTAATAGTAGCTTGTGTTACTGTCAGTTTCCAGGGTAATGGCACCATGTTTCTATTAGAGAAACTCATCTGATATTTACATAATAATGCATGTGTATGATTGCTGAGCCGGAATGTATAGTCTATGTGCCCTGTGTAGTGAGCGCGCCGTCTATGTGCCCTGTGTACGATGTGTGCTGAGTGTCACACGGACAGCCTGATCCTTTACTGTGACGGGTCTGATATCATCAGTCTCCTATCACAGCAGCCCCTGAATACAGCGTTCCTACTGAGTGCTGTGCCTGAAGAGGGATCCCGTGGCGTCTGTATACAGATCACTGATAACAGTGATCCAATGGGATGTTTCCTTAAGATCACTGTTACATATAGAGTCCCTAAAAAACACCTAAAAATTACAAACACACAAATTCAATTAAAAAAGAATGTAAAAAAAATCTAAGAATTACCCCCGTCCCCACACACACAAAATTTGGGGAGGTCAGCAGCATGAGCCACAGTCTGGCCGGGGGGAGGGGTGTGGGCATAAGCCACAGTTTGGCTTAGGGGTGGGGGTTGCTGGTTGGCGTTGCCAAACACATCCTGGTCTGGTGTGTTTGGTGGCATCAGCCACAACTTCCTGAGAAGACGAAGAGAAATGTTGTGCACCCTTTGTTTACTGCATTATGTAATATTACTTTTACTGCCACAATTTATTTCAGCACAGTACTGACTGACGTGATGATCTTGTATAAATAGTGTCTAGTACACCCTGATAATGCCTTCTTCTTACAGCAGTCTGGTCCCCCCCATCTCCTGCTCTAGTGACCTGCCCATTTATAGTGACAACACTGCAGCAAATCCCTTGCCTTTTTTTTAAATGAACAATAAACTTTATTAAAGGATATTTGGAAATACAGTACATAGGGCAGATACAGCAAATAAATAGTGGTCTCACAGGACCCTGCATAAAAGCAAAAAATACAGAGATCAGCATACAGTTATACAGTATGCAGACTCAGTCCTCACACATAGCTGGATAGTCTTCACGGCAAACAGAAAAAAAAGAACATGTAGAAACATCAAGGATGTTTACAATCCTACAGGTGCAGAGTGCGCTGCACAACAATGGGTCCGAGTATACCATATTCCCACCCCAGGGCCGCCTCTAGTGGTGTAACTAGATAAGGGTGAGAAATACCCATACGTATCAGAGAGCATGTGACTAGGATCGAATTTGGGAAACCATAGTAAAGCGGGAATCAAGCCATTTGTCCCAGGTGACGTGGCACCTCCAATCCTTCTTCCAGTGAATAAATAGCCACTCTTTAAGTGGGAGGTCGTTATTCACTGCCTTGATCCAGTTGCGCAGAGAGGGAGCATGGGGTCGTCAGGGACAGTCCCATTTTATCGTACAAAAACTTGCAAACCCTCTACCCACAGGGCAGGACCATATTAAGTGAAACAAGGTACCCGGGGTCCGAAAACCCAGGGCAAAATCTGCTAACCCTACTAGTAGTTAGGTATTGTCCCCCAGATTGGGGGAGATCAGCTTAGGCGAAGAGAGGGCAGGATCCCACTTCTTGTCCATCAAAGGACCGAGGTCCCTCTCCAACCTTACCCTCGCCAGTGCAGGTGTTCGTTTGATGTGAGTGGATAGTAACTCTTTGTACTTTGGCTTAGTGGTTAGCATTTCAGCCTTGCAGCGCTGGGGACCTGGGTTCAAGTTCCAGGGTCAACAACTGCAAAGAGTTTGTATGTTCTCTCCATGTTTGCGTGGGTTACCTCCGGGTACTCTGGTTTCCTCCCACACTCCAATACATACAGGTAGGTTGATTAAGTTGTGATTACTAACTGGTCACCCAGAAACTGTGTGTTTTATGGCATTGAGGAGATGAAGATATAACAGGTGGAAAGAGTTCGGCAAGACATAGGAATCCTTTAACTGCTAAAATGAGCTGAGGATTCCTTCTACGCAGACATCCTCCACATGGGACACACCCCTGGCGCTTCATCTAGCCCCATCAGGCAACAGGGAAAGTTCAGAAAGAGCTGGGTTATTCCACCAAGGGGTGTACTTGTCAAGCCGAGTGGTATAGTAGTGGAAGCAAACTCTTGCCAGCAAAACAGAAGGAGATGGCACATCAAGGGGGACGTCCCTCTGGTCCTTCAACCCCTCCAAATAGGAGATGTTTAGGTGATGTATGTACATTAGAATAGGTGGAACTTCCAAGGAAAGTGGGACAACTGGGCCTCCCAATAGTATAGCTTAAAATTTGGAAACCCCCTCCTCCCAGGAGCGAAACTGCAAGCTGGCGGCTATCCTGACCCTCCCCAAATAAATAGGGCTATGCAACTATGAAGCTTCTGGAAGAATTGGCACAGTATATACACTGGTGACTGGAACTGAAGGTACCAGATCTTACGTAGGAGAACCGTTTGGACTAAGTTGACACGGGCAGGAAGGGATAGTTAAAGTTTTGACCATGCCCTTGTTTGCTGACTCCCCAAGGCCTGTGGGGGGAATAATTTCAGCTGATAGTAGTCCAGGATGAAGTGTGTAACGCACACACCTGGGTATAATAATGATCATCTTTATATATTGGTATATATCAGTTGTTTGCCGGATAACAGGCAGGAGATAGGATGGATTAGTAAAGGGAGAGTTATGTTTCATGCAGTTAGCGAGTGTGATAGGCTTGCTTAAAGAGATGGGTTTTAAGAGCATGTGGGAGCTTTGGAAGGTGGGCATTCCAGAGAATTGGAACGACTCGGGAGAAGTCCTGGAGAAGTGCACAAGAGGTTCGAATTAAGGTAGAGATTAATCTAATATCACTGGCAGATCGAAGAGCATGTGAAGGAAGGAGACTGGCAGCCAGTGCAGTGATTGGCACAACCTTGAGGCATCCGTGTAGGGTTTGGTCTGAAAGACGAGCCTGGCTGCTGCATTAAGAATAGATTGTAGAGGAGAGAGTTTAGTGAGTGGAAGACCGATTAGTAAGGAGTTACAGTAGTCTAGTTGAGATTGAATAAGAACAACAATTAGCATTTTAGAAGTTTCAGTTGTCAGAAATGTTCGGATTCTGGAGATGTTTCTGAGATGCATGCGGCAAGAGTGAGCAGGAGATTGAATATATGGTGAAAAGGAGAAGTTAGAGTCCAGCACATCCCCAAGACAGGGGGCCTGCTGCCTTGGTGCCCGAGATTGAAAGTCAGGGTTAGGTAAGTTAGTAGATGGTGGAAAGACAAGAAGTTCAGTCTTAGAAAGATTGTTTCAAGAAGAGAGAGGACATGATGTTAGAGACAGCAGAGAGACATTCACTAGTGTTCTGGATTAAGGCAGGGATGCTGTGACATGCAGAAGTATACAGCTGGGTGTCATCAGCATAGAGATTACACTGGAAACCAAATCTGCTGATGGTTTGTCAGATGGGGGAAGTATAGAACTTACGACAGAGCCCTGAGGAACCCCGACACTGAGAGGAAGATGAGAAGAGAGAGATCCAGAAAAGGAGACGAAAGTGCAGTCAGAGAGATAAGAAGAAAACCAAGATTGCAGAGGGTCAAGGAGGGAGCTAGCTGAGAGATAGCGGGTTAGTCGAGAATAGACCAGGCGTTCCAGGAGTTTGGAGATGGGAAGGGGAATAGTGGGGTGAGAGGATTGAGCAATTATTTCCTGGTGAATACAATCAATTTTATCCTTAAAGTAGGTGGCCAGATCTTCAGCACCAAGGTCTGTGACAGGTGGCTGCAGCTTTGGTGTTAGTAAGGAGTGAAGAATATCAAAGAGGCTTTTGGGGTTGTTAGAGAGGATATTAGATTAGTAAAATATACCTGTTTAGCAAGGTTAAGGGCAGAGTTGTATGTTTTAAGCATAAATTTGAAGTGTAAAAAGTCTGCTTTTCTCCAGACGTACGGCAATCCTAGAGCACTGCCGAAGGAAACGAGTTTGTTTGGTGTACCATGGTTGCCTGCATCTGTGTTGAAAATTGTGAATAGTGAGTGGCGCCATCTCATTTAGCGCATTTCTGACAGTGTGATTTATAGTGGTTAGTAGCCAGGTTTGGACTGGTGAAAGAGGAGATGGGGGTGCAGACTGTAAGGTTTCTGTGAGTTGATGAGTATCTATTGTACATGGATTCTGGTATGAATGATGGGTGGAAGGGTTCTTAGAAGGTGAAGGATTATTGAAAATAAAAGAAAGGAAGTTATGGTCTGAAAGTTGGAAAGGAAGAATTGGTAAAATTAGATATTAAATTTTGAAGATGGTCAGGAGAAGACCAAATCGAGTATGAGAGGCATAGATGAAGATTAAATCACGTAGGACAGAAAAGGGTCAAAACGGACACATACAATATTAGGGTAATTAACAGCTATATATCATTGTAGAAAGTGAGAGTGGATTTAAAGACACAGTAGATGGGTGAAAATGGATTCAGCAATCGAGATCTATACCTGTAGAAGAGAAGAGAGTTTGATGTTATATCCATTCAATGTATAACTGCAGCATACTTGTCAGAATATTATTATACTTAGCAGAATATTATGCTAAGCAAACCAAGAATTCAAGCATCTAAGAATGTGATCTTTGATGTCACACAAAGAGGTTGAGCTGCAGCGTCAGCTGTGGGAACTAAGTAGTCAGGGAGTATATGCAACTTTGTCCAATTAATAATCACTGGCCTTTTACTGCTAAAGTCAGTGGCTGCAGTGATGACTCTGCATTTACTGGAAATTCTCTGCTGCAGCACTGGCACAACCAATGGGGAAGACCATGGCAGAAGGCTGGTAATTATTACTTAGGCCTCATGCACACAACCAGTTTATGGCCCGTTTTTGGAAAGGTGGAGGAGGGGGCTGCTCACTCCTTTCCATCTCCATAGGAAGTTGACTGGCTGCACCACAAATCTGGGCAGGATAGTACCTAACTTTTGCGGTGTGGTTGCCCAGCTCGGTAACGGTGCGGTGAGACAATGTGTGCTCACCGACCAGTGACCCAGTGTAATAGACCTCTATGGGGGCAACTTCTGCGGCCATATCACGACCACAAAAATGGTTATGTACATGCTTTACTTTGTTTGGTGTTATTAACGCTTACCTCTGCCCGATTTAGTAACTAACTAGCCCTTCATATACGTTGTGGAGTCCTTTTATATTACACTTTCATTGGAACCATAAAGTAGAGAATGCATTTTATATGACATTTTACATTCTACTACAGCCATAAAACTTTTTTTATTGCTTTAATAGTGTGTAGATGTGTGTATGAAGGTCAAGTTAATGCACTTTAATCCTTATTTTAATTTCTATGCGTAATTTTGCACCTGTCAGTCTATTGGTAAAAACTGGCCTCTGATAAACCCAACTCGCATTAAATGCATGATCCTCCGAAGCTTTACAAGTGACAACAGTTCATTTCCAGGGCTTTGACCACAACATGGTCACTAAAAATACATTAATTTTATTAAATGCAGCTAAACCTTTCACAGACTTGTGTTGGAGGTTGTTTGAACTGGTAAATTCAATGGGGCAGATTTATCAAAAGTGTCTCAAAGGAAGCAAGCGCAAAGTTAGAGTCCATCAAATTTATTAAAATGTCTGGTATTAGATCTGAAGTCTGGAGTAGTTTAAGACCAACCTGTTATACTTTGCATCTTCCATTAGTTCAGTAGAAAAATCTGCCAAGTTGCAACATACTGTTGGTCACACCCACTTTTAGGAGACCACTCCCCTTTTCCCAAAGACATGCCCTTTTTGGTGCACCATTGTGTCTAAGAACTGTGATACAAGGTGTTCTTTCATGTAAATAACGACAGAATGCTGTCATAAAAAAATAGCTGAATCCCCCCCCTGTATGTTGAATGATCTTGACAAGTCATGACACGCTCGGTTATTATGTTGTGTTTGTTGAGGATTCTGGTCACACAGACTTTAATACACCTTGTAATTTTTTGCTTTGCCCTTTTCTTGCAGGGATGGCCGGCTTCCTGGCTGTGGTGGCTTACGGCTTGTACAAAATCCGCAGCCGTGGGGACCAAAAGATGTCTGTACATATAATTCACATGAGAGTTGGTGCCCAAGGATTTGTAGTCGGTGCTATGACTTTTGGTAGGTTGAGCGTTGTTTAACGTAACCTTTGTAGTTTTTATCATTGGCGCACAAGAAATAAAATTAAAAGGTTTCATGGACCCTGCAGTAATGGTGATGTGTATGTCGGTGTTACAGGGTTAACTACGGGAGAGAAAAACTAAGGATAATGGGTCACTATTCCAAAAGTGTTTTTCAGGTCCCTTGACCCCCACTGATCAGCAAGTTGGGCTTCATGGGGAAAACCCCTTTAAAAACCTCTTAAACCCTTTTAACAATATATAAGCAGCAGAATTTTTTTAAAAATATATACAATAATGGTAATGTCAATCATGTTGGGGTCAGTTGCTATTGGATTGACCCACTATTTCTTTTTATATATTAAATATGAATTTATATATAAATATATCTTATAAATTAATTATATTTTTCAAAAACAATTCTCCATGTAAATGATCTATTTTTCCTGATTTAGGAGTATTATATTCCATGTACAAGGAATATATAAAGCCTCGTTTTCATCATGATGATGACGACTGAAGTAAAAGTGGAGCCTGCCGGGAACTTCTAATGTCAGCGTAGACCTGTCTGGTGATTATCCTTCTGAACCCCGGACAAGCTCATTGTTTTACTATTTACTATCACTAGCTCATTTAATTCTACTATGTAACATTGACTTTATGATTATGTATTGGTATATCCGCTGTATTGTAAGTTTTTGCTGCAGTTTGACTGGAATTTCCCAATTCATAGAGACAACTAGTTCCAGTATTAGTGAGTGAGGGGCAGCACTGCACATTTAAATTGCAAGCAGTCTTTATTTGTGGATTTGTGGAAATTAAAGGAAATCTACCATAAAAATCCATCATGATAAACCAGGGATACCTACTCATAGGGATCCAGGCGCTGTGACTGTGGTAATCTTATAATTGTTATCCATGGTCTCCTTCCTTCTAAAAGCAATGTTCCAAATTATGCTAATGAGCCAGAGGCCCTCTATGGTCTGGCTTAACATGCTGTTTCACTGTCTCCCCCTCTGCTTCATCAGCATCAGCACTGGCACTGGCATCAAGTTCTGGCACCCGCCTCTTCTGGCTCATTAGCATCATTTTTAGAAGAAAGGAGGCGATGGATAACAAATTGCCACAGTTACAGTGCCTGGACCTATGATAAGAGTCACTTGTTTATCATGCTTGACTTTGGTAGATTTCCTGTAACTCCTTAATGGCCAGTAACAATCATTATTTCAACAGTAGAGATGAGCGGACCCAAACTTTAGGTTCGACTTCCACCGTTCAGCACATCTGCCTAACCCGGACATGTTGCTTGATAGGCTGCAGATCAGTCAGTCAGGTAGCTTTATGCTCCCAGGAACTGTGGCTGTGATTGGCTAGGTGGACATAAGGCTGCTGTTTGGGTTTGCTTGTCTCTCTTGAACAGCCTTATTCCAATGCTGTGCATTAAGCCCTTCATGGTTGCTCATCTGTCTTCAACTACTGCAATAACTGCGCTTTATTCATGCTAAAAAAGTAAAATAAAATTCTGAAAAAGAGTTTTGTACCCTAAATATTGCCAGTAAATATTTTTCTCTGCCTGCAGAAAAATAAGACCTTATACAGCTTCATTGGTGGAACAATAAAATAGATATTGGAATTTAATATTGTAATATCCCACGGAATACATTTTAGTTTTATATTTTATTTATATTTTTATATTTCCACACGATGAATGCCATAAAAATAAATCGCATGAAAAAATCTAATACTTCCTAGATATTCTAAAATGGTGCTACTGCCATACAAAGCAGAGGACAACTAGTGCCACAAACCCTCATACAACTATGTCAAAGGAAAAAAAAAAAGATGGTTCCTGGAATACAATTATAGATGGCTTATAGATCTGTACACTTATGAATATTACTGGTGCGATAAAATAATTAGGATTTTCATGTTTTCAAATCACATTTGGTGCTGAATTTGGCCTGTATTATAATGTTTCAGAGAATTTTTGATGATCATGTGGTCACGGAAAACCCTTTAAATGTAATAATAAACTTATCTTCTTAAATATGGTTTTCATTCTCTTTCCCTGTATAAAAGCAATATGTCAATGTTTGTTTTCA
Organism: Engystomops pustulosus; assembly: GCF_040894005.1. NCBI lineage: Eukaryota > Metazoa > Chordata > Amphibia > Anura > Leptodactylidae > Engystomops > Engystomops pustulosus. The sequence goes on along the minus strand of NC_092412.1, from coordinate 59,400,972 downwards.
GCAGACTGCTCATTATCCATGTGGGTCTGTTACTTGAAGAAAACCCTGACTTGCTGTAGCCATTATTATGAGGGACAACTACTGATTTTGGCTAAAGGTTAATACTTTTAACTTCGGACTCCTAGGAATTGGAAGATTATATAGGATGATGTATGCAATAGGCAATAAAAGAGAGCACCTACCCTTCCACCATTATTTCAGTATTATCTAAATCTACCTGTGGCTACTGTTAGGTCCCAGGCTCTGGTGTGGCAGGGTAGGAAGGCATCACAGTCGGTGTGAACTACTAATTAGGGACTCTGCTCAACCACCCCTTACGTCTCATGTACACGTCCGTTATGGGAACCATGATCTTACAACAAAATTGCCGGCCAGATCATAGAGGTCTATGAAATTGTGTCACAGTTCTGTGTCGCAGTGCAGCGTGACCAATATCCTACATGTCCTATACTTTGCAGTCTTTCATCCGGATGCAACCCGGACAAGCATATGTTTGTGTGTATCAGAACTGCATCTATAAGGCTCAGTTCACACTACCCTCAACATTTCTGTTTATCTCTGTTTAAAAAGAAGATAAATAAACTGAACATAACTAAAGACATGTCAGTTATAGTTCTCTTTTAACATATATTTTGACAAATCAGTGATTTACATGTCATATCTAACTAGTGTAAGCTAACAACTTAGTTCTTTACTTTTTTAGCGGAGATAAGGAACAAAGGTTGAAACAGTAGTGTGAACTGAGTCTTAGTGAGAGGACAGTGCTAATCTGTGAGGTTCCACTGAAATTCCTCCTTGTTCTGTCAGAGTGGGTATTGTACAATGGCAGCCTTTATACCACAGATGTTGGACACTAAAGTCACTTTATACCTGTAGGCCTCACAAATTGTATATTACTTACAGCTGTTAGTGATACTGTGTAAGAAAAAGCAACTGAAGGTATAATTTTGTACAGTGCTGGTTTCTTAGTGGCTGAGTTATACACTACATTATATTTTTGTATCTGTTTTTAACCATTTGTTACTGGTGCTGTATTGTCATATAGTATGTATTAAGCATGTGCTGCAGTTTTAAACCAAAGCCTCAGCCAAGATAAGAAAATGATATCACTGTCCGATCTATAAGTCATCATAGGCTGCTCCTACTCTGGCCACTGTACAGCTACATTCACAGTATGTGTCCCTGTTTAGAAGTCTTTAGTGTCGGACAGATCCATTCAGGCAGAATGAATAGCAATGGTGACTATTGAGTCTAGCAGGACAAAAACATAAGTCAACTGCATATAATAGACATTTTACATCTCCATGAATATTTATTGCACATTGAATCGTGGTGGTTGAGGTAGGTTAGACAGGTTTTGCCATTCTCACAGACTGGTATTGTGGTCAGTATTTAGTATCGGTAAATATGAGTCTTCTGTATTTTTTCAGCCCATTCTTAGCTTGGTTTTTAAATATTAATCCAATATTGAGAACATTGTCATGGACGCTGTTCATACCACTGAATACATTGTTCCAATTCCTACCTGAATGTACTGATAACAAATTCTGCATGACATAGTGCATCTAGCTGTTTTATATTTACTGTATATCCTTTATATCAGAGGTCCCCAACCGCCGGTCCGCGGACCAGGACCGGGCCGTTGGAGTTTATCAGCCGGTCAGCTGATAAACTCCGCGGCCCTGCACGTGGTCAGAGCTCGCTCTGTTTGGATTTATGATGTTTTCTGCCATAGCCGTGACAGCTCACAGCTCCCGGCAGAGAACATTATGCAGGATGGGATGGGGTGGGGCGTCGTGCGGGTCTTAGTGATGGCGCCCTCCACAGCACAGCATGGTACCTGTTGTACATCACGGGGCGGGTCTTAGTGACGCGGTCCTCCTGCACAGCATGGTGTGTTCCTGACAGGGTGGGGCGGCAGGCTCTCCTTACTGACACGCCCCCGGCAGAACATGTTATGTGGGACGTGCTGGGGCAGCAGACTGGCTTCAGTGACGCGGCTCCCGGTACCGGTGTTCAGTGTGTTGCGCTGACGCTCAATGTACAATGCTGCTACTTAGCAGCGCTGTACACAGAGGTCCCGCAAGTATCCTCCCCATACAGTGCTGTCTGGTGCATATAGCAGTGCTAGTAGCAGTGCTGTACACTGAAACTGGGTTTTCTGCCATGACAACAGCAAAAACGAGATTACGGAGTAGACTGGACATAAGGAACACACTTCGGGTTTCACTGTCTCCCATCACCCCTAGATGGGACCGTCTTTTTGCAGGAAAACAAGCCCAGTGCTCCCACTCATTCTGAACCTATGGTAAGTTGAATTACATTCTCATTATAAATATCATAATTATATGATAAGTATGCACTAAGCTCCACCCCTCCATAACCCCACCCCATATGACCAAAGCCCCGCCCCCACCCCCACCGGACCATGGAAAACTGGTCTAGCTTAAAGCCGGTCCCTGGTGCAAAAAAGGTTGGGGACCTCTGCTTTATATGGCCGCACTGTATGATCAGACAAACTTTCTTTATTTTGTTAAAACTGCTTACAGTACAGAGTATATGTCCTAAAATTATTGTACCATTCTAAAATACTATACAGATCAACTGTTCTCAGCAGCAGATATACATAAAATCAAACAAGCAGACCGTGCCCTTCTCTATATACAGTAGGGGCTGGGCTAGGTTCATGCAGATCAGCTTCCATTCCTTTAATTGAAAGCTAAGCTTCAATGACTGCGTTCAGCCACAATTGGCTCCAGAACTGTACATTATTGTATGCTTTCTCCTTGCCATTACTACAGAAACTATAACCCAGGTATAAAGTCTCAAATACTATATATCACTGTGGGAGTGTTTAACTATGTTTTGTAAAAATATATTGTTTATTTGTGCACTTAATAAATATATTAACTAATACAGTGTGGGCAAATTTTTATATTACTTCTTTACTTTTACCCTTTTAAAAGTACAAAAGGATAACAAAGTACCGACAAGTTAGGGAGCAAACATTTTATTGTAGTTCATGACACCAAGGTTCAGCACATTATAACAGCCTGTTAATCTGCAACACGGAGGGGCTCTGGGAACCACCCCAGTAGCCATTCAGGCTCATTAGCGTAATTTTAGAAGGAAGGGGGCCCTGTGTGGAAATTGTACATAATAATAAATTACAATAAATTATTGCCATATAGGTCCTCTCACAATTACATTTAGAATCAGAATAGGGACAAATGCCAGGCATAAACAAGGGGCATGATGCTCGGCAGTCACCGGCGGCCTATGTAGTGGGCGGGGTGGACCGGGGGAGAAGAAGCGCCTCGGACCACCCCCTCATGAATACGCCCGACCTCTTACATCAGGGTCCCGCGTTTCAATTCTAACGGTGAAGTGTCTGTTACCTTTATTGGAGGTTTCTGATAACGCCAGCAGTGTAACACTGATACATCTGTTGTAGCACTGCTTACTTTATGTTTCTGAAGATATAGGGTTACCAAATTGATTAGCAAATTGGTTTATCTGTAATTTGTGTTTCTAAATTGTTGAGGGGTTTATGTAAAGAGTTTCCTAAGTATTGGAGGAGGCAGTTAAGGTTTAAATGAGTACCAGGGCTAAGAGCGTAGAATTTAGTGTAAATGAGCCATCTTGCTTGGGTGGGTATGTACTAAATTTTGATGCTCTATGTAAACCCCATAACAAATATAGGAAGATTACCACAGTCACAGTGCCTGGTTCTATGAGTAAGTGTCCCAGGTTCATCATGCTTGATTTTGATGGAAGATTTTCTTTAAAGTGGTTGGCCACTCTATCCCATGTTTTTTGTAATGTGTGTGTAAGTGAGGGGGACAATATATTAGGTAATTTAGCAATAAATGTCTATTAGTAGTTCTGCACTGCTTTCTTGATATATTTGAAGTGAAACCTCCTGTCTTTTTACCTCATCAGCCAGACATTCCTGCCCATAAAATGGCCGCAGATGGAGGGTCATGTGATATCTAATTGGCGATTATTTATAGACAGTTCACACAATCCTCCATTTGCAGCCATTTTATGGACAGGAATGTCTGGCTGATGAGGTAAAACACAAGAGGCTTCACTTTACATATCAAGGAAGCAGAGAAGAACTATTAATAAATGTACATTGGTAAATTACCTAATATCCTGCCCCCCACAACTACACACATTAGGTGCACAGAACGCCAGGTACTCGGACAAGGGCGCGCAGCTACGACGAGCTGCGCGCTGAAGATGAAATGGTAGGTGGAGAAAAGAGGCTACTGGGGCGTGGCGTAGACGCGACGTGTAGCCTCATGTCCGGCTACTCCACGCCCCAGTAGCCACATACTCGCTTACTAAAAGATAGCCGGGACGTGAGGATTAGCCCAAAAAAGGGCTATCCTCACGTCCCGTTCATCCACCTACCACCCAATTTAGGTAGAATCGTGGGGGTAGGTTCCCTTTAAGTCCTTTAATCCATATCTTACAAAGTTGAAGAAAGGAAAGAAGGAGAAGACCCATATTACTAATAGGCTCCCATTTACCACACCTCACACTTATTATGCAGCCCTAATGCAAGCCACCACATAATAATGACCTTTTCATACAACTCGAGGTTTCGGTTTATTTATATGTAGTTGCCTAATCAACTACAATCCAAATCCTACGTATAACGTTGTACAGGTTGGCATGCTCGGGAGGACTACAGGTCCCAGCATGTGTGTATAGTGTGACAGGACTATCATATACTATAGCGCAGCGCCCCCCGATGGGAGAACACACTTGGCCACAGCAGTGTTATTATTATACAAGCCTCGAGCCTTCCGATTGGCCGCGCGGTTCCGTGACGTCACTGGGTCCTGGCAGCTGTCGCCGCCGCGATGTGACTGCGCAGTAGATCTGCTTGGCGTCAGGTGGCAGCGGTCAGCGCCGGGCACGGGAGGGGCAGCGCAAGGTGGGTCCTGACCTTGTACTCTCATAGAGCGCCACTAATGCGGCACGGGATGTTATACGTTATTATACAATTATTGGGAAATTGTTATAAGTTATTACAGATACAGGACATGCTGGGGCTTGTAGTTCTCCAGTACATTGTGTGCTGCGCGTGTGTATATGACATGGGGGCACATAGTTCTGTGTAACTTCCCCAGTTGTTGCTATGCAGGTTATACTATAACCTATGTGTATCCCTATTGCAGATTTTAATTACAACTATAAAACCCATATATAAGAGCATCCCCTGCACCTCCCTGTACATCATGTTTCAATCAGACCGAGATCATTTCCAAAAATGTGATCCTATGTAGATTCATTTATATACAGTACATATCCTAACAATAATAATCTTTATATAGCGCCTTCATATTCCGTAGCACTTTACAGATTCTGGGGAACATATACAAATAAAATTAGACATTACAGAGTACCGTATATACTCCAGTATAAGCCAACCCAAGTAAAAGCTGAGGTCCATAGTTTTAACACAAAAAACCTAGTGACTCGAGTATAAGCCTAGGGTGGGAAATGCATTGGTCACATCCTCCCCAGTATATAGCTGGCGCCTGCCCCCAAGTATATAGCCAGCACCTGCCCCCCCCCCCCACTATATAGTCTGCCAGCCCCTTCAGTATATAGCCAGCCTCTGCCACCCAGTATATAGCCAGCCAGCCCTTGCCCCCCCAAAATATAGCCTTCCAGCCCCTGCTACCCCCAGTATATAGTCTGCCAGCCCCTTCAGTATATAGCCAGCCCCTACCCCCCAGTATATAGCCTACCAGCCCCTGCCTCTACAGTATATAGCCTGCCAACCCCTGCAGTATATAGCCAGCCAGCCCCTCCCCAGTATGTAGCCTGCCAACCCCTGCACCCCAGTATAAAGCCAGCCCATCCCCCCCCAGTATTTAGCCTGCCAGGCCCCCCAGTATATAGCCAGCCAGCCCCTGCCCCGAGTATACTAAGCCTTAATTTAAAAAATGAACACTGTACTAACCATTATGAGGCCCCCCTTCCCCGCAGGTCCTCTTCTTGCTTCGGATGCTCTGGTGCCTCCTCGGGTCCTCGCGCACGGCTGGTACACACAATGATGTCAGCCGCTTGCCGCTGTCATTGTTTGTGCAGCGGGGACCAAAATAGGATCCCAGCGACCCAAAGTACCTTAAAGAGGACCCAAATGACCCGAAGAGGCACCGGAGCCTCTGAAACGAGAAGAGGAGCTGCGAGGGGCTTTGGAAAGGTACACTGTTCGACCGAGCTAGGTTTTTTCTGCAAATTTTTGTGCTGAAAAACTCAGCTTATACTCGAGTATATATGTAATAACAGTCATCTAATGCAGTGTTCCCCAAGCTTTTTGTATCTGGGGACCAGCTGCACCCAAATCCCAAATTTTTTTTTTACCATGGCCTGGTAACTTTCTTACTATGCTCCCTGGAAAATAAAATTGTAAATTGTAATAAAATATCTAACTTCAACCCATATCATTTGCCATTTCCGGCCGCCCCTGGTCTGAAATGCCCTTTTCCTGCAGCTGCCCATTTTTCTGTAACCCCTTTTTAATGTCTTGATAAGAAGACGGCTACAGAAAAGGGGACATAATAACACCCCGTTTTCTGTAGAAATCCCCAGACAACTATAATGTCCCTTTTGGCTTTTCACTGTGAGGAAAAAAAAAATACATACCACATATACGCAAGTGTAAACCGATGTACCTCCCCTTACTAATAACATGTCCAGCAGCGGCCTCCCCTTACTAATAACATGTCCAGCAGCGGCCTCCCCACACTAAAAACATGTCCCAGCAGCATCCTCCCCTCACTAATAACATGTCCAGCAGCGGCCTCCCTTCAATAATAACATGTTCAGCAGCGGCCTCCCCTCACTTATAACATGTCCCAGCAGCGGCCTCCCTCCACTAATAACAGGTTCAGCAGCAGCCTCCCTTCACTATTAACATGTTCGGTAGCAGCCTCCTTTCACTAATAACATGTCCGGCAGAGGCCACCCTTCACTAATAACATGTTCAACAGCAGCCTCCCTTCACTAATAACATGTTCGGCAGCGGCCTCCCTTCACTAATAACATGTCCGGCAGCGGCCTCCCTTCACTAATAACATGTCTAGCAGAGGCCTCCCTTCACTAATAACATGTTCAGCAGCGGTCTACCCTCACTAATAACATGTCCCAGCAGTGGCCTCCCTCCCCTAATAACAGGTCCAGCAGCAGCCTCCCCTCACTAATAACATGTTCAGCAGCGGCCTCCCCTCACTAATAACATGTTCAGCAGCATCCTCCCCTCACTAATAACATGTCCAGCAGCGGCCTCCCTTCACTAATAACATGTTCAGCAGCGGCCTCCCCTCACTAATAACATGTCCCAGCAGCGGCCTCCCCTCACTAATAACATGTCCCAGCAGCGGCCTCCCTCCACTAATAACAGGTCCAGCAGCAGCCTCCCTTCACTAATAACATGTTTGGCAGCAGCCTCCCTTCACTAATAACATGTCCGGCAGAAGCCACCCTTCACTAATAACATGTTCAACAGCAGCCTCCCTTCACTAATAACATGTCCGGCAGCGGCCTCCCTTCACTAATAACATGTCCGGCAGCGGCCTCCCTTCACTAATAACATGTCCGGCAGCGGCCTCCCTTCACTAATAACATGTCCGGCAGCGGCCTCCCTTCACTAATAACATGTCTAGCAGAGGCCTCCCTTCACTAATAACATGTCCAGCAGAGGCCTCCCTCACTAATAACATGTCCAGCAGCGGCCTTTCTTCACTAATAACATGTCCGGCAGCGGCCTCCCTTCACTGATAACATGTCCGGCAGCGGCCTCCCCTCACTAATAACATGTTCAGCAGCGGCCTCCCCTCACTAATAACATGTTCAGCAGCGGCCTCCCCTCACTAATAACATGTTCAGTAGCGGCCTCCCTTCACTGATAACATGTCCGGCAGCGGCCTCCCTTCACTAATAACATGTCCGGCAGCGGCCTTCCTTCACTAATAACATGTCCGGCAGCGGCCTCCCTTCACTAATAACATGTCCAGCAGCGGCTTCCCCTCACTAATAACATGTGCAGCAGCGGCCTCCCCTCACTAATAACATGTTCAGCAGCGGCCTCCCTTCACTAATAACATGTCCAGCAGCAGCCTCCCCTGACTTACAACATGTCCAGCAGCGGCCTCTCCTCACTAATAACATTTATTATGTAGGCCCCCCCTACCTGAGTTCTGCAGCTTCAGTCATCTGTTTCCATCAGCGCAGGAGCCCACGCTATATTATTCACTATGAATAATGAAAGAATAGCAGAAGTTACAGTTCTATACATCTATTGTATCTTCCCTTTACCTTCCATATTATTTAATTTCCGTCATGCTGTTCTATAAAGGAGAACATAACAGAATATAGTGTGAACTGGACCATAAAGGAAACCTACCATTTGATTTGATGCAGTATGAAGCAAACATACCTTGAGAATGCTGTAGCTATACTGATGCAGGATCATCTTGGATAATCCCTGAACTGAGTGGTTTTGCTGATAAAACAATTATAAAATTATGATTATGAAGCTCTGTCCCTTCTACGGCTAGTTCACTGCTTCTCCTAGCACGTGGGTTATTCACTGCTGCACAGGATGATGTAATCCCTGGGTTGTGGCTGAAGGAAGAATAATCAATTGCTGCAGCATCCCCCAGCTGGTGTGGATGAGTGATCCAGCTCGGGTTGATTAGTTATGCCTTGACTAAATCATGACTAAGCTCCATTTGTAATGTGTTTATCTAGGCAGCCAGCCTGACACAGCTTTCCCAAGGTCCTGAATTTTAGAATTCTTTTTTCAGCATGTCTTCCTCTTCCACACAGAAAGCAAACATGTCTTCTGAGGAATGGAAACCTCAAGAAAGGATCTCAACCTCTAGGAAACTGATCAAAAAGTCTAAGGAGTCGCCTTTTGTCCCAATAGGTAAAGTATTAAATATTTATTTGGTAGTATACTGTATAAGTTGGGTTCTGTGCACATTGAAGAGTGAATCAGAACAGGTGTCACTTGGGATGGTTTAGGGACCTGCCGCTGCAGAAGAATTTAAAGGAGTTGTCTACTTTACATGTTTTTTTTTGTTATTTGTGGAAGGGCAGGATATTAAGTAATTTACCAATATACATATATTAAATGTTCTATGCTGTTTTCTTATTATGTAAAGTAAAACTGGTTCAGAAATGTCCTTGTGAAGGGAGAACTGAACTGAAAACTCAATTGATATATTTCCCTGTAGTTTTCAGCTGTTGTGTTTTCTTCAGCCTTTCATATTTATTTTAATCCCTTACTGACATGCAATGTATATGTACGTCACACTTTAGCTGCGGGTGTACGGAGAAGGATCACGAGCTAAGCCCTCTCCATAAAAGGTGGTTGTTTGCTGTTTGCTTTAACAAACATCCTAGTGCTAGCACTTTTTGATTTCCGCTGGCGAAGTAGGTGTCTTAGGCTACGCCATCTGGGCTGTTGCCCGGGTTGTATAGTTGCAGAAGATCTGTGCCAGATCATGTGTAAAATCCCTGTATACAGCCATACTGGCCATACTGTAGTATGACAGTATATGGTAGGATCAAGTACCTTAGGGGGTCAGAAAAATAGAAAACACAAATGTTTAAAAAGTGGTTAAAAATTTATTTTTTTAGATTAATTTAAAAAATTTCAAATCACCCCCCCTGTTTCCCTAGAACTGATATAAAAATAAACTGTAAAATCAGTATTGCCACGTCCCAAATATACTAACATTCCTGGCGTTGAACCCCAGTAATGGAAAGTAGCCCCTAAATGTCGGAAACAACAATTTTTTGGACCAACATTTAAAAAGTGATCAATAGATGGTACAATCCCCAAAATGGTAGCATAGAAAATGTCAGCTCATCCTGCAAAAAAATGACAGCTCAGAATAAAAAAAATGTTTTAAATGTTTTAAAACTCAATAAAACTTATATAAGTATCCCCATGATCGTGCCAACCCAAAGAATAAAGGAGATGTGTCATTTGGGGCGCACAGTGAAAAGCCATAAAAACCAAGGCCACAAGAAAATGGCGCAAATACGTTTTCTTCCCAGTTTCACTGCATTTGGAATTTGTTTCCCGCTTCCCACAAGCCATGGAGTATTAAATACTGTCACTATGAAGTGCAATTTGTTAAACAGGAAACAAGCCCTCACACAGCTCTTTCCATGTACAAATAAAAAAAGTTATAGATTTGTGAAGGTGGGGAGTGAAAAATGGAAAAGGAAAAAGCCTGGACGTTAAGGGGTCAAATAGAAAGATCTACTTTACCGAACGGAAATGTAATTAGCACTGAGCGCAGCCAAACAAATGACATTGATAGTAGTTGTGAGTATTGAACCAATAATTTCCAACAATGTCTTGCTGGCTTTGAGATCTGCACTTACCTTAATATATATGTGTATTTACACACACACAGACACACACACATATATATATATGATCCATAGAGATGATCCATAATGTTAATGCCTTTTTTGGGGGGGGTTTTGTGTTTCCATTTTTTGCTTGTTCTTTGTTTTTCCATGTAACAAATTGTACCTTCCAGTGATTGTATCTAATATTCCATGCTATGTACTGGGAAGCGGGAAAAAAATTCCAAATGTGGTCAAATTGGCAAAAAAACAAGTAGCAACTTTTTTGTAGGCTCTGTATTTATGCATTTCATATTTCATTCCAATTGACACTTCCATTACTCCTTAGGTTGGTATGATCATGCTAATACCTAATTTATATAGGCTTTAATATGTTTTGAAAGATTTAAAAAAAAAAATGAAAATATTCCATTTATAAAAAAAAGAATTTCTTAAATTTGCCATCTTTTGGCGCTATACATTTTTCCATACTACAGTGTACAGATGCATGTATGGTCTCGCTTTTTGCGGGATGAGATAACATTTTGATTGACTGTACAACCAATCATTACCAGGAATCAGAGGTCGCATTAACGCCTCACCACGCATCATAGACGTGTGATGAGGCGCCATTACCCCCCAAAATAATTGCCATGCGTAAAGTTACTTTGGCAATTATTACCTGTAGCGCACAGGCTGAGCGGCCCGGCGCGCGCTGCAAAAGAGGTAAGTGTCTGTAGCGCGATCACAGCGCGTGCCGGGCTGCTCAGCGCGACACGTGACACAGTGATCTGTGTCAGCAGCGCTCCGGAGCGAGAGCGCAGGCCCCGGGAGACCTGTGGACAGCGGGGCAGCTGCTCCCCTTCCTGCTCCATCTCCCTACCTGCCCGCAGCTGCCTGCATTTATGTCGGGACTTAAGAGCAAGGCCGGGTGAGTGTGTGCTGTGTGTAGTGTAGTGTGTGCTGTGTGTAGTGTAGTGGAGTGTGTGCTGTGTGTAGTGTAGTGTGCAGTGTGCTGTGTGTAGTGTAGTGTGTGCTGTGTGTAGTGTAGTTGAGTGTGTGCTGTGTGTAGTGTAGTGGAGTGTGTGCTGTGTGTAGTGTAGTGGAGTGTGTAGTGTATGCTGTGTGTAGTGTGTGCTGTGTGTAGTGTGTGCTGTGTGTAGTGTGTGCTTAGTGTAGTGTAGTGTGTGCTGTGTCTAGTGTGTGCTGTGTCTAGTGTGTGCTGTGTGTAGTGGAGTGTGTGCTGTGTGTAGTGGAGTGTGTGCTGTGTGTAGTGGAGTGGAGTGTGTGCTGTGTGTAGTGGAGTGGAGTGGAGTGTGTACTGTGTTTAGTGGAGTGGAGTGTGTGCTGTGTGTAGTGGAGTGTGTGCTGTGTGTAGTGTAGCGGAGTGTGTGCTGTGTGTAGTGTAGCGGAGTGTGTGCTGTGTGTAGTGTAGCGGAGTGTGTGCTGTGTGTAGTGTAGCGGAGGGTGTGCGCAGTGTGTAGTGGAGCGGAGGGTGTGCGCAGTGTGTAGTGGAGCGGAGTGTGTGCGCAATGTGTAGTGGAGCGGAGTGTGTGCGCAGTGTGGGGCGGAGCGGAGTGTGTGCGCAGTGTGGAGTGGAGTGTGTGTGCAGTGTGTAGTGGAGCGGAGTGTGTGCGCAGTGTGTAGTGGAGCGGAGTGTGTGCGCAGTGTGTAGTGGAGCGGAGTGTGTGCGCAGTGTGTAGTGGAGCGGAGTGTGTGCGCAGTGTGGAGCGGAGTGTGTGCGCAGTGTGGAGCGGAGTGTGCGCGCTGTGTGTAGTGGAGTGTGTGCGCTGTGTGTAGTGTGCACAGTGTAGTGTGCACTGTGTGTAGTGTGCGCAGTGTGTAGTGGAGCGGAGTGTGTGCACAGTGTGTAGTGGAGCGGAGGGTGTGTGTAGTGGAGCGGAGTGTGTGCGCAGTGTGTAGTGGAGCGGAGTGTGTGCGCAGTGTGGAGCGGAGTGTGTGCGCAGTGTGGAGCGGAGTGTGTGCGCAGTGTGGAGCGGAGTGTGCGCGCTGTGTGGAGCGGAGTGTGCGCGCTGTGTGTAGTGGAGTGTGCGCGCTGTGTGTAGTGTGCACTGTGTGTAGTGTGCACAGTGTAGTTTGTGCAGTGTGTAGTGGAGCGGAGTGTGTGCGCAGTGTGTAGTGGAGCGGAGTGTGTGCGCAGTGTGTAGTGGAGCGGAGTGTGTGCGCAGTGTGTAGTGGAGCGGAGTGTGTGCGCAGTGTGTAGTGTAGTGGAGTGTGAGCGCAGTGTGCGTGGCGTATTACCAACATTTTCATACTCCTCCTTGGGTAAAAATACTCCTCAAAAATGGTGAGAGGAGTATTTTTACCCTTCTGGAAAAATGTTAGTGCGACCTCTGCCAGGAATAACTGTTTTTATATTTTTCATAGTTTGGGCATTTTGAGATGCAGTGTGCCTAACATGTTTATGATATTTATTTTTATATCAGTTCTAGGGAAAGGCAGGTGATGTGAACTTTTAGGGGGGGTCTATTTTTTTTTTTACTTTTTACTATTTTTTAGACCTCAAGGGTACTTAAACCCTTAGGTGCCTGATCACTTCTACCATACACTACAATATGCACTTTGCTAGTTATCTGTAAGCATTTGCCTCCAGCCTGGGAGTCTATTATAGGTCCATGGAAACCTGTCACATCAAAAATGCAATGTGAAGCCATCTCCAGACAATATACTAACGAGCAATAAGTGAGAATATTGATATATAGCTTTGATACTAAAACTTCACGATTCTATTCATTAAATCTGCTCAGTTTAGGCCATAAAGTCCGATTGGTGCATTGACAGCTGTCACTTATGCACTTTCATACAGGGAAGGTCAGTCACTGGGTAGGACCACCCTGATGAAAATGAATAAATGACATTACTGGATCTGTTGTAAGAATACTGCATTTGAAAGACAAAGTAAGTGAACCCTTTGGAATTATATGGATATCAGCATTGATTACTTAGGTATCAGACCATATTTTTATGAGTCACACTTGTTGGGACAAACTAAAGCAAAAACACAACAGTTTAAACCTTCAGGATCTGAAAGTTTTTGTGTATTTATACAGGAGGCGTCTTGAAGCCGGTAATCAAAGGTATTTAAGGTGTAAGACAAACTGATACTTATATAGGTTTCGGGAAGTTATTTATTCAATGGTAAAATTATTATTATTATCAAACATAAGCATGTTTTGGGACCAAAGTTCCAAAGATACAGAGACTTGAAAAATCTCAGCTTTTTCTCCAAAAGGTGGCAGGAAAAAAAAGTCTGTATTGACCCTAACACTTTAAAGAGAACCTGTCACTAGGTTTTACCCCACTACATTTCTAGTCCCCTATTATGAAATGTCCTTGTTAGAATCCCCCCACCCATTTACAATACAAAATCTCCCTAAAGTCAGGCAAATATGACTCTTCTCACTTCATTTTAACATGAAATGAGTCAGGTGTAGTGGTTGCAGAGGCAGTGTCACTTCAGATACTCCAGTCTTCCGTTATATAGTACCTACAAATATGCAATTATGTCATATTGAAGACAATCTCACCTTTAAGATCACATCAGACTTATGGCTTTGTCTGCTACAGAACCAGAGATACAGGCAGCTAAAAAACTTAGTTGGAAATGCAGGCTGCAGATAAAGATCCAGTTCCAACAATATTTAACTGCCTGTATGTCCAGTTCTGTAGCTCACAGAACCATAAGCATTGATGGGAACTGAAAAGATGAGATTTTTTTTTTAAGATGATACCAGCAGCATGGTGCTACAGAACAGAAGATAAGGGCATTTGTGACCCTCCCCCTGCATCCTCTAAAATTCACTCATCTCATGTGAAAATGAGGTAACAATAGTATATTTAACTGGCTTTGGGGGAGATTTTTTATAGGGCAATGTGTGAGATTTCACATAAAAAGGGAATTTATAAAGGACTAGTAAAGGGGGCGATTAGTAGTTTAGTGGGGAGAAAAAGGGGTGACAGGTTCCCTTTCAGGTGAGTCCCCCTGCACCAGCAGACACGACCCACTTTTCAAAGAGGTTCTCACCCCATAAATGCTGTCCTCCGCTCTCTCTTCTTTTCCATTACCAAAAAAGGCTTTTGTACAAATGATTAAATATCAATTCATCTTCAATACATTTTCATTATTACACATGATACACAGTTAATGGACATCTATGTCTTAATTTCTTTGCCAGTATGGATTGGATGGATTGTTACCAACATTTGCTGAGAATTTCATGTCGATATCACCTTTAGAGATATAAATTCTTAGTAAATTGGTGATGGATTCAATACTTATTTCTGCTATTTGTTCTTTTTAGGAAAGACTTGTTAGTGTGAACAATGCCTTGATGCAAACAATCATCAAGATATAATAGTGAGTTGTGAGATACATGAAGCTGAAGACAGCTTTGTACAGCATTGTGAAAGACCTAGATTTACACAAAATCACAGTTCAACAATTTTTTACTAAAGGGAATAAGCATCCAGTTAAGGTTTCCAAAAGCAGGAACTGATAATCAGGGCCATATACAGCTCCCACCAATCACTTTAAACTCCCCCCCCCCCCATCAATCACTATATACAGGTCCCCAAACAATCACTATATACAGGTACCCAGTAATCACTATACACAGCTCCCCCAGCAATCGCTGTATACTGTTCCCCCAGCAATCGCTGTATACAGCTCCCCCAGCAATCACTGTATACAGCTCCCCCAGCAATCACTGTATACAGCTCCCCCAGCAATCGCTGTATACAGCTCCCCCAGCAATCACTATATACAGCTCCCCCAGCAATCACTGTATAATGCTCCCCCAGCAATCACTGTATACAGCTCCTGCAGCAACCACTATATACAGCTCCCCAGTAATCACTATATACAGCTACCAATAATAACTACATACAGCTCCCAGTAATTACTGTATACAACCTCCAGCAATAAATATATATAGCCCCCAGTAATCACTTCATACAGCCCCCCTATAATAACTATATATAGCCTCCCATTATAACTATATACAGCTCCCTTATAATAACTATATCCAGCCCTCCTATAAGATAAGATAATAATCCTTTATTATTAGTCCCACAGTGGGGAAATTCACATAATAAATATATACAGCCCACTTTAACTATATACACACCCATAATAACTATTTACAGTCCTAGGTAAAATAAAATTGTACTCACCTTCCTTTGTTCCCCTGTTGTGAGCCGTCCTCATCTTCCCTCGCGGTGTCATGATACCCCCGAAGGTGTTCTAAGATGGTGGCACTTTGCTGCTGGCAGTGCAGTGACGTCACACTCTGCTTCGGCAGCAGCTGGGTACCTTCATTTTAGTACACATCTGATGGTCTATGGCAGTGCGAGGGCCTACTATGGGGGTACCGGACCATAGAACCAGACCACAATTTACTGTCGGCGGTTTTGGCGGTCATCACTTGCT
Organism: Engystomops pustulosus; assembly: GCF_040894005.1. Lineage (NCBI taxonomy): Eukaryota > Metazoa > Chordata > Amphibia > Anura > Leptodactylidae > Engystomops > Engystomops pustulosus. The sequence continues at coordinate 59,385,131 of NC_092412.1, read as the reverse complement.
CATACTAATGCCCTGCAATAACCATGTCGGCTGAAAGGCTCGGTTCAGGCAATGTAGAGGGCAAACCTGGGAACCTTCATTATGTCCCGGCTGTCGATTAGAGAAGACGGCACCTCACAATGCGATTGTGTGGTGCTGAGAGGACAAGCGGGGTATGTCCTCCCTCACCGGGTATGTAGATCCCGTGGTCATTGCTGTGTCCGTGGGATCTGACGGGTTAACAGTTGGATTGGATGTCATTACTCTTGTGCAGAACTTAGGCTATGCCGATAGAGAAACCTGTCGTCCTAGCCTAAGGCCCCTTAGTGGCCTATGATAAAACCCTTATGGTCACATGCTGTTCATTTCTTTCTGATCCTCCTTGAGATGGTTTTACTCCTTCTTTGGAGTCCAGCTGTGTTTAATTAAACTGATTAGACTTGATTAGGAAAGGCACACACCTGTCTATATAAGACCTCAAAATCATAAGGTCTAAGGAACTAAACTGCTCAAGGAGCTCAGAGACAGAATTGTGGCAAGGCACAGATCTGGCCAAGGTTAAAAAAGAATTTCTGCAGCACTCAAGATTCCTAAAAGCGCAGTGGCCTCCATAATTCTTAAATGAAAACAGTTTGTGGTGACCACAACTCTTTCTTGACCTGGCCGTCCTGGCAATCTAAGCATTCATGGGAAAAGAGACTTGGTGAGAGAGGTAAAGAAGAACCAAGATCGCTGGGATAAGCAAAAAAAGAACTTTTTTGATATTACCATTTGGCTGCTATGAAACAAAGAGTGAAAATTTAAAGGGTTCTGAATACTTTATGCACCCACTGTTCATAGTAAGGAGTGGAGAGACCACAGTGTTTGCCCACACAAAAGATAACAGAATACAACTTTTTATTGAAGTGTTTCTGGGTCTCGAGGGCTCATCCATGGACTGTTTATCCAACAGAATGTTAAAGGACTACAATCCACAATTTTCATTTTGTGCAGAACTATCAGATTTGTATCAGTCATACTAGTACATAGGAATTGAAAAAGAATAAAGTATTCACAGTCCACACTATTAGCGTATGAAGCAGTTGGATTGAATGTATTAAAATAGCCCAGTTATCTGTCCACTTAGTATAAATAAAAGATGCCGCGCATCCATTCTTCATGTAATCTCTAGAGCCTAGCATATAAATAGGCACATTTTATCTCACTGCTTAGTGATGTCCATATCAATATGCAGGTCATGTAAGAGCTTATGTCTGCTGAGAAGATGTATAAACCTGAGAATGCGCACCCTCTTTGAATTCCATCAGGGCCTAATAAAAAAAATTTGGCCATTAAAGGTTAAAAGGTAATTAAAAGGTTTATACAGGCAGTACCGGACTTTAGGACACCCAATTTACAGACAACCCGCTAGTTACAATTGGTGGATAGGGCCTAACTTGTGTTCGTGGGAAAACCACTTTAAAGAGGACCTGTCACCCTGGTCAATTCTCTGCAGGTCATGCCACTCTCCGTTATTGGCCTAGATTGATCAAAAATAGTGCAAACTGCCCTAAGTGCAAAATAGCCGTGAGCAATATCCCGCTTCCAGAATGTAGCAGAAAAAAGTTTTAGTTAAAAGTCCACTTCATTAGAAAAAAAGTTAAAAACATCTTTGGACGTCACTAAATCTTAAGTCTGACACGTTTCTAAACCATCAAGGTTCAAACTCTTGTACAAACTCTTTTCTGATATGTTGTGAAAGCTGGATATTCCTCAGTGCTATTTTGGATTATACTTCTGACCCCATTAACCCAGACATCCGTCATTCTCGTACCAGAATACACTATACCATGGGGATGAGCTAAACCATTCCTTTTCTTTATTGCCCTAAGTGCAGATTGTGGCAGATGATTGAATACTGGCGCATGGTCTTTATAAATCTGGCGCATCTTGCACTGCACTGGAAGTGGGCACCATTTTTTGGTGCACCTTTAATACAGAGAATGCAACAGAATTCTGTTGAGTCGCTGTAATAAATGTGGTGCATGGTCTGAATCGGCACTGGAATGCCCCTTTAGGTGGCGAATTTTGTGCCGCAGCGGACACAGTGGAGCCGTTACACAAAACTGGTGCAGACACTTTATAAATACATGTGCAAGCAGTTTGCAGGTTCTTTTCAGTGCAAAGTCAGAAAGAAAACTGGTGCAAACACTTTAATAAATGTGGGCCATTCTGTTTTGCCTGCAGAGGGTTCTGATGACACAGAAGTCAAGACACCCTTGTAATGTTTGCCCTTTTCTTGCAGGGATGGCCGGCTTCCTGGCTGTGGTGGCTTACGGCCTGTACAAAATCCGCAGCCGTGGGAACCAGAAGATGTCTGTACATATAATTCACATGAGAGTTGGTGCCCAAGGATTTGTTGTCGGTGCTATGACTCTGGGTAGGTTGACCGTTGGTTTATCGCACCTTTTGTAATATTTGGACTTAATCATGTATTGCAGTATTATCAGTGTTACCGGGCTAACAGAACTGTGGGAGAGAGAAAATTAAGATAACGCGTCACCATTCCGAAAGTTTTTAAGACACTTTAAGAGACTGGAAAGATTATTAACAAATTAGTTTTTCTCTCAATATGCTATCTGGGATTTCCAATGATCGTATACTGACCCCTTTTAGTCTACATGTCAACGAATCAGTAGTCCATGTAAAAAAATTTGGGGCATGCCTTATTTTTTTCACTTGTGAACTGTGGTAATAGAACAAAAATACTGCCATGTTATACTTTCTGTAGTTTGCCTTTCTAAATTCCTATCATAATTTACAAATCCTAATTACAATTTAGGGCCAAGGCAGAGGTGAATAGGCCTGTTATTAAACCTCTTTGGAGTGCTGTGACCCTAGGGGCCAAAGAATTCAAAGGAATTAGTCCATGGTCTGCTTATACAGGCAGTGTAGCATTTCATACCTGGACTGGAGAAAAATCCATGGACCATGAATTGCCTGTCTATGCAAATGGTCCAATCCAGTTTAGAGACCCCGTACATGTTGCGGTCATGTGTGACACCCGCAGCTTCTGGTATTGACATAATAGTACTGATTAGTGCGGGAACTCACCTACTGACATGCAGTACTATTACTTTAAATGTCGGAAGGGGTTAAAGGGAACCTGTCACCACATTTTTCACAAATACAGCTAGTGATAGGTTCCCATAGAGCCCTAGTAACTAACTTTTACATTTTTAATATTTTTTAAAATTTTAGCCAAATTTTTTTCCCGCAGATCCCCTTATACCAGGAGATTATATATACGAAGATTATAAGGTTGATTATACATGGACAAAACAAAAAAAAGACACACACACAGGTGTCCTGACTAAAGCGCATACTAAAAAGTTAATGGGCTTCCCTGTGCGGTGCTGGAGTCTCCTAATGTTATTAGCTGAAACAAACACATTATTTAGTAAAACATTTTTATTTGGTATTCAAATTAGTCTGCGGTGCTCTGCACAAACCTTCAGGCTAATTTGAATACCAAATAAAAGTGTTTTACTGAAGAATGTGGCCGTACCGGCTAATACAAAGGCAGATTGCAGCACAGCCCAGGGGGACGGGGAGGCGACTACTAATCATCCACTATCAGTGATTCTGATGGGAGATTGGATAAGGCAATATAGTGTAGCACCTGCTCGGGGCTGTGCCACATATAGGAGCTGAACCCACATATTGCAATCATGAATGGATACAGCCACGGCTGTGAGTGATGACAAGTTTGTTGCAGTTTTGCAGACAACAGAACGGTTAAAAAACGATGTACAATAATGTTTTACATGCATCATGTTGGGGGGGATTTAGTATAGGATTGACCAATGAAATAATTTGTTATTATCCATGTAAATGATCTATTAGTCCTTTCGCTTTGTATGACCTTTTTTTTTTCCTGATTTAGGAGTATTATATTCCATGTACAAGGAATATATAAAGCCTCGTTTTCATCATGATGATGACGACTGAAGTTAAAGTGGAGCCTGCCGGGAACTGCTAATGCCAGCGTAGTCTGGTGATTATCCTTCTGAACCCCGGACAAGCTCATTCATATTGTGTTTTACTACTAACTTATCACTAGTATTTAATTCTACTTTGTAACATTACTACAATGTATTGACTGTGGTGGTGCTGTGCAGCAAAATTTGTTGTATTGTAAGTTCTAGCTGCAGTTTGTGAAATTGTTAGATGTCTTTGTTACTGTTTGGTGCAGCTTTTACGTGGGGAAGAATGGACTTTATACATTATATATCATTATGATGCTTGGAGTCCTGTCCTCTGTGGTTGGTCCGTGAAATCCAACCATCGTATGGTCAGTGATTTGTGAACTGACCGTGGTCGTGTCAGGGTGGCCTTATTACAAGCCTGTGCATTAAATGGGCATTCCTATTTTGGCAAATTAATGTTATTGTTTATATGTTAAATTATACAATTTTCCTATATACTTTCGGTATCAATTCCTCACAATTTGCTAGATCTCTGCTTTCTGTCATTCTATAAGAAGCTTCTATGTTTACTTCTAGTGAATAGAAATCTGTCCATGGTCACACAGGTGCACGGCTCATTATATCACAGAGAGTAATTAGAGCTGTGTGTTATAATGAGCCGTGCACCTGTGTGACCATGGTCAGATTTCTGTCCACTGGAAGCAAGCATAGAAGCTTCCTATAGAATGGCCGCAAGAAGAGATCTAGAGAAGGAATTAGTACAGTAAGGCTACATTCACACACATGTATGGGGGACGTATATACGGCCGATACTTCTATGGGCTCACGGCCCTGTACGGGAGCGGTACGTTGCAGCACACGTGCGGCACTGTACCGCTCTGTAGCCTGGGAAAAGATAGGACATGTTGCCGTGCGCTGTATCTTCCCATGGAGAGGGGCGGGGGTGAGCAGCGCTCATCCTCTGCTCCTCTCCGCAGCGCCGATGTATGCCCGCCGTACTACGGTACGGCGGGCATACATCGTGTGAATGTAGCCTAAAATTGGAAAATTGTATAACTTTTCATTATTCAAACAACCACATTTATTTGATGAAATAAAAACACCCCTTTAAGCCCTTCATGGGTGTTAGAGATGAGCAGACTTGATGTCCACATCCGGATTTAGCCACCCAACTTAATTGTATTGCCAGATCAGCAAATCTGGCAAATTGACCCTTCTAGCTACTAGCCATGGGTATGATAGGCTAGGAGGACACCTGGCCAATCATAGCCATGGCCAGTTGCTAGCCCCAAACGTCGGGTCCGCTTCTCTCTAATGGGTGTTTGTCTGTCACCCGTGCCTGCTGTAATCTTTCTTTATACATGCTTATAGAAAAAAAATGTATCAAAAAGTCTTTTGCATCCTAAATAGTGCCATAAAAAATATTCACTGTGCCTTACATAAAATAATCCATCATACAGCTATATTGGTGGACAAAATTAAGAATAGATCTTGAAATCCAAACATAGAAATTTTGATATTGACCCACTGAATAATTTTAATATTTGATGTTCCAGTTAAATTCCTACCGGTATTCCTGATGGTAACTTCCTTTCTTTCTACTTAGCCCTCCAGTGCCTTACATTATCTAGAAACGTTATCTGTTCTTTATGCAAATGAACTTCAGAGGCTACTTGGGCGTGGAGTAGCCCGGCCGGGAGCTTAAGTTTCACCTCCTGGGGCAAGCCGCAGCTGGGCGGGCATACGGCAGAGCGCTGCTCACCCCTCTCCACACACAGGGAAAGGTAGAGCATGCGCTGTCTTTTCCGTGTATGGCACGTCTGGCTGTCTATGGAGACACATATACGTCCCCCAAGCAGTCGTGTGAATGAGGCCTTACTGTGCATGCATGGGAACAGCAGAAGAGCGCTGCAGTGGTGTAGCTTCAGCCCCTGGCTGGGCTACTACATGCCCCAATAGCCTCTGAGGTTCATTTGCATAAAAGGCATATAAAGTTTTTAGTTATTTAAGGGGAAAAGATTAGATAAAGACAGTGTAGGGATTAGGACAGGAAGGAATACCTGTTAGTGACTCATGGTGGCAGGTTGTAACTATAACCCAAATATAAAGCATCACATACTATGTACTACTATGGGAGTGTTTTCAAGAATGTATTGTTTATTTATGCACTTAATAAATATGATAGTAACATCTTCTGTAACCACTTTTTTTTTTTTTTTTAAGAAAATCAGCACAGAACACAAGATCATTCATGTTGTTACTTTATTACTAATACTTTCTGCAATGCTGGTTACATAGTATTTGTTTTCAGGAAATTCAGGAAAGGCACATGGAGAGCCCAACCTAACAACATAGATAGCGATAACTAAACAGTTTTTTTTCATTATTTCAAAAATGATGTGGACCTCAACTTAAAAGTGCAAAAGGATAAATGGAATCACTGACAAGGAAGAGCTTGGTGACCACTAAGCACTGGATGTTGGAGGAGGCAGAGGATTGCAGACATAACACCTAAGGACCACAACTTTTTCTTATAATCACATAAAGTGAGCTTTATAAACAGCAAATTGTTATATTTTATGTCAGAAATAATGTACCATAAACACTCGTGTATAAGCACATTTTTTGTGCTGAAAAACCTCACCTTGGCTTATACACAAGTCAATAAAAAAATAAACTTACATACTCACCCTCCGGCGCCCGGAAGCGTCTCTGCCTGCTAATAGAGCAGAGAGACCAAAGAGGAGCCGCAACGAGCATCGGGGCGCCAGAGGGTGAGTATCTAAGTTGTTTTTTTTATGTGCTGGCTGGCTGTATACTATTGGGGCTGGCTTTATACTACTGGGGGCAGGCTGTATACTAAAGGGGGCTGGCTGGCTGTATACTACAGGGGGAGACTGTGACCAATGCATTTCCCACCCTCGGCTTATACTCGAGTCAATAGGTTTTCACAGTTTTTGGTGGTAAAATTAGCGGTCTTGGCTTATACTCGGGTCAGATTATACTCAAGTATATACAGCAATCTACATTGATTAATATTTGATGGGTTTTTTTTAAGGGGTACAACAGTGTTTTGAAAAATAGTATATCGACATAAAACCTTAATTTTGCAAAAAAAAACAAACAAACAAACTAGAGTCACCTATCAGCAGGCAGTGCACAGGACTTTGCTGTGAATGACTTCAGCACATCTGCGGCCACAGAACATCACTAGTCTCCCACACTGCTCTGCTGGGATTTTTGTCCACTCTTCTTCCACAGTTCTGTGACTGTTGTGGGTTTCTTTGCCATAACTTTGTCACCAGGGATTTTCCAGAGGTTTTCTTTTGGGATTAGACCAGGACTCTTGGCTGGCCAATATATTGTTTCAATGTTTTACTGTTCTCCACCACCACCTTTCACTGACTTCTTTGCACACGTTGGGATCAGTGTTTCCCCAGTCAATGAACATAATGTTTCCCATCAGATCCAAATAAATTAAACTTGCTTTCATAACTAAAATGAACTGCGGACCACTTCTCCTCTGCACTGCAGAGTGGCTTTTCAGTTGAAATGCTCTTAAACATTGATACACTGTGTGATGAGATGGATTCTTATCCTGTTCAATGCTGAACTGATGAGCAATTACAGCGTTAGGGTGGTTTCACATTGCTTTTTTTTTCACATCAGTGATTTTTCACTGAACCTATTTTGGCTTATGGACACATAGGAACAGATTTATCATTGGTTTTGGCGTATAGAAGTTGCAAAAAAGCTAGTGAAGCGCCGTGCAATGCCAGATTCATAGACATAGAACTGTCCCATGGAGCCGCCTAATGATAAATCTCCCCCATACAGATTGGTTTTCTCTTCCTGGATTCAGTGATGCTCTTACTGAACCGTTCTTTTTAATGGGCTTTTTCACACTTTTCTTTCAGTGATCAGTTTAGAAGCTGTTCTTTTCACTGAAAACATTGGATCAGTGGAAAAAAAACTGAAGCGTGAAAAGGCCCACTGAAAAAAATAGGTCAGTAAGTCATCAGTGACAAATGACTGAAGCCAGGAAGAGAAAATCTGTATATGTCCGTAAGCCAAAATGGGTTCAGTAAAAAAAAACCCCAATGTAAAACCACCCATAGTGTTGAAACGGTTACCCATGGAGATTATCCTGTAAAATTCTATAAATTATAGACTTGGAACATTTGTGCATGGCCACCTTACGTGTTGTAGTGCCCTTTAAAGCTGCACTACAACTACAAGGCTTATACTGGAGTAAAACTGCTTATTTTAACTCCCCCAAATACAACTGCAAGTTTATTAAAAAAAAACGTATCAAATACTTTTAATGCTGTTCTCAAGGGGTTGTCAAAGAACTTCCCACACTACATAGACATTTGTATCTCCTTCATGGAGTGCGGTCCCCTGATGTAATTTTGTAGTAACCTGTTCAAAGAGGTGGATTTCCAGGTGGCTTTTTGAAGGGTAGTGTCGCGGAGTGAGCTGTGTCATGTCTGGAGCTTTAGTGTAGAACGGCCATGTTTGGCTTATATGGGAGTAATTCCAATTCGCCATAAGGGTGCAAGAATTTTAGAGTTTAAAGAGGAACTGTTACCCATAAAAATGCACTAGGAGGTGCTTACTAAAGTACCGTATTTTTCGGCCTATAAGGCGCACCAAAAATCCTTTAATTTTCTCAGAATTAAAAGGTGCGCCTTATAGGCCGGTGCGCCTTATATATGAACTTATACAGAAATGTACTACAGACAAGATGTACTGTACATTTACCAGTGTTTAATAGCTCCATCCCCAGAAATTTCCTGCACCTTCCCACACAGTACACAGGGTCCCCGGCTCCTGAAGTGCCTTGTCACCACAACTAACATTGTGCCCATCCTGCCCTCCCCTAGCACGGAGAGATCAGAGCTGCCATAGTGCCGACCACGAGGCAATCATCATCAGTAAGAAATCCCCCATACCTGACAGCCCTGTAACAGGGGAAAGAGAAGGAGCCACTGGGAACCCCACAGGAATAACACCCTGGCTGAGGAGGGAAGGAGAAGTGGCAGAGGGAGACCGCTTAACCCCTGCTGCATCACCCTGCATTAACCCCCAGCAGCCCATACCTCTGAGATCAGAGCTCTCTGACACTCTGAAGACACGTTTCCCGGGAAGTGTAGCTGGCTTGAACTGTGCACAGGTCTGCCACCTGCTGGTCATTTTTAGGTACTGCATTTGATCCTGCGCCTTATACTTAAGTGTGCCTTATATATGAACCTAGATGTCTTAGCAGGCATTTATTAGAGGTGCACCTTATACTCCGGTGCGCCTTATAGGCCAAAAAATACGGTAAGCTCCCAGTGCTACAACAGATGCCACAGTGTTACACTACTAGCCTTATCATAACCCTCGGATAAAGCTAGCAGACACTGCCGTCCTGTACAATCAAAACGCTCAAAAAGAGCTCTTCCTGCTATATAACATACTGCTTGCAAAAAAGACACTAGTAGAGATACATCGTTAGGCAGAATTCATGCACCAGTTTTAGGAGCTCCTCAGCACATCAGATCTATCACAGTGCATTTGTGAATTTTTTGGTTTAAAATTAATTTACAGACAGGGACTTGCATCATATTTTTCCGTCCACTGGACTGCGTCTGTGGGATCTGAACTGTACATGGGTCCATTTCCGTGGGCCAAGGATGTTTGTGTGCGGGGGGGGGGGGGGGGGCATAGAGGGATATTTTCTTTTCTACTGACAGTTCTAGATGTGGGAAAGGGAAAAACTATTTGGTGGAAACTGGAGGGGAGCAGCAGCAGAGGCTCATGCTAGAGGAGATTTAGGAAGTTGACTCTGAATAACATATTTCAGTGAGGGAGCAGCAGGGAGCTGTAATCTGCCAGGCACAAGGGCTATGGAATCTTTAATACATCCCTAGTGATAAATTATTTGAATCTCACTCCAAATATAATAGGCAAAAAAAGATGGAAAAGGTAAACATAGCCTTTAAGACAATTTTAGGTGCAAATTACAACAGAATTCTGTTAAATAGATCGATAAATCTACCCAAGTATGACAGCTTCTAAGTAAACAGTAAAATGACATTGTGGTGTAATACACAATTTCCACCCCAGTGTGATGACCATGATATTTTGTGTACAGTAAGGAGAAGGGTTATCAGGTACAAGTTTTCATTTACATTTTTGTAATTGGTGAATTAAGTTTCAGCTACAGGAGGTCCCCTACTTAAGAACACTCGACTTACATACGACCCCTAGTTACAAACGGACCTCTGGATATTGGTAATTTACTGTACTTTAGTCCTAGGCTACAATAAACAGCTGTAACAGTTATTACAGGCGTCTGTAATGAAGCTTTATTGTTAATCTTGATTCTTATGACAACCCAACATTTTTAATATCCAATTGTCACAGAGACCAAAAAAGTTCTGGCTGGGATTACAATGATAAAATATACAGTTGCGAATTACATACAAACTCAACTTAAGAACAAACCTACAGACCCTATCTTGTATGTAACCCGGGGACTGCCTGCATTTGTATTCCTTCCTATCAGATGTGTGGTGATCATACAAATAGTTAAAATTTGTCATATGGTAAAAACAATTATAAAACTTTCAGTACCCACCTATATCCTACCATTTACAGTCATATTGCTGAATAGTACAACCCAACCAAATAGGGCCACTATGACAAGACACTGGTTGCATTACACTTCGCATACCGGCTCAGATCATTAGAAAAGTGCTAAGAACATAATAAATATCACCAGAGCCATTATAATGATTCACTATTGAGTCCACTTGTATTGTACCCCTAAAGATTTGACATGGCATCTCTTTGTTGCTGAATTCTCCTAGATCTAGAAATAATGTAGGATCTCTAGAGCAAAGGAGTGTGCCATGTGATCCCCATCATCACCGGGGGGTGGGTAAGTCTTCCTTCTCCATATTGTTTAGCAGGAAAAGCTCAGGGTAGGTGGTCAAGCCCAAATTATACTATAATAGAAGAGAAAAAGACACATTAGAAACTGCACAAAGGAAAAAAAAACACAGCAAACTATAGAGAATAATGAATGTCTAGAAATGTATAATTCACAGCGCTATACAAAAAAAATACAAAAACAAACTTTTCAGGGTTTGAAAAGTTGCTTCAATTTGCGTTTTAAATACATTGAAGCAAATACAAATAGGTCAAATGTGGTCATATCCTTTAAAATGACATTGACAATTTAAAGAGAACCCGTCATGCAAAATAACCCCCCTAAACTAAATATATTTCCATAAACTGCCATTAGAGAGCATTGCCTCTATCCCTTCATTGTCCCTCTACATGCCTGTAAACCTAAGCAATGATGTCCTAAAGCTGTATGCAAATGACCTGTGAAATGTCCAATGAAGCATTAGCATATTCAAGCTGTCCACTCTATTCATGAGTGGGAGGTACAGCCACACCCCCAGTGCATGACTGACAGCCTGTATAATGGTGTGAGGCTGTATAATGATGTGATGGCTCCATGTGCTGCTGGCCACGCCCCCTGCAGCCTGTGTGTGCATGTCTGTGTGTTTAGGAGAGATACAGCAGCTCCAGGCAGCCATGTTACAGCAGAACATGTCAGATTCATGTGTAGCTGATGTCTGTGTCTCTCACCTGTATATTAGGAGGATGCAGCATGTCAGCAGATGCAATGCTTTACTATACATTACACACAGAGCAGGGGGAGGAGAGGGGAGGGGTAACAGGGGTGACATCACTGCCTCTGACCATGTGACCAGCCTCATTTACATGATAAAAAATAGATGATTTTACAATGAATAATGTATGAAATAACTAGATAAAGGCTGGGATGGATCCTTGTGAGCTGCTCCAACAGGTAGTAGTGACAGGACTAGTGACACAGACCTGATGACAGGTGTCCTTTAAGTGAATCAAACATGTAACATAAAAAATACACTAAAATCGACATGCAAAATTCATCTCTTCATTTGTACTTACACCATCCGTTGCCACTATTTGTAATGAAAGCTTGCAAAACAGTAAAAACATCATATATTCATAGGAAGGCAACACACTATAGAATAAACACCAACGTATCCCAATCGAGTGTACCAATAACTAGCTATGTAATGTGTATACCACATCTATAAACTACATATTTGTGAGTAAAAACGATAAACTATCATTTACAATACAAAAAGCACCAACAAACGGTATAAATAACTTTAAAGTTCCCAGCACAATGGGGACTCAAAATGAACCATTGGCTGTGGCAACATTTCTTTATCAGGTCAGGAAAAGTGTAGCTAGGCACTGGTTAGATGCGGATCCTCCAGGGTTGGGAGAGGTGATAAATATGACAGATAAAACTATATGGATGGAAATGAAGGTTTACCAGAAAAGGGGTAACCTCAAAAAATTTGAGAAACAGTGGTTCGCCTGGGTGGAGTTTCCAGGATTGGCAACTGAGGAACTGCGCAGAGGTTGGTTCAGGTTAACCTTGGGGAGTATACTGGGGCCGTAAGGGGTATTCTATCATACTGGAGGCTGTGTTGGATGCGTGACGACTTGGTGGATCAAGGGAGAGGTGACAGACCAAAGGGTTGTTGGGAGGGGGTGGGTTTGGGTGGACCTGGATGAATGTTCTATGTGTTTATACTAAATATACACTTGTATTAATATGTACTGAATGCTGGCTGTCACCTCCTGTGTTTTTTCAGACCCCCCCCCTCCCCAAAAAAAAATGGAAGACAGACAAGAGATGTCAGTAGCTTATCACAATCCCTTATAGCCAGTGGCGTAACTTGAAGGTGATGGGCCCCAGTGCAAAGTCTTTGCCAGGCCCCGACTGTATTGTACAGTTTATTGCACTAGTCTTCTTATACGGAAGTGTGACACCTTATGGGCCCCCTAAGGTTCTGGGCCCGATTGTGACCGCATCCTCTGCACCCCTTCACGTTACGCCCCTGCTTATGGCAGAGGTGGCACTCAGAGCCTTCCCTGTGGGCATGCAGATCATTACCCCAGCACAGAGTTCACCAGATAGGACTTGGTCCTGCGGTCCCAGGCATCACAGGATGTACCACATATATAGATATTTTGAAGTGACTGGAACTGCAGTAGTAATGAAGATGTGTGGACAAAGATGCATTCACATTGGAACTCCTGCTGTGAGCCCTGTGATTCTACCTGTTCAGAGGACCCTGGAGGGAAGCTACAGTAATAATCTGAATTTCTTCTCCTTTCTACTGTATTGGTGTCCTCAGGATGCCAATACAATTGAAACCTAGGACAGAGCAGGGAGCAATAGATGACGGCACATAGATGACACCTGCGTGCATCTTTATTTACATAGCACCATCATATTCCGTAGCTCTTTACAAATCATAGGGGAAACATACAAATAAAATATATTACAGAGTACAAACACAGTGATATGGAACAATAGGAGGGAGGGCCCTGCTCACTGGAGCTTATAATCTATATGAGAGAAGTACCATAAAAACAAGCAAGAATAGGACTTGCTCCGAGTTTTTTTCTCAAGGGGACTTAGCTCACACACAGGCCTGAGGAAACCACACCTGTGTGTATGAGCCCATAGAAATATATAGGGACATGAGCTAGCCGCAAAAACCAGCACACATGTAAAAAGCGTTTGTGTGCATGGCGCTAATTTTGGTGTATTGCCACATAGGCCCTTACTGATGCTTGTGCTTCTATTACTTTTTTGGGTTTTCTTATACCTGTATGTTTAATCATAAGAAAAGCGTGCATACAATGTTTACAAAAAAGGGCAGAGCTTGTAATACCTTAATGGGGGATTGATATCCTATATATAGAATAAGTATTCAATATCATATTGGTGAGGGTATAACACCCAGTACCCTCACAGATCAGCAGCTGATATACAGAGAAGGAACAGGTCGAACCATTAATCTGAATGGTAGCTAAGCTGCAGTGACTTTGTTTAGCCACACTACAGAGAATGGAGCTGTTTGCATCCTGTTCCACTCTGTTTCTCAGCTGCTGAGAACAACTGATCTGCTAGGTATTGTACCTTTACCAATATGATTTTGGGGATATACTCAATGGATAGGTCATCTGTATTTTAGCCTGGAAAATCCCTTCAATTTGGGTGTTACCCCATACACATTAAACCATTAGCTGCTAGTGGCATTACTCTGAATATTACCAGCTAATAGCTGTGAACCATCTTTGTGGATTTAATATTTCATTTCAGATACTTGATCAGCTAAGTGTGGACACAGAAACCTATTCCTAATGGCCAAAGAATATCACCAAGCACACAGAGCATTATGGGTTTTCACTGAACTAGTTTACGTGTTATCGAAATGTATAGAACGTAACAAAAGTCTAGAAATCAAAAGACGAACGTTGTCTCGTCTTTTGCTGCTCAGCCTCCCCTCTCAATGTCTCACAATTTACGATCAGATGTCTATATATCACTTAGACAACTTTCTAAGTTTAAGAGATCCGTTTTCTACACATAATAACAACATTGTGGTTTAGTGTGCAGATAGATAATTACATTGTTTAAATAAATCTGCAAATAATGAAATTGTGGCCAAAAGTGTGTCCACAGAGTACAATGTAATAAAATTCAGTGATAGGAATATGAACTGGGGCTTTACTTTTCTTGTTGAGGGGTTGGCAGGTGTATGCACAGTTAAGTATTGAATGCAGAGTTGGCTCCAAGTTTTAGTAGGCCCCTGGGCGGCAGAGACTCTGTGGGCCCCTTTGCAGGAAACTCCCGGGCAGCATTAAAAATTCAGAAACTAAAACAGTCTGCGGTTCCCCAAAATATTCCTTAGTTTAGCATCCCAAACAAAATGGTTATTGTAAATAAAGCCCCCATCACCCCCAATGGATTGATTAGATACAGCCCCCTCACCCCCATGGATTCCTTATGTACAGCCTTATGTGGACCGCCCTTGCCCAGGTATGCCCAGATTGAATGTGCAGGTTGATTTTTATTTCTATTTCTTACAATTTAGTCACTGGTCTCCTCGTATGCATCATGGTGTCTCTACTGCTGTGCATGTGGTTGTACTCATTTTATTATTGTATTGCAAAAACTAAATTAAAGCCTTTAATTAAAAAAAAGAAAAGTAAAAATGACAATATTATTGAATGAATGACGTGCTCGGGCTTAAAGCTCTGGGAAGAAGTTGATAAATCCAGTCAAAGTAACATGTGTAAAACTCTACATTGGTTGGGAATTTGGATGTCAGCCACTAGAAGACTAAAGTATTTGATATCCGACATGTATTTTTAATTTGTTTGTTATCTCATTTTAGCCTGTGAGAATTTATTTTGTCGTAATTTTAGTTCGTAATATGGTAACATTTTTGGGGTAACATGGTAGATGTATGTACTCGGTCCTGTCCTCTTCACTTGGCTTCAGCATTTTGTTACTGGTCAAGTACAATATATAGTTATTCATAAGTAATTGTACATAAACATGGTGATTTCATCTGTTGATGAGATGATTTCAATGTTCCACCTACTGTCATTTTTTTTTTGTTTTGTTTTTTCTTCAATTTTGCCCCCCCCCCTTGTTGTTTTGT
This sequence comes from Engystomops pustulosus, assembly GCF_040894005.1. Lineage (NCBI taxonomy): Eukaryota > Metazoa > Chordata > Amphibia > Anura > Leptodactylidae > Engystomops > Engystomops pustulosus. The sequence continues at coordinate 59,369,602 of NC_092412.1, read as the reverse complement.
ACTTTTACATTTAGTCGTATTGTGTTGACAGACTGTATAGATCTTTACCGATCTGAATATTAGGTGACTTATTTAGTCTAAGCTTCCTCCCTTAACTCTTTAATACGGACATGGGGAGAGATCTATCAGTGTTTTCTATGCCTGTTTTTTGTCATAGAGTTGAAAAACCCACCTCCACACGACGAGTGCGTGAAGGGGACACGGCCGGCATTACTGTCCTGTGATTTACAGATAAATGTTTTACAGAAATCTTCACCAGGTCTCGTCTGGCGGTGCAAACTCCCGACAGAAAAATCAGGAGACTAAGCCTCTATTGATGTATCCGCAGGGGTGGGTGGGTCCTTTATCATATGCCATGTGCATGGAGCACCAGATATGATAAATGTCCCCCATGGAATATATTGGTCAACAGGAAAACAGATTGAACCTCTTATCCTATTGCTCTCAGGAAATCCATAACAGCCATTGGAGTCTGTACAGTAGCATGCTGCACTGCCCCTTTTATTTAAAGGGAACCTGTCACCAGGAGACCCATTTTTAGCACTCCCCCAGTCCCCACAGAGCATAGTACATACAGAGCATTTATACAAAGTGTTTTTCTATAAAAAAAAATTGGTTTTAAAGAAAAAAAGATATGTTATATTGTACCTTTCATTAGCATCTGCTGTGTGACTAGGCAGTTGCCAATTGGGAGGGGCTGGAAAGGAGCAGTTTCCCCCCCACCCTTGGGAAACATGTGACCTTTTCAAATATATCAATACTATTATAGTATAGAGTTAGGGGATATGGGCAATACAGATAGTGCAAATATGCATTATCCCCACTCAGGATACCATAAAACACACCATTATCAATAAAGATAAAAGAAAAAACAAATATAACCTATATAGAACAATATAGTCTTTATTAATACATATGCAAACAGTATAAAATGGCACAACAATGGATGAAAGTTAAAAACAAGAGAGCAGTGCATGAAACCATGAAATAAATGTGTAAAGCAATATAAATTAGCAGTGGAGAGGTAGTAATAACAACGGCAGACAGAGAAACAATAAATAGCACAAAGAGAATGTGCTCTAATACAGAATATAAATCCTAAGCCAAATACCATACCACAACTAGGAACATGCACTGCCAGACCCCGACACGTGTTTCGCATAAGGCTTTTTCAAGGGGAGTATCTGGGATTAGGGAGCATGGGTATATATGAGAAGGGTCAGCCAATAGGATGGCGAGAAATGGATGACATAGTCATGGTGGGAGGAGTTAAGATCAAAGGATCCACTAAGGGAGCCTTTGTTGCCATAGCGAATATAAAACTATATCAGGAACCCAGGTGTGTGGCCAAAGTAGGGAGTCGTGGCGTTAGCATAGCGTGATGACGCGGGATACGGAAATGACGAGAGCTCCGGACACCGCCGGAAAGTCTCGCGATAGAGTGACGTCATCAGAGTGGAGAACGGCGCATGCGCCGTCCAGTACAGAGGCCAGATAGACGGCAAAGAGGGTGCGCATGCGCAGTACCAGCCCGGTGAGTATTAACTCCTTGCGATGGATGTAGTTGTATGACATATTTTAAACATATCTTAAACAAAGTGCTAGTGCTAATGGGATTGTAATATATAATAGTTGAAATATAAATATAAATTACACTTATATACATATTAAAAGCAAAGTGCTAGTGCTAATATGAAAATAGGGAATAATACAAAAAATTAGTTAATAGTGCCTAATAAATACATAAAAAGAGTACAATTAATTTATATTGAGTACATTCATAGCCAGAGTTATATAAAATTATGTGGTGATAAATAATGTAGTGTAATCAAGGACATGATATTCAAATTGACAATCATAAAGAATAACACACAGTGAGGATCATTTAGCAAAAAAAAAAAAATTTATATATAGCATATATATGGGTGAAAAACTAAATCCGTGAATAAAGTGCAACCCAGTGAACAAAGTGACATGCAGTGCAGTAAAAATATTAAGGCGGAGAAACACTAAATTCCATGACAGAGGTATATAGATGTATCGGGAAGCGAGAGCAGAGATGAGTAAGGGGGAATTCGTACACACTGGGCACTTTCTGTTGAGAAGGAATAAAGGGGATGGTTCGTATACGCTGAACACTATCTGTTGAGAAAGAAAAAGAAAACCATGACAGACCCAAATTCATACAGGTAAGTAATAAAAGAATAAAAACAGCAAAGAAATTCAAAAATAGTAAAAAACAATAAACAATAAACAATAAGGGATGACAAACAAGACCACATATCATATAAACCAGATAACATACATAAAAGAAACTGAGGAGTTTATAAATATTACAAAAAGGATGAAAAACTAAGTTGTTCATTAAGACCTCGTGGTGAAACCGTGTCAAGTAAGTAAATCCATTTACTTTCCTTTTGGGCCAAAGCCCGTTTCCAATTGCCCCCTCTACTATCCACCAAGACTTTGTCAATGCCCTTTACCTTAAATTTGGATCCATCGCCTCCATGATGTTCTCTAAAATGACGTGGGATAGTTTTCAGTTTATATAGATCTTTTTCGTCTTTAGCTGCCTCGATTCCAAGAACGTGTTCTCGGACACGTCGACGAAGTTCACGAGTGGTGAGTCCCACATATATTAGATCACAGGGGCAGGTGGCATAGTATATGACGCCAGTCGTTGTACACGTAATTGTGTGCCTGATTTCATATTCTTTTTGCCTGTCTGAATTACAAAAAGTTGTAGTTCTCTCAATATTAGGACATGCAACACAGTTGCCACAAGGGCGACTGCCACATTTAGGGCCTTTTGATCCAAAAATGTTACCTACCTCCTGTTCCCTATGAATGCTTGTCACCAAACGGTCCCGTAGATTGTGGGAACGTCGGTATGTAATTGCTGGATGAGATGGTACATATTGTTGGAGGGTGTTGTCTATTCTTAACACTTGCCAGTGTCGTAATAAGACTTGTTTCACTTTTTCCCATTGGGAATTGTATGTGGTAATAAATCGTATTGTGTTACCGTTGTTTTTTGTCTTGGGTTTGGGCATTAGTAACTCTTCCCTTTTAGCTTTTTTTGCTCTTATGTATCCTCTTTTTATGGATTGTTCCGAATATCCCCGTTCTCTAAATCTCTGGCATAGGTCAAGAGCTTGCTGTTCGAAGGAGGCATCATCTGAGCAAATACGGCGTATTCTGAGGAATTGGCCTATAGGGATACCATTGATTAATTTCTTGGGATGTGACGATCTTGCATGTAACAAGGTATTACTCGATGTCTCTTTTCTAAACACATTGGATGAGATGTTCCCATGATCATCCACGTCAAACAAAATGTCCAGATATTCCATATTGTGGCGACCCATTTTATATGTCAGTTTGATATTGATATCGTTCGTATTCAGAGATGTCATGAAATCCTGTAGTTCCGATTCTTGGCCCTGCCAAATCATAATGACATCATCAATATACCGGGCATAGAGATGTACCTTGTCAATCAATGTATTGGGATTGGTAAGGAAAATTTCCCTCTCCCACAGCCCCAGGAACAGGTTTGCGTATGAGGGGGCACATGCCGCCCCCATCGCAGTTCCCTGGAGCTGTAGGTAGAGGTTCCCCTTAAAAAGAAAAAAATTATGTGTTAGGGCGAATTCCAACAATTGTATCAGAAGTGTCGCAAACTGCGGTTCCATGTCAGAGGAATCAAGAAAAAATTTGACAGCAGAGATACCATCTCTATGTTTTATCGATGTATATAGCGACTCTACGTCGCACGTAACAATCTGCATGTCGGATTCTAGGTGGAGGCCGTTGAATTTCTTTAAAGTATCGGTCGTATCTTTCAGATATGACGGTAGAGCTTCCACCAAAGGCCGTAAGTGGTAGTCAATTAATTTGCAGATAGGTTCACATAGATTGTTGATCCCTGACACAATTGGCCTACCTGGTGGGTTGTTGGGGCGTTTGTGTATTTTTGGCAGCAGATACAGCGCAGAGATCTTGGGGTAGTCCGGAATTAGACACTCCATCTGGCTTTTCGTTAGAATGTTGTTTTCTACTGCTGTTGAGAGAATACATGTTAGTTCTTCTTTGAATTTTTGTAAAGGATTAAAGGTAAGTTTTTTATAACAGGTAATATCGCGTAATTGGCGAAAAGCCTCCTTTTCATAGTCTTTCGTAGACCATAGTACAACGTTTCCCCCTTTGTCAGAGGGTTTTATTATCACATTTTTCATCTCCCTCAATTCAGTAATTGCTTTGCGCTGGGCTGTTGTACAGTTGGTTTCTTGGCCCCATCTTGATATCTGTTTGAAGTCACGTGTGACTAGTTTAACAAACAGATCTATGTTAGCAAAGTTAGACAGAATTGGGAAATTAGTAGATTTAGGTAATAAAGTAGATGGAATTTTACCTTTTTTATATACGTTGTCTTGTTCTTCCAGAAGTTCTTCTAGGGCTTGTAGAGCCAAGTGTTCTTGGTCTTGTGGTGACAATAGTGCTTCCTTGTCGTGAAATATCTTCTTAAATGCCAGTTTCCGAGCAAACAGATGCAGGTCTTTTATTGCTAGGAAACAATCAAATTTGTCACTTGGAGAGAATGACAGACCAAGACTTAACACTTCACATTGTGTTTTAGTTAGTGTAATATCTGTTAAATTAATTACCTTTAATGTTGAGTTCCTAGTTTCATTTTTGTTCTCTGCCCGTGCCCACCGTTTCGGCTGTTGCCTGTGGTAGGGTTCGTAACGCCTTTTATTCCCTCTATGTGGTCTCATGTTCACATGCTCAGAGGATGTCTGTGATAGCTCACTCAGGGATATCTGAGAGGATACTGATGGAGTGCGACTACGGGGTGTATTCTTGAAATTCTTCCATTTATAGATTTTTCCAAGGTTCATATCCTGGGTGTCTCGTTGGAATTTTTTTGCCTTTTGGTTTTTAATTTGTTTTTCCCAGGTTTTTGAAGATTCATCTATTTCCGTAGAGAAGAGTTCAAATTCCCCAGTTGGGAGAGATGATCTGATCTCCAGCTGAATAGTGTTGAGTTCGGAGTCCAAATTTTCAAGATGTTTTGTATTCTGTTCCACTATGAGTTGCATTAGGGCTATAGAGGTTTTATTACAGATCTCCTCCCATTTATTACAGAAAGTGAGATCATCATACCCGAAAGAAGGGCAGATTTGTATGCGTAGTCCTCGTGGAATCATACCCGATAGGATGTATTTTTCTAGTGAGAGGCGGTTCCACCAAATTCGAGTTCGTCGGTGTAGGAGGTTTCGTAGATTAGTTTTTAGTTCCTTATTTTGTTTTGATTGTGTGTCCTCAGTGGTTCCATTGCTGCTGCCGAATACAGCGTCTGCTTCCAGGCGCCAACTTTGTTCTTTTGCCCGAAAGTCCATATTATGGATACAAAAGAGTCGTCTGTAGGAAATACAGGAAAGAATCAATACTATTATAGTATAGAGTTAGGGGATATGGGCAATACAGATAGTGCAAATATGCATTATCCCCACTCAGGATACCATAAAACACACCATTATCAATAAAGATAAAAGAAAAAACAAATATAACCTATATAGAACAATATAGTCTTTATTAATACATATGCAAACAGTATAAAATGGCACAACAATGGATGAAAGTTAAAAACAAGAGAGCAGTGCATGAAACCATGAAATAAATGTGTAAAGCAATATAAATTAGCAGTGGAGAGGTAGTAATAACAACGGCAGACAGAGAAACAATAAATAGCACAAAGAGAATGTGCTCTAATACAGAATATAAATCCTAAGCCAAATACCATACCACAACTAGGAACATGCACTGCCAGACCCCGACACGTGTTTCGCATAAGGCTTTTTCAAGGGGAGTATCTGGGATTAGGGAGCATGGGTATATATGAGAAGGGTCAGCCAATAGGATGGCGAGAAATGGATGACATAGTCATGGTGGGAGGAGTTAAGATCAAAGGATCCACTAAGGGAGCCTTTGTTGCCATAGCGAATATAAAACTATATCAGGAACCCAGGTGTGTGGCCAAAGTAGGGAGTCGTGGCGTTAGCATAGCGTGATGACGCGGGATACGGAAATGACGAGAGCTCCGGACACCGCCGGAAAGTCTCGCGATAGAGTGACGTCATCAGAGTGGAGAACGGCGCATGCGCCGTCCAGTACAGAGGCCAGATAGACGGCAAAGAGGGTGCGCATGCGCAGTACCAGCCCGGTGAGTATTAACTCCTTGCGATGGATGTAGTTGTATGACATATTTTAAACATATCTTAAACAAAGTGCTAGTGCTAATGGGATTGTAATATATAATAGTTGAAATATAAATATAAATTACACTTATATACATATTAAAAGCAAAGTGCTAGTGCTAATATGAAAATAGGGAATAATACAAAAAATTAGTTAATAGTGCCTAATAAATACATAAAAAGAGTACAATTAATTTATATTGAGTACATTCATAGCCAGAGTTATATAAAATTATGTGGTGATAAATAATGTAGTGTAATCAAGGACATGATATTCAAATTGACAATCATAAAGAATAACACACAGTGAGGATCATTTAGCAAAAAAAAAAAAATTTATATATAGCATATATATGGGTGAAAAACTAAATCCGTGAATAAAGTGCAACCCAGTGAACAAAGTGACATGCAGTGCATGTGTCGGGGTCTGGCAGTGCATGTTCCTAGTTGTGGTATGGTATTTGGCTTAGGATTTATATTCTGTATTAGAGCACATTCTCTTTGTGCTATTTATTGTTTCTCTGTCTGCCGTTGTTATTACTACCTCTCCACTGCTAATTTATATTGCTTTACACATTTATTTCATGGTTTCATGCACTGCTCTCTTGTTTTTAACTTTCATCCATTGTTGTGCCATTTTATACTGTTTGCATATGTATTAATAAAGACTATATTGTTCTATATAGGTTATATTTGTTTTTTCTTTTATCTTTATTGATAATGGTGTGCTTTTCAAATATATGAATAACTCCCCATACTCAGGATTGTTTGTAGAGGAGCAGGGGGCGTTGCTAAGCCCAGTGATGGGTGTTTTCATATATTTGAAAAGGTCACATGGAGGAGCTGTTCCCCAAGGGTGGGGGGGGGGGATGCTCCTTTCCAGGCCCTCCCATTTGGCAACTGCCTAGTCACACAGCGGATACTAATGAAAGGTACAATATAACATATCTTTTTTTCTGTAAAACAAATTTTTAATACAAAAACACTTTGGCAGCGTATGTACCAAGCTCTGTGGGGCCCGGGGGAGTGCTAAAAATGGGTCTCCTGGTGACAGGTTCCCTTTAAACAATTCTTCATGTAGATAGAAAGGGAATGGGGGTTCCTGATATGTGTATCAGCGTCAGTGAAGTGGGTGCATTTTATCATACTAAACAAGCTCTTTCTGAACCCCCTCCCAAGTTGATTTTCTGATTTTATTCTAGACTACAGTTAAGGGAGTGGGAAGGAGTGACAGAAAGCAGGCACTTTATTTTCTTCACTACTTCTCTATAATGTTCTTTATTGAGTGCGAGGCAGATAGAGAAGTCGCTTTCCCTGTAATCCTTGTGCCGTTTAGAGCAGAGATCAGAGCAGCAGATAATATAGAATCCATTTGCCTTGCAGAAGTGACGGAAACCCCACACCAGGCGGCTGTAAACCTGTTTAATGTAGACAATTTGTGTCATTTCTATATCGGCACCAAGCAGATCTGTGCTTAAATAAATCACACCAAGCCAGCTCCTCCCGATGTGCAATCCTTTATTGAAAAAGTCAAGATCATTTATGTCAGACGTCACAGAGCGGCATGCTGGCTTAAGAAACACATGTTCTTATAATGAATACAATGAATATAACACGTACGGCCTCATAAAGCCTAATACACATATACAGAAAAATAAATCAATAAGACTACAGGGGCAAAAAGTAAAATGTACAATTCTCAGGATAATGAACCGAGGTAAAACAAGAACAATTGGAATGAAGACAAAGAGACAACACTAAAAACTATGAGGGGTTTGGGTGTCAACCAAACTTTTACTTAAAAGGGGTACACATCAAAATGAGAGGATGGAAAGAACATGTTTAAAGGACATCTACCACCAGGATGAAGGATTGTACACCAAGCACACTGACATACTGGTGTGGGTCCCCTCTGGCAGGGTCTGCTCTTCTTTTAGCCTATTATGCCTTGTTTTTTACAGAAAAAGTGTTCCAGGCTCCACAGAGGTTAAAAGGGTTTTCCTGCAAATTAAAATCTCACATCTCAATCCCCTAGTAATGTTAACACAATAAAAATCATTTTAACCCCTTACTTCACAATGTTACGCAGTGTTATTGCTGGTTAGTGCAAAATCCCAGGGTGTGCGCAGGGCCTCTCTAAACAGACACATTATAATCCATCTAGTTCTGTGGGGTGACAATGTGGTTAGATTATCAGGGTACAGGTGTATATACACTTTCAACTGCCGTTTGATATTGTACTAACACACTGACACATAGAGAGATGATACAGAACAGTAGCTTCTCTCTGCTCACGATGGGGTTGCTGGCAGGAAGTGAGTCAGTGAAAGTCTGTGAGCTTCGTCCTGTACTGCAGGGGGCAGGGCTACAGGCTCAGAGCAGAGAGACAGAAATCACAGCAGCACAGCCATCACACAGGAATCCAAGATGGCAGCCACCCGACCCAAAGTCAGAAGTGAAAGGGTCGTGTCTAGGGGCAACTGAAATTGTGTACACCAGGACTGATAGAGACAGGTTGGAATTATATCTGTGAAATGCTGTATTTTTGTTAATAACAGTGAATTAGAGAATGTGTTATTTTGTTATCCTGAAGAGATAGAAGAAACTTGTCTTCGTGTGAATACCCCTTTAATGGAGCCTGGAGCTCATTTTCAAGGCATTTTTTTTTCCTTAAAAACCAGGGCATATGAAGCTTTAAGAAGAGCAAAGTATGTCAGTGTGCTTGGTTCACAATCCTTCATCCTGGCGGTAGATGTCCTTTAACCTACATTTCCAGTGTAACTTTTGACCTGTCACAGCATGCTGCATTATACTGCACCATAATACAGAACGGTTTTCCCCTATCAGACCGGAAATATTGATACATGGTTGGGACCAGCTATCAGATGATACATAAATATATATCTGGTTGTGCACACACACTCCATATACACCGGAGCTGAAAACACCACACAATTTCCTAAAAGTCTGTTAATTGTGAATATATCCTAACATGAAAAAAATTGCAGTATTTAAAGCTTATTTAATAAACTCTATATTTCTAAAGCACAGACTAAAATGTTAATCCAGCATCTGGTGCTAATTTCTTTAATTATCCGACAACCCTATTTAACTGGCAGCCAAACTTTCCAGTTTTAACGGACTTAAAAAATGTTGTGCCGTTACAAAGTGACTGAAACCCTCCGGCAGCAGGTTGTTGAAATGAAGGTCAATGGGGTGACCTATCAGCCATAGCAAGAGAAGTTGATCATTCCACCGATTGTCTAGACCAGTGATGGTGAACCTTTTAGAGATTGAGTGCCCAAAGTGAGACTCAAAAACCACTAGCTTTTCCCAAAGTGCCAACACAGCAATTTAGGCAGTAACAAACTTATTGCTACCAGAATCTTTGAGCTCCAATCCAACACCCTTTCACTCTTTGGACAGGACCAAGCAGCACAGGATGGGTCACTTTACAATAGCAGGGCACTACTTGGACTGCCCGAGACTGCAGGAAGATGACATGTCTGGCAAACTCTGTTCCTGGGAGACAACCCGTGTGCCCACAGAGAAGTCTCCTAGTGCCATCTCTGGCACCAGTGCCATAGGTTTGCCACCACTGGTCTAGACTGTCTGTAGAACATCACAAACTCATTTAAGTCTCTCAAGAAAGCTGATCACCCTCAAAAGACAAATGCAAGAGAGGACAGGGTAATGTAGAGAATTCTCCATGGAACTCTCCATTTCAACATTGCATCTGGAATTGCTCATCAGTTCAGCACTGAACCGGGTAAAGATCTGTTTCTTCATACATTGTTCTCAACGTTTAAAACCATTTGGACTGAAAGCCCCCACTGCTGTATCCAAACCTCTCATTGTCAGAATCAGAAGGCTAGACTCGGCTTTGCTGAGGAGTATGTTGTGTGGATAGAGGAGAAGTGGTCCACAGTTCATTTTAGTGATGAAAGCAAGTTACATTTTTTGGATCTGATGGGAAACATTATGTTCAATCGACAAACTAAGAAAAGGCTACAAAGTGTGTAAAGAAGTCAGTGAAAGGTGGTGAAGGAAGCGTCATGGTTCGGGGAATGTTTTCTGGTGCAGGAGCTGGACCTTTCATACAGTTCTGTTCTAAACCAAATAAAAAACCTGTGGAAAATCCTTGGTGACAAAGTTATGGCCAAGAATGCAACAACAATCACAGTTGTTGTGATGTAGCCTGTACACTTCCTACTAATTGGATTTTGTTAAAATCTTTCATGTTGATATATTTGTTAATTTTGTACAAAAAGATTCTGACAAAAACAAACAAACAAGTGATTGTAGCATTGTTCCCAAGTCTCCATGTATTATCCAACAGTGTCATTTAAAGGACATCTACCATTAGTTCCTCAGGACTTTTATTATAACAGTATGTGCCGTGTTCATGGAAATATGGAGTAATAAAAGTTGTGATAACTACCCTGGAGAACTCAGGCTACTTCACCCAAGTGCCTTTAGGGAGCCTTATAGAACACATCTACAATCAGTAAACTGATGGTAGATGCCCTTTAAGCTTCTGCTCTGTAAGAAAGGGCATGGATGTTCACCTCCACAGTCTAAATTACAGTAGTCACAAGACTGAAAAGTCCACTGCTGCATAGAATACATGAAGTAGTGTATATAGTTCACAACCCCTGAAAACATGATGTCAGATTGTTATCTGGGCAAAACACTCCCATGAGAATCCACTGTAGTCTGAAGAATCTCCCGGTTAGGCTGGCCAACAGATATCTTACAACACAGAAATCTTAATGCAACATCATACAGGAACATTTTATAGGATTTAGTCTCGTTCTCCATTAAAATATATATTTTTTTAATTTGTTTTTATTTGAAGGTCAAACAAAAAATGTTTTTCATATTAAGCAATGTGAATGGCCTTGGAGTCTGAGATGAAAGCTAAAACCTGCTTGGGCAGGGCATCAATTCTAAGCTATGTCCAAACTTTCAGAAGACAAACAATACCAAAAAAAAAAATCTGAGCAGATAATTAATTGTGATGTTTATAGGAAGGGAACCTGTCGGGGTCATTAAAGGACATCTACCACCAGGATGAAGTATTGTAAAACCAAGCACACTTGCATGCTGGTGTTTGCCTCTTCTGCCAGGATCCACTCCTCTTTTAGCTTCTTATGCCCTTGTTTTTAACAAACAGGGCTTTAAAAATTATGCAAAGGAGCATGAGGAGCTCCAGGCTCTATTAACATCTATGGAGCCTGGAGCCCCTTAGTTCCATTTGCATAATTTTTTTTTTTTTTAAACCAGGGCATAAGAGGCTTGTGCTTGGTTTACAATCCTTCATCCTGGTGGTAGATGTCCTTTAAGGTTTTTAGTGTCCCAAATGGCCATGTAGGATTGTTTTTTGTTTTTAATATGGCTGCCTACTCACCAACTTCCTTGTAGGCGATTTTTTTTTTTTTTTCATTTTCTCTACTTAGAGGCTGCATACAGGTCAATTTGGGGCCCTTACCCACAGCATCCCAAATGAATCATACAGGTCATCTTTAAAAAAAATTATCATGATAGTTAATTTGTAAAATAACATCTCATTTAGGAAGTTCTCCATGTTAGGTTCATCCCTCTTACTTATCTGTAAAGGGAACCTGCAGTAAGTGCTGAACTATCCAGGAAGCATCTGGAGGGCAGTAATAAGCATTTTCCAGTACCCTTCCAAATAAGGAATAACACAGGACCGTACAGGTCAGACAGAGCTACAGATGCTATTTGTATCCGTCTTAGTTAAGTCGTAAAATATTTTCCTACTTTACACTATCATTATGATGGGTTTCCCATGGGATAGAGATTGAGAAAGTGGGCCCCTTCCCTGGCATGCACATCAGACACTCTCTATACATTTCTATTGTAAGAAGCATGCTCAGCTGGTTTTGGAACTAACATGAAGTGACTGTGAACTGAGAGGTGACCATGCCTGCTCTTCATTTTCCAGAGGATTTCCAATGTATGGGTTTCCATTGTATGCTAGCAGTTAAAAGCAGCACAGAACATCCTCAGTGTGGCACCATAGACAATAAAGACACGGCTCTCCAGTACCATCTTTACAAAATGTATTATGCTCTATTTTACAATACATGTCATTTTACCTTAATCATGATACAAAATAGTTTTCATTACCTGGTTTACAAAAAACAAATTAAGTTGCATGTGAGGGGACACGTAACAAGATCACAGAGAGGATGAAATGGATAACTATAGGGGACTTCTGTAGTGCCCAGAGATTTCCATCACTGCAATCTTCTGATGGATGCTTTTAAATTATGAGTCATTCAAACAGAAGGAGAAAGGAGGAGACTTTGTCGAAGATTCCAATAATTCATAAGCAAACCAAATAAAGGTCTGGGTATTTAAAGGCGTTTTCCTGAAAATCTCAGAAATCCCCATGGGTGATAAATATACATAAATATTACCCTGCTGCTTCAGCTCTCAGTCCCAGTAAGGTGCAGACCAGAAGAGTAGACATTTAGATGCCAGAAATTGTCTATAGTACATCCCGTGACCCAACTAGTAGCCCCAGCAATCCAACACATGCTGGAACTGGCAGCCGCAGCAGGGAACAATACCAAATTTACCCAAACTGATGACAGTCCACAATAATGCAACCCCTGATTGTAGCCTGTACCAATGAATGGGTCTTATACTTTTTGTGGCTTGCCTATTTAACTGCAGCATTGAGTTCATTAAATATTAATAAAGGCAGCAAGCAGATTCCCGTCATTCCCATTGTAACAAAATGATTTTTCAGTCTTCCAGTCAAAGTGTCTATATGTGTCTAGGCTTAGGCAGAATTACTGCTGTAGTAACAATTATTCAGCTACTTTAACCCTTTGCAAAACTAAAAAGATACCGTACAGATTGAAACCTGTGGGGAGTGTAATAATATGCTAAAATCCCAAACAATGTGTATACCTCCTGTGTGGATGCAGCTATACATTTCCATTACTACACTCTATTTATAGAAATTGCTAACTTTAATGCAACTAAGAATGGGCAACAATTAAACTTTCGAAGACAAATGATATACACACCATAGCGGTACAAGAGTATTAAATGTTTGTTAGAAAGTTGCAACAAAGTCAATGTGAAGAAATCCTCCACGTTAGTGTATTGTAAATTTGCTATGGTTTAAAAATTGTAGTAGGATTGTGCGAGCAGAGGTCCTGGAGGAGGTGTAAGTAAGGTGAGTAAAGTGCATATGCTTTGCATCAGAAAGAGTCACATAAGATTTTCCAAAAACAGCCATTTTAACTTTTCCATAACAGATCTGAACAAATCTTCAACTAAAGAAGAACATGTGTCAGTTAAATAAACAACCATATTTTATAAGATTCACAGCGTCCTCTGTGCAAATTGCACATACATTTGGTATGTTCACACAGTAAACCATAGAAACACACTGGCTCTGATGGCCACTTGCCACGCCCAGATAGACGTCAATCCCTTAATTAATAGAGGAATCAGCTTGGTCTTCGGCCTGTATTATTTGATGGATGCTTACCGTCTGGCCGCATTCGAGGAATTTCATGCCCAAGGCAACCAAACACTGCCACGTCTGTGTGAAGAATGAAGAACAGCGGTATAAGAACAACAGTAGTTATATGACACCTGTATAACACTACAGGCGATAAATGCCCTAAAAACAGAATTTCTATCATTTGGCTATTGGATACTCTGATGCCCATAACTTTTTTATATTTACATGCAAGGTATTTTTTGTGGGACGAGCTATATTTTTTTAATGTAAAATGTATAGCCATTAATCATTTTCTATTAAAAAAAAATTCATATAAAGTGTTCACAGTATGGATAATTTATACATTAAGGCTAGATTAAAAAATCCTTTTTAATATGTAAACTGTTATTTAACCTTCCTATTTTGTGGCTTAAAACATATGCTCATTAGATCACTTGCAAAACTGACTACTCTTTTATACAGATAAATAGTATTAGAATCCTGGCACGCCTGGGCGTCTTCAGAAGAGTCTGGCCAACCTGCACATGTTCCTCAATAGTAGCATCAAGGGATATCATGACTTTACATGCTGCCAAGATGAAAACTATGTAATAGGTAGAGGACAAAGAGTAAATATAAATATCATATGATTGATTTGACCAATCATAAATCAGACTCCCCATGTTGTGAGTTACATACCGTATATACTTGAGTGTAAGCCTAGGTTTTCAGCACAAAAAATGTGCTTAAAAAAATAACTTGGCTTATACTCGAGTCAAAAAATAAAGAGTAAGTAAATACTCACCTTTCCGACTTCCTCTGCAGGTCGTCTCTTCTGCAGTCCGGCAGCGGCAGCAGGTCCGTGTGGCGCTCTTCTGGGTGACACTACCAGCGTCCGGCCATATGACAGGGGCAGGGGAGTGGCTGACTATATACCTGGCCATGGACTGCTGGCTATATACTGATGGCAGGGGCTGGATGGCTTCATACTAGAGGGTAAGGGGACCGATAAGCTATATACTGGCTGTGACCAATGCATTTCCCACCCTAGGCTTAAATAAACACCTATAAATATCTGGATTGGCAGCTATATTGGGGGGGGAGTCTCCTGTTTATATGATTGTCGAAAACTACAATCATTTAAAGGAAACCTGTCAACAGAAATGTCATTTATAGCTGGTGACAGGTCTAATAGCCTATGTTATGCTAATTTAACCAAAAATATCATTTTGAATCATTTCAGTTGTTTATAATAGGATTATTATAATTATAATGTAAAATAAACTATCATTCAACTGACCACATAATATTGCCATGATTGAAAGGCAAAAAGGACATATAGTGAATTGGTATTCTGACACTTACCAAATATGCTACAAAGCATAGATAGGCAATGGACAGGAAGGCTGCTCCGACATAGAATCCCACATGACCAAGGGAAGACACGTACACCACCACAAAGTACATGTTTATGCAGCATACTATTAATATCAGGATACCGCCAGCAATCTTCCATCCTCTGCAGGGAAATGAAAAACGGTTTAAGATTAAGAACGGATATCACTCTAAGGCTACATGCATACAACCTTGTTTGCAATCTGAGCCAAAAACAGGGAAAAGTGATCCCCTATTTGTGTCAATATTCTGCCATGTTGACATTGGTGAGTGATTACCCATGCTCATAGGAGATGAGCAGCTGCAAAACAAATCAGGATGGGAACAGGATCTGCTCTACAATGTGGGTCCCAACATTACTATCCTACCTCTATATAAAAGGCTTACGGTGGTTGTGAAGGGAGAGATAACTACACATGCACCGTTTTTTCCATACACCTCTATAGTAATGTTTCCATTATATTGTAGAAATAGTTTTCTGTAGATAACACATAAATTCCCATTGTGTATATTAATATTCTACCAAAAGGCTAATTATATACTTACAATCCATTTGCAAACTCGTTCATCACAGGCCGAAGACTGGTAAAGGTCAGGACTGGTATCAAAGCAAATGGCAGCTGAAATAAAACAAGGCAAAGGAAGGGGTAAATTTAAGACAACATCTGTGACTAGATATTTATGCCATAAGTATATTCTCTAGCAAAGATCCCAAACTGTAGAATTATACATTTAGTCTGAAAAACATCATACTAGAGGCAGAGCTGCTGAGGACACTCCTGATACAGCACAGACAACTTCTCACCTGTAGACTCTGAAGCACATTGAGGAAATCATTCATCCCTGTAAGGTGCTCAACATCTTGGAAGATGGCAACAAGCAGAGTGGGAGTAATTGCAATAGATCTAGTAAGGATCACTCGGGCAAATCGCGACCACTTCAAGTTCAAGAATCCCTATAAAACAAATTACACAAAAAAAAAAAATCTTAATATCATGGACGATCATCTTCATCGACGATCATCATCAATCATCATCATGTAAACCAGTCTGTGGATTCATTGATGGACATTCCGGTATCTTTGCTCGTTTTACGTTAAAGGATTTGGTACGTTTTGGGATGACCAGAAAACAGTTTTGTAAAGGCGTTTCCCATCACAGTTTTACTTCTACTCTCTAATAAGGGTAAAGACTAAGTGTGTGACCAGTGAGCGTCGGATGCTGAAACCTCAAGCAATGAAATAAACTAAGGCCCCTGAACACTCCAAAAGAATATAGTGGCGGTGCGCATGTGTGACCACCTCTCTATTCACTTTTAATGGATTTTGAAGATTTTTTTGCTGTCATGGGACCAAGGATTATGAATAAAACTTCATTACAGACACCTTACAGCTGATCATTGCAGTCTGGGACTAAAGTAATGTATCCAGAGAGCTTTACCAGAGGTCACAGAGGGAAGAGGGGTCCGTCTGTAACTAGGGGTCAACTGTAAGTTGGGTTTCCTTAAGTCGGTGACCGCCAGTATACCATACCAAAACAAAAATGGAACCCTGAGTTAATGTTTTGTGTGTGTTGCCTACTTACCTCCATGACAAACTGTCCAGAGTAAGTGCCAGTCATAGTTGAGCTTTGACCTGCAGCCAGTATGCCCACAGCCCAAATATAGAGAGCAGCAGGTCCAAAATAGCATCCTAAAACAACACCCTAGAAGAGGAAAAAACACAAATAAACAAACAATGAACTTTCATTGTCAATGTAGAGACAAATAAAAAAAGTCTATACAGAAAGAGAAGGAGGCTGAAACACTGTGCTCCAGTTAAAATAATTTCATAAAATGCAACAAAAATGACAAAAGGACTGTTGCCAAAGCGGAAGCAGGTAGGCAGCCCCTATAAGCATGGACAAAATACAAAACTTAAAGGGGTTGGCCACATTACCTCATGTTTTTTGTAACGTGTGTATAAGTGTGGAGAGCAGGATATTAAGTAATTTACCAATATACATCTATTAAAAGTTCTGCTCCCCTTCCTTGATAAGTAAAAATTGAAGCCTCCTGTCTTTTACCTCATCAGCCAGACGTTCCTGTCCATAAAATGGCCGCAGATGGAGGATCATGTGATCTCTCCAGGCTTCACGTTACACAACAAAAGAGCGGAACAAAACTTTCAATAGATGTATATTGGTAAATTACCCAATATTCTGCCCCCCACACTTATACACATTACAAAAAAAAAAAAAAGTGGCCAACCCCTTTAAAACTAGAATAAAAGCTTTGTAATCACAATCACTCTGTATGTTCGCATCAGAATCTAAAGATAAGGCAGATATACTCACCCCCTTGTAAATATCCACCTTCAAAGGGTCAGTGTTATTGGGAAATAAATTACTTTGGCCACCGCTGGTCTGGTTAAAACATTGTTCATGCTTAGAAAGGAAACAAAAAAAGAGAGGGATTTTAATGGACAAGAAATAAATTAAAGGGGTTGTGTCACCATAGCACATGGCTGTAATTGGGTCCATTGTGGCAAGTACTTTCACCATTTACACTTATTACAAAATCTGCAGCCTTACTGAGATAACTCCTTTTGTCCTGGTTGCTGGCGCCCCCTAGTGGTAGCTGTGTCCCGTCCTGAGCTACAGCTGATCTGGCCGAGTCTGTGCACAAGGAGTCAGCCTGCTGCTCTGCACTACAGATCACTCCATGGGCTCACAGCTCCTCTCCACACTGAGAGATCAGCTGACACACTGCAGCCAATAGGAGGTGAGAGAGGAGGAGGGGCAGAGATTGTGCTGTGATGGCCACTGCTCACCAGCTACACAGGAGCCTACAGCAGCAGATACAAGGTAACTGCAGCCAGACATGTCTGCTCAGAGGAGTCCTCTCCCAACATGGATCATAGCAATGTAGCAGCCCTCTCCTCCCTCCACCATTAGTCAGGTCACCCAGGAGCCTACAGCAGCAGATACAAGGTAACTGCAGACATACATGGCTATCTGCTGCACAGAGGAGTCCTCCCCTAACATGGATCATAGCAATGCAGCAGCCCTCTCCTCCCTCCACCATTAGTCAGGTCATACAGGAGGCTGCAGAGATAACACAAGTAACAGGCTGACCTCTGACCTCTCCTGATGCATCCTCCTCCTGTACTCTCCACCATTCACTGTCCCTCCATGTTACCCTGCTGTCCTGCAAAGGGGCTCCTGTCCCTGACTAGCAGGGAAGTAGCTAAAGATCAGTAACATGTGAGAAGCTGTCTATTTATCTATCCAAGTCCTAATATCTATCTAATATCTATCTATCTAATATCTATCTCATATCCATCTATCCATCCATCCATCTAGTGATTTAGTTACAATTCCTTACAAAATACACAGATGCAATTAACGGTCCCAAAGTAACATACAAAAATACAAAAGTTTATTAGTAAAAGTCATAAAAACAACTGAAAAGGTCCATGTTAACCCCTTCACGCTCCGTGACGGATATATCCGCCACGGAGCTGTGAAGGTTGTATGAAGAAGGCTCACGGGCTGAGCCTTCTTCATACAGTGATGGGCTTTGCTGCATATCGCAGCAAAGACCCATCGCTATCACCCGCGGTCGGTGCTTGCACCGATCGCGGGTGTTAACCTCTTCTTTGCCGCCGGCAAAGTCGCCGGCGGCACTTTAAATTTGGCGGCGCGTGGGCGCCGCCATCTTACCTCCGATCGCCGCTCCCCCGAACGTCATCGGGGGGCGGCGATCGGTTGCCATGGTAGCCTCGGGTCTTCGTTTGACCCGAGGATACATGGCTTCTGCACATGCATTACAATGAGCCTGTGGCTCATTGTAATGTATAGTGTGCAGAAATGCCATATACTGCGATAACGTAGTATTGCAGTATATGGCAGGAGCGATCAGACCATCTAGGGTTAATGTACCCTAGAGGGTCTAAGAAACAGTGGGAAAAAAAGAGAAAAAAAAAAGTTTAAAAAATGTAAAAAAATAATAAAATATTAAAAGTTCAAATCACCCCCCTTTCCCTAGAACTGATATAAAATATAATAAATAGTAAAAATCACAGACACATTAGGTATCGCCGCGTCCCAAAATGCCTGATCTATCAAAATATAAAAACGGTTACGGGCGGCGGTGACCTCCGGAACGGCAAATGGCGCCCAAATGTCCAAAATGCGACTTTTACACCTTTTTAGATGACATAAAAAATGTAATAAAAAATGATCCAAATGTCGCACAGTCCTCAAAATGGTAGCAATGAGAACGTCGGCTCATTTCGCAAAAAATGACCCCTCACACATCTCCGTGCACCAAAGTATGAAAAAGTTATTAGCGTCAGAAGATGGCAAAAAAATTTTTTTCTTTTTTGTACACATTCATTTAATTTTTGAAAATTTATTAAAACGCAATAAAACCTGTATAAATTTGGTATCACCGCGATCGTACCGAACCAAAGAATAAAGTAGGCATGTTATTTGGAGCGCAGAGTGAAAGTCGTAAAAACTGAGCCCACAAGAACATGACGCACATGCAGTTTTTTTCAATTTTTCCACATTTGGAATTTTTTTGCGGCTTCCCACTACATGGCATGGAATAATAAATAACATCATGGGAAAGTAAAATTTGTTACGCACAAAATAAGCCCTCACACAGCTCTGTACACGGAAAAATGAAAAAGTTATGGATTTTTGAAGATGGAGAGCGAGAAATCAGCGAAAATACCCTGCGTCCTTAAGGGGTTAATGCACCTAATTTTGTACAATCAATGCATACAAGAAGAGCAATACAATGTATTCTCACAGCATCACGGTCGGTCAGGCAGACAGTAAAGTGTAAATATGTCGGAGGTCTAGAAAAATGCAGGGACGGCAAACTACATGCGTATCCTCACTTCGAAGTGACTTCCTCGGGGGTAAGTGGCACTTTGGAGTGACGATACACGTGGGGTTTGCCTCCCCTGCACCCACCTAGACTTCCGCCATGCATGTCAGCCTGACCCACCATGATGCTGTGAGAATACATAGTACATGTGTAGTGTGCAGGGGGCGCCAGATTCAGGCACTGCTCCGACAGAGTGCACCAACTTTTTTTGGTGCACTTTTAATATGGGGCGTGTGACACATTTGTATTGGACTTTGCATGGTCAGACTGAGCACCGGAATGCCCCTAATTTGTGCTGAAAAATCCTAACGCTCTTCGAGTCCCCGTGGCTACGTAGCACACACCATGACGTCAGCCACTTGGCGACATCATAGTGTGTACACCGCCATCGGCACACATGATGTCAGCAAGTGGCTGATGTCATGATGTATGCGATAGGACCGCGCGGGAGCTGAAGACACAAGAGGATCTGTGGGGGCTAAGTTTTTGTGAGGCGAGTACTCGCCTTCGGCCGGTCCTGATGCTCCCCACGGCTCCTCCTCTTTCTTCTCTCTGCTGTAACAGCCGGCAGAGATACATCCATGCGCTCTTCTGGCTGTTACAGCATAGAGATGACAGAAGAGGAGCTGTGAGGACGGGAGCATCGGGACTACCCGAAGACGAATATGTAAGTTTATTTTTCATTGACTCGTGTATAAGCCGCGGTGAGGTTTTTCAGCACATTTTTTGTGCTGAAAAACTCGGCTTATACACAAGTATAAAGGGTACCTTGAGAATTCTGTAGCTACACTTATGCAGAAAAATATCTTGGTTAATCCCTGAGCTGAGGGGTTTTGCTGTAGCTCCTGTTGCTCCCCTGACGCTTTCCTCTTACACTAATTATGCTTCAGAGAATGCTGTAATCAGTGTGTTGTCCCTGACAGGCAGAAGTAATCAATCTCAGCACCATCCCCCAGCTGCTGTGTAGGAGTCATCCAGCTTATGTTGACTAGTCCTGTACAGTTCAGGAAGCTCTGTGTTTATGTATGGCCAGCATGCAACCCAGCTTTCCCAAGGTCCTGATTTTATAATTGGTTTTTGAGCAATACCGCTTGGTTCAGGTATTAAATGCTACAGAATTCTCTCAAATGGTAGCTTTGCTTTAATATTAGGTTTTTACTTAATAAATTCAGAATCAGCCCAAAACGTGTTAACTGGACAATTTGTACCATTCTGAGGTACTGGAAAGAATTGCATTTTTATCTATGGAGACCTGTAGTTTAACCCTTCGTGACTGAGGGTCATTGGTGCTAAATGTCCACAAAAAAAAATTCCAAATGCTGTGAAAAATAAACTCTTTTGTGCCATTTTCTTGTGGGCTCTGCTTTTACAGTTTTCACTGTGCACTCTTCTTTATTCTTTTGGTCAGCGCAATCACTGGGATACCAAATTTATACAGCCATTATGTTATAATAGCATTTACAAAATTGCAAACAATTTCTCTGTGTCGCCATATTCTGAAGCTAATAACTTTTTAATTCTTTTGTGTAAAGAGCTGTTTAAGGTGTCACTGTTTGCGGGACAAGAGGACGTTTTCATTGCTATGATTTTTGGCACTGTACAGCCTATTAATCACTTACTATTAAATACCTATAACTATTTTCCGTTACGGGGTTTACCGGTGGGAGTAACCGTTTATAACATTTTGATAGATCATTTAATTTTCAGTTTATTTTAATTTTCAATACAGGCGGTCCCCTACTTAAGAACGCCCGACTTACATACGACCCCTAGTTACAAACGGTCCTCTGGATTTTGGTCATTTCCTGTACTTTAGTCCTACGCTACAATAATCAGCTATAACAGTTATCAATGATGCCTGTAATGAAGCTTTATTGTTAATCCTGGTTCTTATGACAACACAACATTTTTAAAATCCAATTGTCACAGAGACCAAAAAAATTTTGACTGGGGTTACAATAATAAAGTATACGGTTCCGACTTACATACAAACTCAACTTAAGAACAAACCTACAGAACCTATCTTGTATGTAACCCAGGGACTGCCTGTATAGGTAAAGTAGGGTTATTAGAGGTTTTAATATTTTTTTTTTTTTACTGCTTTTAAGTGTCGCTCACACCATATACTGACATAAAACTGTTTTCCTAGTGATAGCAACGGATCTTCTGCCCCCGATTACAGCACACGGACGATGATCTGGGCCTGGATGGTGGCATGCACTCCCAATCGGCGTTTAACAGTGCAAGCACTTATTGCAGGTGTTTGCCATGTGTGTCTGCAGCAATATGCAGCAAACACCAAAGCTGTATGGAGAGATGCTTGGGGTCTGCTGCATTTATTAACGATAAGATCTACTTGCCCAAGGTATTGGTACGAGAATACTGGTGCTGACAACATATCCCTTTCAAATACAAATCAAATCACTCTTATATACAAAATACAGCAGGCTTCGTCTGCACAAAATACCATCATCCAAGGCACAATATAATTATAATTGCTTTGTCTTAGCAAATAAAGTTCTCACCACTTCTGCATTAGTTTTTCCATAGAAGGCCTCAGCAAACACTGCCACAACAAAGACATTGATAAGGAAAGAAATAAATAGGGCTATGGTTGATTCGATGAAGAAATATTTGTTGGCCTCTCTCACTTCTTTCTTGTTGGAACGATTGACCTCTCTAGACTGGAAGGCAGAAAATATTAAATTTTAAATCACTTTAAAATTACACATTAAAGCAATGAAAACAACAGCCAACATACAAACATTCATGTATAGTTTAACATAGTGATATAACAATATCTTGTATATTAATACACGATTAAATAAATAAAAAAATTATATAAAATAAAAAAAACAATGATTCTGCCAAGAAGTCAAGGTATAAACTTAACTTCAGAGATTTTTTTTTTAATAACAAATTAGAGGGGGGAAAAAATTGGAGTATTGAGGAAATAGTCTATTCTACATAAAAACAAAAATATATTTTATCCCCTTAACAACTGTCCTATCGGGAATCTACTTCGGTCATTAAGAGTACTACTTCTTCGTCAGAAGATTATTTCAGGACATCGGGTACTGAAAGTGTCGATGTCTGGCTGTGACATCACTGCCAAAATCTCTGATCCTGGGTGTTTAACCCCCTTACAAGCCGCGGTCAAGCATGACCACGTTGTGTAAGTGTGTCCCCTGTGGATCCAATCCCTCCTACCGCAGTCCCAGGGTCCAGCGAATGCCCCGAGGCTGCTGGCTCCTGGCAGGACTGGCGGTATGTAACTGAGGATGCGCAGCATGCCCAGTTACTTACACTGTACACTGCAATACACTTCGGATGAACGCTTGTTCAAGCCAAGAAGTAGAAAATGTTAAAAAACTTTAAAAATAAAAGTTAAATTCATTTTATAATAATTAAATAAAATAAAACTCCTCTAATCAGCCCAATTACGTATATAAAACACAAAAAACACACAAAAAAGTACATTTGGTATCACCACATCCATATCAAATTGAACGATAAATATAAAACAATATTGAACCCGCTCGGTGAACGTCGTAAAAAAAACCCACAAAAACTACCCGTAAAATACAATTTTTAATCGTATAAAAATGTTCTAAAAAGTGATCAAAAAAAGTTACGTGCCCTTATATGATACGAACAACACTTTTCACAAAAAATAAGCCCACAACTAGACCTTTCAACAGAAAAATATAGAAGTTGTGCCCCTAAAAAGTTGTCGATAGTAAAAACAATGTGATTTTCTCCAATATTGGTTTTGCACAGTAAAATTGAACAATGATAAGAAAAACTCTATAAATGAGGTATCACCGTAATCATAGTGAACCAGAGAATAAAGATACAATATTTATTTAGGTTATGACGAACAGGGAAAAATAAGTGGAAAAAAATCCAAAATAAAAATGGATAATTTTGTTTATATCCCCCTTGAAATAGTTAATAAAATCTCATGAATCAACGATAGACCACCCAAATTAATTATCTATACATTGTATTTCACCTCGCAAATAATAAGCCTCAGATGTTTGCATTACCAAAAAAAATTTAAAAATTTAATTTTATAGCCTGTACATTGTGACAATAAAAATCTGCACTGAATGGCGCTGCTTCCATTCTATGCCAGGCCGTGTTCCCATACAGCAGGTTACCACCACAAATGGGGTGTCTTTGCAGAGCATTTCATCATTTTAGTCATTATGAAAGTGTCATTTTTGGCCTAAATGAATGTATTTTCCAAAAAAAAAAAAAAGTCAAAAGTTTCTAAATCACACTTCCATTTTGTTTTAATCCATGTGAAAAACTTAAAGGGATAATAGACTTGTTTTCATACGTTGAGGGGTGTAGTTTATATAGTGGGGTAATCTATGGGGTTTTACTATTATTTAGGCTTTTCAAAATCACTTGAAAGCCGAGTTGTCCCTCAAAATGTGAGTTTTGGAAATTTTCATAAAAATTTGAAAAATCGCACCTAAAGTTCTAAGCCTCCTAAACATCCTAGAAAAAGGAGAGGACGGATAAAATATCATTCTAACATAAAGCAGACATTCTGGAAAGGTTAGTTATCTAGCTTTTGGGGTGGTGTTACTACCTGTCTAGAATGCAGAACATTTCAAACTTTCCAAAATTTTGCCAAATTTTTATTTTTTTCCCAGAATGAAACAAAACTTCAAAACTTATCACTTTAATTTTACCACAATCATGTAGTATAATGTGTCTCGAGAACACAATCTCAAAATCACCTGGATATGTTAAAAAGTGTTCCAAAGTTATAACCAATTATCATGAGACATATCAGATTCGAAAAATCAAGGCTGGTCATTAAGCTGAAAACAAGTGTCGGTGATAAGGGGTTAAGTAACAAATATGTAACAAAAATAACAAAAAGTAACAAAAATTTATAAAAGAATTGTGCTTTCACACACTTAATAAATACCTTGACCAAGGCTGAATGTAAGTACATATTGTGAGGCATGATGACAGCTCCTACTATTCCCACTGCCTGTTCAAGTTGAGGGGTTCCGCAGCCATCACAGTAAGGGAAAAACATGCCCTTAAGAAGTTTTCCTTGATCTGGACGGACGCGCACATACTGAAGAAATGCAAAGCAAAATCATTTTCCTTCATTCTAGAAATTCTAGACCACGGCAAGAGCCTATTACACATTCTTCATTGGGCAACTTACCTCATAGCCAAAAGTGACAGCCATTATTGTTATCAGTAGCCCAAAAAATGCTTCCAATTTCCTCAAACCTACCAATGATACAGACATTTAGTTAAATGTACATAATATATAGACTAGAAGAAGTTAACCCCTTTCACGACTGCCATATGGCTATGGACGTCGTATTTTCAAATCCACCATCCAGATATTACTTACATACACCTCAAGAGAGCGTTCCACTTAAAACATTCTCATCTACTTACCTGTAACCAATTCTGGTGTTCTATTATAGAGGAGAATATCTCATTTAATAGGATAAAGTTATCATATTAATATAACTGTGTAAAATAGAACCAGAAAATTATATCCACCACTAAAGTTGCAGATCTCAATACTGGACTGTAAATTTGAAAGAGGATATCTCTGGTTCTGTTTCACCTGGAATCCTGACAGCATCCCAATATGATATTGAAGGAGAGATGTTTAATAGGACAATAGAATTGTGTTTCTAGGAGAAATGTGAATTTGAAGTCAGCTCCCCAGCCTGCCCCCAGTAGTATACAGCACTGCCCCCAGTAGTATACAGCACTGCCCCCAGTAGCATACAGCACTTCCCTTCAGTCGCATACAGCACTTCCCTTCAGTCGCATACAGCACTTCCCTTCAGTCGCATACAGCACTTCCCTTCAGTCGCATACAGCACTTCCCTTCAGTCGCATACAGCACTTCCCTTCAGTCGCATACAGCACTGCCCCCAGTAGCATACAGCACTGCCCCCAGTAGCATACAGCACTGCCCCCAGCATTAAAAAAAAATAAACATATACTCACCCACGCGCCGCTGCTGACGTCATACTAGGCGCCGCCAGGGGGAAAGACATGGCGGCGCCCAGCAGAAGAAAGAAGAGGGGTGCGGAAGCCTGAAGACAAGCGGCGCGGACATCGGGGGAGCAGCGCTGCATGTCGGGGCCACCGGAGGGTGAGTATATAAGTTTATTATTTAAGTACTTTTTACAGTTTACATTGACTCGTGTATAAGCTGAGGGGACGTTTTTCAGTACATTTTTTGTGCTGAAAAACTCGGCTTATACACAAGTATATACGCTAAATAACAATTGGTATGAAATGTAACAGCTTATTTTAACCCCTAGGGGACACAGCCTATTTTGGCCTTAAGGACGCGGCCCCATTCTTCAAATCTGACCTGTGTCACTATAAGTGGTTATAGTTTTGGAACGCTATGAGATATCCAGGGGATTTTGAGATTGTTTTCTCGTGACACATTGTACTTTCTTTTGTGTTTAGTTATGAAAAAAAACTAAATTTGGCAAAAATTTGGAAAAATTCTTTATTTTCAACGTTCTAAATTCTCTACTTTTGATGCAGATAGTCATAGCTCCCAAATAAATTCATAACTTACATTTCCCAAATGTCTGCTTTATGTTGGCATGGTTTTTTAAGATTCCACATATTTTACTAGAATGTTATGAGGCTCAGAATTTAGGTATCATTTTTCAAATTTTTTGTAAAATCACCAAAACCTGTATTTAGATGGACCTGCTCAACTTCTAATTGACACTGAGAGGCCTAAATAATAGCGAGACTCATAAATTACCCCATTGTGGAAACTACACACCTCAACGTATGAAAAACCACTTTTAAGAAGTTTGTTAACGCTTTACGTGTTTTATAGGGGTTAAAACAAAATGGAGGTGCAGTCTGCAAATTGTAATATTTTTTCACAATACACTCATTTTGGGTGGAAAATTAAACATTTACAATGGATTAAATGAATAAAGGCTCCACAAAGTTTGTTACCCAATTTCTCCCGAGTACACGGATACTACGGATACTCTACATGTGGTGGTAACCTGCTGTATGGGCGCACGGCCGGGCATAGAAGGGAAGGAGGCGCCATCCAGATCAGATTTGCTATGTCACATTGTACAGGCTATAATTTTTTTCTTTTTTTAATGTGGACCTATAGGGGCTTATTTCTTTTGCCACATGAGATGCACTTTTCTGGTACGTAATTTGGGGGAATCTATAGGCTAATTGGTGAGATTTTATTAACTCTTTGTTGGTGGAGGAAATGAAAATCATCACTTTTCAGGAAGATTTTTATGGGTTTTTTTTTGGCTGTTTACCATACCATAAAAATAGTATATTATTTTTATTCTATGGGTCGCCACGATTACAAAAAGACCTCATTTATATAGATTTTTTATTTTTTTCCCATTTTTAGTGCATAAAAAGTAATTTAGCAAAAATGTTGTTACTTTTAGCATCACCATCTTTCATATGCATAACTTTTTTATTTTTCGCCTCACAAATCTGTTTAAGGGCTTATTTTTTGCGAGAAGGATTGTTCTTTTTAGTGGTCTTATTTTAGAGTGCATAACATTTTTTAAATCCCTTTTTAGAGCATTTTTATAGGGTATTAATTGAAAATGATCTTTTTTCTGGAGCTTTTTTTTGTTTTGTTTTTTACGGGGTTAACTTTGCGGATCTAATAACGATTCTGTTTTATTATGCAGATTGTTACGGACGCAGGGATACCAAATATGTGGGGGTTTTGTGTATTTTATTCAATTGTACTGAATAAAAACCAATTTGGAGAAAATCTTGTTCATTTTAGCATCACCATATTTTCATATGCATAACTTTTTTATTTTTCGGCTGACAAATCTGGTTAGGGGCTAATTTTTGCGAGAAGAGTTGTTCTTTTTAGTGGGCTTATTTTGGAGTGCATAACATTTTTTAAATTACTTTTTAGAGCATTTTTTTATAGGGTATTAATTAAAAATTATCTTTTTTCGGAACGTTTTTGCGTTTTTTTTCTACGCCGTGTACTGTGCGGGTGCAGTAACAATTCTGTTTTATTATACAGATTGTTACGGACGCGGCAATACCAAATATGCGGGGTTTTTTGTGTTTTTGTGTTTTTTATACTTTATTAAGTGTTTTTATGGGAAAATGACATTTTAGGGGCTTATATTTTTATGTATTTATTTTTTATTTATTATAATGTGTAGTGTTAAGTGTTTTTGCATATTTTTACTTATACATACTTGAACTTAAACCAGTGATGCTCTGATCTCTGGTTTAAGTTCAATACACTGCTCTACAATACTATTTTATTGTAGAGCAGTGTAAACTGTCTGAGCAAGCTTGCGCATGCTCAGACAGTTTACAGTCAGACCCGGAAGGGGTCTGGCTGCCATGGAGACCGGGCAGCTCCGGGGCACATGCCAGTCCTCGGAGCTGCCCAGAAGTGGATCGGATCCCCCGGTAAGCGGCACGGGGGATCCGATCCACAGCGCAAACACCCTTACACGCCGCGGTCATGTTTGACCGCGGCGTGTAAGGGGTTAACACCCGCGATCGGAGCCGGCTCCGATCGCGGGTGTTAGCGCAGGCTGTCAGCTGTACTAGACAGCTGACAGCCGCTGCTTCTGGTACCGGCTCCGTTCGTGAGCCGGTGCCAGAAGCAGGACGTTATAGAACGTCCCCGTGCGCTAAGCATCTAGCCCCGGGGACGTACTATAACGTCCTGGTGCGCCTAGGGGTTAAGATATTGTCATTTAAAGAGCAGAACAGAGCTGCAAAATAAGAGTTGGACATTCATGCACCAATGACCCTCGATGAGGAAGGAGTCAAAGTTAAACTGTAAAGTCAAAAACGTTAGCCTAAATGCCAAATATCTTCGGCTATCTTAGGCTACCTGCACATGAATAAGAAATATGATGCAACGAGTCCCTTGTCTGCTGGCTGAACAGCAGTGCTGACACCAACAACTGTTACAGTGCCTGCACTGATTTTCGCCTGGCAGAAAGGGACTCCTTGCATCATATCAGGATGATGCAAACATGATGCTCTGTGTTTGGTCCGTTAAAGCTGATCAGAACATGTGTCCATTTACACAGACTAACTAGGTTTCTGTGCAGAGGGCCTTAGTTTGTCAACTAAATTTGTTTGTGTGTCATCAGTACTGCAGTTCTAGTACACTGGGACAGGACATGTGTAGGTCCTTCAGAAATAGAAGAAAGTTACAAACTACAAATGTGTATATGTATTGTTATTTTGCAGGTAATCTTGACTCATTTTACCCCATAGAAACTTCACAAACAAAGACTGAAGGGCAGCACCGGTAAAAATATTAAGGTTTTAATCCAGTGATGCAGCACTTCCGAAACAACCTTTTGGAAGAAAGCAGGAACACAGAAATACAGTATGTGGCCGACAATTACATCACTGGATTAAAACCTTAACTTGATTAGGTGATCACCATATGAGTGCTGCCCTTCATTCTGTGTTTATGGATGCTGATAAATCCATACAGTAGTGGCCCATCCATTCCAGAGCTCCTTTCATCATAACTTACAAATTCCTAGTCGGTCCAGGTAATTGGGTCAGCACTTGGGCCACATTTCATGGACATGAGACAGGACATGATTATGTTGACCAGATTATGTTAATAAATCTCAATGTAGCCAAGGCCCTAACATTCACAAATGATTAACATGACATGAATGGATGCCCTACACCACAGCACAGATTTCTGGACGCTCCCTAAAAGATTTACATGTTCAGGACAATACAAATTTACATACCAAAAGAGCGCGGTAGTAGTTTTCAATGAATTTTTATCCTTACCGTATTTATCAAGGAAGAGGAAGACAAAAGTGTCTGCGATTGTAATCAACACTCCTCCCCATAATGGAATTCTGGAAAAACAAGAAGGCGTCAGATAATCTTTTAAGTGTCTACGGTCTGCAAGTTACATGAAAAGCGGATGCTCATATTTCATCCACAAACTATAATTAAATGAGTGAGATTGAGGAATTAGCATACTGGCTATACTTAATACCAGACAATGTAAATAAGAGTTTCTGATGAAGCAAAACTACATATAACATTATAATCCGAAGTGATGACAACTTATTTTGCATCAAATTGATAGAAGATACATGTTTTGTTCCATATGTCTTTTACAGATGTTCTATAATATAAAGATGATCCTAAATTGATTAATGACACATAATGAATATTTATACAGCAGCCAGGTGTCAATCCCACTGATAATGCACAAGTCAATCACTTCATATAAAAAGTAATATTGTTTATAATGATCTAACAACCATTATCAGTTTGACTATGCAGACAACTAAGAATGTGATGATATTTTTGTGATATTTAAGAAAGAGAATAAGCAACTTACAATCCTACGGACAGAAGGTTGATGGCAATAGCCGAGCCAATAACTTCTTGCATATCAGATCCAATGATAGCCAGTTCGACCATAAGCCATAAGACAATGCGAGGAAACTAAAAACAAAGAATAAAGCAACTGAAAATTATAACATGTTTCATGACAATGATGGACATTGCTGCACTGAGAGTGTGATGTAGAAGGACTTAAAAGACATCGAAATTTGAAGAGAACCTGTGACCAGACAGTAAGGGGGAATGCATAAATTATTAGATAGGTTAGGTGGAGCCAAGAGGAGCTCTAATGACACAGCTAATTTGCATATTTTTTAACTTTCTTTTTCAACTAAACCGCAGCATTCTTGAAGATAATAACAGTGGATCAGAGCCCCTAAAGACATAACAAGTGTGTGAGTACCAATAGTCTTCCATCAGGCAACCTGATGGAAGATGTCCTACAATGTACACTTGACAAAAGAATTGGGGGGGGGGGGGCTTTGGGGCCAAAAGGGGATGGTTTTACTTTTTTTTGTTCATAAACATATAACTTATGAAATAAAAAAGAAAGACTGTGAGATTCATCATGTTGTAAAAAAGTGGTCATACTTTGAGACAGATAAGAGCATACCTTTGGATACTGCCTGTTACAGACTTCTGCCAAGTGAAGACCGGTCACTACTCCTAACCTAGCTGCCAGGCGCTGCAGAAGGAGGCCAATAACAGTAGCAGCCAGAAGAACCCACAGGAGCTGAGAAAACAGAACAAAACCATTAGTATTCCTAAATATTCAGAAAGCATCAAATATGCACAAAACAAATGCACATTAATTCAACTGATGACACAAGGACACATTTATTTCTAGGCTTAAGGACACTGCCAGATTTTTCATTGCTCCATATGTAAACTGACTGCAGAGCTCCAAAACTCAGAGAGGGTCCTATTTTTGACTGTTTTTGCAAGCTTGGACAGTACCAAACAGATATACAGGCTGCAAAACCAGCATGTAGATAGGATATGCCTTCATTTTATGATTGGGATCCAACCTGTGACCTCCCTATAGATCCCTTTATGCATTAGCTTTTTAAATCCATTTTCTTTTTAGATGTAATATAGCGCCATCATATCTCGTAGCACCACAGAAGAAATGTAAAAAGCTTTATGTGAAATTGTTATCAAAAGTTTGCCAGTCATGATGTAAAGACATATCAATTAAACATATCTTATGTACCTTAAAGTCGGCTACAGACCCAGACTGCAAGTCTGATTCTATGTTTCCAGGATCTAAATAAGCAATGCTCATCAAGAAGCCGGGTCCGGTGAAGGCCCACAACTTCCGAAAACTGAACCAAGAATGCTGAAAAGGAGGATAAAAATATGTAAAGATACACCGTATATAGTAGGGCTACTATACAATGGAACAGCCATATAAGTTTTTCATGTGTAAGCAAAATTTACTTTGATCAGAAACCCCAAGAGGGGAATGTAGAGTTTTTGTTTAATGGAAAAATCTTTCTAAAATTCTGTAAATTTATCATTTGCCCCAGTTGCTGCTGTGAAGAGACCATGTCATGTATAAAAACTGTGAAACTGCTGTGATGTGACATCCGTGGAAAATTGTATTCACACGATTAGTGTATGACATGTCAGTTTTTAATGTCACAAGACAAAGCTTTCCACAGCAGGGATAGGAGCAGATCCCAGAGATTCTGATGGTAACTGTTTAATTTAAGATTAATACAATTTCTACCACACATAAAAAATAGGGTTATGGGTAG
The DNA here is from genome assembly GCF_040894005.1 of Engystomops pustulosus. Taxonomy (NCBI): domain Eukaryota; kingdom Metazoa; phylum Chordata; class Amphibia; order Anura; family Leptodactylidae; genus Engystomops; species Engystomops pustulosus. The sequence goes on along the minus strand of NC_092412.1, from coordinate 59,337,419 downwards.
GTACAGGTTCTACTGAGAGATGACATGTGGGTTACTTCTTAAATAAATATGTAAAAAAACAAGAAAAGAGGTATTTGCACACACTTCTACTTTTGCTAGAACATATTTCCAAATCATTTACTGCAATATTAATAGGGACTTATAAAAAAAATAGAATTCACACCAGTCTACTCTTCTTAAGGCACTTACCACCTCATCTTCTGGAATGGCTATTTTTTCATCAAAATAGCTGGTAAATGGTTCCCCCTCAATGATGGGCTCGATACTTCCATCGCTGATGTCCTGCTTAGATCCATGATCCGCTGAATCACTTTCTACAAAACAACGGTTGTGTTTTCATCCTAGTATATTATACTGTTGTATATTTTATAACAATTTTTCATTAAAGATGTTTTTCTGGTCATTTACAAATGTAACAATAACTCGAATGTGAAAAGATAAATCTTTATACTGGTCTGTAATTTCCCCTGATAATCAAGCAGCACCATAGTGACCCCACCAATCTGTCACTTGTGGCATAGAGATGACATGCTGACCATGCACAGGCACCGCTGTACACCATCACTGGCCTCAGTGGCGAGACTTTCATGCATCAATCTGTCACAGATTATATGCAATATCAAATATACTGCTATAATATATGTTACATATAGTCAAATCACATCTGAAAATTAATAAGTCCCTATTACAGGAGCCAATGATTGAGTATTAATGAGCCTTCATCAGCACTGAATGGGGATAAAAAAATCAGGAATAGAATTGTTTAACCCTTTAAAGTTTTTAATATAGTCAGGAGCACATCCCAGTTACCTATGATCAGGTAGGTGTGAAAACCCACCAAATGAACATTGGCTTGTATGTTGTTTGATCACTTGGCCAATCCTAAGATGATAAGATCAAATAGGAGGTAGAGCACGGAGGACAAAACGCGTTAGATTTGTCCCCAACTTTTGTATGTTTCTATGTTAAAACGAAGAAAGTTCAACTATAATATTTGTTCCCTGATCTCAGGATCAATTTTTGCACTGCTACAAGTACTGACATCCTTCACCCCAGATGGATATTGTGCACCAGAAAAAACATTAGCTGTGCGCTGACTTACATTTGCTATTGAGATCAAGCTAGATGGAGCAACCTTACTGTAAATTTCTAATAATGTGCCAAATTAATTGTGTACAATTCTTAATTTTAATTCAAGGCATCAATCAGAGGGGTTTCCTTAAGGGTCCCTGTACACAATCCGTATTTACAGTAGATTTATTGACTTGTGTGCAAAAACTTTGACATCAACGAGATTTTAAAATGATGGTGTGCACACAACACAAAGTTTCTGCATGGAAATTAACATTAAATTAAAAATTTGCAGAATCAAATTTTTTCCCTGGCACATGTATTTCTTCTGTATTACATGCAGAATAATCACAGATTTTATTCCCCAATTTTAGCGGGGATCACACTACATTTTTTCCCAAAGAATTTTCTGTGATTTTTTTTTTTGTATTTTTTCAAATTGTGTAAATATAATGAAATGTAATTTAACAAACACCTTTGTGAAACTGCAGGAAACTTTCATGGAAGTTCTAGGATACGGTACACGGCACAGCCATTGTAACAGAAAACTGATATCAAAAGCATGTAAACCCTGCGGGGAGGTGATTAGACAGAAAACACCCTTATTAGGACTTGCCCTCCATTGATAACAACACTCACCAACGGATGACATCTCGTATACTTGCTTGGCCATCTTCGTTTTCTCCAACCTGTTCCCTGCATGCCACAACCTGCCTCACATTACACCAACCTCTGCCAGTGTACAATATACTGCACAACACCAACTATTTCCAATGGTAGAGTAATAAGGTTCTTGAGGATTAGAGGATTTAAGCTTTGATGCAAAAGAACAAGTAATTATCAGTAGGATAACCATAGAAGACTCCTAGCAGTGGGAGCAAGACCAAGGACAATAGCCTGCAGCACTCCAGCTGTTGTCAAACTACAACTCCCAACATGCTCTGACAGACCATGTCTATCATTACAACCTAGTGGTTTCATAATATCTGGAGCGTTGCGGGTTGCTAACCTGTGCAGTGGAGTGAGGACATCATTTGGAAAACTTACCATCTAGATTTCGGTAATTCTGGTCAGACATGGTGGCACTTTTAACAGGTGTCTCGCTTTCTTTCGTATAGGCCACATTAACTAAAATCGAAAACAGGGACGAGTTAACATAGATGATAACATTATCTGACACAAATTGGGACAATGAATGAACTACATATACATTCTATATACTGTATCCATCAAGACAGTATAAAATACCATAATGAAGGCTGCAACATAAGTACCAGCTGGAAATCTCTGGATAATCCACTTAATTATTCAGAATATGATTATCATTATATTTAATCCATTCTTTGCATACAGCACGAGAGGCTTTATATATATATATATATATCTGAGTGCACAGGCAAGTGTGGCCTAGCGAGTGTTGGACAAGCTGTAAGCATACAATTACTACTTCAACAAATATTAACCTGGAAAATGTGAGAGTACAAGTAATCAGATGTAGTTGTCAGAGTTGTGCAATATACCAGCCGGAAACACAGCCAGGATTATCAGGTTTCAGCTGATCCATCAACATCTTGCGTCTGTTGTGGCCGATATAACAACCTTATAGAAGGGCTCACATATGGAGAACATTAGAGGATGGGACACAAATAATCCAATGTAGGGTCTCAAATTGATATAAAGGGTTCTTCTATACTGCCATAAGAAACTATGGGCTATGTTCCCTTTATCATACCCAGACACACACATCAGTTATGTTAGTGCTCATTGGACTTTGACTGTCATAAGGGTGCAGACCCCAACTCATGCCATGGCATCAAGGCTTTTCAATGAGATGAATGTGGCTGCACTTTATGTACATGCTCAGTAGTGAAGCTCCTTTACTACAGATCAGTGTAATAAGGCACTGACAAGAAAAGCACACATTTATCCTAGCATTGCTAGAATGACCAGGAAAACAGGACTGTGGAGTCAGAGTTGTGGAGTCGATGACCACTGTGGTGGAGCTTGATACAAAGTCAGGAAATTGAGGAGTCAGAAATTTGGCTTACACACTCCTCAGCTCTGATCACAGCATTGGAGGCAATTGCAAAATAGCGTGTGGCATTATTCATCACGACCCATGCTCCACAGAGACGACATATTAGTAGAGAAAGGAACATATATAATCCAGTTGAGTGATTAACATTCTCTGGGGTGGTGAAAACTCTCTAATCCTCTTACTCTGTATTTTATTGTGCAAAAAATATTACAACACGAACCAAAGATTCATGCATTTACCAATCGAGTGTTTCAATGTTTCCCTACAATAAGAGTAAGATATCAAAGGAAGACTATATACGATAACAAACTATGTATGTTTCCTTACAGCTGGTTATGTCACAGTATTTTATCCAGCTCCAGGACAATTGCATGAGTACCGGTATGTTGTTACTTCCAGTCTCGCACAGAAACCATAAAAGTGCTGTCCCATTTCCCCATAAGCCTCTTTAAAGGAAATATATGACATTTTAAACTTATCTCCATTTTATTTAATACTATATGGGTAGAAAATTATTTATTATGAGCTAGAGTGAGCACATAATAATTGCATAAAATACTGTTTTGTGGGAGTTGTCATATCAAAACGAAATTTCTTATGTGTCAACACATACACATTATATCCAATGCAGCACAAAAGAAACCAATGATAAGACATCGGGACCTTATCTCCTATGATAAGAAGTATATGTGGTGCTCTGAAAAGTAACACAGAGGCTCATTACTAGGGGGGTAGTCAGCGCCGTATTTCCGGAGACTGGAAGACACTGCTGTGCAAGCCATGATTGCAAGATTATCAGGTAAGCAAATAAACAGAGCTCCCTGCTCCCCTGGAAAAAAATCATTTGCAATCATGTAACTCTGACACCTGTCATTGTAGATTTCCCTCTAATTTTATTCCATGACAGGCAGCAGAGTTACATGATGGGCAGTCATTTTTCCATCATGCAATTAAACCTGGACGATGTAGACTACTCCTCCACCATAGTGTGACGAAGGAAAAAACACACACAAATACTGTATAAAGACACTACAGAAGCCTTTCAAGGTACTTGATATGGCAAACAATCCTAGAAGTTGTGAAGTCACAGTAGTCTGACCAATAGTATCTATGGATCCAGGATTTCTAAGCGCTCTTAAAGGGGTATTCTCGTCTCGGCATTCAGTTTCATTAATCTGCCATATATAAACATTTCTTCAATTAGATGTTATTAAAAAAAAATGTTCTTGTGTGAAGAGAATTTCTCATAGATGTAGTCATATGGTCCCTTAGAAACAAGACTGTGTCCTTGGATACAGCCACCTCTGCTGGAAGGATTGCACAAAGAAACAGAAGGTTTTTGTATATGAAATGTCCGGGAGTTACTGCAGGTCCCACAGCCATCCTGTGGTAATGATTGCTGAATCCTGGTGATCCGGCAGGACTATGTCGGATGTCTGGCCACCGTGGCCAAAATGTAAGGTGGTCGTATCCAAGGAAGCCATCTCGTTTCTAAGGGACAACATTACTACATTTATGAGAAATTATCTTCACACAGGAACATTTTTATTTGATTAACATCCAATTGAAGAAATGTGTACATATGGCAAATGAATTGAATTAAAATGTGAATGCCCCTTTAACTATCATTGAGAACTATATTCTAAATGTACACATAATATACAGCATAGAAACTGCTGGGGAGATCAGAAGTGTCTGAGAGCAGAACAGTTCTAGTTGTCCATGGCAACCTATCAGAGCTCAGCTTTCATTTTATAAACAGCTGAGCTCTGATTGGTTGCCATGGGCAACTAGGACAGTTCTGCTCTAAGACACTTCTGATAAATCCCATGTGTATCTATATCCCCCCAATGTGTGGCAGCCAAAATACATGTGCTGCAGCCATCACCACTCATCTGCTTCTTCTCTAACAAAGCTTGAGATTGGGGTATCACATGAATAGTAAGCGAAACCTCCGGCAGCAACAAAGAGCCGTCTGTTGTGAGACCAGGTGACTGCTTTGAATTTGTGTGCCAAGAAGTTAAATACGTAATAGTGAGGGAAAAAAACAAGTCCACTGCCAGCACGGAATATCTTCTAGTCTGTAGGTATCAAATAGATACAAAGTTGAGGTGCTGGAAAGCAAGGTCAAGGTAGTATTGATGACCGTGCGATAATCCTGGCAGATAATTTGGGGCACAAAACTTTTATCCCTATCTCACACACAGTATATAGATTGAAAACTTTAAAAAATTTCCTAAAATTAACAAATAACTCCAACTTGTCTGATCCTTGTTCCATCCATTGGAAGATGGTTGAAGGAAAGGGTGAAATATGTCATGTTCATGCTCCACATTTAGTGACAGTACTGAATAATGCAGAATTTCTGCTAATCCAATCATCAACCAGGAGGCTCAGGATGAACATTGCCAACTTTCCAGCTTTCTGCACCATAGAGGACGGTTATGGATACTTGGAAATAATGACCTGAAATGGAAAGATCCATCTTCCAGCGTTATATGTGACCTTGATGGAAAGCATCCAGGATCACATTACAGTGTTCATACAGTTCATAATTTTCTGTATAATGAGGGTTTGTCGTTTCTGTAGACTCCTTATCTATCCCTGACATATATAACGCTTGAACTGATTAAAAAAAAGTTCAGTTTATCTGTGTAATGCAAGAACATCCACCATGATCCATCACAATGCAGTCACTTCATAGCATAAAAACACGTAACCATCACATGGAGGAGACTGAAACAGGGAATCACATTAGATTAGTGGTGGATCAATGACAGTGTCATACACCTGCCTGTCATACATGTTACATTCTCACCCCTGATCCTTCTTACCCCAACATCTGCCATTAGGAAAAAAGCAATTGTCCAGAGGTTGTTTTCTTACAAAAACAGCGCCTCTCCGGACCATGATATTGCTACTGTGCTCCATTCATTTCTATACAGCTGTAATACTGGCACAAACCATGGACTGGTGTGGCGCTGTCTTTGGGAAAAAAGCTGCCATGTTTTCCAACCTCCGGACAACCCCCTGATTGGTCATTCCCACTGAAATGTTCATCTAACGTGTATGACACAAGAATCTGTACAGTCCATAGGTCACCGCACTGAACTGCTCAGAAAGTTATTGTAAGAAGATTCTTTGTATCTTTATAACTAACTTTCATGAGCTTACATCCTTATCTATTCAAACCTAAAACAAATTTGGTAACACAATAAACTGAAGTGATAAAAGTCACCACTCACAAACAGACAACACTGTTATCTAGAACGCAAACATACAAAGGATACAATTCTCAAAAAGAAATCTAGATTATACACAGTAAAAGTTAAAGGGCACACTTGTACCAAGTCAATAAATGTCATTTTCTATATAATGCAAAGGAAAACAGTTCTCTGATAAATTTAGTAACAGATCGCTGCTTGCTGTCAGTGAATCAGTGAGCTACAGCAGTAAAAATGTAGTATTGCATGACGGTCATTTAGATAAAAAACCCACCATGTAACTGAAGAACAGCTAGAGTTTTCCAAATTTGGATCTCCTCATTGCCAAGGCCTTTGTGTTTAGAAACGCAATTCAAGCACATTGGGGAGGAGTTATACCTGAATGCAGGTGTGTTATATATAGATGACTATGATGCACTGTCCTGTCCTCTGCACTGTGGTCGGTCCGTGCATTAATGTGAAACTTCACTTTATCAGAGTGGAGAAATTCTCTATTCCACAAGACTTTGGTGTGGTATTAGTGTGGCGGTCCTTAGACCAGTGCATGGTAGGACTAGACGGTTCTCTGCTGCGCCAGATTAATCCGCATGTCTGATGCTGGATGATGAATCTGGTGCAGTATAAGATTGGAAAATCCTACTTAGCACCTCCTATTAGTTGATCTAGTTTGCTTCACCACAATATTGAATTTTCTGTTGCACGGGTTATTATATTGTCTACCCAATGCCCCTAGTTACAAAGGACATAGCCCTTTTTCAGAAGAGTAGGGAAAAAAAGCCTTAAAATGATTGATACCTCCAATAAGTGTGGCGCACAACATTGAAAACTGCACAACAGGTTCAAAAATGACTTCAGTAATCTGGCTTAGGCTACATTCACACTGCCATTGCCCGCTGTACCTTAGCACAGCGGGCACACGGCGGTCCCGGGGAGAGGAGGAAGGAGTGAACGTAGCTCACCCCTGCCCTCACTATAGTCTAATATAGAGCCCAGCGCGGTATTCCGTCTAAACACAGGACATGTCCTATCTTTCTACGGGCTATGGAACAGTAAGGTGCCGCACGTGTGCTGCACCTCTCCCATACAGCGCCGTGAGGCCATTGCGATATATGGGGGACGTATATACACATATAAATGTCCTCCATACGTTCTTGTGAATGTAGCAGTGATGCCACACATTGGGGGACATTTACTATAGCGTTTCTGCCAGTTTTGTGGCGCTCTCACCACATGTTCTGCTCTCAGACCTATTTATTAGCTGGCGGCGCGAGAAAAAATGACTTTTTCCGTCTGCTCCGACTCTTCTCCAAAAAGGGGCGTGGCTCTGGCAGGAAAGTAGACCAAAAGAAAACTGGTCTAGCAGGGACTGTTGGACACATTTCTGGTGCTCGGGACAGATTTTGGTCCCAGGGACAGAAAACAATGAATTACTCTTACCGGTAATGTTGTTTCCTCAAGACACGACGGCACCACCAGAGAGATAGGGATCCGCCCTCCAAGGACAGGAAACCTGAGCATAAAAAGAGGCTCCTCCTACTCCACCTCAGTTAGGTTACAGAGAATTTCTTGGAAGAGCCGTTTAGTTAGTAGACAAAACATATACATATATATATATATATATATATATATATATATATATATATATATATATATATATATATATATATATATATATATATATATATATATCTTCTTCATGTCTCTTTTTTTTTTTTTTTTTTTTTGCGACACCCGTGAATCAAACCACATAAAAAAGTAACACCCGGGTGGGAATACCAGGTGCCGTCGTGACTTGAGGAAACAACATTACCGGTAAGAGTAATTCATTGTTTTCCCCTTCATCACGACGGCACCACCAGAGAGAATTGCAGAGAAAATACAAACAATTAGGGGGGGATAACAGAGGAGAAGACTTTCCTTCCAAATGAAAGAGAGGAAGAACCCATCACATCCACCCTATAGTGTTTTAGGAAAGTGTGCGGGGTAGACCAAGTGGCCGCCTGGCAGATCTGTTCCAGCGTAGCATCCCTACACTCGGCCCATGATGTAGCTAATGATCTAGTTGAATGGGCACGGATGCCGACCGGAACAGGAATTTCCGCCATCTCATAGGCCATCTGAATAGTCACTTTAATCCATCTAGCGATGGCTGTGGAAGATGCTTTATTCCCCTTATTCTTTCCTGAAAAGAAAATGAACAAGCTATCTGATTTCCTCCAACTAGAAGTGGAATCCAAATACTGTACAATACTCCGTCTAACATCAAGACAATGAAAAGCACTCTCTTTCTCTGTCTTAGGATTACTACAGAATGATGGAAGGATGATGTCTTGAGATCTATGGAAATCAGAAACTACCTTAGGCAGGAACCCTGGGTCTGGTCTAAGGATAACCCTGTCATCCAAGACTCTACAATATGGCTGTTTATAGGACAGAGCTGCCATTTCGCCTACCCTTCTGGCTGAGGTAATGGCTGTAAGAAAAACCGTCTTAAAAGTGAGAAGCTTAATAGAAATATTATCTAATGGCTCAAAGGGAGGGCCTGACAAAGCCTTGAGGACCATAGACAAATCCCAGGGAGGCAACTTACTCCTAATTGTGGGCCGAATTCTACCTGCTGCCCTAATAAATCTTGAAATCCAGGGATGTTTGGCTAACTCCTGATCAAATAAGGCTCCTAGAGCTGACACCTGAACCTTAAGAGTAGCTGGCTTGAGACCCTTCTCTAATCCTTTCTGCAGGAACTCAAGAATCTTACTAACATTAGGCTGAGCCAACCGCTCTGGGTCCTGACCAGAGAAGGAAAAGTAAGCCTTCCAGATCCTATGATAGATCCTATATGTAACTGTTTTCCTACTCTTCTGTAGAGTGGAAATCACCTCACGAGACAAACCTTGCTTTTGGAGGATCATCCTCTCAATAGCCATGCCGTCAGATGCAGAGCTTTTATCTCTGGATGGAGGATCGGGCCCTGCGACAATAATTTCCTGGATTCCGGAAGCACCCAGGGATCGGCTACTGACAGCTCCCTTAGACTTGAGAACCATGCCCGACGAGGCCAAAAGGGAGCTATCAAAATTACTTTTGCCCTGTCCTGTCTTATCTTTCTGATAATCCTGGGCAGGAGGATCATGGGGGGGAAGGCATAAAGAAGAGGACTGTCCCACTTTTGAGAAAAGGCGTCCACAGCTAAGGGAAGGTCTGCTCTGTTGAGGGAAAAAAATCTTTCTACCTTGCGATTTTTCCTTGTGGCGAAAAGATCTATCAGAGGCATCCCCCAGAGCCTGACTATCTTTTGGAATACTGACTGATTCAGCTCCCATTCCCCTTGATATAGGGTCTCTCGACTTAAAAAATCTGCCGAAACATTTTCTACACCTCTTATGTGAATTCCTTTTAGAGATGTAAAAAAGGTCTCTGCCAGGGTTAGGATCTGAGTGGCTATGAGCATGAGGCCTGAACTTCTTGTGCCGCCCTGTCTGTTGATATAGGCAATGGTAGTAGTGTTGTCTGACATCACGGCCACCCCATGTCCCTGTAACAGAGGAAGTGCTTGCGTCAGGGCTTTTAAGACAGCTAATAGTTCTTTTTTGTTTGATGACAGGTCCCTTTCTGTCACCTCCCAAATGCCTTGAAAATACTGATTCTCCATGTGGGCCCCCCACCCCCACGGACTGGCATCCGTAGTGATTAACCTGTCCTGACTGGGGTTCCAGGGAAGACCAACCTCTAGATTTGTTACGTTTAACCACCAATCTAGGGAGTTTAAGATTCTTTGGGGGAGGAGAATTTTTACTTCTAAGGAGGCCTGATCCCTGTCCCACTTCTGTAGAAGAAAATTCTGTAGACTCCTTGAGTGGAACTGAGCCCAAGGAACAGCAGGGATGGCGGCTGAAAAGAGACCTAGAAGAGACATACCCTTTCTTAAGGAAATCAGGGGATTTTGTTTTACCTCTAGCACTAGCCGTCTTATCTTCTCCACCTTTCCTACTGGAAGAAAAGTCCTCTGTCTCTGTGAATCTAACCATGTCCCTAAAAAGAGCTTTCTTGTTGTGGGAACCATAGATGATTTTTCTTTGTTTATCAGCCACCCTAATTTCTTTAATATCTGAAGAACCCTGGATAGTTGAGTTTGTACTTCCTGACTTGATGACCCTACTAGTAGGAAATCGTCCAGATATGGAATGAACAACCCCTGTGTTTCTCGTATGTGGGCTGCCATTTCTGACACTATTTTCGTAAAGATTCTTGGGGCAATAGCAATCCCGAATGGTAGTGCTCTGTATTGATAATGATGAACCTCCGAGTCTACCTGAATAGCCACCCTTAAGTATTTCTGAAAGTCCTGATGTATGGGGATGTGGTAATACGCATCGGCTAGATCTATTGAGGCCATGAAACAACCGGGAAACAACAGGTTTACCGCTGATTTCAGGGTTTCCATCTTGAATTTTGGGACCATCAGGAATCTGTTTAGGGGCTTTAGATTTAAAATGACTCTTAATGAACCCCCCGGTTTCTTTACCAGAAACAGATTTGAATAAAATCCCTGGCCCTGTTCGGCAAGCGGAACTTGACACAGTACCTTTTTCTGGATCAGGGTCCGGACTTCTGTAAACATCGCTTCTCTGTTTTCTCTGGAAGCGGGATACGTGATGGCTAATCGAGAGGGAGGAAGAGATAGAAAATCCATCTTGACGCCCTTTTGAACTGTCTGAAGCACCCACTTGCTGCCTGATATCTCCGACCAGGCTTCGAAAAAGTGGGCTAGTCTTCCCCCTACGGGGAGCCTGGCGTCATAAAGCATTTGGTCTCTGACGCTTTGGGTCTCTGGGCTGATTGAACAGGAGTCCTCTGTTTTTTTGAAAGGGTCTGAAATTCTGATTCCTTTCTGTCCCCCTTCTTTGAGATCTCGGCCTCCGAAAGGGACGAAAGGAACTACCCTGGGTAGAGGGAAAAGATTTTACTCTACTCCCTGCATTCTCCAATAATTCCTCTAACACCTTCCCGAATAACAATTTTCCGTCACAAGGGATTCCACATAGTCTGTTCCTCGACCCTATATCCCCTGGCCAATTTTTTAGCCAGAGGGCTCTCCTAGCAGAATTGGACAATGCCGATGACCGAGCAGTAAGTCTAAGGGCATCGACAGAGGCATCTGCTAAAAAGGCGGCCCCCTTCTGCACATTAGAAATTGACAAGGCTAAAGCATCCCTTGGCACCTTACTTTGAATATCTGTTTCTAGCTGATCTAACCAAAACATCATAGAACGGGAAACACAAGCGGCTGCAATATTAGGCTTAAAAGCCGAGGTAGCCGAATCCCAAGATCTTTTAAGAAAACTTTCAATTTTCTTATCCATAGGATCTCTTAGGGAACCTAAATCTTCAAACGGGAGAGAAGACCTGCGACTGACCTTTGCTACAGACGCATCCACTTTAGGAGCAGAGCCCCATGTATTGGATACCTCTGAGTCAAAGGGATATTTCCTCTTCACTGATCTAGGAATATACGATTTCCTATCTGGCTTCTCCCATTCCTTCTGTATTAGGGATGACACTGTCTCATGAAGGGGAAAAGATAATTTATGTCTTTCTTTAAGCCCTTCGAACATAATATCCTGAACGGATTTAGGTTGCTTCTTGTCCTCAATGTCCATAGTCATCCTGACCAATTTAAGAAGACGATCCGAGTCGTCAATATTAAACAGAGGACGCCCTGCATGTTCTACTTCAGAGGCCAGGGAACCTGAATCGCTGACTGAGGCTACACCTTCTTCCTCCGATCCTGACCCTTCTGCAACATATACCGCGGAGGTGCCTGGCTGATCCTGAGTGAGTGGGGGTGGGTTTGACAACTCTCTGGCCTTTTGGACTTCCTCTCTAACCACGCTCCTTAATGATTCCATCCAAACGGCAGATTCCTCAGTTACGATTTTGCCAATACAGGTGTTACAGGTGGCTTTTTCATAACTGGAAGGGAGTTTATGGGCGCAAATTTTACACTCTCTATGGTGCGTCTTACGGGTAGCCTTTTTAGGCCCCTCTTCTCCCTAAGATAGACAAACAATAACACCTGTTATAAGATCAGCACAAAGAAGTAAAAAACACTCACCGCCCTGCAGTATAGTTACCGGGGCTGGAGTCCTGGGTGTATCTGCAAGATCACGTTTGTCTGCCATGCTGCACTACTGACTTGTAACCAGCACTCAGCAGTTTCCACTTATCCTATTTAAACCTCCCGCCAAGTAGGCGTTGCCTCTGACCTACTTCCTGGTCAGGCTGCCAGCGGCGAGAAAAAATATCAAAAGATGATGAAACACAAAAAGAACACGCTTTCCTTTTGATTGACTAAAAATTGTGCGCCTCACCGCTCTTGAAGACATGCGGCGCGCTTTACTGTTTGTTCCGAGCGCTCGTAGCTGAAACCGGAAGTGACTATGCGTCACTTCCGGTGCGCGCTTAATCACTCACCCCTGTTGCCGGCAGCCGCAGGTTCCTATCAGCTCCGTTCAGACCGCGGTCCTGCACAGCCGGAGGGAGGAAAAAACGGCACAACCTCATCCCCACACCGGAGGATAGAACTGCCGGCGTCCCACACTCCTTTCATGGAGAAGGGTAAGTGAGACACCGCAGGGACACCTTCATCATGGCGTGCTCAGGTCTCCTTCCAAGGACAGGAAACCAAACTGAGGTGGAGTAGGAGGAGCCTCTTTTTATGCTCAGGTTTCCTGTCCTTGGAGGGCGGATCCCTATCTCTCTGGTGGTGCCGTCGTGATGAAGGGGAAAATAGTCTCAGCGCCAGAAATGTCTCTGCACAGCTCCACAATATTAAATGTGTGTCTTCTTACCGAGAGCAGGTCGGTAACAAAGCCAATGCAGACACTGACACTTTAAGTAAATGTCCCCCATTGTGTTTTTGCAGCCGGAGGGTGAGGGCACACGTGGCGTTTTGAACCAGTTTTTAGTCATGTGTTTTCAGATCGTTTTTTTTGAAAAAGCATGCGTTTTTGTCCAGTTTTCCCAATTATCTTAATTAAAAACGGACAAAAACATATCCGTTTTCAAAAATCGCATGACTAAAAACGGCCTAAACCGGGTTCAAAACGTCACGTGTGCCACCACCCTGAAGGTTCATTCACACACCCGTCTGTGGGGATATATATGCGGCCGCATATACGTTCACATAGACGGCAATGGCGGCCCGGCGGCGGTTTTGGTGCCAACACCATTCCACGCAATACACTGGAAAAGATAGAGCATGCTCTATCTTTTACCGGCTGTACGCCGTTGTTTCCTATGGAGGGGTAGAGAGGGTCACCTCCTCCTCCTCTCCAGCGCAAGGGGGTATGCCTGCCCGGCGAGCATACTGCCGTGTGAATGCACCCTTAGGCAGACTGATATATCTCCCCCAATCTGTGGTCAATCTGCAGGTATTTCATGAGGAGTTTTCTGTGCATGTGGTTCCCGGCCTGTCCTCATCACTGTGCATACATCATTATGTACTATTTAATGAATATGTACATAAATGCAGTCATGTTTTTTACATGTAATCCATAGCTGATGAGAACAAGTTTAAAAGACGTGACAGAAGTTTTCAATAAGTGGAAAAAAACACCCAAGCCTGTAAATACAACTTGTCCTGAGGAAGCTGACACCTATTCATTTACCCCATAGTAGCACAACTATCCCACGCCAATACTGGATGGTACACGCAAGCATCTACAAACATCATTCTATAACCATTCTGCACTGGATTAATGAACTCTTAGTGCCCATCTTTAATTCAAAGAAGAAAAAAATCTAGATAGACTTTGCCCAAATCATAGATAATTGTACCAGACATTGGAGAGGTCACAGTGTACTGGTCACAGAATAAACAATTTGGTGACAAGGGATTTTTCCACAAAAGAAAATTCTCACATTTCCATTCCCTACTGCTGTTAACACAATAAAGATCATTTTAACCCCTTATTTTACAATCTTACTCAGTTTTATTGCTGTTTTAGTTCCTATCACTCAGTGATGGTCAGTGCAAAATCCCCGGTGTGGGCGGGGCCTCTCTAAGCAGACACATTATGATCCATCTAGTTCTGTGGGGTGACAATGTGGTTACATTATCAGGGTACAGGTGTATATACACTTTCATCTGGCTTCTGACATTGTATTAACACATAGAAAGAGAGGTGAGACAGAAAAGAGATGATGAGATGCCTATTACAAAGAGGCTGGCAGACTTTTACACTGTCAGCTCTGCTACATCTCACAGATATGTGCTTGCCTCCCCCTTCCCCTGGATCAATTATCTTCTTGTAGTTTGCAGCTTCTCTCTGCTCCCAATGTGCTGGAAGGTAGTGAATCAGTGTATGCGTCAGTGTGAGCTCCGTGCAGGGGGCGTGGCTACAGGCTGAGAGCAGACAGACACAGAAACTCAGCAGCATGGCCTCACACAGAAATCCAAGGTAGCAGCCTGACCCCAAGTCAAAAATTACAGGATCGTGTCTAGGGGCAACTGAAATTGTGTACACCAGGACTGATAGAGACAGGTTGGAATTATATCTGTGAAATGCTGTATTTTTGTTAATAACAGTGAATAAGGGAATGTGTTATTTTGTCATCCTGAGTACATAGAAGAAACTTGTCTTTGTGGAAATACCCCTTTAAGAGAATCTGCTAAGTGATGATTCAAGCAACTATGATAGGTCAAAGAGTACAAAAATATTGTGAGGATGTGAAGGTATTTAAAAACATGCATTTTGTTATGTACTTAAAGGTTCTAATACATTTGGATAGAGTATTCACGGTCATGTGCTGCAAGTCAGCTAATATATTCCATGACTCCCAAAATAAAATCCACTAAAATTGACAACATACATCGCTATCTATCAAGAATAGGACTAGATATAGGTCCAGTATAACAGACAATGTTACCCCATGGAGTACATTTATACATTTGCTGCATATTTACACACATTTTAAGAGGATATCAGGAAGCATATTAGTTCTGTCATATTATATTCTGTCAAATACTATGGAGTGAATTTACTGATAAAGGCCACTTCCCCGCTGTCATGGCAGATACATCTAGAGGTCAGTGTCTTTGATGTATCTGTCAGACAGCCTCGCCAGCGGGGAAAACTACAACTGGTCGGACCTGGCATAGCTGTGCCCAGTAGCAAAACAGTTTGCAGGTTTTTAAAAAGTACACAGGCCCGGGGCAAAAACATGGTGTGGAGGGAGTGTAGCCACAAAAATAATTGCAATTTCTTGCAGTGCCCCAAAAAACTAGGATTATTTCAGTGCTTCTGCGCCAGAACCTGAGACATAAGCACTGATAAATGCCCCCTATAGGTACAGTTTTCTTCCCAAAGAAGTCACTGCAACCTCAAATAATTGTAATAAGAGGGGTAAACTTTGTGTCTGTAAAAATGGGAAAAACACCACAATACTGTATAGATAAACAGGTCACCCAGAAATACGCAGCAACGCATATGTACAAGAGGCGCTAAGCGCAGACACCAATCCATCTACCGTGTAATATCCTGAATCCAGAGGATGGAGCCGAGCACCAGCCTCTCCTTACACATGATTTATCTCATGACTGGGAGTTATAGTTGCACAGCATGGGGGTATATCTCATGACTGGGAGCTATAGTTGCACAGCATGGGGGTATATCTCATGACTGGGAGCTATAGTTGCACAGCATGGGGGTATATCTCATGACTGGGAGTTATAGTTGCACAGCATGGGGGTATATCTCATGACTGGGAGTTATAGTTGCACAGCATGGGGGTATATCTCATGACTGGGAGTTATAGTTGCACAGCATGGGGGTATATCTCATGACTGGGAGCTATAGTTGCACAGCATGGGGGTAATCTCTGTAATCCCGAGACGCGGTTTTACATACTTCTTCAAACAATGCAAAGAATGGCTACTTAAAGGCAAAGTAAGGGCTTATTCACACACAGCAGATTCCTTTCCATTATCACATTTATTTAGATGCAGTGTGTGGTATCCAGGTACTTGCTGCAGAGACACCATTCAGAGAACTGCAAGTAACTTCTGCAACAAATCTGCTGTGTGTGAACTCATCCCCACAGCTGCCAGGAATCAGTGTCGTTTATGTTGTTACAATATAACAGTATTTGCACGTCTTCCCGCTATGGCAGCGCTATATGTATGCCCAGCTCTTCCTATCAGACAAGGGCACCAGCGGGCACCTTAGCGGTGGACTATGGGGCACCGGAGCCCTCTATGGCCGCACACACCATGTGACCGGCGCCCTGCCTCCATACCCGGAAGCCACTTCCCGCCATCTCCGTCGCTCACCTTCCCAGATGGATGACTAGAACCGCCGCCGGTTACACGGGACAAGTCACTTCGCAGCGTCCATAGCAAATTCCACCAGTGTGCGGTGTCACCGACAAGCCCGGCCCTCGGTGACGTGACCCGGAAGGATGAGCGGCATGAGCACGGCACCTGCAGGAGGAGCCCCCTGCTGCCAGGAGCTGGTAGTGCAGCAGAGGATGCGAGGATGCTCCTCTCAGCTGCCCTCGTACATATCCACATGTATCCCTAGTGGGTGTAGATTTACTGTACAATGAAAATCTGGATAAATGATTTAAGTAATAACTTCATTTTTCTTATTTCAGAGACTTATGAATGTTTGTTATCTGCGGGATGAGTTGTAATTCCTAGTGGCAATGTATCAGAAAGCTGGAAACAAATTCCAAATCCAATGAATTTTTTCATACAGGCTCTGGCTTTACTGATAACACATCCCCTATATTGCTTAGGACAGTGTGATCACAGTGGCGACTAATTTATATAAGTTTGTTCACAGGGTTTTCCCACAAAACAAGTTAGGCCCTAATAACAGATCACGAGAACGGTGGTCCGATGTACCCGAGCACGGCGCACGGGGATCTCCATCAGCTCCATAGAGAGCGGGGCAGTCTAACCATGCTCAAATCATATCAGGGAGTGACGAGGGATCCGACTGGGGTATATTGGACCCCCATTCTCATGATCTGTGGGGGTCCCATTACTAAGACCCCCACCAATCAGTAAGTTAGGCCCTATCCTGTGGATGGGGCCTAACTTGTTTCATGGAAAAGCCCTTTAGGGTGTGTCCACACTGTCAGTTTTTCATGCCCAAACCAGGAGTGGAGTGAAAATAGAGCAGGAGTAGCACTTCTTAACCCCTACGGGACTCAGCCTCTTTTGGCCTTAAGGACGCGGCCCCATTCTTCAAATCTGCCCTGTGTCACTATAAGTGGTTATAGCGTGGGAACGCTATGAGATATCCAGGGGATTTTGAGATTGTTTTCTCGTGACACATTGTACTTCAAATTAGTTTAAAAATTTGGATGATATCTTTTGTGTTTAGTGATGAAAAAAAACAAAATTTGGAAAAAATTTATTTATTTTCAACGTTCTAAATTCTCTACTTTTGATGCAGATAGTCATAGCTCCCAAATAAATTCATAACTTACATTTCCCAAATGTCTGCTTTCTGTTGGATGGTTTTTTAAGATTCCACATATTTTACTAGAATGTTATGAGGCTCAGAATTTAGGTATCATTTTTCACATTTTTTGTAAAATCACCAAAACCTGTATTTAGATGGACCTGCTCAACTTCTAATTGACACTGAGAGGCCTAAGTAATAGTGAGACTTGTAAATTACCCCATTGTGGAAACTACACACCTCAACGTATGAAAAACCACTTTTAAGAAGTTTGTTAACGCTTTACGTGTTTTATAGGGGTTAAAACAAAATGGAGGTGCAGTCTGCAAATTGTAATATTTTTTCACAATACACCCATTTTGGGTGGAAAATTAAACATTTACAATGGATTAAATGAATAAAGGCTCCACAAAGTTTGTTACCCAATTTCTCCCGAGTACACGGATACCCCATATGTGCTGGTAACCTGCTGTATGGGCGCACGGCCGGGCATAGAAGGGAAGGAGGCGCCATCCAGATCAGATTTGCTATGTCACATTGTACAGGCTATAATTTTTTTCTTTTTTTTAATGTGGACCTATAGGGGCTTATTTCTTTTGCCACATGAGATGCACTTTTCTGGTACGTAATTTGGGGGAATCTATAGGCTAATTGGTGAGATTTTATTAACTCTTTGTTGGTGGAGGAAATGAAAATCATCACTTTTCAGGAAGATTTTTATGGGGGTTTTTTTTTGGCTGTTTACCATACCATAAAAATAGTATATTATTTTTATTCTATGGGTCGCCACGATTACAAAAAGACCTCATTTATATAGTGTTTTTATTTTTTCCCATTTTTACTGCATAAAAAGTAATTTGGCAAAAATGTTGTTAATTTTAGCATCACCGTCTTTCATATGCATAACTTTTTTATTTTTCGCCTCACAAATCTGTTTAAGGGCTTATTTTTTGCGAGAAGGATTGTTCTTTTTAGTGGTCTTATTTTAGAGTGCATAACATTTTTTAAATCCCTTTTTAGAGCATTTTTATAGGGTATTAATTGAAAATGATCTTTTTTCTGGAGCTTTTTTTTGTTTTGTTTTTTACGGGGTTCACTTTGCGGCTCTAATAACGATTCTGTTTTATTATGCAGATTGTTACGGACGCAGGGATACCAAATATGTGGGGGTTTTGTGTATTTTATTCAATTGTACTGAATAAAAACCAATTTGGAGAAAATCTTGTTCATTTTAGCATCACCATCTTTTCATATGCATAACTTTTTTATTTTTCGGCTGACAAATCTGCTTAGGGGCTTATTTTTTGCGAGAAGAATTGTTCTTTTTAGTGGGCTTATTTTGGAGTGCATAACATTTTTTAAATTACTTTTTAGAGCATTTTTTTATAGGGTATTAATTAAAAATTATCTTTTTTCGGAACGTTTTTGCGGTTTTTTTTCTACGGCGTGTACCGTGCGGGTGCAGTAACAATTCTGTTTTATTATACAGATTGTTACGGACGCGGCAATACCAAATATGCGGGGTTTTTTGTGTTTTTGTGTTTTTTATACTTTATTAAGTGTTTTTATGGGAAAGTGACATTTTAGGGGCTTATATTTTTATGTATTTATTTTTTATTTATTATAATGTGTAGTGTTAAGTGTTTTTGCATATTTCTACTTATACATACTTGAACTTGAACCAGTGATGCTCTGATCACTGGTTTAAGTTCAATACACTGCTCTACAATACTATTTTATTGTAGAGCAGTGTAAACTGTCTGAGCAAGCTTGCGCATGCTCAGACAGTTTACAGTCAGACCCGGAAGGGGTCTGACTGCCAGGGAGACCGGGCAGCTCCGGGGCACATGCCAGTCCTCGGAGCTGCCCAGAAGTGGATCGGATCCCCCGGTAAGCGGCACGGGGGATCCGATCCACAGCGCAAACACCCTTACACGCCGCGGTCATAATCCTCATCCATTATGATCCACACCTGCTTTTGTCTTCAAAAACTGCATCTAAAAATCTGAACATGTGGCTGCACCCTTAAGTTTTAATACCTGAAAATGCAAAACACTTTATACTTTGGTGTACAAAGCCTTTTCAGGCAACATTCTTTATAGGCCAATAAAGCTCCAGACATATAAGCTGAGTGTTTCCAAAGACTTTTCCTGGAAGGTGGGGCCTTGCGTCCAGCAAGGAGCACTGAATGAAAAAAAACACAGCAGCCTGTGTAATGTCCCGCAAGACGTGTCATCCCTTAATTCAACCTTCAATAAGGTTGTGATTTCTCCCTGGGAATCTTCTAAATTATGCTATAGCTATCTAATAATGATCTTTTGTTGCCATCTACTGAAAAGTTGTGTTTACATTGGTATTACATTATGTCTGCCACTGAGGAGTTCATGTAATATCTTTTTAAATTTTGTTTAATGCTAACGTAACTTTCCTGCAGAATCCCAGGCTTGTGATTGATTGGAAGGTTCAGAATATTCCAGAACTGCCTGGACAGAGCAAGTCTATAAATTCTGGCTCTGGGTCAGTCTCACTCTTGGGTTTCTGCCAGAGAGATGCATCCCTGTACCTAGCCTCCTGCAGAAGCAGCAGAGCCAACCTGGCTCCTATTTCCTACTGGACTACTGGATCAAGCCTTAGGTACTACTAAATTCCTTCTCCACAATGGAATCATTGCCACAACCAATTCACCTCCTTGCGTGTGCTTTACAGCCTGTTACCTGCTGATGTTCTGGACTGTGTGCCGTTACAGAGACTGTGGGGCAGATTTATAAATAAAGTTAGACTAGACAGTCTTTGTTATACTTAGGCATACTCTGCCATACTCGGGTCAGCAGTATTTTTGTTGCACAAACCTTTTGGTGTGAGGACATGCTCCTCTTCATATACCACACCCTTTTTTTTCAAACTAGTCACAGGAGTGCAAGCAAACTGTCTAAAACCCTTTATAAATGTGGTGCAGACAGTCTTTTAGTGCAAATTAAGGCAGAATTTTGTCTTAGATGGGCCTCCGCTTCACCATTTGCCTGGGAATCCTTTACTGCACACACACCAGGGGGATTCCGTACCTACCGTATATCTCCTTGCTGGCCCCGATGGACGTGGCCTGTTCCTGTGGACCAAGCCATCCATGACACAATCCTGGCACTAGGCCGCACTGCAAGCCAGCCATTCTGGTCCCTGGGAATCAAACTGCCCCCACACTGCGGTCAGGTCCCAGTGAGGTAAACTTGCCCCTTCCCCTTTTTTATCCTGCTGGATGAAACATTTTCCACTAATTATGGAAATTTTTATAGTTGGGAAAATAGCAAAAAAAAAGTGTTGATTCAGACTTTGGACATTTATTTTATTACAACGTTCACTATTTGTTTTTATATTTTGGCATATTTTGATTTTATTGAATAGGGGGTTAATTAAAATTTATCGTTTTTGAAACTTTGTTTCTGGCAGTCTGATTGAATGCGTTCCTCCCTGTTCTGTGTGAATGCAGCCTCTGGGATGGAGCTCCTTACTGCAGGTGCTTTTAAGGCCTCTTGCACTTGAATATACAGTACTCGGTTTGTGGAAATGGAAAAAGATGTGTGTTGGTCATAACCTATGGACCAAGCAAATTGCAGTGCAAGAAGTCCCTGCCTGCCAGCCGAATAGCAGTGTAGACACTGTAACAGCTGTTATAATTTCACCAGGGGCGTAACTTGAAAGGTTGCAACTAGGGCCCAAGAGGGTTAGGGGACCCATAAGGTGTCACTTTCCCATATGAGAAGACAAGTACTATAAACCATAGGTTTATAATTGGGGGCCTGGCACAGACTTTGTCGATCAGCTTCAAGTTACACCACTGAATGTCGCCCCTGCCGTAAAGCCAGCGGACAGGGAGTCCTTGCATCATATTTTTGTATGACGCAAGGACTTCCATGAATGACTTGATTATTATGATGACACTTAGAAGATCAGTATACTAGGTTGGAACAGCAATGTGGCAGGGTTAGGGAGCATGACATCGTAAGATTATTTGGTTTTGTCCCTCTTTTCATCTAAAAGTTGAGAATTATGTGAGATGATGTAGGAAACACAAATATTTACTAAACTGTATGGCTGAGGAGGAAGAAAGGCACATTTATTTTTGCAAACGCCAGCTGGCAGAATATTTACTAGAGGTTACAATTGATAAAATCTGATGTGATAAGCCTGGCCCACTCGTTTATGTTAATTGTGTTGAGAAATCATTGAGAATTAGAACATGCACAGAACAGATTGTTTTCCACTCTTCATTATAAGTATGCCTTGGCAGCCAGCGTTGTGTAATACCAGTTCTGTGCAGATTTCATAAGTTCTTAAAGGGGTTGTCCAATGCAGATGAAAAGCTGCTTTGATGCAACAGTGTGCTGAATAATAGACCTTAAAGGGAATCTAACATCAAAATCAAGCAAGATGAACCAGGGACACTTACTCATAGATCCAGGCACCGTGACTGTGGTAATTTTCTTATATTTTTTTATCCATGGCCTTCCTTCTAAAATAAACTTTTAACACTATGCTTAAATGCTAATTCGGCTGTGGGGCTTTGGTTGGTGTTTCATATCCCCTCAGTGCTGCAGTATCAGGGACTATTACAATGAGCAGAATATGTCTCCCCTCCCCCGACTCTCTTCCTGTGCCTGTGTAATCTAGCCGCAGGAAGGGCAGGAGGAGTGGAGACTTGTAACGGCCTGTGAAAAGACATCACTGAGGGGCTCTGGAAACACCCACCAGAGCCCCTCGTGCTCATTAGCATATTTTTAAACTTTGATTTTAGAAGGAAGGAGGCCATTGATAACAAAAATAAGAATATTACAACAGAAACTGTGTCTGGATCTATAAGTAAGTGCCCCTTCATTTTAATTTCCGTTAACCGTCCATCGCAAATAGATTTTAGGATTTGTGCACTGCTCTTGACTGCATCAATGGGTCACTTTGCAGACCTGTAAATGCGGCTGGAAGAAATAGACAACCAATAGTGGTGAAATATAGTTGGATGGTTATTAGCATTTCTTAAATTTACGTTAATAGGAAATTATGTGTTGGAAATTATTTTGCCAAAACACAGCACTACTTTCTTTAAAAGGTGTAAGTTTTTGCTAAGCAACAGGATCCATTTGATGCAGTTTCAGTATCCTTTATTAATAAATCACATCACATTTGTTATGTCTTGACCCTTTATATTCTTAATCAAACAATGTGACTGCTTTAGAGCAATGCTCCCATTGATCCCCTGGGTCTCTGCAGTCCATGTCTAATCTGTTAAACACGGATGACACTTTGTTGTAGGTATAGGCTGGCTATTTTATAAAAAATATGGAAAACCCCCTTGAATGCTCCGGCTGTTATAAAGTACTTTTCT
Organism: Engystomops pustulosus; assembly: GCF_040894005.1. Lineage (NCBI taxonomy): Eukaryota > Metazoa > Chordata > Amphibia > Anura > Leptodactylidae > Engystomops > Engystomops pustulosus. The sequence goes on along the minus strand of NC_092412.1, from coordinate 59,314,238 downwards.
CCACCCTTTTCTCAAGTGTTTCACTTGTTCTTTAAGAGCACACCTATGTACATACCTATACTTTTTATGGCAGTTTTAAGAGGGGCACTCACAAGGGACTTTTTGTAAGATTCTGGGCTTATCAAGATGTACATTGTGAAGAAGTCTAAATGGCTGCACACTGTAACAAATCCACGACTTCATCATTAAAACTTCACCGTGTTTTAAAAAAGAGTAAAGTTATGAGAGATTGACTCTTTCATCTTTACTTGTCGATTCATCTCAGCTCCGCTGGCTGTAACAGATGTATAGTTTCCAGGACCCCATGAATAGAAAGGTATGACTTTGAATCATGTTTACATTGTATCATTTCTCTTTCCCAAATATATATTATTTTTATGTAATTTCCCCTGCTCCTTTAGTAGTGACCTGGTAGCAGTTCTGATTAACCCCAACAGACAGGGCTGGCTCCATGTTTTAGTAGGCCCCTGGGCAACAGAGCCTTAGTGAGCCCCTTCGTGGGCCTCCCTCCAGCAGCCACACTGTCGTACCCCGCGTAGCCACACTATAGCATCCCTCCCCCTGTAGCCACACTGGATCCCCCCCCCCCTACCTGTAGCCACACTGGATCCCGGCTCCCCCGGAAGCCACACTGGATCCCCCCCATCCCCTGTAGCCACACAGGATCCCATCCTCCCCCTGTAGCCCCCTCCCCCTGTAGCTACACTGGATCCCCCCCACCCCCTGTAGCCACACTGGATCCCCCCCACCCCCTGTAGCCACACTGGATTCCCCCCCCCCCCTGTAGCCACACAGGATCCCCCCCCCTCCCCTGTAGTCATACTGGATCTCCCCCACTCCCTGTATCCACACGGGATCCCCCCCCCTCCCCCTGTAGCCACATGGGACCCCCCTCCCCCTGTAGCCATACTGGATCTCCCCCTGTAGCCATACTGGATCCCCCCTCCTCCTCCTGTAGCCATACTGGATCCCCCCTCCCCCTGTAGCCATACTGCCCCCCCCCCCCTTCCAGGAAAGAAACAACTCACCTTTCCTCATTCCCCCAAAGCAGCGCCTGCAGCTGCCTTCTTTCTTCGACATCTACCCGCTGTACCCGCCGGCTCTGATGCAAGCACACGTGATCTTATGACATCTTCATGTGCGCCCGCTTCAGAGATGTCGCATACAGTGCGGAGCACTGCTTCGGGGGAACGAGGAAAGGTGAGTTAAGGATTCTGCTTCTTGTATAGAACAAAAAACAAAAATATTATAGCTGCTGCTCTTAGTTATTACCTTCCAAAGTCTTTACCTGTTGCAAACAACACTACAATAAAGTAACTGCTGCTCTGTGCCGCTAGCATTTCCACCAACTGGGCAACAAAGTGTGAGCAATTACAAAATAGCCTTTAAAGGACATCTACAGGATTATGGATAATAAACCAAGTACACTTACATGCTGGTGTGTGCCTCCTTTGTCAGGATCTGCTCTTCTTTAAGCTTTTTATGCCCTTATTTTTACGAAAAAAAGCTTCAAAATGAGCCGGAGGAGCTCCATAGAAGTTAATGGAGCCTGGAGCCCCTCAGGCTCATTTGTATAGTTTTTAAAGCATATTTTCTTAAATATCGAGGGCATAAGAAGTTAAAAGAAGAGCAGATCCCGATAAAGGGGGCACACACCAGCACGTAAGTGTACTTGGTTTATAATCCATGATCCTGATGGTAAATTTCCTTTAAATTATAGCCCAACATGGTTACACAGAAATCATCCTTACAGGTGTAGCCCAGGTGCAGCGACAGATCTTATTCATGGATACCTCCTATTCTATACTGCACACAGGTCCAGCATCAATAATTCAAAAGTGTATACATTACAAAAAGTAAAATGCGGCAATCTTGACAATGTGTTTAGTGCTTACAACCAGAAATGTTTGTGTGCTCAATAGTATCTTTGCATCCATACAACCAGAAAGTGGCCCAGGTATTCTTGGGAGTTATCCAAAGACAGTGCAGAGGACGGGACTCATTATATATGATGCATTGAGTATGGTACCTTCTGCCTTGCTAAACAGCAGCCCTGAACTGTATTACAGTAAAGACAGTATTGATTTCAACCTGACACAATCCTTTGTGCTTCCTTCTCTGAGGCAGTCATTATGATATAAACTGACAGCAAATTGGCAGCCTGTCCTATTTTTTTCCACTTCGTGGAATCACACACGACAATAGAATTCTAGGGGTCCACCAACAAAACTGATGTACAAGTCAGTCTTTTATCAATTATGTAGCTGGGGAACCAGGTGTTATTCCTTCTAACTAATGTTAAAGATTCAAATTTTTCTTGTGGATGCCTGAATATGTTCTTTAACACTACAGCATACACACAAATATAAGGAAATAAAGGGAAACATAAAGGTGGTAACAAATTCCTTATCATAGAAATGATTAGGCTTAAATCTTACCGAGTTCACATGGAGGTGATCCAGACTTTTTTCCTCCCATTATCCTCTGCTCAGGTCTCCTCATACACTGACTGTGATACTCAGCCACTATTTCACTAGTAGACTAGTCCCTCCCTTTAGATAAACATTTTGATTCTGAGAATCATTGGCTAGCGCTTTCCATTGAAGTGAAAAAAGTCAGTAAAAAAAACTTGTGCAAACAAAATCAAGTGATTTTTCCAGTACTTGCAGGTGTATACTGTAAAAACGACAATTCTAAGATGAATGAAAAAACAAATATGATAGTATGGACACAAGCCAGACATGAAATGAATATAAACCTCTCTCTAGCACTATTTCTTTAATTCTTTACATTTCATTGAACTATGAACCACTAAATTATTAAAGTCACCATACTTTGTGCAGACATGTGCTGTAAGAAGTTATACATACTACCATAATCCAAACCGGCTACCTTATTTTGCTGCTTTCTTATGCCAAAATCTTTTTGTCTACTGTGGGGGCAATTGTGACTTGCCTACTGCGGGCAAATTTGAATATTAACTACTGTGCTGTCAATGATCTTAGATTATTCTCTTCTTTAAATCAAACCTTCCACTCACATCTCCAGGAATTTCCCAAGCTGCACTGATTCTCTGAAATGTTCTACCCCTGGCTATCAAACTAATACTGAACTACCAAAGCTTCAGTACTATTCACTTTGGACCCTGTATGTAAGATGGTGGTTGATAACTGGTTCAAGCAACAGCATTATTTAATTACTTCATTTATACGAATCCATTATTTAAAAAAAATGGTTGGACCATGCACTTTTACCTCTCCTATTGTTTAATATGTTATTACTCTCTAATGTCTTATTTTATTTGTAACATGATTTGTAAAGCACCCCAGAATATGATGATGCTATATAACTTAAGATTTAATATCTATTACTGTTGGGCACTGTAACTATATTAGCTACTATGGGGTCCCTGTGACGGTATTTTAACCCAATATGTAACTATGGATTTTCCAGCGCAAAATACTGGGCAAATCCTATTGTGTTAACTGACCCAAAGAGGCAATGCTATATAGGATATTTAATACAGAGAACACAAAAATAAACTGCAGTTTAGCAGCTGAGCCTCTACACACCGAATTGAGTTGTTTTATCAGATTCTGGCACAAGATCCTCCTCACCCCCCCCCCCCCCCGCAAGAAATTTGAATGTCCATCAATGTCAAAAAACAATAACTTGGTACAGGAGCATTCCTCTGGATGAAATTAATCGGCAACTAGTTGTGTTTTACGGGATGCATCCTACAATCAGGTAACTCTGTCACTTAACACTTCATGTATTACAGATATTATAACTGTGTGTTGTATATTAATATTCCTGGGAACACATCTGACAGTATTTTATGGATTAAATTGCAGGATTAATTATATTGCACTTTGGAATACTAGGTAATTGTTAGCACTTGGTCAATTATAGGTCTACATGTACTAAAATAATCTTTAGACTGTGCTACTAATCCCCTATTTGCAATGTGGCATGTAACAATATATTATTATTAACTGCCATATCAGACACATTAAAGTATTTTTGAATTGCCTTACATTGCACTTGGCAAATGTTGCCTGCCAACATTTGATCTTCGTATTATGGATATATTTTAGCTGTTGACTTTGTTGAAAAAACATGCCACAGAATTATTTCATAAATACTGGTTTTTATGAAATTGTCTGTGACAATTTTGGTCGGAATCGTGAAAAAATGGAAATTTGCAATACTGCATTCAGAGCAGACAAAATAGTGCTGGGGACCCCAGACCATGAATATGTGCTGCCCTTTATGTACATGCTCAGCAGTGAAGCTGCTCTGCAATAGTTTAGAGGAATAAAGCACTAGGAAGGAATTCCTGTATATATCTCAGTACTGCTAGAGTGACCAGGAGAACAGATTGTGGAATTGGAATCGAAGTTCAGGAAATGGATGAGTGAAAATGATGGAGGTTTGGCTTACCGACGCCACAGTCCTACTTTATATTTAACTATTGGCTAAGAATGACAAAAATATAAGTTTTGTATATTTGTGTATTTCTGATATTACATGTCCTACAATGCTTTGCTAATGCACTGGTGCGTCAATCAGGACCCACAAGCGAGCCCTCTGACAATTGTTCATGTTACCAGTCACATACCCAAACGAAAAGGTGGAAAACAGAAGCTTTCTAGAAAAGTGGGACTTCATCGGGAAGCAGCAATCGGTTGCCATGACAGCCTCGGTTCTTCGTCAGACCCGAGGCTGTATGGTGCATTGTGATAAATCTATGTAAAATGCCATATGCTGCAATGCTCTGAAGGCCATTTTGGTGCTTGTCCTTAATGTGTTAAAGCTCTCCTACCCACTTACACATACCATTTATATAAATTAACCATGTCCCTACTTAGTTGTTTTTTTTTAAGGTTAAATAAATCTAATTATTTTCATCTTTCCACATAACTGAGACCCTCCATACCCCTCATCATTTTTGTGGCTCTCTGTTGCACCCTCTCCAGCTCCATCCTTTTTATGGATTGTGGCCCAGAACTGAACTGCATATTCCAGGTCAGGCTGGACCAATACCTTGTACAGTGGTTATATTTGTGGATATATTTAGAGACAGCTGACTGACATTGAATCCTGGTAAAGTGTGCACATGTACCATTGTTCACAGAAGATAAATATGCTGCACAAAAATAGACATGTTAAATACAATTACGAGCACAGCACTTGCCACATCCACCTACCCGACTAATATTCTATGTCACAAATAGGAGCCCATAATCCAAAAGGTAGTGAGTGTACAGAATAACTGGAGAACAATAATAAAAAATACACCTTAAAAACAGACTTAATGACAGCCTCTAGCGTTATAACCTAGAAACAGAAAAAAAGAATGAAGTAGTCAATTTCTCCACACAGAAGCACCTCCGAAAGAGGTGCATTTCCTTTTGAAAATTTTATCTCAATGGGGCTCATTTACTAAGGGTCACACGCGCAAAAGGGATTGTGTCGCACAATCTTTTTTTTGCTCTGCTGCGCTGGCAACACAATTTAGGGGTCGGGCCGTCGGACAGTCTGTCTGATTCGGACTGAGCCCGGGATTTATCTTTCAAATTGTGCCGCAAGCCCAAGCACTTACATGCACCACTAAAAAAATGGTGAAATCTGTCGGACTTGAGCGGGGAAGCGACACATGCAGGATATCAGGCGCACGATCAGTTAATTGCGGCACTGTGGATTATTGTCGGACAATGCACTTTCTGTGAACTCCAGCGGCCAGGTAACTAAATGTGCCCCAATATGTTTTTAAACTGGGTTTGCGATAAAAGCTCCAGCGCTAAGAGGAACTTAGCCGAACTACATTAACAAAATATTGAGAAAGTTTACATAAATTATATTATATTACTCCATGCACTGATTGTAATCTTTGCGTTTATAACATCAGGTTTATTGACTGATTGTTATCCAATCCTTTTTCAATATAAAGTTATACAGGAAGTGCAGTTGAAAGAAAACGTAAGTAAGCCCTTTGGGAATTTCCCTCATTTCTGCATCGAGGTCTGATTGAGTTACAGATATAAACACATTTATCAGGGCTTGATCATGATGCATAGCAAACTGGCAGGGATTATATTCCCCTTTATGCCACCTCCATAGCAAGTGGGTGTAAAGGGGGCACGGCCAGTGGCAGGGTGGGCCAGCATGGGGCATGTCTGTCCCATGCCTGCACAATCGCTATTGCCTGCAACCCTTCAAGCATAAACAGTCCTTGGTAATAAAATTCTACATCAGACAGGGCCTGCAGTTTATAAATGGCCCATGTAATCTAAACTGCTGTGTATACTCATGTATAAACCGAGTTTTTCAGCACAAAAAATTTGCTGAAAAAACTCTCCTCGGCATATACACGAGTCAATAAAAAAAACAAACATTCTCACCTTCCAGTGTTCTCGATGCTCCACGCGGCTCCCGATCCTCGGGGCGGCTCCTCTTCTATTTTCTCTGTGTTGTAGTAGCGGGCAGAGACGCATCTATGCCGGCTACTACTGCATAGAGAAGATAGAAGAGGAGCCACCTGGAGCCGTGACGAGGTTCGGGAGCTGACCATCGGGGTGCTGGAAGGTGAGTATGTAAGTTTTTTTTTTAAAGTGCTGGGCGGGCTGGCTGTATACTACATGGGGATGGCTGGCTGTATACCACATAGGGCTGGCTGGCTGTATACTACTGGTGGCTGGCTGGTTGTATACTACATAGGGCTGGCTGTATACTACTGGGTGCTGGCAGGCTGTATACTACATGGGGGCTGGCAGGCTGTATACTACATGGGGCTGGCAGGCTGTATACTACATGGGGGCTGGCTGGCTGTATACTACATCGGAGCTGGCTGTATACTACTGGGGGCTGGCTGGTTGTTTACTACATGGGGGCTGGCTGGCTGTATACTACATGGGGGCTGGCTCCCACCCTCGACTTATACTCGAGTCAATAGGTTTAACCAGTTTTTGGTGGTAAAATTAGGGGTCTCGGCTTATATTCGGGTTGGCTTATACTCGAGTATATACGGTAAATCTAACAAAACTAAGTAAATAATAAATTCTTCTGTTTTTAATTTTTATTGAGGACATTGGGAATCCAATATACAGGATGGGTGTAGTAGTACAGAACAGTATAGTACAGTACTTTGCCCATGTACCCAGGATAGGAATAGTAGAGCACAACGATAGGAGCACTAGTACTGTGCTGTGCTCATAAATTAAAGATAAGAAGCGCAATACTCTGCTGTGTCCATTAATGTTGGATAGGAGTAGTACTACTGTGCAATGCCATTATATAGAATAGAATAGAAAAAAACTTTATTAATCCCGTTGGGAAATTGTTTTGTGCGTTATTACTCCAGGCAAGGCATGAACAGTGTTTTACATAATAAACAACACAAATAACATTACAATTGCTACCTTAATTTTTTGGTTGTGGGACAGGGTTTTTTTTTTTGGGGGGGGGGGGACTGAGGGTGCGGCCTTTGCTTTAGCCACCATATGGTTAAATAGTTCTATTGTCTTCGTGATGAAGGAGTTGTAGAGCTCTGTTGCTGCAGTAGTGTATTGTGTAGTGGGTGGGTGCTGTTTTTCGCAATGGCGGCAAATTTCCCAAGGCATATGATTTGCCAGACTTCCTCTAGCCGATACAGCTTCTCCCCAATAGCGCTCTGGTCTTTTGAGACGGTTCATTTCGCTAATGTTTAAGACTCCTCCCCAATGGACAACTGCGTAGAACAATACACTCGCTAAATCATCGTTTTGTAAAATATTTTTAATGTTAGGGTGGAGATTTGTAATGACCTCAGTTTTATCAACAAGTGCAACCTGGTCATTTCCCTTCCGCATACCCAGTCGATATTGGTCCTCCAATCAAGTCTTGAATGTACACCCCCAGGTAATTGTAGGTGTTGACCTGATCTATTTCTCGCCCGTTGATCCTAATTGGTACTGCGGCCATTTTGTTCCTCTTTAGGTCGATGACCATCTCTTTCGTTTTTTTTGATGTTGCTCACTAGATTGTTGCTTTCACTCCGCTGCCATGATGAACTTTATGCAATTTTATTCTTGTTCACGAGGAGACTTGAACATGTGATCACTTAATTCCCTGTACATAGCACACAAAATAACTCTGCATTGCAGTATATTGTGGCTTTTACAATAATTAAGGCCCTGGTTGTGGCTGCGTCTAATATGCATTCATACATGGCAAATTTGGAGGCTATTGTTAGGCCCCTGACAACCCCTTGAAACTCTGTAGAACTAGTGCAGGAGCACCTTCTCTAGCCTATTGTAAAGCTCTGATAACTATTCACTTTCGGTATCTAAAAATCAATCTTCCTGAACCCGATTTTTCTCCAATTTTAGCAGTAAAGGCTAGATGGCTTAACCCAGTAGCGATGGCTTGGGAAAACTCAGGAGCAGACAAGAGTGCTGCTGCACAGTGGTCGGTAGGTAAGGTTGCCCACTGTCACCATAAATCTACTTTATACTTTGAATTTAAAGGGGTTTTCCCACGAAAAAAAATTCTCACATTTCAATCCCCTAGTGATGTTAACACGATAAAGATAATTTTAATCCTTTAATTTACAATTTTACTCAGTTTAATTGCTGTTGTAGCTCCTATCACTCTCAATGGTGTTCAGTGCAAAATTCCAGAGTGTGGGCGTGGCCTCTCTAAGCCGACACATTATAATCCATCTAGTTCTGTGGGGTGACAATATGGTTAGATCATCAGGATACAAGGTGTATATGCACTTTCATCTGGCTTCTGACATTGTACTAACACACTGACACATAGGGGCTCATTTACTAAGGGTCCACGGTCCACACTATCGTCGGAATAACCGACGATTTTCGATGTGCGCCAAATTTAGAAATGGTTTTCGGCGCACGCAATCGGATTTTGCCGCATCGGCGTCGGCTTTCATGCCACACAAATCGGGGGGCGGGCAGTCGGATGATCCAAGGGATTCGGACAACGCGCGGGATTTAACAAAGCAATTTGTGTCGCAAGTCAAGCACTTACATGCACCGGGAGGAAGATGGTGAACTCCGGCAGACTTGATCGGGGAAGCGACACATGCAGGAACTCGGCACACGATCTTTGTGAATCGCGCGAGACTCCGGCGGACAACGCACCTCAGGGATCGCGCAGGAACCAGGTAAGTAAATGGCAGACAGAGGCTGACATACTTTTTCTCACAGATATGTGCCTGCCCCCCCCCCTTCCCCCAGATTACTTATCTACAGGCACAAGACACAGAAATCTCAGCAGCACGATCTCATCCAAGATGGCCACCACCTGACCCTAAGTCTGCAGTTACAGGGTCGGATCTAGGGGCAAGTGAAATTGTGTACACCAAGACTGATAGAGACAGGTTGGACTTGCTGCATTTCACAGGGTGAAATACTGCATTTTTGTTAATAACAGTGAATTAGAGAATGTACATGTAAGAAACTTGTCTTAGGGAGAATACCCCTTTAAGGGGTTGTCTGAAATATTATTTTAAATAATTTTTTATACTGGCCTGGGGGCTACGAAAAAAATAAATAACACTTACCTTTCTTCAGTGCATTGTGCCTCCAGTCACTGCCATTCTCTGTATGTATACAGAGGCTCAGTGGTGAAGTCACAAGTCACTGGGGTGAGTGCACACTATGCTTGTGAATTTTTTTTCCAAACAAAAAGAAAATTATTGTGAAGACAGCCTAATGGGGTATACATTTCTAAATGCAAAGCACTTTGTTCTTAGACTGATTAAAATTGTGCAAAATGTTTATTTTTCAATTACTCGTGTGACCTCACCTTTATGGTTTGACAACAGGTGATCAGTAGATAAACTACATGTGAAGTCTATGTGTGTCATGTGTTATGCTTATGTCAGCATATTTAAAAATTGGCAGCAGAAAATATTCAGCAATGCTCTAAGCTGCTTTGCCAGTAAACTCAGCACAAATACTGTAAAAAATGTTTAGTAATCCTTGCATTTAGAATTTGAATTTACACAAAATATATTCTTCTACTAAATAAAAAAAACTGTATAAAGTATATTAGAAAAAAACCTAATATTGATAAACACTGAAATGAAAGCAGGAAGCAAGAGCTAGTTAGAAAAGCCACTGGCCAATATACAGTTGGTAGTTGGATCAGTTGTAGTGGATCCTCTGTACCACCACGGACGATGACGTAAGCCGACACCTGGGAGTGGAGTCTAAGTGGCACCCAGTTTTCACCAGAGCCCACCACAAAGCAGGATGGACTTTTTTTGCCGGTCAGCATCCGATCGCGTGCACCAAAAACCCGGGGCAATTCAGGGAAAATCGGCGCAAAACGGAAAAATTTGGGTAACTCGCCGTGAAAAAACGCGATTCCGGCCCTTAGTAAATGACCCCCATTGCCTGTAAGGTCCTGTCTGTTACAGGACCTTACAGGCATTTACTATGGACAGTCCAGGAGACTTAGAACAGACTCCAGGGTTGCCATAGCAAAGATTGGTGCCAGCTGAAAATGCTTTGGGGGAGCTGATAGAGCAGGGAATTAAATGCCACTGCCGTGTTTACCACGGCTTTGAAAGAAAGTTCAACATTAAGCCAATCCATCATAATGTTATTAGGCTTCTTGTAAGTCATACTTGGTGTTAAAGGGGCTACCTTTCAAGCTAGCAAAAAGAGGCATTGGTTTCCTTTTCCAACCCTGGAAAACATATGCAACATCCCCCACCTAGCCTTTTCTTGGGGCCTGGAGGCAGCCGGGGCCCAGAATACCGGAGTGGCTGGCGGTTGAGGCTTAGGCACGCTGATATCATGGTGCTTGGTATGATGGCTGTCCTACAGCCTGGCAGGTCTCCAGCGGATGGTGTGCAAGAAATATGGAGGGAGAGGCTGATGTACTTGTTCTCCCTGGGGCAACCTCTAAGTGTCTGTAAGATAAGTCCCTGGATAATGGATGGGGAGCCCGTGGTGGTAGACAGCCGTATCCAGAGATCAGACGGAGGCAACGTTGTGCAAATGAACTCACGGTTGGTTAATGGTTAACAGCAAATTCTGGTACTGGAGTGATCGTGGAGAGGGTCCTCAGGAATAGTTCACCAGCCTGGTAGTAGATGCAGGCTGGGATGGAGCTGTGTCCGAGCTGTGTAAGCTGCAGCTCTGAGTCTCCTGACTACGGTCCTAGGATTAGATTAGTGTCAGTACTGAAGGTGTACTACACACTGGGGCTCATTTACTAAAGGTCCACGGACCGCACAAACCTCGGATATTCCGACAATTACTGATTTGGGTTGCATTTAAAAGGGTATTGTGGCGCATGCAATTGAATTTTGCCTCAATCGTGCCAGCTTTCATGCGCCGCAAATCGGGAGGCGGGCTGTCGGACATTCCGAAGGGTTCGGATTGAACATTTTAATTGTGTCGCATAACCAAGCACTTACATGCACCAGGAAGAAGAAGGTGAACTCCGGCAGACCTGAGCGGGGAAGCAACACATGCAGGAAATCGGGTACACGATCTTAGTGAATCGCGCCGGAGTCCATGATCATCGGACAACGCACAGCGGGGATCTCGACAGGGCCGGGTAAGTAAATGCACCCCATTGTCTCTCTTTTCACTCAAACCATGTGGTCTGGACTGCTGGTAAAAGACAGGCTCCTGAGAAGGAGCATGAGGTCCAAGAGGCATGTGGTAAAGAGACCGTGCTCCTCCCTGCCCAGGGGTTTTATACTCCTGGTCAGGTGGTAGCACCCTTCTAATCACACTCCAGTTTACATTGCAGCAACATCATTGGTCAATAACTTGCATCCACTTAACTATTGCCTGTTCAGGCATAATCTACAGCTGCTAATTACCTGAGTCTTCCCTGCATTATCCCTTGATGAGTTTATCAGAATCAATAGATGGGTCTTGACAGGTTGAGGGCCTTATTTGCAACTCCTCCCTTGCCTATACATTGGCAGGGGTGTTGCACATATTTGCATATTTCCTGGAATCCCTAGTGGAGCATCAATGACTATAAGTCTCGACATGCCTATAAGGCGGCCTTAATTGGCAAACGCTCAGTAAGGAGAACTCTTACTTCCTGACTCTGTGTGAAAGCATCCAAAGAGTGAAGTATTGATTGAAACTTAACTTAAGGGTGTTTTATGTACTTGGACTCTGATTAAGATTGTGTAAAATTATATTTATTTTTTAATTATTCATGAGGCCTCACCTTTCTGTTTGATAACAGGTGAGCAGTAAATTATCTACATATAAAGCCTATGTGTGTCATGTGTTATGCTCATGTCAGCATGTGTTTTAAAAGTTGGCAGCAGAAATTATTTGGCAGTGATTTTGGCTACTTTGCCAGTAAACTCAGCAATGAATACTTTAAAAAGACTTGAGTAACAGTTCCACACAGACAGAATTTACACAATAAAAAATATGTTCTTTTACTGGAGAGCTTAAATCAGGGGTCAGGAACCTTTTTGGCTGAGGGAGCCATGAACGCCACATATTTTGCAATGTTATTCCGTAAGAGCCGTACCATATGCACATGCCCCCCGTAGATAGGTAGTCCCAGTGTCACAGGTGCCCCTGCGATCTAGGTCTCTGTGGTGGCGCCCCTTTCCGAGCTCACTCAACCCACCACTTTCCGGCTCCCGTTCCGGCTGTCCATGGGCACTGATTGGCGCTGCCCACTTCCTGGGTTCTTATAAAGACCAACAGATGCCATATAGGTAGCCACAGCATATGTCCCCCAGTATATAGGTAGCCACAGCACATGCCCCCAACTAGATAGGTAGCCACAGCACATGCCCCCAGGATATAGGTAGCCACAGCACATCTCCCCATTAGATAGGTACCCCCAGCACATACTCCCAGTAGATGGGTAGCCCCAGCACATACTCCCAGTAGATGGGTAGCCCCAGCACATACTCCCAGTAGATGGGTAGCCCCAGCACATACTCCCAGTAGATGGGTAGCCCCAGCACATACTCCCAGTAGATAGGTAGCCACAGCACACACTCCCAGTAGATAGGTAGCCACAGCAAAAGAAAAAAAGAATATTCACTTACCAGCGCTCCCTGCAGCCAGCTCCTCATCGCTCCCACGCTCTTCTCTTTGACCCAGGCTTAGACGATGGCGGCGATGGCGCCTGGGTCGTACAAAGGACGTAGGTAGTGGTAACATCGCTGCCTGTGTCCACTGATCAGTCTAAGAGACACACAGCAGCCATCACTATTTATTAACCCCTTAACGCTCTGCGCCGTAGCTCTACGGCGCAGAGGTATAAGGAGTGTATGAAGAGGGCTTTTGCAGAAAACCCCCACCGCTAATAACCGCGGTCGGTGCTTGCACCGATCGCGGCTATTAACCCTGTCATTGCCGCCGACAAAGTCGCCGGCGGCGTTTTTTACGATCGCCGTGCCCCCGAACGTCATCGGGGTACGGCGATCGGTTAGCATGGTAGCCTCGGGTCTTCTTTTGACACGAGGCTACATGGCTTCTGGAGATTCGTTACAATGAGCCAGTGGCTCATTGTAATGAATGACCTGCAAAAATGCCATATATTGCAATACAGAAGTATTGCAGTATATGGTAGGAGCGATCTGACCATCTAGGGTTAATGTACCCTAGATGGTCTAAGAAATAGTGGAAAAAAAAAAGAAAAAAAATTAATAAAATATAAAAAATTCAAATCACCCCCCTTTCCCTAGAACTGATATAAAACATAATAAACAGTAAAAATCACAAACATATTAGGTATCGCCGCGTCCCAAAATGCCCGATCTATCAAAATATAAAAACGGTTACGGCCGGCGGTGACCTCTGCGACATAGACCTCAAAATGGTAGCAATGAAAACGTCGCCTCATTTCGCAAAAAATTACACCTCACACATCTCTGTGCACCAAAGTATGAAAAAGTTATTAGCGTCAGAAGATCGCAAAAAATTTTTTCCTTTTTTGTACACATTCGTTTAATTTTTGAAAATGTATTAAAACACAATAAAACCTATATAAATTTGGTATCACCGTGATCGCACCGAACCAAAGAATAAAGCTGAGGTGTTATTTTGAGTGCACAGTCAAAGTCGAAAAAACTGAGCCCACAAGAACATGACGCACGTGCGTTTTTTTTTTCAATTTTTCCACATTTGGAATTTTTTTTCAGCTTCGCAGTACACGGCATGTTAAAATAAATAACATTACAGGAAAGTAAAATTAGTTACGCACAAAACAAGCCCTCACACAGGTCTGTACAGGTAAAAATGAAAAAGTTATGGATTTTTGAAGTTGGAGAGCGAGAAATGAGCGGAAAAACCCTGCGTCCTTAAGGGGTTAAAGATCTGTCTGAGAAATGTTTATTCAACATATGTATTATTATACAATATAAAGCTTATTGCATTTATGAGCTAATCCTTTTATAGCCCTGCGTGGCGACCTAAGAGTGTAAGGGATGCATGCTGAATATGCCATAAATAATGTATAGCCCTGGCTGGGATAGGGGTGGGGGGGATTGTTTTTCTCTTTTATTGTTTGTATGTTATTAAAATTGAAAACAAATAAAGAAAAATCTGATTAAAAAAAAAGATCTGTTTGAGAGCCAGATGCAGCCAGGGGCGGACTGGCAATATAACCCACCGGGAGAAATCCCGGTGGGCCGATTGCTCTGGGGCCGGTCTGGGACTGGACTGGGGCCGGTCGGAAAAAAAGAAAATCTACTCACCTTTCCGAAGCTGCGCTGATGCGGTCCCGGTCCGGCCGGCAATGACAAGTCCGTGCGCACAGGCGTCGCATAGCGGATGGCGTCATAGTCTGTGCTGATGCGTTCCGGACGACAATGAGAGGTCCGTGCGCGACGGTGGCTCACAGACTATGACGTCAGCCGCAATGCGATGCCGGTGTGCGCGGACCTGTCATTGCCGACCAGACCGCATCAGCGCAGCTTCGGAAAGGTGAGTAGATTTTTTTTATTTTAATGTGGAGTGGAGTGGAGGGGAGGGGCGAAAGGCAGTGTGCAGGCTGTCTGTACACTGAGGGGAGGGGGGTGGTAGCTTCCTACAGGGAGGGGGGCAGGCTGGCCATATACTGGGAGGAACAGGCTGCCCATACACTGGGGGGGGAGGCTGTCTGGCTATATACTGGGGAAGGGGGGGGCTGTTTGACTATATACTGGGGGGACTGGCTGGACATATACTGGGGGGGGGCTGTCTGGCTATATATTGAGGGGACTGGCTGGCCATATATTGTGGGGGAGCTCTTTGGCTATATACTTGGGGGACTGGCTGGCCATATACCGTGGGGGGGCTGTCTGGCTATATACTGGGGGGAGTATTATAGTAGTTATATTTTTGTACATGGGGGCAGTATTATAATAGTTATATTCTTGTACATAGGAGGCAGTATTATAGTAGTTATATTCTTGTACATAGGGGGCAGTATTATAGTAGTTATATTCTTGTACATAGGGGGCTGTATTATAGTAGTTATATGCTTGTACATATGAGAAGTATTATAGTAGTTATATTCCTGTACATAGGGGGCAGTATTATAGTAGTTATATTCTTGTACATAGGGGGCAGTATTATAGTAGTTATATTCCTGTACATAGGGGGCAGTATTATAGTAGTTATATTCCTGTACATAGGGGGCTGTATTATAGTATTTATATTCTTGTACATTGGGGGCAGTATTATAGTAGTTATATTCTTGTACATAGCGGACAGTATTATAGTAGTTATATTCTTGTACATAGGGTAGTTATATTATTGTACATAGGAGGCAGTATTATAGTAGTTATATTCTTGTACATAGGGGGCAGTATTATAGTAGTTATATTCTTGTACATAGGGGGCAGTATTATAGTAGTTATATTCTTGTACAGAAGGGTCAGTATTATAGTAGTTATATTCTTGTACATAGGGAGCAGTATTAGAGTAGTTATATTCTTGTACCGTATATACTCGAGTATAAGCCGACCCGAGTATAAGCCGAGACCCCTAATTTTACCACCAAAAACTGGGAAAAACTACTGACTCGAGTATAAGCCGAGGGTGGGAAATGCATTGGTCAAACCCCCCCAGTAGTATACAGCCTGCCAGCCCCCAGTAGTATACAGCCTGCCAGCCCCCAGTAGTATACAGCAGCCCCTAGTAGTATACAGCAGCCCCTAGTAGTATACAGCAGCCCCTAGTGGTATACAGCAGCCCCTAGTGGTATACAGCAGCCCACAGTAGTATACAGCAGCCCCTAGTAGTATACAGCAGCCCACAGTAGTATACAGCAGCCCACAGTAGTATACAGCAGCCCACAGTAGTATACAGCAGCCCACAGTAGTATACAGCAGCCCACAGTAGTATACAGCAGCCCACAGTAGTATACAGCAGCCCACAGTAGTATACAGCAGCCCACAGTAGTATACAGCAGCCCACAGTAGTATACAGCAGCCCACAGTAGTATACAGCAGCCCCTAGTAGTATACAGCAGCCCCTAGTAGTATACAGCAGCCCACAGTAGTATACAGCAGCCCACAGTAGTATACAGCAGCCCCTAGTAGTATACAGCAGCCCCTAGTAGTATACAGCAGCCCACAGTAGTATACAGCAGCCCCTTGTAGTATACAGCAGCCCCTAGTAGTATACAGCAGCCCACAGTAGTATACAGCCAGCCTGCCCCCACGGCCCTTAAAAAAATAAACTTATATACTCACCCTCCGATGTCGGCGCGACTTACCGATGTCCCCGATGTCAGCGCGTCCCGTCTTCTTTCTTCTCCGCGACACTTCTTCTTTCTTCTATCTTCCGGCATGGACGCGGCCATCTCTTCTTCTAGCAGGCGCATACTATGACGCGGCGCTGCTGACGTCATAGTATGCGCGGCCTCTAAGAAGACATGGCCGCGTCCATGACGGAAGATAGAAGAAAGAAGAAGTGCCGCGGAGAAGAAAGAAGACGGGACGCGCTGACATCGGGGACATCGGTAAGTCGCGCCGACATCGGGGAGCCGCGCTGACATCGGAGGGTGAGTATTTAAGTTTATTTTTTTTTAAGTGGGTCATTTTTTTTTATATAGACTCGTGTATAAGCCGAGGGGACGTTTTTCAGCACATTTTTTGTGCTGAAAAACTCGGCTTATACACGAGTATATACGGTATATAGGGGCAGTATTATAGTAGTTATATTCTTGTACATAGGAGGCAGTATTATAGTAGTTATATTCTTGTTTATCGGAGAAGGTATTGTAGTAGGGTGTATTTTGTGTATATATATATACATATGAGGCTCTTTCTATGCGCTGTAGATGTTGATTTAGACCATCTATAAACAGTTAGTGTTGAGTTTAGTGTCTTCACTCATATCACATGGCCACGTCTACTTGTTTTGACTCCGCCCACAGAATGGGGCCAGTTTTAAATTTTTTTCCAGGACCACTTTAAATTCCCAGTCCGCCCCTGGATGCAGCCAACAAAAGAGCCATATCTGGCTCCCAAGCCATAGGTTCCCTACCCCTGGCTTAAATGAAAAAAGTATATAAGAAACAAAAATGAAGAAATCTAAATATAAAATAAAGGCTGGATGATCTGGGGGACTGCACTTGCAATGGAGTTTAGTCACAGTTTGATGCTTGTAAACATTACATACAGCAATAACGAAACTGAGCTTAATTTAGGGGGTTTGCATGTTAAGAGGTTGTACCAAGTTTTAATGTTATCCCCTATCCACAGGATAATGCAGCTGACACCTGCCTTGAAGCTTACACACATAGGGGCACATCTACTTACCCGGTCACCGGAGTTCACATTGGCCGACTATAGTGCACCCTGCTGCGATTCACTAAGATCGTGCGCCCGATATCTTGAATGTGTCACTTCCCCGCTCAGGTCCGACAGAGTTCACTATCTTTTTATTGGTGCATCTAAGTGCGACCGCGGCGTGTAAGTATGTCCCCCGTGGATCGGACCCCTCCTGCCGCTGCCCCGGGGTCAGTGCCCCGAGGCTTCCGGCTCCTCTTCTCGCCGGGTTCCGCCCTCAACCAGATCTGACAACAGAAAAATATAGAAGTTATGGCCCTGAAAAGTTGTCGATAGTCAAAACAATGCGATTTTCTAAAATATTGGTTTTGCTTAGTAAAATTGAGCAAAGATAAGAAAAACTATATAAATGAGGTATCACTGTAATCGTAGTAAACTAGAGAATAAACATATAATATAAGTTTCACATTATAATCAGCAGGGGGGGGAAAAAGTGCTAAAAATCCAAAATAAAAATTTATGATTTTGTTTGTATCCCCCTTTAAATAGTTAATAAAATCTCATGAATAAGCTATAGACCCCCAAAATCAATTATTTTTACAAGTGTTTCTCACCCAGCAAATAATAAGCCTCATATGTTCACATTACCACAAAAATGTAAATTTATAGCCTGTACAATGCGACAATACAAATCTGCTGTGAATGGCGCTGCTTTCATTCTTTGCCCGGCTTTGCGCCAGTGCAGCAGTTTACCACCACATATAGGGTATACTCGGGAGAAATTGGGCATCAAACTTTGCAGAGCGTTTCATCATTTTATTCTTTACGAAACTGTCAGTTTTGCCCTAAATGAATGTATTTTCACAAAAAAATCTAAAGTTTCTAAATCACAGATTCATATTGTTTAAACCCATGTGAAACACTTAAAGGGTTAATAGACTAAATAGAAGTTGTTTTACATACATTGAGGGGTGAACTTTTTATAATTATAATTTATGGGGTTTTACTATTTAGGCCTTTTAAAGTCACTTGGAAGCTGAATGGTCCCTCAAAATGTGAGTTTTGGCGATTTTTTTATGAAAATTAGAAAATTGCACCTAAAGTTCTGCGCCTCATAACATCCTAGAAATAGGTGAGGACACATAAAATATCATCCCAACATAAAGCAGACATTCCGTAAATGTCAATTATCAAGCTTTTTGGGTAGTTTTATTTCCTCTCTAGAAAGCAGAACATTTTAAGCTTTGAAAATGAAGAAATTTTACACACTTTTTTTTCAGAACGAAACGCAAAACTTATCACTTAAATTTTACAACTAACATGAAGTATAATGTGTCACGGGAAAACAATCTAAAAATCACTTGGATATGTTAAAGAGTTCCGAAGTTCTAACCAATTTTTGTTAGATTCGAAAAATCGAGTCTGGTCATTGAGCTGAAAACTAGTGTCGGTGATAAGGGGTTAAAGAAAACCTATCATCATGGCTGCACCTACTAAGGAAGATCTGGTGGCAGGTTACTGTTGTGTAGTGTAGCCTAATGCTTTTTGTAATAAAATGTTTTGTGTCCTAGAACTTAATAAAATTTTAATATGATGTATATGCAATTTTTCTTAAGAGGCTACTGGGGCATGATGTAGCCGTAGCTCCCGTTCCATGGTGAAGTAGCATTGTAAGAAAATTTTCATATACCTCAGATTAAAGTTTTGGGGCACAAAAAGTTTTATTACAAAAAGCATTAGGATACACTACATTACAGTAACCTGCCACCTAAGGAAGATCCAAAATAGTAGGTTTCCGTTAAAGCCCCTGTGACAGTTTTTTGTCTGACTTTGCACATCCTTTTTATTGCAAACTGCTAGCACATGTATTTATAAAGGCTACACTATACCTAATGTGACACAGAATATGGCACTAAAAGGGGTGTTCTAGTGCTTAGTTGGAACGAGCACAATATTTATCAAGTAGTGTCCGACAGAAGTGTGTTAAAGACTCTGGGGGTCATTTACTAAGGGCCCGATTCGCGTTTCCCCGACGTGTTACCCGAATATTTCCGATTTGCGCCGATTTTTCCTGAATTGCCCCGGGATTTTGGCGCACGTGATCGGATTGTGGCGCATCGGCGCCGGCATGCACGTGACGGAAACAGGGGGGCGTGGACGAACGAAAACCCGTCGGATTCGGAAAAACCGCCGAATTTAAAAAAAAAAAAGTGTCACGAAAATTGCACTTGCCTTCACTCAGCCCGGCTCGGTGTATTCCAGTGCGTTCCGATGCTCTTCAGTGTAGCAGCGCCACCTGGTGGACGTCGGAGGAACTACCTTAATAAATCCCGTCCGGACCCGAATCCAGCGCAGAGAACGCGCCGCTGGATCGCCAATGGGCCGGGTAAGTAAATCTGCCCCTCTATATTAAAGGTGCACCAAAAAAGTTGGTGCACTCTGTCGGAGCAGTGCAGGGGGCGCCAGATTCATGAAGAACAGGCGCCAGAAATCCTGAATCTGACGCCCCCTGCACTATACACAGGCAAACTGCACATAGCACACTGTTTTTGATAAATGTGGACCATTGTGTTTGCAGGCAGAGCATGAGAGTTAAATAGTTATGGCTGCTTGATGACAAGGAATGGCAGATTGGTTGCTCAAACACAACACATGGTGGTTTAACAAATAAGATACAGAACATTTCTATAGCTCAGCAGTTTAGACACCTGTAGATGTGAATGCTGACATAGCTAATAACTGGTAATCTGTGATAAGGTGCAGGTGTCAAATTTCATAGTCATCACATTACAAACTTAAATTTGTATTGAACTAAAAGCTTCTTTATCAGCAACACATTGCACAAGTGATTGGTGTTTAGAATCCTATTAAAACACAAATGACAGAAGTGGGGACTCTGCTCAGGATCCACTTTGCCACAAATATAGCTGGTTACACTTTACAGGAAGGTCAACTATTAGCCAAGAGAATATTATAGCATATACAGGTTATTGCTAATGAAGTTAAGGCTATTTAAAGGGATTGTGTCAGTCACATTTAGCTTTTCAAACCAAAGGTCCTACCTCATTTTCTGTAGTTGGTTGCTCTTCATGATGATATTGAAATGAGTCAGTGGCTTCTGTGAGTTCTAAAATGATCCCCCCCACTGTGAATCCAATCAGTCGGGTGTTTCTGAGCTGAGTCAGGATGCAATACCCCTTCCTCCTCCTTTGGTAAACACCCTGCACATATTGGGGCTCATTTACTAAGAATGGCTGGATTTTGGCGCATCGGTGCTGGCTTTCACGCGACAGAAATTGGGGGGCGTGGCCGTCGGACAATTTATAAAACGAAAAGTGGAGCAAGATCAAGCACTCACATGCACCGAGAAGAAGAGGGTGAACTCCGGCGGACCTCGGCGCAGCAGCAACACCTGGTGAATATCGGGCGCACGACCTTCGTGAATATCGGCAGAACCCAAATCCTCGTCACAGAACACACCGCTGGATCGCGACTAGACCGGATAAGTAAATGAGCCCCATTGTTTCTACCCATTTCTACATGTCTGCAACTAAATACTAAGTGAATAAATTGCAACCTGCGGTAAAATTAGCATTTTTCAGTAATAACGATTATCACTATTACCCACGGCTAGAGGATGTAAAAATTTAAATAAAACTATAAGGTAAAATGTGAGGAATAAAAGGCATCTCACAATAGCGAATAAAGGGTAGGGAAAACCATACAGTCGGTATGGAAAATATGTTCTATTTAATATTCCATGCCGTGTACTGGGAAGCGGGAAAAAAATTCCAAATGCAGTGAAATTGGTAAAAAAAACGGCATTTGTGCCGTATTCTTGTGGGCTTGGAATTTACAGATTTCACTGTATGCCCCAAATGACATGTCTACTTTATTCTCTGGCTCGGTACGATTATGAGGATACCAAATTTATATAGGTTTTATAATGTTTTCATACATTTACAAAAATTAAAACCTCCTGTACAAAAATTTTGGGGGGATTTTGCCATCTTCTGGCGCTAATAACTTTTTTATACTTTGGTATACAGAGCTTTGGGAGGTGTCATTTTTTGCGGCTTTTGATGACGTTTACAATGTTATGATTTTTAGGACTGTACTACCTTTTGATCACTTTTGATAGAATTTTTTTTTTTTTTTAAATTGCAAAAAAGTGCCAAGTGACTATTTTTAACTCACTCCTTCTCATTCTCCTTGAGATGGTTCTTCTCCTTCATTGGAGTTCAGCTGTGTTTAATTAATCTAATTGGAATTGATTAAGTAAGCACACACATGTTTATATAAGACCTCACAGCTCACAGTGAATGTCAGAGCACATGAGAATAATGGGTTCTAAGGAACTGCCGAAGGAGTTCAGAGACAGAATTGTGGCAAGGCACAGATCTGGCCAAGGTTACAAAGGTATCTCTGCTGCACTCAAGGTTCCTGAGAGCACATTGACCTCCAAAATCCTTAAATTGAAGAATTTTGGGATGACCACAACTCTTCCTCGACCTGGCCAAACTAAGCAATTGTGGGAGAAGAGCCCTGGTAAAAGAGGTAAAGAAGAACTCTTAGACCACTGTGGCTGAGCTCTAGAGATGCAGTAGGGAGATGGGAGAAAGTTCCACAAAGTCAACTACCACTGCAACCTCCACCAGTCGGGGCTTTATGGCAGAGTGTGCCGACGGTGCAAGACATATGAAAGCCTCCCAGACTATGAGTAATAAGATTCTATGGTCTGATGAGACAATGATTGAACTTTTTGGTGTTAATCCTAAGCAGTGTGTGTGGAGAAAACCAGGCACTGCTCATCACCTGCCAAAAACAATCCCAAAACTGGCACATGTTGGTAGCAGCATCATGCTATGGGTTTTTTTTTAAAGCTGCAGGGACTGGTTGACTGGATGCAATTCAAGTAAATATGAATGTGGCCAAGTACAGAGATATCCTGGATGAGAAACCTCTTCCAGAGTGTTCTGGACCAAAGGTTCACCTTCCAACAAGACATTGACCCTAAGCACACAGATAAAATTACAAGGCAGAGGCTTCAGAACAACATTGTGACCATTCCTGACTGGCCCAAACAGAGCCCTGACCTTAACCCAATTGAGCATCTCTGGAGAGACTTGAAAATGGCTTCCACCATCCAACCTGAGGGAACTGGAGAGGATCTGCAAGGAAGAGGCAGATGATCCCCAAATCCAGGTGTGGAAAACTTGTTGCATCTTCCCAAGAAGACTCCTGGCTGTACTAGCTCAAAAGCTGCTTCTACTCAATACTGAGCAAAGGGGCTGAATATGTATGACCATGTGATATTTCAGTTTTTCTTGTTTAATAAATTAGCAAAAATATCTACATTTGTCTTTTCTCTGTCACAATTGGATGCAGAGTAATTATCAGGACTGATATTCTCCTGCACCTAGCAACTATAGCTGAGGAGCGTGCACCTCTGCTAGTGCACCTCCAAACAGGATCCACCAACCCTCTACCCCTTTCCAGCTACAGATTTGGATTCCCATGGCAACCAAGATAAACAACGGCATGGAGAGTAGTCTGGGGGACAAGGGAAAACCTCTGCTAGCAGGCAAACAGCTGCAGATAGCTAATGAGTGGAAATTAGAGAACTGCTTATTTTAGCTTAGTGCAGAGTTAGGCAAAAGTTTTTATACTTTACACCTGACAGGGTATCAAAATTACAGGTATTGGGGCACCTGAAGAATAGTGACCAAAATATCATAATTTTGAATTATATTTCACAAGATGGTTTGTAGAGGGGCAACAAACACTCTAAACTTCAGGAGGGAAACTTAGGGAGGACCATAATGGCAGTGTTACACATATCATATGGCAGTGGTGGCGAACCTATGGCACGGGTGCCAGAGGTGGCACTCAGAGCCCTTTCTGTGGGCACCCGGGCCATCGCCCCAGCACACCAGACAGGACTTGAAGAATCTTCCTGCAGTTCCAAGCAACTTAAAAGATGCTGCTTTCAGTAATTTTGATACTTACTTCGCTAATTGGGACTGTAGAAAGAGGGAAAATGAATAGACAGGGCCGTATTCTCTTTGGAGGACTTCCTGCTGGCCCCTACAGGTCTACAGACACTGGACACTGGGAAAGCTAAAATGATGCAAATTTTCCATCTTTCTACTGTGTTGCTGTCCTCAGGAGGCCAATACGATTGTTGAAGAACAGGGTGCAGTAACTTACTGCTTTAATTTGTTGTTGGAATCGCGATAAATAAGGGGGTTTTGGGCGTCTTTTTGGACACCCGGCCGCTAAAAGGTTCGCCATCACTGTCATATGGGAAAAAGCATAAGAGAAAAAAGAAAAAACTAGTATTGGTTACATAGTATGGTAAGGCGAGCACTAAATAAGAAATATGAGGCATTTGAGTTGCTAAAACATAAAGCTAGTGATGGGGCATTACAGGATTATAGAGCGAAAAATAAATTCTCCAAAAAAAATATTTTTCAAGTATATAAATGGCAAAATACTAAAACAGAGGGAGATGAGGAAAGGAACAATCTATTGTATTTGTCCTTCTCAACTGTCTTTACCCAGGTAAAACCATGGGAAATTAAATGATCAGGAATAATGTAAATATTCTATTAAATATCACCTGCTAAACCCAGGAAGAGGTGTGCTGCTGACTCAAAATCACTAGAAAAGACAAATGACCTGGCCCACATGGCATACCCCTCAAGGGCTATCCTTACATACTTGGTCCTACTCTCACGATTAGTATGAGAGCAAGAGAACTATGACGTCGCAAGACCCGCCACTGGCACCGCCTTCCGTCAAAAAACTGTGGGAGGTTAGGATCGAGTTAAGGCTCTTTTCACATTTGCGCTTCCACTCCCCTCTCCATAGCAAGCCTAGTGCCTGCTGTTGTGATCAGACATGCCCCACATTTTGCACGGTGGTCACCCAACCAAGTCACGGTGCGGTGAGACACATTGGGGGTCATTTACTAAGGGCCCGATTCGCGTTTTCCCGACGTGTTACCCGAATATTTCCGATTTGCGCCGATTTCCCCTGAATTGCCCCTGGATTTTGGCGCACGCGATTGGATTGTGGCGCATCGGCGCTGGCATGCGCGCAACGGAAATCGGGGGGGCGTGGCCGAACGAAAACCCGACGTATTCGGAAAAACCGCTGCATTTTTTAAAAAATATGTGTCGCGGAGCTTGCACTTACCTTCACTTGGAATAGGCCGGTGAACTTGAGTGCGTCTCGATGCTCTTCAGCGCAGCAGCGCCACCTGGTGGACGTCAGAGGAACTGCCTTAATGAATCCCTGCCAGACCCGAATCCACCGCAGAGAACGCGCCGCTGGATCGCGAATGGACCGGGTAAGTAAATCTGCCCCATTGTGCTCCTTGCACTGTGATCAGAAGCAATACACCTCACCATACACCATGTCCTCTCCAGTCCTACCTTTCTAAGACATCTTTTCTTACTTACTGCACTGTGTATTCTTATGTGACTCTTTAGGGAAAATATGCATAAACTAGAAGCTTGCTGTTTTAGTTCTTGTCAGTGGGGCGTGCTTAAAAGCAATGTTTGTATTTTAAAAAAATCTGTGCAATAGAAAACATACAATGTGCACAATTTTGCGTTTTACAAGGTTTTAAACATACGTTTTATTAAACAATTTTTTTTCCTACTTTTGTCATGCCTTTCAATTTACAGCCAAATAAAATATGATCGGGAACTGTTGCCACCTGGTAGCAAGAAAAGTATTTTCTTGTAAAAAAAAATTAACTGAAATTGAATGAGATTTAATATTGTCAGGATCAGTGAATCCTCTGGACCACCGCGGGAGATGGAACTAGCCGACACCTGGGACCGGAGCCCAAGCGGCACCTGGTTTTCACCAGAGCCCGCCGCAAAGCGGGTTGGACTTGCTGCGGCAGGATACCACCAGGTCGTTCCACAGGTGTGACTAGCCCACGGTGGCAGCCGAGGTCGAGGTACCTTAGCGGATGACAATCTTGTAGTCAGGTCCAGGCACAAGGTCAGGGCAGGCGGCAGAGATGCAATGTCAAGTCCAAGTCCGGGGTCAGCAACGGGAGGTCCAGGAAGGTGGGAACGGGAACACAGGCACATGGAACACAGTAACACGGAGGAACTCGGGTAACACGGCAACACAGGACTCAGGAGCGGGAACACACAGGAATACACAGGAACGCAGGAACACACAGGAATGCAGGAATAATCGCTTGGAAGCTTTCTTTTAGGCTATGAGGCACAAAAATCCGGCAAGGCTTACAGAAAGAGGCAGGCTTACGTAGAATTGGGCAATATGGCCAGCGCTAATTAATGGCGCGCTGGCCCTTTAAATTTGGAGAAGGTGCCGCGAGCGCCCTAGCAGTCGGGGACGCGTGCGCACAGCGGAGGGGAGCGAGCCAGGAGCCGGGACAGGTGAGCGCCGCGATGTGGGTCGCGGGACCACCCGTGACAAATATAAATAATAAAAAACACATTTGATATGCTTTCAACTTATAGCGATTAAATAGAAAACCTATTACAATAAAACATGAGAGAGAGAGATTCTCCTTTTGAGTCTACCTGCACACGATCATTGTTTTTCTACGTACACAATCTATGGCTGTAATGGCCGTATTTGTAGACCATGTGTAATCCGTATTTCACCAGTGTCATTGCTGTATGTCCATAAAGTTGGTCACTGTGTAATCATGTTTTTCATGAAGCCAGTTCAGAAAGGACATTTATAAACGTCATCACAGAGGCCAACTTCAAATGGCTATATCTCCTGAACCCTGGCACCTACAAACACAATTTGTAGGAGAATCTCCACTTTAATATGATATATGGATTGTGTATGGCTGCTTCACAGAAAGTGATGAGATACTGGGGCTCATTTACTAAGGGTCCGCGGAGCGCATTTTTGTCGGGTTTCCTGATGATTTCCATTTTGCGCCACATCGCACCGGGGATTGTGTCACACGCAATCAGATTTTGGCGCATCGCGCCGGGTTGCACGTGGCACAAATGGGGGGGGGGGGGTGTTGCTGTCGGACTACCTGTGGGATTTAACATTTAGAATTGTGTCGCAAGACACGCACTTACAAGCACCGGGAAGAAGAAGGTGAACTCTGGCGGACCTCAGCAGGGAAGCGACGGATGCAGGAAGTGAGGCGCATGGGCTTCGTAAAACGCGCTGGACTTCATCTTCGTCGGACCGTCCGAATCGGGGATTTCGAAAGGACCAGGTAAGTAAATGTGCCCCTTTGTTTTCTGTATTTTTATAGACAGCTTTCTATTTCCTAGATGTCGGATTGTAACTTTAAGAGTGGATATCTGAAGTTGTATCATCCATACACAATCTATATATCATATTAAAGAGGAAGATTTTCAAGTTTAATATGACAATAATATGGAAATGTGTTTCTAGGTGCCAGGGTTCAGGAGATATAAGCATTTGACCCCCCTCCAGCCTGTCAGCTGTAGAAGGAGCTGTTTGTCCTGGAATACAAGGCTGGGGGCTGGAGTGTAGAGAGCATCTCAGTGCAGCGTCAGACAGGAGAACAATGGAGCATATTTATCAAGCTGTCTAAGGCTGCATTCACACAAACGTATGCCTGCTGTGCTGTAGCCGGGCGAGCATATATACGTTTGCCACGGTGGAGAGGAGGAGGGGTGATCCCTCCCCACAGTGATGCATGGGGCTCGCCACTGTAACACAGGGAAAGATAGGACATGTCCTATCTTTGCCGCATGTACGGAGCCATATCCGTATCACTACGTGCGGCCATTGCCGTCTATGGGTGACATATGTTCAGCTGAAAGCTTGCGGCCGTATATACGCCCCCCTGGCGGTCGAGAGAATGCAGCCTAACAGTGAGACTGTTCTTAGTTGCCCATGGCAACCAATTACAGCTCAGCTTTCATTTTACCAGTGCTCATGAATATTTTAAATGGGAGCTGTATTTGGTTGCCATGGGCAACTAAGAACTAATACATGTTTTTTTAGTCCCTTAAATCCGTTTAAAAACACATCTGTTCTTGACCGTGCATCACGCTCCTCCATCCATCGCGCTCTGTCAGCACAGTGTTATGAACTAACCGCATCTCCCTTCCCCCTAGGATCTCTGGCTACCACGGGAGCAGTAGAGTCCCAGATGAGTTAGAGGGCATCTGCCACCAAGATGAAGGTCTCCAGGCTCCTGGTGGTAGATGTCCTTTAAGAATAATAATAATAATTCTTTATATAGCGCACACAGATTAGGCAGTGCTACACAAAGCATGGGGCTCACAATCTAAACAACCTACCAGTATGTTTTGGAGTGTGGGAGGAAACTGGAGTACCCGGAGTAAATCCACGCAAACACTGAGAGAACAGATGTTGACCTGGGTGGGATTTGAACGCAGGACCCCAGTGCTGCAAGGCAGAAGTGTTACCCACTCAGCCACCATGCTGTCCTTGTCTTTGTGGAAATACATGTGTCTAGTTTTTTTGTTAGGTTTTTGGGCTTGCTTGATTTATCTTAGTGGTTGTTCGTTTAAGCAACCCCCATTGCCTACACCTTCTCTGGAGTTTATTTGCACAAAAATCATTTCAGACGTCCACATCTGGA
This sequence comes from Engystomops pustulosus, assembly GCF_040894005.1. NCBI lineage: Eukaryota > Metazoa > Chordata > Amphibia > Anura > Leptodactylidae > Engystomops > Engystomops pustulosus. The sequence goes on along the minus strand of NC_092412.1, from coordinate 59,285,901 downwards.
TGTTTACTTTGAATGATGTAGAGCAAACAGGTTTTGGTGCAATTGCACCAAAAACAAAATCATAAGGTGCAGCATAGTTGTGTGTATAATGCACAGTAGGTATATTACAAGGAGCAGCAGAGCTGTGAGTGTGGTACACTGTGGAGCAGTGCGTATAGTACAAGGAGCAGCAGAGCTGTGAGTGTGGTACATTGTGCAGCAGTGCCTATAGTACAAGGAGCAGCTTAGCTGTGAGTGTGGTAAGTGTGCATCAGTGCGTGTAGTACAAGGAGCAGCAGAGCTGTGAGTGTGGTAAGTGTGCAGCAGTGCGTGTAGTACAAGGAGCAGCAGAGCTGTGACTGGTACACTGTGTATGGAGCACAGTGATGCAGAGGTCGGTGTTGCACATGAGTACATGTCTAGTCTGCATGACACATGTCAGAGATAAAACTACATGAATTATCTTCGGCGCAGTCTAGTCACATGTGACTGGTCACATGATCAATGACATCATCACAGGTCCTCTCGCTAGTATCTGAGACACATGCATCTTCCTTGTTGGTAGGCGCTCGTTGTCTATCTGCCCACAACAAATATGGCCCCTCAAAGCATCACATCACGTGATGTCCCCTCTTCACATGTGACCTCTGCTCTAGCGACCTTGTGGCTGGTGACAGGTGCCGCTTCTCCTCCTAGAACATGGCGCTGTACAGGAGCGGGACGTGCCGGCTGCTTATAGATGGATGTGGCCGGCGGCAGAGCAAATGTCTGGTCATGCTGTGAGTAAGAGGAGGGCGGGAAACTGCTGACACATGTCATGAGGGAGGCGCAGGCGGCAGCTGTGTGTGTCCCCGGGTGATACCAGCCATGCGCTGCAGTCGTTAACGCCCAAGGTACTGCTGCTCTGTATAATACCATGGGAACCTGAGAGAAACAAGACAATACAGAGCAGCACCGGGGGTGTCCACCATTACCCCCAGTACTGAGAGACACTGGGGGCTGTCCACCATTACCCCCAGTACTGAGAGACACTGGGGGCTGTCCACCATTATCACCAGTACTGAGAGACACTGGGGGCTGTCCACCATTACCCCCAGTACTGAGAGACACTGGGGGCTGTCCACCATTACCCCCAGTACTGAGAGACACTGGGGGCTGTCCACCATTATCACCAGTACTGAGAGACACTGGGGGCTGTCCACCATTATCACCAGTACTGAGAGACACTGGGGGCTGTCCACCATTATCACCAGTACTGAGAGACACTGGGGGCTGTCCACCATTACCCCCAGTACTGAGAGACACTGGGGGCTGTCCACCATTACCACCAGTACTGAGAGACACTGGGGGCTGTCCACCATTATCACCAGTACTGAGAGACACTGGGGGCTGTCCACCATTATCACCAGTACTGAGAGACACTGGGGGCTGTCCACCATTATCACCAGTACTGAGAGACACTGGGGGCTGTCCACCATTACCCCCAGTACTGAGAGACACTGGGGGCTGTCCACCATTACCACCAGTAGTGAGAGACACCGGGGCTGTCCACCATTACCCCCAGTACTGAGAGACACTGGGGGCTGTCCACCATTACCACCAGTACTGAGAGACACTGGGGGCTGTCCACCATTACCACCAGTACTGAGAGACACTGGGGGCTGTCCACCATTATCACCAGTACTGAGAGACACTGGGGGCTGTCCACCATTACCACCAGTACTGAGAGACACTGGGGGCTGTCCACCATTACCACCAGTACTGAGAGACACTGGGGGCTGTCCACCATTACCACCAGTACTGAGAGACACTGGGGACTGTCCACCATTACCACCAGTACTGAGAGACACTGGGGGCTGTCCACCATTACCACCAGTAGTGAGAGACACTGGGGGCTGTCCACCATTACCACCAGTACTGAGAGACACTGGGGGCTGTCCACCATTACCACCAGTACTGAGAGACACTGGGGGCTGTCCACCATTACCACCAGTACTGAGAGACACTGGGGGCTGTCCACCATTATCACCAGTACTGAGAGACACTGGGGGCTGTCCACCATTATCACCAGTACTGAGAGACACTGGGGGCTGTCCACCATTATCACCAGTACTGAGAGACACTGGGGGCTGTCCACCATTACCCCCAGTACTGAGAGACACTGGGGGCTGTCCACCATTACCACCAGTACTGAGAGACACTGGGGGCTGTCCACCATTATCACCAGTACTGAGAGACACTGGGGGCTGTCCACCATTATCACCAGTACTGAGAGACACTGGGGGCTGTCCACCATTATCACCAGTACTGAGAGACACTGGGGGCTGTCCACCATTACCCCCAGTACTGAGAGACACTGGGGGCTGTCCACCATTACCACCAGTAGTGAGAGACACCGGGGCTGTCCACCATTACCCCCAGTACTGAGAGACACTGGGGGCTGTCCACCATTACCACCAGTACTGAGAGACACTGGGGGCTGTCCACCATTACCACCAGTACTGAGAGACACTGGGGGCTGTCCACCATTATCACCAGTACTGAGAGACACTGGGGGCTGTCCACCATTACCACCAGTACTGAGAGACACTGGGGGCTGTCCACCATTACCACCAGTACTGAGAGACACTGGGGGCTGTCCACCATTACCACCAGTACTGAGAGACACTGGGGACTGTCCACCATTACCACCAGTACTGAGAGACACTGGGGGCTGTCCACCATTACCACCAGTAGTGAGAGACACTGGGGGCTGTCCACCATTACCACCAGTACTGAGAGACACTGGGGGCTGTCCACCATTACCACCAGTACTGAGAGACACTGGGGGCTGTCCACCATTACCACCAGTACTGAGAGACACTGGGGGCTGTCCACCATTATCACCAGTACTGAGAGACACTGGGGGCTGTCCACCATTATCACCAGTACCGAGAGACACTGGGGGCTGTCCACCATTACCACCAGTACCGAGAGACACTGGGGGCTGTCCACCATTACCACCAGTACTGAGAGACACTGGGGGCTGTCCACCATTATCACCAGTACTGAGAGACACTGGGGGCTGTCCACCATTATCACCAGTACTGAGAGACACTGGGGGCTGTCCACCATTATCACCAGTACTGAGAGACACTGGGGGCTGTCCACCATTATCACCAGTACTGAGAGACACTGGGGGCTGTCCACCATTATCACCAGTACTGAGAGACACTGGGGGCTGTCCACCATTATCACCAGTACTGAGAGACACTGGGGGCTGTCCACCATTATCACCAGTACTGAGAGACACTGGGGGCTGTCCACCATTATCACCAGTACTGAGAGACACTGGGGGCTGTCCACCATTATCACCAGTACTGAGAGACACTGGGGGCTGTCCACCATTATCACCAGTACTGAGAGACACTGGGGGCTGTCCACCATTATCACCAGTACTGAGAGACACTGGGGGCTGTCCACCATTATCACCAGTACTGAGAGACACTGGGGGCTGTCCACCATTATCACCAGTACTGAGAGACACTGGGGGCTGTCCACCATTATCACCAGTACTGAGAGACACTGGGGGCTGTCCACCATTATCACCAGTACTGAGAGACACTGGGGGCTGTCCACCATTATCACCAGTACTGAGAGACACTGGGGGCTGTCCACCATTATCACCAGTACTGAGAGACACTGGGGGCTGTCCACCATTACCACCAGTACTGAGAGACACTGGGGGCTGTCCACCATTACCCCCAGTACTGAGAGACACTGGGGGCTGTCCACCATTACCCCCAGTACTGAGAGACACTGGGGACTGTCCACCATTACCACCAGTACTGAGAGACACTGGGGACTGTCCACCATTACCACCAGTACTGAGAGACACTGGGGACTGTCCACCATTACCACCAGTACTGAGAGACACTGGGGGCTGTCCACCATTACCACCAGTACTGAGAGACACTGGGGGCTGTCCACCATTACCACCAGTACTGAGAGACACTGGGGGCTGTCCACCATTACCCCCAGTACTGAGAGACACTGGGGGCTGTCCACCATTATCACCAGTACTGAGAGACACTGGGGGCTGTCCACCATTATCACCAGTACTGAGAGACACTGGGGGCTGTCCACCATTACCACCAGTACTGAGAGACACTGGGGGCTGTCCACCATTACCACCAGTACTGAGAGACACTGGGGGCTGTCCACCATTACCACCAGTACTGAGAGACACTGGGGGCTGTCCACCATTACCACCAGTACTGAGAGACACTGGGGGCTGTCCACCATTACCACCAGTACTGAGAGACACTGGGGGCTGTCCACCATTACCACCAGTACTGAGAGACACTGGGGGCTGTCCACCATTACCACCAGTACTGAGAGACACTGGGGGCTGTCCACCATTACCACCAGTACTGAGAGACACTGGGGGCTGTCCACCATTATCTCCAGTACTGAGAGACACTGGGGGCTGTCCACCATTACCACCAGTACTGAGAGACACTGGGGGCTGTCCACCATTATCACCAAAAATTATTAGTTCTTCTTTGACCATGGAAATAGGAGGAGGATCTGGCTGTAGACACTCTGGGATGATAGACACTGGTGACTGTCCACCCTGACCACTGCTACTGACAGACCCTGGTGACTGATTTGCTATTAATGATCAGTTATTTTTGGAGAATTTATCGTGAAGGTTAGTCCTGAGCAGTTGGTGTCCATTATATTTCCAATAATTGATGGGCAGAAGTAACAGCTGGTTGCCATGATGATTATTTATAATCGGGTATATTATGCCACGGTGGGCAGTATCATGTTATCTATCTATTAACCATTTGTACCATGCACATCAGTTTCCAAAAGTGAATCACGGGGTTGGTGCGACTTATTGATCTCTACTTCATCCTGAAATGGGAACCACTTTGTTTCAGTTCCTTACAATTTCTTAATTGTTTCCTTTTTCAGGTTATGACTGAATGAATGACCATTTGTAGTTACATGATAGAAACCTCACAGCTGAGTGTTTGCTTTAATTGTATCTAGTTTATTATTCACAGACTTATGCTTTTGTCTTCCCAGGTACCAGCCATGCCACTTATCTACCAACCAGAAGCCACAGGGCATGTTACCTCTGATCACTTCAAAAGCCAAACTTCTCAATGCAAAATATGAACACTTTTTAGAAAGAAAGTTTCCTAACTTTTATATCTTGTATTCAACTTTTATGAAAGGTAAGTCTGACCGCTGCACTAGGTGTGAGTTTTGTTTAAAGAGGCAGTAAATATGGTAGGATCGATCAGACAACCTAGGGTTAAAGTACAGGGGCAGGGGTTTTCCATGGGGCCACATACAATATTGAAATGGTTTTAGAGGGCCTGACTACTATACTTAACTCAGTTCTACTCAATACCTAATACTCCCTCTTATTTAGCCCCTATTTATAGTGTCCCTCTCCTTATGCTCCCTTTTATAATGCTCCCTCCATTATGCTCCTATTTATAGGGGTACCCGTTGTTGTCCTATTTATAGTGCCCCGTCTCTTTAGGCCCCCTTTAAAGTGCCCCCTCACATTATATCCCCTTTAAAGCGCCTCCTCTCATTATGCCAACATTTGTAGTGCCTCTTTTATAGTGCCCCACCTCATTATGCCATTATATGTATTGCCCCCTTTCATAGTGTCTCATTTATAGTGTCACCTCTCATTATGCCCACCCCCTTTATAGTGCCGTTTCCATAATGCCCTCATTTATAGTTCTCCCTCTCATTTTGCCTATTGCATTATCCCCTTCTTATGACAGTTTAAAGGACATCTACCAACAGGATGAAGGATTGTAAACCGAGCACGCTGACATACTGGTGTGTGCCCCCTCTGGCAGGATCCACTTTTCTTTAAGCTTCTTATGCCCTTGTTTTTAAGAATAAAAGGCCTTTATGTAAATTAGCTTAAGGGGCTCCAGGCTCCATTAAAACCTATGGAGCTTGGAGTCCCTTATGTTCATTTGTAGAATTTTTAAATAGTTTTCCTGTAAAAAAAAAAACAAAAAAAAAAAAACAAGGAATAAGAAGCTAACAGCTGATCCTTGCAGAGGGGGCACACACCAGTATGTCAGCGTGCTTGGTTTACAATCGTTGATCCTGATGGTAGATGCCCATTAAGTTACAAAAAAGACAATACTCGCCTTCCCTCTAGTGTGGTTTTTCCGGTCTTTTTTCCTGAAGTAAACCACCCAGCGGCTGCGATACAGTGATGCTAGTGTTTTACACCCTGCTCTGACCTGCACAAGCCAGGAGCATGACTACTGCATCGGGCCCTGCTCTACCAGCTAAGTATCTTTGTCCGGCCCCTGTAATCCCCTGAGATGATCGCGACAGGGGATGTGACCGCGCCCACAAAAATCCTTAATGGGCTGGATGTTGCCTGCGCGCCATATAATGCTCTGCCCTGCCAAAGGAGGTCTGATAAATAGTAACAAAAACTTGAAAGTGCAAATCACACCCCCTTTCCCTAGAACTGATATAAAAATAAACATATAAAATCGTAAACCAATCTACCAGAAGCATTATAACGGTTATTCCTGGCGTTGATCCCTGTGACAGATAATAGCGCCCAAATGTCTGAAACGCTGCCTTTTTGCAGCATTTAAAAAATCGTACAAACCCCGTAGCGCAACCACTGAAAACGTCGTCTCGCCCTGCACAAAAAAATCGCCCCTCATACAGCTTACACTGTGTGAAAAAGTTAGCAGTTATCAAATTATTTTTTGTACAGACAGTTTTACATTTTTTTAAATGTATTCAAACACAATAACACGTAAAAAAAAACAAAAAAAAACAAGTCCACAATTACATTTCGCAAATGCCTTTTTTCACCAATGAAAACTCACAAGAAAAGATGTGCCATAACAACCCAAAAAATGAATATCAAAAATTACTTTATTAATTTACAAACAACAAAGACCAGACAAACAATATAAAAACAATTAAAAGGTGTAGTGACTACACCAAAAAACTCGATGTGGTGAGTGTAATAAACTCACCAACAACCATCCCTGGTTCCAATAATCATGGGTTGCTGCTCAAGTACACACAGAAATGGGGTGAAAGTAGACATCCCCAATTCATATGATACAATAAAGTGCATATAAGTAAACACTGAAGTTATAGTCAGTATAATCAGTATAAGTACAGACACTATATGCTCAACATAGCCAGGGCATAATGCTCAACATAGCCAGGGCATAATGACCACATGACCTTAATACAAAACCTGAAGTCAGCATGGCTGTACAAAGGGGAGCAAAACAACCCAGGCAACCAGGGAATGTGCGTGTCCAACCCACGCGTTCCGTCACTCACGGTGACTTCATCAGGGGAAGTGAGAACAAGGACATTCCCTGGTTGCCTGGGTTGTTTTGCTCCCCTTTGTACAGCCATGCTGACTTCAGGTTTTGTATTAAGGATGGTTCATGTGGTCATTATGCCCTGGCTATGTTGAGCATATAGTGTCTGTACTTATACTGATTATACTGACTATAACTTCAGTGTTTACTTATATGCACTTTATTGTATCATATGAATTGGGGATGTCTACTTTCACCCCATTTCTGTGTGTACTTGAGCAGCAACCCATATGATTATTGGAACCAGGGATGGTTGTTGGTGAGTTTATTACACTCACCACATCGAGTTTTTTGGTGTAGTCACTACACCTTTTAATTGTTTTTATATTGTTTTGTCTGGTCTTTGTTGTTTGTAAATTAATAAAGTAATTTTTGATATTCATTTTTTGGGTTGTTATGGCACATCTTTTCTTGTGAGTTTTCATGTCTATACGGTGCCCATATACCCACCATTGATATCTGATTGTGCGGTATCCCCCATTTTCTTGCCTTTTTTCACCAATGTCACCGCATTTGGAATTGTTTTCCCAGTACACAGCATGAAATAATAAATACTGCCACATTGAAGCATATTGTTACACAGAAAACAAGCCTTCACACAGCTCTGTACATGGGAAAATGGGGCCACATGGTTTTTGGAGAAACTTTTTTTGCATTTTAGGGTAGTGGTTAAAAAAAAAATAATAAAGGGTACATGTGGCCCAGTGCTAGGGCAAGACCTGAACAGGCTCAGTGAACACTGCTCTTATGTGTGTCTAGAGATTTTCTGATGTGTTCTATATTGTTTACATGTGTATTTTTGCATCTTTGATATCTTTACCAGTGATTTCTACTGGGCATTCAGTCTACAGCCATGTTTTTTTTTATATGACTATATAGAAAATATATGGGAAGAGGGTTGACCTGCTCATCTACATGTTGCAGGACTGCGGATGTTGTTGGTTGATGGAAAAGAAGTAAGTAGAATAAGAAGGAAGATGAGAAGCCAAGGAATATTGTATCACCAACTGCCTTATAGAGAAATGGAAAAATTAAGACAGGTGAGTACAAACTGAGTACAAGAACTTTTATTTAAAGGGATTAAACTAGATTTTACCATATGAACACCTTCACCCCCGAGGACGAACTATATCGTCCTCGTGCTGCGAAGGGTATATGGAGAGAGCTCACGAGCTGAGCTCTTTCCATACACAGCGGGTGAAGGCTGTATAACACAGCTGATGCCCGCTTGTTACTGCCGCGGTTGGTTCTGTCACTGAACGCGGCAGTTAACCTGTTAAGTACTACTGCAGTTGAACCCGACCGCAGCACCTTACCTTTACATAGGAGTCGCCATCTTGGACGGCCGATCAGCGCCCCCCCCCCCCCTTTGACGTTATCGGAGGGCGACGCTCGGTTGGCATGGCACCCTACAGTCTCATGTGCAATGATCTCTAATAGCCAGCAGATGGCAGGCTCTTAGAAATCATTGTAATATTGGTAAATACTCCAATACAGTAGTATTGCAGTATATAGTATTAGCAATCGGACCCTGCAGGGTTAAATTACCCTGGAGGATCTGAAATAATGGTAAAAAAAAATGTTAGTAAAAAAAAGTAAAAGTTTAAATCTTCCCGCTTTCCCTAGATGACATATAAAAGCAAATAAACAGTAAGAATCAGAAACATGTTTGGTATCATTGCATCCCAAAATGTCCGCTCTATCAAAATATAATAACGATTTTTCCCGGCGTTTAACCCCATAAGGGAAAATGGCACCCAAAGTCAAAAGTGACACATTTTTGCCATTTTGAAAAATCTAAAAAATTCTATAATAAGTGATCTAAAGGCCGTATTGTCCTCAAAATGATAATATTTAAAACCTCATCAAAATTAGAAAAAAATGACAAAATTAGAAAAAAGATGGCAAAATGAAGAATTTTTCTTTTTTTGTACAGAAGGTTTAATTTTTTTAAATTAAAAATGAAAACATTATAAAACCTATACAAATTTTAAATCCCCATGAATGTACTGAACCAAAGAATAAAGTAGACCTGTCATTTGGGGCGCTCAATGAAAGCTGCAAAATCCAAGGCCACAAGAATATGGCACAAATGCAGTTTTTCATCATTTTCACTGCATTCAGAATTTTTTTTTTCCCGCTTCCCAGTACATGGCATGGAATATTCAATACCATCATTATGAAGTGCAATGTGTTACGCAGAAGCCCAAACACAGCTCTCTACATGGAAAAAATAAAAAAAAGTTACAGATTACAACATCCACTTTTTCCTCCACATGGTCACACTATTCTGTGTTTGGTGTAATTTATTTACAGCTTTTATCATTCCTATTTACTTTTTTTGCCATATCATTAAAACATTCAATAAAACAACATTTTGAAAAGAAAAATATCCTCCACAGTTATGTGAAAATAAACATAGAAGAGTCATATTTGTGCTAGGGCCGTCAGGGAGAGTGCCACTTCAGAAGTTGCCTTTCTTCTGTTCTAGATGAGCAAGAAACATTAAAGCCTCATTAAAGATGAGGCTCTTATCTTTCAGATCACACCAGGTTTGTGTTTTTGAAAACTACAGAAATAAAGATACAGACAGGTAAAGAAATCTCTCCAACTGTCTGTATCTACAGTTCTTTGGCTCACAGAACAACAGATCCTATGCAATCTCATGAAAGATGAGATTCAAGTCTTGAATATGACACCAAAATCATGTTTATAAGTACTATAGTATCAAAGATCTAGGTGCCTGAAGTTACAGTCCCCCTGCAATCACTCAACATGACTCATCTCGGCAAATATGTCTCTTCTCCTATTCCCATGACTTTGGATATTTTTATACTTGAACGGGTGAGATAAAAGATGGAATTCTAGAAAGGACATTGTATACCCTACCTGGGGTGGGGGCTTGTAGTTTAATGCGGTAAATCCCTTTAAGAAGCTTTTCTTGTTTTTAATGAAGACCAAAGCAGTAATGTACATAGTATGACTGTCCACTTCTCAGATGGAGGGTTGGTACGGCAAACAATCTAATGAGTGTGGGGCTTCCTCCCTCCCACAGCAAATCATGCAAGTTAGGAGGCATAGCTGTCAGAAGATACCGCAGAATAGTTATGTCTTTCCATAATTCCATATTTGCCTCTGTATGTGTGCCCAAAGTAACCATTTCTGTCTCTCTTAGTTCAGAAGAGATATCATCAAAGCTACCCCTGTGATGCTCATTTCTCTTCCACCATTTGCCAACTATCTGGTCTTTGTTTTAATGTAAGTGCATAAAACTATTAAATGGAGCTGTATAGAAGACCTGCTTGTGACAGACTTGTTGCTGTCCGGTACTTTAAAGTGAACATTTTGTGAATAACTTTTCATTTTCAGATTAAGAAAACCACCAAAATGCTAAATTATACAGATTCCATATACTTCAGTAGCCATGATCACTACCACAAGAAAAAAAAAAATTATGGTCTTCATGGCATGAATGGTGTTTATGCTTCCCCTAGGTATTTGTTCCCCAGACAATTGCTGATCCGACACTTTTGGACTCCAAAACAGCAGCGGGAGTTCTTGGAGATTTATCATAACAAGCGGAAAGATGTTTATGAGGATGTGCTGGACAGTTTGTTGAAATCTATAAGTGCTTTGCCTGAGCCGAAACTGCAGGATCGGATTCATCAATTGGTCACACAGGTAAGGGTTAAGGACTGATGTTCACGCATGAATAAGGCCAAAGTATTTGTGGCCTCACGGCAGCACAATTCATCCTTCTGTAGCTCACATCCAGAAACTCATTTTAAGATTTTAATCAGATTCAGTAGAAGAAGGAAAATTACAGCTCACCTATGCCTGTATGTATGGGCATGGGCATAGCAGGCAACACTTGTCACAAGCAATGTGGCATTCAGCACACGTGTGGACAGAAATATTTGCATTCCTGGATGATGCCACCACACTGGACCAGGAAAGAAACATGATCTGGAAGGTGTTAATCTGCTTCATAACATTCTGGTAGTGGTTTATTAGGTCAATTTCTGATGACAGGTTACCTTTAAAGGGGTTTTCCCGCGAAGGCGAGCTGTGCCACCGTACCGTGCACAGGAAGATAGAGCATACCCTACCTTTTCCTGTGTACAGGCGGTCACTTAAGGACTTGCAGACGACCCCTAGTTAAAGACGGACCCCTCTGCCCACTGTGACCTCTGGTGAAGCTCTCTGAATGCTTTACTATAGTCCCAGACTGCAGTAATCAGCTGTAAGGTGTCTAATGAAGTTTTATTGATAATCCTTGGTCCAATTACAGCAAAAAATTTTGAAACTCCAATTGTCATTGGGGCAAAAAAAATGGTTTATCTGGATCTACAATTATAAAATATACAGTTTCGACTTGCATACAAATTCAACTTGGGTTCCAGAGGTTTGTTCTTATCTTGTACATAACCCGGAGACTGCCTGTATATGGCTGTGCACCATGCCTTGCTATGAAAAGGGGAGGGGTGAGCAGCGCTGGGCCACCATACGGCAGTATAAAAGAGGCCTTACCCCCCTTGAATATGAACGTGTGCTCGCTGTGCCATAACCCTCCCCTCTCCATAGAAAGCCGAGCGGCCACACTGATCGGGTGGGAGACCTCTTTGGGGGCTCTGATCTGCTCACATATTTTGTGGCCAGATCACTGTATTTTGCTATACAGACGACCTAAGGTTAGGTACCCTAGAGCAGTGATGGCTAACCTATGGCACTGGTGCCAGAGGTGGCACTCAGAGCCCTTTCTGTGGGCACTCAGGCCATCACCAGAGATGATTCCAGGTATCTTCCTGCAGTCCCAGACAGCCCAGGACTTGCTGTGCACGGAGCTATTTTAAAGTGACAGCACTAACTGGGACTATTTTCTGCTTTATTGGTGTCCTCAGGGGCTGGTATCAATGAAAACTGTGACAGAGAAGGGAGTATAAATCACAAATAAAATTTCTGTGTTGGCACTTTTGCGATAAATAAGCGGGTCTTTGTTGTAGTTTGGGCACTCGGTCTCTAAAAGGTTTGCCATCACTGCCCTAGAGGGTCTAAGAAAAAGTAAAAAATAAATTTAAAATATTAATTCTAATCACTGACCTTTCCCTAGAACTGATATAAAGCTAAATAAAAAATCACAAACTTGTTCGGTATTGCCCTGTCCCAAAATGCCCGATCGATCAAAATATAAAAACTGAAAATAGTGCCCAAATATCGAAACGCGACTTTTACACTGTTTCACATAACATTAAAAAATGTAATAGAAAGGAATCAAAATGTCACACAGTCCTCAAAAGCTCATCTTGCAAAAAAATAACACCTCACAATACACCATACACCATACACCATACACCATATGAAAAAGTTATAAGGGTCAGAAGATTTTTTTTGCTGTACATATTGTTTTAATTTTTTAAAATGTATTAAAACCTATATAGATTTGGTATCACTGTGATTGTAGTGAACCAAAGAATAAAGTAGATATATCGTTTGGAGCGCACAATGAAAGTCGTAAGAACTGAGCCCACAAGAAAGTGAAGCAAATGTGTTTTTTCACCACATTTGGAATTTTTTTCCAGCTTCCCAGTCCACGGCTTGGGAAAAATAAATAACATCACTAAGAAGTAAAATTTGTTATGTAGAAAATAAACCCTTGCACAGCTTTGTACACGGAAAAATGAAAGCTATAGATTTTTTTTTTTTTTTTTTGAAGATGGGGTGTGAAAAAAGGCTGCTCCATTAAGGGGTTAAATAAAGTAACTTTTTTGTTCTTTTAGGTAGGTATTAGCGTATATACTCAATTATAAGCCGAGTTTTTCAGAACAAAAATTGTGCTGAAAAACCCCAACTCGACGTATACTGAAGTCTATAAAAAAATTAACACTGTACTCACCTTTTCAGACACCCCCCGGCAAGTGCTCTTCTTGCTTCGGGTGCTCCGGCTCAGTCTTCAGGTCCTCCGGGTCCTCTTCGATCATTTCAGGCTCCTAGGGAACCTTTGGCTCCTCTTAGGGTCCCCTCACGATGCCCCTCATGGCAAGCGGCTGAGGTCATTTTGTGATCTAGCGGGATCGCGAAGGGGAGACTGAGGACCCCGAAGAGGAGTCGGAGGACCTGAAGCAAGAAAAGGACCTGCAGGGGGGCGTTGTAAAGGTTTAAGTACAGCGTTCATTATATATATACATATATCGCCTTGGCGTGCCCATGGCAGAAGATGGACAGGCTATATACTAGGGGGGGGCAGGGGCTGGCTGGCTGTATGCTGGGGGGCAGGGGCTGGCTGGCTGTATGCTGGAGGGCAGGGGCTGGCTGGCTGTATGCTGGGGGGCAGGGGCTGGCTGGCTGTATGCTGGGGGGCAGGGGCTGGGTGGCTGGCTGTATGCTAGGGGGCAGGGGCTGGGTGGCTGGCTGTATGCTGGGGGGCAGGGGCTGGGTGGCTGGCTGTATGCTGGGGGGCAGGGGCTGGGTGGCTGGCTGTATGCTGGGGGGCAGGGGCTGGGTGGCTGTATGCTGGGGGGGCAGGGGCTGGCTGGCTGTATGCTGGGGGGGCAGGAGCTGGCTGGCTGTATGCTGGGGGGGCAGAGGCTGGCTGGCTATATGCTGGGGGGGCAGGGGCTGGCTGGCTATATGCTGGGGGGGCAGGGGCTGGGTGGCTGGCTGTATGCTGGGGGGCAGGGGCTGGCTGTATACTGGGGGGGCAGAGGCTGGCTGGCTGGCTGTATGCTGGGGGGCAGGGGCTGGGTGGCTGGCTGGCTGTATGCTGGGGGGCAGGGGCTGGGTGGCTGGCTGGCTGTATGCTGGGGGGCAGGGGCTGGGTGGCTGGCTGTATGCTGGGGGGCAGGGGCTGGCTATATGCTGGGGGGGCAGAGGCTGGCTGGCTGTATGCTGGGGGGCAGGGGCTGGGTGGCTGGCTGTATGCTAGGGGGCAGGGGCTGGGTGGCTGGCTGTATGCTGGGGGGCAGGGGCTGGGTGGCTGGCTGTATGCTGGGGGGCAGGGGCTGGGTGGCTGTATGCTGGGGGGGCAGGGGCTGGGTGGCTGTATGCTGGGGGGGCAGGGGCTGGGTGGCTGTATGCTGGGGGGGCAGGGGCTGGCTGGCTGTATGCTGGGGGGGCAGGAGCTGGCTGGCTGTATGCTGGGGGGGCAGAGGCTGGCTGGCTATATGCTGGGGGGGCAGGGGCTGGCTGGCTATATGCTGGGGGGGCAGGGGCTGGGTGGCTGGCTGTATGCTGGGGGGCAGGGGCTGGCTGTATACTGGGGGGGCAGAGGCTGGCTGGCTGGCTGTATGCTGGGGGGCAGGGGCTGGGTGGCTGGCTGGCTGTATGCTGGGGGGCAGGGGCTGGGTGGCTGGCTGGCTGTATGCTGGGGGGCAGGGGCTGGGTGGCTGGCTGTATGCTGGGGGGCAGGGGCTGGCTATATGCTGGGGGGGCAGAGGCTGGCTGGCTGTATGCTGGGGGGCAGGGGCTGGGTGGCTGGCTGTATGCTGGGTGGCTGGCTGTATGCTGGGGGGCAGGGGCTGGGTGGCTGGCTGTATGCTGGGGGGCAGGGGCTGGGTGGCTGGCTGTATGCTGGGGGGCAGGGGCTGGGTGGCTGGCTGTATGCTGGGGGGCAGGGGCTGGGTGGCTGGCTGTATGCTGGGGGGCAGGGGCTGGGTGGCTGGCTGTATGCTGGGGGGCAGGGGCTGGGTGGCTGGCTGTATGCTGGGGGGGCAGGGGCTGGGTGGCTGGCTGTATGCTGGGGGGGCAGGAGCTGGCTGGCTGTATGCTGGGGGGGCAGGAGCTGGCTGGCTGTATGCTGGGGGGGCAGAGGCTGGCTGGCTGTATGCTGGGGGGGCAGGGGCTGGGTGGCTGGTTGTATATTGTGGGATAGGGGCTGGCTGGCTATATACTAGGGGGCAGGTATATACTGGCTGGAGGTTGTGAACAATGCATTTCCCACCCTGGACTTCTACTCGGGTCAATAGGCTTTCCCAGTTTTTTTGTGTTTAAAATTAGGTACCTCTGCTTATACTCGGTCGGCTTATACTCAAGTATACATGGTATTCTTCTAATATTTAGGTACAATTCTTATTTTTTTCTTATTTTTAGGTACAACAAGGGGTACACCCAAAGGTACAAAATATTCAAGAGATCAAATCAGCGTTCTCTGCACCACCTTTCTGTATAGAGAGCCTTGATGGTTACCAAATGGTAAGTGCGATATGTTTTATTTAAATACACTAGGGCAGATTTACTTAACTGGTCCCGTCGCGATCCCACGGTGCGTTGTCCGACGAGGATTTGGGTCTGCTGCAATTCACTTAAGTTTGTGCGTCCAATTTCCTGCATGTGTTGCTTCCGCGCTGAGATCCGCCAGAGTTCACCTTCCTCCTGGTACATAAATTCCTTGGTTTGTCCAAATTTCGTCGGGTTGTCCGACGGCCACGCCCCCCGATTTCTGTCGCATGCAAGCCGATGCGCCACAATCCAATCTCGTGCGCCAAAAACCCGGGGCAATTTGGCGCAAAAAAGGAAATATTTGGGAAACCTGACAGAATCGCGATCCGCAGACCCTTAGTAAATGAGCCCCATTATGTTCTCAAGGCTCCACATCCTGTCACCTTGGAAAGTTTGTTCAGCACCCCCGGGATCTCTATGGGAAGGATGGAGTTCTTTTATATTTTGGGGGAGCTCAGGGGATCCGGTGTTTTCCCCCATTTTCAGATCGCCAGGGGTCCCAGCTATAGATGTCTCTCGTCTAATATTTTGAGTGACCAATGTGTTCCAAAAATGTTATGTTGTGGTTCACGTTCTGGCACTCTTATACCTGCCATGCTTTGTTTGAAGCCAATCACATGGCATCCATAGCAGAACAGGGGGCTCCAAAGTTTCCTTCCTATTCCATTTGCTGTGTTATGGCAGCTGTATTCAGCATCATATGACAAACATGTTCTCCCTACAAACAATGCATCAAGAGGAGATCTGTGCGGGAGAATGGTATCTGATGGATTCTGTATATTTCAGGCAACAGGACCTCTATATGAAATCAGAGCTATATGAAGATACATTACTGCCCATAGGTGTAATAACAGCTTAAAATAACTATTAAATCTGCAAGCATATTTATCATGCTACTTCAGATCCAGGGTAACACAACCACCTGTTTTCCAAAGGAATTCACAAAATCTGCTTTGTTTTGTGCTTTGCTAGAGTCGTGAGAAACGCTGTCCTGTGACACTTGGATGGCTAATACAGTCCTTTGTTTGTACAGAAAACTCTGAGCCGTATTATGTTCCTGACCCCGCACCTTCCAGCGTTTTTCCTTCAGCGTCGCCTCAGGTCACACATTTTTGAAATTCATCACCTGGACAGTGCCCTGCTCCAGCTTGGAGTGAAAGAACTCACGGATGAAGAAGTTGTGAGGGTGAGATGTGTATAAGCATATTACACATTATTTTTATTATTTATCTTATATTTTTTACTGTTTCGCACCTTAATTTTTATGATTGATGGGGTCACTAGTTGGGACTAACAGTTTTGGAAGAGGTTGCTGATAGACCACCATATGCATGAAAATGTTGGCCGATGTTTTTAATATTGATGGATTCAGTAGCCTTTTCTTTAGTGTATATCAAGTTTTAAGATGAACCTGTCAGTAGTTTTGAGGACACTAAACCACCAGCATGTCCTCATGCCCCACTGGTTTTGGTCCTAAAAAATAAAGGGAACACTTAAACAAAACAAAGTAACTCCTGGTCCATCACACTTCTGTGAAATTAACCTGTCCATTTATGAATCAACACTGATTGTGAATCAATTTCTCCAGCTGTAATGCAAATGGAACAGCCAATAGATAGAAATGAGCATGACAACCTCTAAAATGAGTGGTTCTGTAGGTGGTGACCACAGACCATTTTTTCGTTGTCCTTTTTGGCTGTTGTCTTTGGTCACTTTTATGTTTTGTTAATTGCTTTCACCCCTGGAGGTAGCACAAGGTGGTGTCTACAACCTACTTTAGTTGGTCAGGTAGAGCAGCTCTTCCAGAATGGCAAGATGATTAGCAGTGTCAGGACTATGTCCAGAGCATGGAGCAGATACCAGAAGACAGGCCAATACACCAGGAGATGTGGATGGGGCCCAAAGGAGGGCATGAGCGGTTTGGCAGTGGGTCAATAATGGTGTGCATAGGCATTTGCTAACC
Organism: Engystomops pustulosus; assembly: GCF_040894005.1. NCBI lineage: Eukaryota > Metazoa > Chordata > Amphibia > Anura > Leptodactylidae > Engystomops > Engystomops pustulosus. Next base: position 59,268,348 of record NC_092412.1, on the reverse strand, counting down.
AGAGTGACCTGACTGCCGTTGGGTACCAGGATGAGATCCTCAAACACAGTGTGAGACCACATACAGGTGCAGTAGGCCTTAGATTACTTCTGAAGCATGACAACGCTAAGCCTTGTGTGTCTGTAGTGTCTCAGCAGTTCCTGCAGGAAGAAGGCATTAATGCTATGGACTGGCCCGCCCGTTCCCCAGACCTCAATCCATGTTGCACCACAGACTGTCCAGGGGTTGACTGGTGCTTTAAAGTGAACCTGTCACCAGGAATGTAATTCTTAGCCTGTAACAGGTTCCAATAGCCTATGCCAGTGATGGCTAACCTATGGCACTGGTGCCAGAGGTGGCACTCGGAGCCCTTTCTGTGGGCACTCAGGCCATCACCAGAGATGACTCCAGGTATCTTCCTGCAGTCCCAGACAGCCCAGGACTTGCTGTGCAAAGAGGTATTTTAAAGTGACATCTCTACCTGGGACTATTTTCTGCTTTATTGGTGCCTCAGGTGCTGGTATCAATGAAAACTGTGACAGAGAAGGGAGTATAAATCACAAATTAAATTTCTGTGTTGGCACTTTGCGATAAATAAGCGGGACTTTGTTGAAGTTTGGGCACTCGGTCTCTAAAAGGTTCGCCATCACTGGCCTATGCTATACTAAATGCCTTTGTCAGTGTCCTGAGTCATTTAATAGTTTAAGTTTTTATATTTTTATTACCTAGTAACATTCCTGGAGGGACAGCTGCAGCCTGTGTGTGAATATGTCAGTCTTCTCTCCTCCAAATTCCTCCAACTCCCTCCGCCTCCCCACTTCCTGTCATGTGCATTGAGGGGAGGAGGAGGGATGGTGAGGAGTAGAGGAAGACTGAGTGAGGAGATACAGGCACAGACAGGCTGCAGCTGCCCCTCCCCAGGACTCGCCACATGCTGCTGGCAGGGAAACGGGTAATGTGAAATAAGCTTTTATAAACTAATGAAATTATTTAGAATACTGACAAAGGCATTTTTTAAATCGGCATAGCATAGACTATTGGAACCTGTCACCGGCTTCAAATAATGCTCTTTAATCCAGGCCTGGTAGAGATCCCTCAGAAGAACATCCCTCATCAGGAGAATATCCAGGTACCACTGAAGTTGGAACCGACTGAAATTTTATTTTAAAAAATCCAGACCTCCATGCGATAAAAATTATGATTTTCATGGATCATTTTTTGGTTTTATTGGTCTGAATCCATTCCACTATGTGATGAAAAAAGAATTGCAACTGGAATATTTAACTTCTTAATATGTAGGATGTGATATTTTGGTGTTTCCTTTATTTTTTCAAGTGTATATTATAGGATATAATCTCAATATCGGATCTCTGGGGGTCTGACCGCTGTTCTCTGGTCTGTGCTGCAGAATACTGTACTACTAGTAGTGGCTGCTCTGTCCCTCCATTTACTCTGTGATTCTTTAATCTCAGGCATGTTATATTAGAGGACTCAACTCAGCGTCCCTCAGTGCAGAAGAATGTAGAACATGGTTACATTGCTGGCTTCAGCTTTCAGGGAAATTAAAAGGTAACCTCTGTCCACCCTATAACTGGTGTGTGATTATGTCCTTTGGTATTATTCACTTAGATCTAAGGAAAGTCACATTCTCAACCATTCCCTAACAAAATAATTTCCTTTACAAGGCAGAGCGCTTCATGTAAAGTAAGCATGGGGGAACCGGATAATTTTGTGCTTTTTGTAATCTGTCAGTGTGAAAAGTGTCTGTTCACATTACTCATGTCTAACTTGGAGCAATAATCTCTGCATGCTCATGTGCTACTATACAACCATCTGCCCACAACAATACACAATGAATACTTGCAGAAAAATCTAGCATGATAAACCAGGGACACTTACTCATAGATCCAGGTTCCATGACTGTGGTCATCTTTTTATAGAAGGAAGAAGGACATTGATAACCAATATAAGAAGATCTCCATGGTTATGGTGCCTGGATCTATCAGCAAGTGTCCCTGGTTTATCCATGCTTGATTTTGAGGTTAGAATTGCACCACCTCATACACTTGAGGACAACGATATTGGAATCATGTAGGGGCTCTTACACAGATTATGGAGTACTTGGAATTTTCTTTGTAGCCCCCATAGTTGCTGAGATATCACTCCCAGTATTGGACCATTGTAATCCTCTCCTCTGTCAGAGAGGATGTGCTGGGAGAATCATAACACACACCACCTCCTCTGCTCCATCTCCTCCTCTCTGACATTGGAGAAGATTGTTATGGTCAAATATTTGGACTGATATCTTGCCAGCCGTGGGCGCTAGAAAGAAAATTCAAAGTGCCCCTGAATATATGTGTCAGCCCATACGTAATAGTATGTCCATCTCCACATGTGTGCGGCGGTGCAAGGTTCTCTGAAAGCATAGTGCAAGCTCACCTTTACTCCGCTTTTCCACAGTATATAATCCGTGCAGTACCTGATCTGAGTTTAGGCAATATGGGTCCACACATTACCATTCAGTGGAAAAAGGGTGTTTATTGAGGCCATAGATTGCCCTTTATCAATCCAAACATAGTTGAGCGCTATTTAGCAGAGATTGAATGGAGCAGAATATGCTCATCCTTTTCTCCATTTTTATCACTGATCAGATCCCTGCCATCTATTCTGTGGTTTAGTGATCAGTATTGATAAACCTTTTTATAGGTAACTTGGGGGTCTTGTAGCACCGGGAGATAGTGTCCTCACACTGCTGTTCTCTATGGACCTGGCCTAAACTGCTCAACAGGCCCCTTCCCTCTGCTAAGCGACTGCTGTGGTATGCAACCCGAAACCTTCTACAGCTTGTACTAGCAAAAGCGAGAACTGTGGAGCAGATCATATAGATCTAACAGCACGGCAGTGTGACAACACTACAGGTCAAGCTACAATCCTGGAATATAAAGTTTTTCAGTTCTGCTGCTACAAATAACACATAAAGATATGGTTAAACAGATCTCCATGGCCAATACTTACCACTGAATACAGTTTTGTTTGGCCTTTGCTTTTAAAAATTTATACTTTTACCATATCTTGAATATTACTAATATTCTTTTCCAGAGTCAGAGTCATCATTATTATTACACAGCATGGTCCTTCTATCTGCAAACTACCTCCAGTCCTTGGAGAAGTGAATGTGAAGTGCTCCACAGACAGACGCTTCTTGGGCTGTGTCTTTCCGGCTGTGGGCCAGACAGACTTGATCTGGAGAATTGTACATTGGACACTATTAAGAGGTTTCTTTATTTCAGGACATAGAACGTTTATGTAAACCGTCCTTTTGTCAGACCTATTTGGTACGGGCATGTTGTATGAAGCTTTTGGGTGAAATAATTCTTATCCTGGAGAAAAGTTGAGAAGATTGGGACCAAATAAACAAGGAAAAACCTTCATCTTAGAAGAGCTCTGACAATTACCCCGGTGACTTCTCTTATTGATGAACCATAACACCGACCTGAACTATTCATGTTGTGGATGAATTGTATACAGGGTATTTATTAGGAATTTTATATGGGGAATAAATTAATGGGGTTGTCCAGGATTAGAAAGAAGAGCTTTGCATTTTATCCAGGAACAGTAGGGCGGATATCCTAATGCTTTCTAAAAGTTAGACTAAAAAATTTCAAAATGCATTAATAACTGCATCCTATAAGGGTACATTCACATGACATGCCCAGGCGAACATACAGCCGTGCTGGATAGGGGGGGATGAGGGCTGCTCCCCCTCCTCTTTCCATAGAGCAGCGCAGGGACGGTGCCGTTACACAGAGAAATACGGGACTAGTCCCATATTTCGTCGTGCGGTGAGACCACATGTGCTCACTGTACAGTGACAGGGCGCCATAGATGTTATTTTCGGCCGCATATCAGTCCCCGTTATTTTTGTGTAAATGAGCCCCAAGTCTGTATTTCCTGGGTTAAGCCTAACGTCATAGACCTCCCATTTATTATAAATGGAAATAAACTCCTTTACACTGAAGTAGACCAAAGAACAGGGTTCTAAATAACAGCTCATTAAAACATTACATTTATTTATTCATTGTAAATTCCATATACAACAAACATCAACAATACAGCCAATAGCAAGTAGATCACATACATAAAGTAAGGATTAGTTGTATTACTATCTCTGCCATTCTATTCAGAATATATGGATATACTCATATCTCTGGCAGTACAGTCAAGGACTGTCTAGATATGGGTACATCCATATATACTGAATAGGATATAGGGCTATTAGAGCTAGTAGATCTCCTATACTTTTGAGACTAATCGCCTCTGTATAGCATATAGACTGACAACCTTGTCTACAGAGGGAGAGATGGTAATAAAATTAATCCTTATTTTATGTATGTGATCTACTTGGTATTGGCTGTATATGTATTTGTAATATTACTGTTATTGTTTGATGTTGTACATGGAGTTTTTATATGGTATAATGAATAAATGTAATGTTTTAATGCGCTAGGTGTTATTTATGACTCCATTTGTTGATGTATTATAGCCGTAAAACACAGTAGATTTATCTTGGCATAGATCAGTTTCAATGTTAGACTGTCTAGCTAGGCTTCACCAGCTCATTGGCTTAGCTTGCAGCAGAAACTTGTGTTGCAAAGTCATAAATGTCTAAAAAGTGATTAAAACAATGGATAAATGGGCACAATAATACAAGTTAGTATGACCACCCCTGAACAAGAGCAGCAAGAAGTCAACCCCTTGAGAAAGGACCAATATGCTATGTAGGTGCTAAGAACGTACTGTATATGCTATAATTGTATACCACTGAGGAATGTTGTACGCTGGCTGTGTATGTGATTTTGGTTATATGGCTTTTTACAACACTGTTATTTTTACTCCATTGAACCACTGTTAGGCCTATTGCCCATGAACGAGTTTGATGTGTGATATATGTTCTGGCTGAAACGTCCGACCTGAACCCTCATAAACCGAAACTGAACTCTGAACAGGTCCAGTTCAAGCGTTTGGGCCAGATGTTCCAGCCAGCACACGATGCAAATATCACACATCAAACTCACTCGTATGGGTCTTTGTTTTCCCATTCAGCAGAGGTGGCGCAAGTGACCGGCTCCTGCAGCTACTAAACTGCTGCCACTTTAAAGAAACCACTGACAAAATTCTGCATTTAGTCACTTTGTGGAAAGTTATTCTATTTTATATCTTACTTTTAGTTTTTTATATTATTTAGCAAGTTAAATGTTTGTTATACTTTGATGTTAATGCTGCGGAACTGTAAAAAAAAAAAATATATAAAAAAAAAAAATACATGAAACGTAAAATGGGACAATTACAGCAACTTCATCTTATTTTACTATTGGTTGGTATTGCATGGTAACCTTTGATCTAATGAAGACAAGAAGGTATGTTCAGTGCAGCAGAATTGGCAGATATCATTACTGATTAAATTATACATAGCAGAAAAATAACCTACTCTCCTCCCCCCCTTATTAATAATGGATGCACAACTGTAGATAGGGGAAGGTCCATTAAAGTCTATGGGGAACGGAAGGTGAATGATCCTTCTGACCACCTTTTTGTTTTTAGTCTCTGTTATGCTCTTCTTAAACAGGGTAACACAAGGCTCAGACCCAAGTGTGAATTGGGCCTGAGGCCTCACAAATGTATGTGCATCCACAAGCCCTTAACGACGAGGCCTGAAAAGGACATTTTATGGTGACGTTAAAAAAAAGGCACGGAGGACTGTAACTGGGCTTATTCAGATGGCTGCAGTGAGCGATCACAGCCCCAATATAAGTCTTTGGCTCTTGTTACTGTGACTGAGTTGAGCGACTGTGCTGCAAAATATAGGACATGTGCCATATCTCGTCAGACTTGCAGTACAACCGCCCGTCTGCCTATTGAGCGCTCACCCCTCCCACCTCGGATATGGTCCGGATGGGCGCACAGCTGTCTGAATGCACCCTCACAGGAGACAACGCCCCCTGTGGGAGCAGAGCTGTACTAGGTTTGATTAGACACAGCAGCTCAGCTTAACTCTTTCAGATCTAGCGGCTGTGCTGGCTGACATATTCACTTAATAGCACTACCTCAATGCTATCTAGTGAAGAAAAAAAAGAGAAGGCAGAAACCGTAATAAACCGCTTCTACCTTCTCCCTAGTGTCTGACAGCCGGAGACCCAATGCAGTGATCAGCACCTACCATCAAAAGGCAGAGGGCAGTATTCAGAACATCTCTTTTCTGACACTTCTGTATTCACAGACTCAAAAGAAAAACCCCCCTTTCAGTCTATCACACAGGACAAAAGTTTAGTATTCTTGGATTTTCTCAGCTATGGCCTAGGTCAGTGATGGCGACTGAGTGCTGAACGTGGTACGTCCTGGGCTTCCTGTGACTGCAGGACGAGGTCTTGAGTCCTGAATGCTGAACTTTGTGCTGGGTGATTGTCTGGGTGCCCACAGAGAGGGCTCTGAGTGCCACAGGTTCACCACCATTGGCCTAGGTCGTTTAATAGGGTATAATATGGTAAGTTCCCTTCAAGGTCATATTCAAGGTAGTTTTCCTATTCCATAGACAGGTTTGCGTGTAGGAGGGGGGGGGGGGGGGGGATCTCAGGTTACACATGGCTTTTCTCAGCTGGGAAATGGATAACTGGACATGTTTTAGTCACTTCACAAGGGTCTGCCTGAAACAGAAAAGTCAAGTTGTGGAGGCTTCTGGTGCAGGAAGACATGATGAATGTTTGTAGATGGTTATATGTTGTAGCGTATTCCTGATCTGTGCGTATCATAAAGAGAGTCGGTGACAGGTAAAGATGAAGGACATTTGATTTCCACATCTGTCTGCGATTTCATGCAAGAACAACCAGTCTGAGTCGCTGCGGTTTGATCATAATTATTTATTTTTACATTTAAATATTATTTTAAATACAGAATTGTCACAATTCAGAAATCCTAGAAACGCAAAATGAGAATGCGGGGGAAACATGGCAAGCTTTGAATTTACAAGGAAATAATAAACTTGTGTACAGTTTCAAAAGAAAGGAAGTGGATTAGAGAAATGGAGAATGAGTTACACGAGTAAACAGGAGAGCTGGGGAAGAAGAATAAGCTAACACTACAAAATTAAACCTTTGTGACATCGTGTAAACAGAGTCCTATTTTACGTTAGACGTATTTCATGATGTCTCCCACAAGGTGGCGGTATAGGGCTTTGCCCCCATCACATCAAAATAAGATCAGCAGGAGATCTACACAATGCAGACACCTGATGGGCAATGAACAAGGGGATATAGAGGAACCAAAAAGTCAAAACACCCAAAACGACATAAATCCCATGTAATGGACTTGAAATTCTTATGGACATAGTTTTGTACACGTGTGACCACCCTGCTGTTCTGGTTAGAGCTCTCTGCACCGTAGTGTGGCCATATAAAACTATGCATTGATTGCCACGTATACATCTCTTTACATCTTGTTCTTACAATACATAGCACTCTATACAGTATAACATTCTTGCACGCTGCCCTAGCAACATATTATTCTTTGTGTGCAAGCCATGTATTAATCTTTTATAGCACATTTATGTGATTTTTCTTTCAATAAAACAAATAGTTCACTTTAGTAACAGCTATTTCAAGTATAAGTCAGGCACACACATCATACTGCCGAGACCCTGGACAGGTAGATACAAGCCAGCCAATATGCTGGGGTGGAGATTTCTACACCATAAACTTCCAGAATATAGATCTATATATAATGCCTTCTGTAGTGTAGCATTAAGCCATTGTGACTAGGATTGATTGGATTGTCGTCCATCTAGCATTATACGTGTAAAGACAAAGCAGCCATGGTGAGGTTCCACCTAACAACCTAATAGGTAAACAGTATGGAGCCAAGTAAATGCACTGCAAGTGTAAAGATGGCGCCACTCGCAGTACCATTTGCAACCAAGCAGAGTGTTTTTTGTTTTTTTTTATTTAGCTTACCGAGGCTAGAGTCGCATAAGGTTATAAACCTAAATATCCTGCTACGTGTAACAGGCTGGTGATATACAGTATTGCTGTAGAACTATACTTTATCATTTACATTTATCACAACCACCTTAGAAAATAATAATAAATCCTTTGCATCAGGTTGCGCAGGGAAAATAAAATTAGGAATTTGCAATAAGCAAAACCTCTTACAAGACAATTTAATAACCTGTGCAGTAAGACACCCCTCACACAAAACAGAGGCCCCATGGCCTAAACTATGAGATTCATAGCACAAATATCTGTAGTGGACCCAAGATTGTGCTTTGATAGAAGCAAACCTTGAAGAAGATTGCCCTTTAGATCATCAATCCTAATCATGTAAAACATACAATGGTGGGTTTTGATTGGATGAAAGGTAATTGATGACCCTGCCCTCATCTACATGGTGTAGCTCAGTACATGGAGACTACTCCATAGAAGCAGCAGCTTTCTGACTTGCACCGCAGAACTTTATGGCTCCTTCCTGGGGCTCACAGTCAATATTAACCCCAAAGACTTGAATACACGACATGAAGAGAACAAACCCTGCGCTGCTGCAAAGCGATGTTCTAAAGAGATGAAGTTTATTTTTATTACTCATTATTGACCAATGCAATATGTGAAGGTATTGATTTGTCTTTTCATGTGGTTATGGCACAGGTAGAAGTTTTTAAGAAAACAATTGCGGCTAAAATATTACTTTTACATCATTCTACTTCTTTTGAAACAAAAGAATCCCCCCCCCCCCCACAAGACTGAATTTTCAGTTATATTGGGGAATGATATGGTCCCTAACCAACACCTATGCAGTGATGAAATGGATTGTCCTCTGCATCTTCTCTAGTGCCTGATGCTCTCTTTCTCCGGGTGCCATCTTGACCTGTAGGAAATATATGCTCCACCAATCACTGGTCCAGACATGTGATTGGCTGAACACATACTTCCTGCGATTCAAAAGAAACCAGGAAGCAGAGAACAAACAGTAGATCCCTACAAGGTCCTAAAGGGAGAGCCAGAGATAAGAGAGGCGAGTAATGTTGATTTTTAACCCAATTAGGAGCACATTTTAAAATATTTGTACTAGACAGACAACCCCCTTAAAAGGGGTTGTGCACTTTCAGGCAATAATTGATTTGGGTTGTGTAAGGAACAGTTATATATTTTTCCAATATACTTCCTGCATCCATTCCTCACTGTTTTCTAGATCTCTGCTATAGAAAGCTTTTATGTTTACTTCCAGTGGATAGAAATCTGTTCATGGTCATGTGAAGTCACACAGGTGCACCATATCAGTAATCGGCTGTTTGATACTAATGGCTTGTGCACCTGTGTGACATCACATGACCATGAACAGATTTCTATCCTCTGGAAGTAAACATAGAAAGCTTTCTATAGAAGGACAGCAAGCAGAGATCTAGAAAACCGTGAACAGGCTGCCTTTACTGCCAGGCACAGTGCAGCAGCTCACATATTCTTTACCTACTGCTGGTTCATTGTAATGCATCCTGCAAATGCGACCATTCAGTATCTTACTGGCCTGGAGTGACATGGAGCTGAATCATCGAGCTTTAGTCATAAACTTGCTATTAATAACTGCTCCAGTACCTGGACTGCTGAGCTGTCACTATACAGTACCATTAATCATTATAGCCGGGGGTCTACACGTTCATACTGTTAGGGGATTGCCGCTTCCATGGACATGACGGATGGTACCAGTTTTACATACACACAGGTTTCCTGGATTTGCTTTTTTTATCTTTCTGCTCCAGAAACAACTAAAATTGGGATAATCCGCAATACCACATACTGTATATAGACAAGTGTGACACAGAAATCCATCTGTACATTTCCCCAATTCCACCTAAAGTCTCAATGTACATTAAAATGGCACAATGCCAGGTCAGTCTCCATAAGATCCCAATGTAATGAGATCCCATAGTGTTTCCAAATTTTGGACAACCAAAATAGTTGGCTCTTCTTTCCATACAATTACCCGGAACTCTAACAAAAGTCATTGGTGTAATGAATGGATAGTACTGTATACTTCATGAATACAATAAATCTGAAGCTTATAGAGCAGAAATGTATATAAGTGACCAAACCAAAGGACTCGCCCCCTCCCCCTATACACAGGACACATCAGTACGGGCTCATAGGTTATTTTACCCCCCCTTGGCTAAAGCATTAAAGTCTGTGGATGGGTATGCTGCTGAGCATCATGGGCCCTGGCATTACCATTTTAGAACCTGGTCCCATCAGAAGATGTTCTGAAGCAGCTCCATCTTGCTCTGTGATCTTAACATACCCTGGGACTCCATAGGTTGTAGACTACGGCTTAGAGGAATGATCTATAACCTGCAGTCAACAAATATGGCTGTGCTGTGTGAAACTATCTTTTCTCAGAGGTTAATAGTAATTAATCCCGATTACCATATAGGAAAGACTCCATATCAGTGGCTAATGGAGACCCCTCTCCTTCAGTACCAGGTCCTGGTAACATACCATGTCTACCTCCAGGAGTAGTGGTGGTGAGTATAGGACGCAGAGTATTACCGAGCACTAAAACTGGAATAAATGCCGGACATCTTCATTGTAAGATGCTAATTTGTCTCCCTCCCCCACACCGTGAAGCAAATAAAAATAGCCGCAATTAAAGCTTTCCACAAAACATCACAGGGATGAAATGATTCCCAGCCTAATCCTCTGAACGGCTGTAAGAATGCAGCACATTATTATGGTCTACTCCATTATACAATCTCTGTACAGATATCTCCCACATGGGGGCAGAAATCCCTACGGGAATCACTGCCATTGTATGTAAGTCGGAACTGTATTTTATTATTTTATAACAGTATTTTGTAACGTCAACCAATTTTTTTTTTGGTCTCTGTGACAATTGGATTTTAAAAATGTTGGGTTGTCATAAGAACCAGGATTAACGATAAAACTTAACTTCTAGATGCCCGTGATAACTGTTACAGCTGTTTATTGTAGCCGGAGGATAAAGTACAGTAAATTACCAACATCCAGTGGCCGTTTGTAACTAGGGGTCGTCTGTAAGTCGGGTGTTCTTAAGTAGGGGACTGCCTGTTTACATATCAAGAAAGCAGAGAACTACTTTTAATAGATAAAGTGAAGCCTTTGGTCTTAGACCTCAACAGCCAGACATTCCTGTCCATAAAATGGCCGCAGATTGTTCATGGACAGTTAGAGATCACATGACCCTCAATCACCCTGCCAGGGCCTTCTACTATTCATGAATATAAGATCAAGCTCCTGGCAGGGCGATTGTGGACAGAGATCACATGACCCTCCATCTGCGGCCATTTTATGGACAGGAATGTCTGGCTGATGAGGTAAAAGACAGGAGGCTTCACTTTACATATCAAGAAAGTGGAGCAGAACTTTTATTAGATTTAGATTAGTAAATAACCTAATATCCTGCCCCCCACATTAAAAAACACAAGGTAAAGTGGCCAACCCCTTTAATATATCAATTATAGGATTATCTGCACATTAAAGGAACACTCCAGGCATTGCGTTATGATTCATAAAAGAGAAGGAGAGGTGGAACATGACAAGAAATAGCTAACCACCAAACACACTTTCCAAGTCATATTTACTCAGGCCCCGAATCATTGCTTGGAAGGTCCCTTTAAAGAGGTTGGCCCAAGTTTTGATGTTATAACATTCTTATCAGTGGGAATCCATCTAATCACCAGTACAGGCCGTCCCCGCGTAACATACAGGATGAGTTCTTTAGGTTTGTTCTTAAGTTGTAGGTCAGAACAGGTATATTTTATACAATTTTATTTTTTTTAGTGATAATTGTTTTTTTTAAATTTTGCGCTGTACTAGTTTGGGATAATCTCTATGGAGCTGACGGAAATTGCAGAGCGCCGCGCTCGGTGATCTCCGTCAGCTCCATAGAGATTAATGGAGCAGAACGATCGTGTCCGGCCGTCGGCTCCATTTTTGCGATCTGCGGGGGCCTCATCACTAAGCCCCCCACTGATCAGCAAGATAGGCCCTATCCACGAGATGGGGCCTTACTTGTCTGAGTGGGAAAACCCCTTTAAGCCAGGAACTGCCTGTATACACAATCACACGGCCTGTCACTCATCCTCTATGGCGCTCCCATATACAGTGTGGATGCAACTTCAGTCATATAGAGCAATGTGATCCCTATTCTCACAATCAATTGGGGAAACCCAACTGACCAGCATGTTGACCCCTGACCCTGTAATAGTTGTAAATAAATTCTGGACGAGCCCATTTCATATGCTGCAGAAACACTTTCCTTTCCTGCAAATACCAAAGTCTGTCTTGTGTGTGCTTAGACCAAAGAATACAAAGAAAATGGAAATTATGGAGCAGAACATATATAGACAGATATCTAAAGCAGATGAACAGATGCTAGAATTTGTTGTAGTGTATATAACGTGATAGGACCATGAAATGTGCAAAACTTGATGTTACTGTTAAGAGAGAACTAGAAGTTGCAGCCACAGGATTATTACATGTACAGGACCTTAGAGGCCACATGTACTACATCAATAGACGCCTCAGTGGAGTGTGATAGTATTAAAGTGATGACAATGGTGCTTAAACGCTCAATGGAAATAGATGAAAATCTTAATTTTTTTTACTTAGATAATGCAAAAACAACATCCTTTCTGGTGATGACCTGTTCAGATAAATAACATTTGGTGGTGATGGAAAATGTGTGTCCCGGATAGGACCCTCCACTAGCTACAATGTATAATCCGCACTGATATCACGACTACAGAGGGACAATGTAGAAGTGACATATCATAGAACAAGAGGAATGTGACATTATGAAATATATATTCGTTACAGAATTGCAATTATTTCCAGAACCGTCTCATTGCAAAGATATTTTGGAACACGTCCAATTCTACATTTAAAAAAGGAAATCCAAAAATTTGGGGGAAAAAAAAAAACATGACCTATTAGTAAAAAAAAATTTAAAAAAATCACACTAAGACCAAAACTCTTTACCATCCTAGCTGTAGGTGGCAACATTTATTATAACCAGTTGTGACCCAAACTGAACGATAGTTTGGAGTCCTCTTAATGTTAGGACCGTAAGGTTGGACTGGACATAAATATTCTGTATCCGTCTCTCTAGTTTCATAATTTAACACAATAATTCAATTTAAAAACCTAATTTTTTTGTTAAAAAAAAAAAACTATACATACTGCTTGTTTACACATCGGCACCAACCCCCTAGTGAATGGGGTCACCGCTTGAAATGGATACCGTAAATCCGGATGGACTAGCACGTTAGAGAACATCACAAGTCCCCATGTATTGTCCAGGTGGAGAGATTAGCAGCTTTATAAAGTAGAGGAGAGTCCTGTAGGTCAGTCCTGTTTTGAAGACTTGCCTTGAAGTTAAAGTGCAGCTGCACTGGGACTTGAAACTTTAAAAGACAATTAAAAAAAAATATTTTAAAAAAAATAGGACAAAAAAGGCAGCGCAGCTTCTCCGTACTGTGACCCTACTCAATAGCACCATACTACCTGGGCAGGTTTTCTTCATTTACACGTAGGCTCCAATTATGTAAAGGCTGTCTAAGGGTTAAACAAATGGCTCCGGGATAGATCAATCCTAAAAAGTCAGAAACAAGCAGCGGACCACATTTTTGAGCCATAAATACATCTACATCTGCACAGCTGTAATTTTCCGAACAGAGTTTCAAGTTGCGGCAACCAGGCCAAATGTACCTAAAATGATTGCAGGGGAAATATTGCAACAAAACCCAGAAAAAAAGGTCAATGCCTATTAACCAGACCTAGTCACAGCCAAGTGAGCCGAAATCATCGATTGGCTACTCGAGAGTTACTTGTACAAGTCATATTTGCTCTTGCAAGAGAACAAAAAAATAATAGGGCGATGGGTTTTTTATAGTCTCACAAATGGAGTGATTGTTTTTTTCTTCCTCATAACAAAAATGGACCTTAGTAAAGTAGGACAAGGCCTGTATAAATAGATTTCATTCACAGGTGCACTTAGTAAGATGAGGGAATCATGGGGTTATAAGTGGAGGGGGTAAGTTGGGAGTGGCATGTGCAAAATCTTTGCCAAAAGTGTCAGGCGGTCAGGTTTTTATCTGCAGAAAAAGGCTGGCCTGACCAGGAGGTTTGGCTCACAGGATCTTCTTGCAGCTTCCCCCCTTCACTTATGCAGGTGCCTAGAGGCCCATTAGTCTGAGATGCCAAGTCAGAGGCATTGTCCCCAGGCTCAGAGGATGGGGCCACCTCTTTAGAGCAGGGGGTCATTATAGTGCAAACCTCCGCGTTAACCTTCCCAGGGCCACTCGGTTCACTAGCCTCAGAGTGAACAGATTCTGTCATGTCTGACCCTGTGTCTAATCCTGGTGAACTGTAAATGGACAAATTTCCATCAGTATAATCCGGTGGGGTGGCTGGTCTCCCAGAGTCCTCATCAGTATAACAGAGGACAGAAGAGCTAGAGGACAACAAAACAGGATTGGTGGAGGAATGGCAGGTGGAAGGTGGCAGTGAGATAGGAGTCTCCAGAAGACATACATCTAGAGACTCCACACTCGAGTCCAGGCTGAGACTAGAACCACTAGAAGAAGCCTCATCACCCTCATCCAAGAGCCTCTGGCGCTCCTCCGCACTTTGCAGGTGTCTAACAGCAGCCTCGTTCTCCAGGTGATAGTTCTCAGCAATGAATTCATGGAAGTCCTGTGTCTCTTGATGAGGATGGACATCAAAAGAGGCATGAGGAAGCTCCTCTTCTAGGGGTGGAGGTCGTGGCTGCTGGCGCTTATTTTCCAGCTCAAGTTTCATGATCGTATGAAGATAATGGGTCCGTACACGTATAGGGTTAAATTCTATCCTGCCAGCTATATTATTGCAGCCATCCCGAGAACATCCACATGGAAAGGACATACGATCCACCTGTAAGTGCAGGAGAAGACAAAGGAAGGAATTCTGTAAGAGACTTCATGTGTATAAGGAACAAATGGATAAACAGAAGTGAAACAAACAATTAGTTGCTAATCACTGTAAATGGGAAACTTCTGCTTAGTTAACAGACTTCATTATTAGTTATGCAAAGTTTTGAAGAATATTAAATCTCATTTGTTGCTAGGGGAAACATGAAACCTTATTGGGCAGTTGTTCCAAAATAAAAAGCATCAGTTGTGGTAAAGAGAAGCAAGTGATGAGGATAAGTCCTCCTCCTGCTATCAGATCAATGGTGAGCTCATTCACATTCATGTCCCAGGACAGTTTGGGGGGGGGGGACCCCTTACCCAGGGTGTGCCTCTTATAGGAGCCAGGAATGTTTTTCCCCCCAGTGCTTCCCTATCCTCCCCTCTCTCACCGTTCTGTTTGTCTTACTCTTAATTTATCATTTTCACAACCTGAAACATAACACATATCAAGCTTACAGGAGGGTAATGTGTCAATAGGTTTGAATCAGATTCCATAACTTTACACGTCTAACATACATATCCCACAGCGTCACCAGCAAACACAACGTTAGTCCTCACCTGACATTTGATCCCAGCCTGACTGCATGGACAAACTTCCGGATCACAGAAGATCCGACAGTCACACCCACATTCCTCTCTGGAGACACGGATGGCTCGGAGCTCCTGCTTCTCTTCAGCATCAATGCGATGGACCCCGGCTGCTCGGAGAAGAGCTCTACGTCTCTTTGTTGGCAACGGCTGAAGGAAGAAGTAATCATCCACTTCGACATTATCTACATCAATATCTTCATCCGAGACATCCTCCAAGGTGAGGCCTTCGGCTTCTTCCGATTCTACTGTACCATTCTTTGTCAGCTAAAGATGGAGAGAATACCAGTCATTGTGAATAAAAGGGCTGAACATTGCTAGGGTGGTGTGCTGAAATAATCATACATAGATATGTCATGCCTTCACATGGAAAATGTAAGGCTTTGATTTTCTATGCTTTAATAAAAAAAATATGCAATGCCCAACCCATAGCCATCGGCTTTTGGAGCTACTGACAAATCCGGGCGGGGGGCCGTGGGGAGAGATTGGCATGGCAAGACTATGGTTATCAGCAGCTGCCTTGGATCGCAGAAGGGATGGCCATAATATTAGACTACTAAGACTTGCTATATTTCTACGGATGAAATATTCCTTCGATCTGCAGTGCACACTACACAACAGCTACACTTACAACTTTCCAGAACCCCTGACTCTAAATATACGGGGAGACTTCTAAAAATCTACTGCTTGTAAGAAGTTGGTGACCACATATGCCGCACACGATTTTAGAGAAAAATTATTGATTTGGCATCAACCAAATATATGAATACAACCTGGCCAAAGCAAAAAGGGAAGATTCTGCTAAAAAACCTTGTGTTGCTGCATTAAAAAGTGTAACTTTTACATGTCTGATATTAGTCAAGACATAAACGTTAAAACTATTAGAGAATTCATGAAGTCCCTACTAAATCAAGCATGTCACCAATGGATGCTACAGATCTAACATATAGTCTTTAGTCGAAAAGCAATTATTATAACAAGGATCACTCTGCTAGTGACAGATAATATCCTTCATAGGGAGGTTTCATCATTCACACCTCAGGGAACAAAGGACATGGAGCTGCATGATGCAAGTGTAATGCTCACCTAGTGCAGGCAGTGGGAGAAGCATACGTTCAACCATGTGCACAGGTACAAGTCCATCAATTAAAGGCATTTCAAATTTTAATCCCCTAGTGATGTTTACACAATCAAGATAATTTTTAATCCCCTTACTTTACAATTTTATCCAGGGGCGATCAAATTACAAACACCAAAACTGATATTTGTTACCCATGGTCTACTTCCTTCCAAAATCAGCTTTTATAAACATGTTAATGAGCCCCACTGTGGTGCAGCTTCAAAGACTTGCAGGGGCACTTGTACCAGAGGGGCTCAAGTAACAAACCAAGGACCCCCTTTCAGCTCATTAGCATAATTTGATTTGAGAAGGGAAGGAAGGAGGCCATGGATTACAAATGGAAGAAGATTAACAGTCATGGTGCCTGGATCTATTGGTTAAAGGGAACCTACCACCACAAATCTACCTATAAAAGGTAGATTGGGTGGTAGGTGGATCAATGGGACGTGAGGATAGCCCTTTTAAGGGCTAATCCTCACGTCCCCACACTTTTTTGTTAACTTTTATTAGACATATATTAAAATTTACTTATGCGGCTACTGGGGCGTGGAGTAGCCGCATCTGAGGTTACACGAGGCGGCTACTCCACGCCCCGGTAGCCTGTTTCCCCCTCCTACTCACCCATCTTTGGCGCGCAGCTACGCGGAGCTGCGCGCCCTCGTCCGGCGATCCTGCCGTCTGCGCGGTCACTGCTCCGAAACAGGCGCGGGCCTGCTCTTCTGCGCAGACGGCAGGATCGCCGGACGAGGGCGCGCAGCTACGCGGAGCTGCGCGCCGAAGATGGGTGAGTAGGAGGGGAAAAGAGGCTACCGGGGCGTGGAGTAGCCGCATCTGAGGTTACACGAGGTTCCACGCCCCGGTAGCCGCATAAGTAAATTTGAATATATGTCTAATAAAAGTTAACAAAAAAGTGTGGGGACGTGAGGATTAGCCCTTAAAAGAGCTATCCTCATGTCCCATTGATCCACCTACCACCCAATCTACCTTTATAGGTAGATTTGTGGTGGTAGGTTCCCTTTAATATATGTTAAAGGAAATCTACCATCAAAATCAAGCATGACTTTTACCAATATAAAATGTTCACACACCATTGTCCTTCAACAGAAAACTAGAGGTACTCTGTCCTACACCCTAAATATTGTCCATCATTGGAACGCACAAGTTGACAAGAAAACCTGGACATCTGCGTACCATAGACCCCTTAATGTTTTGGAATAGATGCACACAACATGGTGAAGAGAGATGCAGGGGGTCACTTCAGTCACAGTTGAACTACTTGTAAAGTAGAAGAAGGTTCTTATTGAAAGTTATATCATATGTACATATGCAGGTAGAACAAAGTTTCTAACCTTCATCTTTTTTGTGTGAAGTTTCTCCTCCTTTAGGTGCTCACGCAGAATTTCCCGATGGGTCACCTCTTGCTCTTGGGCAAACTCGCATAGCGTGTACTTTTGCACAGAGTTGTGGTGCTGGGCCATTCCCAACGAGCTGCCCCCCTGGCTTGGCACGCTGGTGAAACCTTGGCGACGTGAAAAGTAATAGACAGTGACCTGGTCGAAACGGACATTCTTCTGTCTCATAAGTTTCTGTCGCTTCAGGATGGACGTTGCTAAAATAAAGACATTTCACATTTAGAGAAGTTATTAAAATTAAGACAAAGACTGCTCAATGTCAATATATCCCGTCATGTGTACACCAGTGAAGGGCTTGTCCAGGGTTTGGAAAACACCTGTCCACAGAATGTGTTTGATGGGTAACAGATATGGTGACATTTTGGGGATGGGAAGATAGGTTGTAATCCTGGACAACGCCATTAACTAGCATTAGCCACTTGGCCCTTAGGCCATAGACACACGACTATGGATGTCCCATGAAACCTGTTCAGAACATGGTCCAGGAATCACCCGAGATTTAGAGACTTTCTGGACCCTCGGCTGTTGGACCCACACTTATTTGACACCTATAGCATAATTTAGGAATATTCCATCAACCTCAGTCTCACAAGTATAAATTATATTCTTAGTTATATTCTTTTGCCAGTTCTCATGGGTCCAGCATTTAAGAAGACTGATATTCAACCAATCCAATATATCTGTATCTATTTTGTGTGTTTAGTGGCTTCATATTTCCAGTAGCAGTAGGTGGCTGGCATTATCCCCACTCACTAAAATATGGAACTCACAGCTTTGCTATAGCAGCCCTGGGGATAAGAACAGCTTTGTCCTAGTCTGCAGCACTATAGGACATGCCTGGGAGCTATACTATAAATATATAGGGCCGAGGAGGAGAGGCTGGGAGCTACTGCACAGACACTAGGATGCCTGCAGGTAGAGATGAGCAAAATCATACAAGATTTGCTGCGCCCAAGCATTGACAAATTTTTCAAGAGATCTGTTCGGTTTCAAATACAATGTTGCTCCGACTGTCCTATTAATTGGCATATAACATCCTCCTTTTTCATAAGAACACATCTATCGTGACAAACTTTTTAGAGTTTTTTTGTGTCCATGTTCCATCCCCTTGCCTGAGCTCTGGGATTGATGACAGCAGTAGCTAGACAACTTTGTAAAAGATTTGTTTGAAGCAAGGCTGAAAAGATTTGGTGCTAAATCTCAAACCAACAAATAGGGTTGTTCATCTCTTGTTCTGGATATCATAAGAGAAGAAAGTGAAGATGACCCTCAGTTTGGAACAGGTTTTTTTTTTTACATACATTTGTAGAAATAGATATTCTTTATCCGTCACAGTACATGTAGAATTGGGAATACCACTTCGCTCTCAGTAGCACCCAACTATAGCATGGTATGGCAGCAACTTCTTGTTGCAGTAGAAAGAACATCTGAGGAACACAAACAGGTACTGGCAGGGAAAACACACAAAACCTTTAATATTTAACATGGTGTCCCAGGGCATCACACTGATAGGAACTAAGGACAGACCCAAATCCGTCCCAGCACAGAATAGCTCTTACGGATAAGTCCGGTGGTGGTGGGAGCATTGATGCTGTCACAGCTGTCTGCGCTGTCACTGTTGGATATCTCATCGTCTGAGTCTTTTGATGTAGAAATTGGCGAGCCAGCGTCTACTTCTTCAAACTTTCTTTTCAGGCTTCTGCTCGTCACAGCATCCATTTGTTTCAGGGTTGCCTGGTGGAAACAGAAGATAGAAATGTGTAACACTGAAACACACCCACAACTACATAGGACTTCTATTTTTGGCTAAGTTTAGTTCTAAATTGTCCTGGAGCTAGTGATAAGCCTTCATCATATCTGCTATAGTCAGCATGTGGTGAAATAAGGCAGTTCTGCTCCCTATCACATACTCAGGAGAAAGCAGCACTGCAGAGAATATCATACAAAAGTAATGGCCAGTGCCAATGTCAACTAAGCACTTGTGGTCAGATACAAAACCTACTATTAGCTGCAGCAGTCTTTTGTATACATTTCTGCTTCTCTCGGTGTGTGCAAAGGACTTCTTATAAGATGCACATTACTAGTCAAAGTTTGCTGAAAAGTTATGGACTATCATACACCAAGTATACTCTGCATTTCTATTTACTGACTTCTAAATTCATTTACAAATTATTTACATCAAAGCTGAGGCTCCTGGCAGCTAAACACAAGGTATTCTTATCGTGGGCTCCAGATAGTAACAGCAGTGCCCATAATGTCAGGAAACTGTAGGCACAATATTTCCTGCTTCTTGTAGGAAACGGCCTATGATAACATCCAGGGGATGAGGCCCGTTCCCAACATGATATCTGCGCTATAACATTCAGTCCTGAGCAATAGAAAAGGCTGGAAATAGTCTATTAGGATTAAAGTCCTGGTGTTTCTGGCCAGAAAGCCGAATCCTGGCAACAAAAATTCTCAAGCAAAGAGGATCTGAAAGTAGCAGCAGTGCTATGAAACACCCCTAACAAAGTTAATGCATCAGTTTCTAAATGTTTTATTATCAATATTAAATAAGCCATTTAATATAGCCCTTCAGGCTCATTAGAATAATTATAAAAGGATTTTTAGAAGGAATGAGACCATGGATAACACATATAAGATGATTACCACAGTCACTGTGCCTGGATCTATGAGTAAGAGCCCCTGGTTAACCATTACAGATTTTGACTATAGATTTCCTTTATTAAGCTGGGGCTTCAACACAACTCCACCCAAGTTTGCCATGGTCCTGGACACCCTTTTAACCTAGGTCCAAATAAAACCTAGCATTCCCGGGGTCCTAGTTCTCAAAGTAATATGCTGTAAACACCTGATATACTTCCAATATTTGATGGTGGTGCGACAACTGACTATTGTACAGTCAAGTGGATGGGGAGGGAGGGAGTTTGTTCTGTATGTTTGTAATGTTAAAAACGGGAAATTTCTCAAAAATGTATTTGATTAAAAAAAAAAAAAGTAATGACTAAATTCTGTGCAACTTTATTAAATTAACATTGGGGGTTATTTATGAAGTGCAGCATCTTGCAGCTCACAGGAAGGGCAGTGCTGGTGTAGAAATATGCTTTTTATGTCATCTTTCACATCCATCAAGCTTAAAGGGAACCTGTGCACAGCAATTATCCCAGTAAACCATTACCAGAATATTGTCAAACACCTAGTTTTTGTTTCTTTCATGATCCTGTATGGTGGCATCATCCAGAAAATCAACTTTGAATTGAAATGTAAATTAGTCCAGGAGGAGGAGTTAAACGCTGAAGTCAAGGTGGGGAGCTCTGAACTCCTCTTCCTCTATTACTGAGGTCATGCATCAGACTTCAGGAGATCTGGTTAGTGATGTCTCTGGATCTAGGACCATCAATTACAGTGAAGGGGGATTTCTGAGGAAGAGAGTATGATAACAACTCTCACCGCCTCCTTGACTTTGAAGTGAAAATGTTAATTGGTGGTATAAAGTCAAGGAGGCGGAGAGAGTTGTTATCATACTCTCTTCCGCAGAAAGCCCCCATCACTGTAATTGATGGTCCTGCATCCAGAGACATTACTAACCGGATCTCCGTCATTAAGCATGGTCTGGAAGCTGTTCAGCGGTTTATTAGGCCAATTTCTGCTATCAGGTTCCCTTTAAGGTTCACTGAGCTACAAAACTGGACATACAGGCAGTTGAAAAAAATTGGATCTTTGTCTACGGCGTGCATTCCCAAATATGTTTTTAACTATCTCCGGTTCTGTAACACACAAAGCCTGTGTACTATAGAGTGTAAGATAGGGCTCCTCTGGAAGCCTCTAAACGTGACTCATCTTATTGGTGAAGAGAGTCATATTTGCTTGTCTTTGAGGGGGGGGGGGTATTTTTATATTTTTATTGTTAAATGCGCGAGTTTTCACAAAAGTTATTCTTGAAAGGACATTTCATATACGACCTGTAGTTGTGTAGGCAAGTAGTTTAGTGGGGTAAAACATAACAGGTTCCCTTTTAAACATGGCACAATTGGTGGAGTTGGTGGCCCAGTAATTTTCACTCCTGACTTTTGAAAAGCATGAAGTGAGAAAAAAAAAAATATCCAAGTGAAAAAAAAAAAAAAAAGTGGACATGGAAAAAAAAATAAAAAAACCTGAACATTTCCAGCTGCACATCCTGGAACAAGCCCTCTGGATCTATGGGAACTGGGAAAATAATCTGAATAATTTATGGCATTTTAGAATGAAAATGCCTGAGTATATGAGCTTCGTGTTATTAGGCCTGGATCCCACATGAATAGAGGGTAACCAGGATCAACTGGGTAAAAAATAAAAATGTACATCCAAAAGTCTCAGAGCTTCGGATTTCCCGTGATAATACTATTGATTTGATCTAATTGATTTCTTCAGTTCCCTATTTTCATTCATAAATTTTGCGGATATTTTCACATAATGTCACAAGGACCAACCATATGCTCTTTTCCCACCACAATGCCATATACTACATTATACTACCTGTCAAAGACAAAGCCAGATGGACACAAAAAGGGATGTAGCCCCCTGTATAAACACTAGTGTGAACATTGCCTAACAAAAATTATTGTGGACAGCATTCATACATAAGGCTTCAGTCTCTTATGTGCAGCATACAGCGCTCTCCATCCAATTTCCCAAATGCGGGAATGGTTATGGCCCTCTCCCTGTGCTCGGTTCATTGCCCGTGTTATTCTCTTCCCTGCGTCGCAGCTGCTTGTCCGTTACACACCTCCCCATCTAGTCATTTAGCTTGGTTGCCTGGGTAACAATCTTCCGTTTGTTAAGGCAGGATTCACGGATCCAGGATGGATGTGCGGAGCCGGCCTGACAACCACAGCGCTGATAGTGTATTATGCATTAACGGTAGATAGATTTTATCTAGAAATAATGTGAGATCCACAATATGTTACTGCAGTAACTGGAATAGTGACCCACATGGCACATACTTATAGGTTACTATGAATTATATATCATCATTATACAGGCATGAACAATACCCGGCCATATAGAATCTCCCCCACCTCATATACTAATGTAATCCCAAACTTCTGGGGCCTTCAGACTTTCACATCCCCAGAAAAATCCACAATTTTCACGACGGTTTATGTCAGTGTTGTAACCGCATCCGTTTTTTTACGTTATTAACCCCTACGGGACACAGCATCTTTTGGCCTAAAGGACGCGGCCCCATTTTTCAAATCTGGCCTGTGTCACTATAAGTGGTTATAGCGTGGGAACGCTGTGAGATATCCAGGGGATTTTGAGATTGTTTTCTCGTGACACATTGTACTTCAAATTAGTTTAAAAATTTGGATGAAATCTTTTGCGTTTAGTTATGAAAAAAAACAAAATTTGGCAAAAATTTTGAAAAATTCTTTATTTTCAACGTTCTAAATTCTCTACTTTTGATTCAGAAAGTCATAGCACCCAAATAAATTCATAACTTACATTTCCCAAATGTCTGCTTTATGTTGGCATGGTTTTTTAAGATTCCACATATTTTACTAGAATGTTATGAGGCTCAGAATTTGGGTGCCATTTTTCACATTTTTTGTAAAATCGCCAAAACCCGTACTTAGATGGACCTGATCAACTTCTAATTGACACTGAGAGGCCTAAATAATAGCAAGACTCGTAAATTACCCCATTGTGGAAACTACACCCCTCAACGTATGAAAAACTACTTTTAAGAAGTTTGTTAACCCTTTATGTGTTTTATAGGGGTTAAAACAAAATGGAGGTGCAGTCTGCAAATTGTAATATTTTTTCACAATACACTCATTTTGGGTGGAAAATTAAACATTTAAAATGGATTAAATTAAAAAAGGCTCCACAAAGTTTGATACCCAATTTCTCCCGAGTACACGGATACTCTATATGTGGTGGTAACTTCTGTATGGGCGCACGGCCGGGCATAGAAGGGAAGGAGGCGCCATCCAAATCAGATTTGCTATGTCACATTGTACAGGCTATAATTTTTTTCTTTTTTTTAATGAGGACCTATAGGGGCTTATTTCTTTTGCCACATGAGATGCACTTTTCTGGTATGTAATTTTGGGGCATCTACATTTAATTGGTGAGATTTAATTAACTCTTTGTTGGTGGAGGAAATGAAAATCATCAATTTTTAGGAAAATTTTTATGTGTTTTTTATTTGGCCGTTAACCATACCATAAAAATAGTATATTATTTTTATTCTATGGGTCGCCACGATTATGAAAATACTTCATTTATATATATTTTTAATTTTTTACCATTTTTACTGAATAAAAAGTAATTTGGCAAAATTGTTGTTAATTTTAGCATCACCGTCTTTCATATGTATAACTTTTTTATTTTTCACCTCACAAATCTGTTTAAGGGCTTATTTTTTGCAAGAATGATAGCTCTTTTTAGTGGTCTTATTTTAGATTGCGTAACTTTTTAAAATCACTTTTTTTAGAGCATTTTTAAAGGGCATTAATAAAAAATCATCTTTTTCAGAGAGAGTTTTTTTAGGTTGTTTTTTACGGGGTTCACTTTGCGGATCTAATAACAATTCTGTTTTATTATACAGATTGTTACGGACGCAGGGATACCAAATATGTGGGGGTTTTGTGTATTTTATTCAATTGTACTGAATAAAAACAAATTTGGAGAAAATCTTATTCATTTTAGCATCACCATCTTTTCATATGCATAACTTTTTTATTTTTTGGCTGACAAATCTGGTTAGGGGCTTATTTTTTGCGAGAACAGTTGTTCTTTTTAGTGGGCTTATTTTAGAGTGCATAAAATTTTTAAAATCACTTTTTAGAGCATTTTTTATAGGGTATTAATTAAAAATTATCTTTTTTCGGAACGTTTTTTGCGTTTTTTTCCTCCGGCGTTTACCGTGCGGGTCCAGTAACAATTCTGTTTTATTATGCAGATTGTTACGGACGCGGCAATACCAAATATGCAGGTTTTTTTTGTGTTTTTATGTTTTTTATACTTTATTAAGTTTTTTTATGGGAAAGTGACATTTTAGGGGCTTATATTTTATGTATTTATTTTTTATTTATTATAATGTGTAGTGTTAACTGTTTTTGCATTTTTTTTTACTTATACATACTTGAACTTAAACCAGTGATGCTCTGATCACTGGTTTAAGTTCAATACACTGCTCTACAATACTATTTTATTGTAGAGCAGTGTAAACTGTCTGAGCAAGCTTGCGCATGCTCAGACAGTTTACAGCCAGACCCGGAAGGGGTCTGGCTGCCATGGAGACCGGGCAGCTCCGGGGCACATGCCAGTCCTCGGAGCTGCCCGGAAGAGGATCGGATCCCCCGGTAAGCGGCACGGGGGATCCGATCCACAGCAGGAACACCCTAACACGCCGCGGTCATGCTTGACCGCGGCGTGTAAGGGGTTAACACCCGCGATCGGAGCCGGCTCCGATCGCGGGTGTTACAGCGCGGTGTCAGCTGTGATAGACAGCTGACAGCCGCTGCTTCTGGTACCGGCTCCGTTCGTTAGCCGGTCCCAGAAGCTAGACGTTATACTACGTCCCGGTGCGCTAAGCATCTAGCCCCGGGGACGTAGTATAACGTCGTGGTGCGCCTAGGGGTTAAGGCTACATCTCCAGCATCATCCGAGCAGGTTCTCTTTTGCAGATGTATTGATCTGTCATTTTTTGGAAAGCTGCACTGCATGTGTGGGAATAGTGCTGTCTGCATATTCTTTTCTCACCGATATAGTGGGGGAGGGGGGGGGGGGGGGGAACGGATGCCTAAATAGCCCCCTAGAAAATAATGGATGTACAGTGAGTATTCAGACATATGGACGTGAAAACTTCTCATCTAAGAAGAGCAAGAGGGGCGGTCCGGGGAAGAGGCAGCACCTTGGACCGCCCCCTCATGAATACGTAGGACAACGTTGGGAGTGGTACAGCGTTTACATTGTACCCCACCGCAGTGTTACTGCGTTACTGGAGGATTCTGGTAACGATATCCTAACACTGCGGCGTTTGTTTAAGCACTAGGAGCTGCTTACTTTAGTAATAACAATAGTAATATATTATATTCATTGCTATGATACATATAGTTCCTGGCCTCTTCTCAGAGCTTCTCATAGCCACACTATGGCTCCTTCCTCAGTCTCAGTATGGGTTTTATTTGGACCCATTAACAAAAGCTCCGTATTCCCCACACCCTGATAGCTGTGATCTGCAATCACTTTTCCATACATATTTTATGATACATTTCAGTCTAAGCCCCCAATATTATTGAAGAAGAACACAATAACAGTACTACCTGGTTGACATCCAAGCTCTGAATATGTATGATCTGGGGAGGCTTCCCATACACCAGGAGCTAAATATATCAGCGCATGGCACCCAAGGGACATTGTGCTTTCCCAGCTACACGTATTACACGATGCTGCTGCTCCGTCTATTGAGAACACTAAGGGTCGGCTCTCATACGGAGACCCCCTAACCCTGGGGCTGGAGGGCCAAACTCTTGGGAGCTCAATAACCACCTCTCGTGTTAAGTTTGCACATTTTCTGGCATGAACATGAATCATAAAACAATTTCCGTTACCCATAAGGATGAAATAAATCTACCAAACAGCTAAAATGAATGCCGAGAGCTCCACCAGGCAGCATGCAGATGCTGACATTTGTATACACAGACATGTTCTGTGCCATTTATTTACTGATTTGCATTTCCTTTCTATTTTAAGTCTTGTTATGACTCAACAAACTTTTACAGGGACAAAAAAAGCCCTTATACTACAGACTACTTCGAGTCTGGGTGCGGCCCACGTGAACTGGACATCTTGCCTAACTAACCTAACCACTAGCCATGGCTGCTCATCTCCATCTCTGATGATCCCCAGTTGTATTGTAATATTGCCATTTGGTAACGCACGTTTATAGGTAACTAGAACTTGAATGAAAAGAAACATTTTTATTTAAATCAAGAAAAATTGTAAAACTAATAAAGACGCTGCTAAAAGGGCGACTAATTCTTTGAAGGCATTCTCCACTTTAGGTGATCTTTGCTTGTTAGTAGAATCCCTAAGCTGATCCCATTATGGGGACCGCAGCAATCATCTGTAGTCTGTAGGATAAATCGGACAATCTATGATCAATTTCCCTGTAGAGTCACATCTACTGGGCAAATAAAAGTGTTATTCAGTGGTTTTATATTGATAACGTATTCCCAATATTAGAGGATATTGTCATCTCTTAAATCCTCCCCACACACAGCATGATGTACATTTAGTATAGCAGTTGTGTTTGCTTCTACAGCTCAGCCCAAAACACTTCTAGATCTATACCTGTACCCTTTGGCCTTCCCCTGATCTGCCCAGTGTCAGTTCATCATGTTTGCCGGTAAGTGTCCAATAGCAACATGAATTTCTGAATACTGGATGGTACCTCCAGTGTGTATATAGTTTACTCTTCACTGCACTATTGCCACTTTATCCCTTTCTCTCTTGGGGTGGCCACTGGTCTTCTGTGCTGCCCTATCTTCCACCTGGGGCTACTTGTGTCCCCCATATACTGTACTTATACTTTCCCATTTGAGGGATATACATGCTGAATTTGTGTATTTGCTTTCAATAAAGAGTATTATTTTATGCAAATAATTGTTTTTTGCCGCTCTGGTTCTTTTTTGGTTTTCAGAGTATATAGTTGGAGAGGCATATATGATCTGTGAAGGAGTGTAGGGGCCGATTTGGTTTTGTTATAGAACTATATAGGCCTAGAGACACACATTAGAAGTCACTGCAATAGTCCAGTAATAAATATCACCCAAACAGACAAATACCAATACTGGAAACACCCTCCCCCCAAATCAGAAGTATACCAATATTGGACAACTCCCCCCCCCCCCCCCCCCACACAGAACAGACATATACTAATACTGGGGGGCCCAGAGCAGATATATACCAATATTGGAGACCCCCTCACTCAGGGACAATCAGATGGAGAAAATTACCAAATGACAGAACTGTGAGTGACTGTATCCAGTAGAACGGCCGGGCCTGTATTACCCTGATACCCTGGAGGTGGTCACCCGATATAAGATGCAGCACATACAGCCATTGTTACATTGTATACAGATCTTCATTTATTCGTTAATAAATGTATAAATGTGGACGTATTTTAGGAAACCTCACCAATCTATAATATACAGCTTTTCTTTATAGATTATGTATTCCGTCACTCACGATTTTATTTTTTAAAAACAAAAAAACCCTGGTTGCTAGGCAACATGAAACCAGTGACTGCATCTGCCTCAGAACATTTTTACAAGAACCTGGCACAGAAAAGCTGTCAGAGGATTCGTGACTGTGCATCTACATTGCACATGCTAATGGGAAGAATATGTATTGGCTTTTTAATATTCAGGTGAGAAATAAAAATTTCAAATATATATATTTTACATATTATATAAAAAAAAGCAGCTGTCTAAATACAAAAAATCTACTTATCAAAATGAAGAACGATAAACCAGTTACACTAATATGAAGGCAGTGTGACTGCAGTAATCATATATTTGTTATCCATGGAATCCTTTCCCATCAACATCAACTTTTAAAATTATGCTAATTTGACAGAAGTGCTCTGGCGGTGTTATCAGAGCCCCCCCCCCCCCTAGCTGCACTTACCCCTCCCACTGTTTGCATGATATTACATCAGGTCGAGGTGAGGGTTGCAGAGGAAGAGGGTGATACAATCTACCAGCCTTGGAAATTACTGAATTTTATGGAGGGGGAGAAGTCACCTGCCAGGCGGGCATACTGCTGTGTGAATGCATCCTAAATATTGAACATAAAGACTTGAAGAGAACCCGTCATGCAAAATAACCCCCTAAACTAAATATATTTTGATAAACTGCCATTAGAAAGCATTGCCTCTATCCCTTCATTGTCCCTCTACATGCCTGTAAACCTAAGCTATGAGGTCCTAAAGCTGTATGCAAATGACCTGTGAAATGTCCAATGAAGCATTAGCATATTCAAGCTGTCCAGCTTATTCATGAGTGGGAGGCACAGCCACACCCCCAGTGCATGACTGACAGCTGCTCCATGTAATGGCTGCTCTATGTGCTCGCTGGTGCCCACGCCTCCTGCAGCCTGTGCGTGTATAGGAGAGATACAACAGCTCCAGGATGCAGCCATGTTATAGCAGAACATGTCAGGTACTTGTGTAGCTGATGTCTGTGCCTGGGAGGATGCAGCATGTCAGCAGATGCAGCACACACACTAGCCATGCTTTACTATACATTACACACAGAAATGAGCAGGGGGAGGAGAAGGGAGGGGTAACAGGGGTGACATCACTGCCTCTGACCATGTGACCAGCCTCATTTACATAATAAAGAAAAGATGATTTTCTAATGATTAATGTATGAAATAACTAGATAAAGGCTGGGATGGGATCCTTGTGAGCTGCTCCAACAGGTAGTGGTGACAGAAATAGTGACACAAACCTGATAACAGGTGTCATTTAAAGGGCAAATGACTAAGCCTTGGTATAGCCAGACTTGCCTGCGGAACATGCAGAAGAAGAGTCTGGCATGAAGGCACAATCCTCGTTCTACTGTCAATCTCCAGTGTTACGGCGTGGAAAAAACGTGAACTTGGATCGCTCCTATGAGACATTGCGCCGACAGTCACCAGGAATCACAGCTGTACAAGCTGACAGCAGGTGACGCTGGTAACAAATGACCCAAGAGAACCGAAGCCCAACTCAAAGGTGCAAAGTGCTGATTGAGAGGAGACACAGAATGTAGACATGGCATGGACAGGGATGTAGATCCCCCAAAATACCACTACATTTCACATTACACCCCCCCAGAAATGAGTTACTGACATGAAGCCAACCAGCTTGCTGTAACTGTTCAAGGACTTTACTGGAACAAAGTATGATACGGTAGTTTTGAGTGTAATAAACATGTAACAATATGAGAAAAGCTCATGTCCATGAGAGAGATGCATTAAAGGAAATCTACCATCAGAATCTAGTATGAGAAACCAACACTTCCATATAGGTCCAGGCACAGGGACTGTGGTAATCTTATATTTCCGCATGGCTTCCTTCTACAATTAACTTTAAAATTATGCTAATGAGCCAGAAGGGCTCTGTGGGTGTTATCAGAGCCCCGCTGAGCTGCAGCTTCATTGTGCATGATCCCTTATTGCCAACATGTGATAAAACTTCCTCTGCTGCAGAGAGATTACATCAGGCAGAGGGAGAGGGTGAAGTGCTGAGGGAGGAGGAGACAGTATAGCTGCCCATCAAAATACAGTATGGAGGTGCTCAGGTAACACCATCTAGAGCCCTTCCTGCTCATTAGCCTACTTTTAAAAGTGGATTTTAGAAGGAAGGAAACCATGGATAACAATTATAAGATTACCCGTGTCAGATAACCTGGATCAATGACTAAGTGTCCCTGGATTACCATACATTGTACACAGCCGTAGTCATGTGCCTTGTAGTCCCAGCAAGCACCAGCAGTACTCATTCATTCAGACATCAATAACACGCATGTTTTAGCTGCTATCATAGTGCTGGTCACATATCAAGCCGCTTTCTATGAACAACCAACCACTTTTCACATATCCAGATCGTAGCCCCCTTACCTAAACCAATCATTCAGACTGCATCCAAAAGGTCATCTAGTCTTGTTGCATAATAAACTGAAGAACATCTAGAGCATGTTAATGGAGCTAAGTAATGCGGCGTCACAAGAAAACAATTCTGATGTAAAAACTTTATTTAATGTAGAGTTAAAAAAAAAAAATAAAAAATAACCCACAATGTATAACACTGCTCTCAGTGAACAGGTTCTCCTTGTTAAACCTAGGAAATGCCCCCAAAAAAGTGAATTTCTGCAAGCCCACTTTACAGCCCGTTCTCAGGACAGTTTTGAGGCATGACTTATCTACCACCACCATACTGCTTTAGTGTGGAAGGTTTCTTATACGACAGATTTATCCGGGACCACGTTTTCCTGCACATATTGGCAAGGGAATGGGGAGTCATCCTCTGGCTAACAGCAGGAGTGGCTGGCATGTGAGATGGGGAGCCTTATGCTAACTGGAGCCACAAGGGGTGGTAAATGCGGGTACTAAGGGTACTCTGTATGGCCATATTTTGGCATGGACAGTGTAGGCAAAAGCAAATCTTGGCTAAGGAGGTCCCAGAGATTCTAAACCCTACCTTGAAGAATAAAAAAAAAATAAAAAATTGTGATATTAATTTTTAATTACGGTAATAGGGAAAGGGGTATCTATATACCCAGATAGATATCAGGATGTAGAATGTGGTGGGGTCAGGGAAAAGCTGGTAACGGGGTATGTGGGCATATACTACGGAAAAAAAAACATTAGAACCTTATAAATATAAGCTTTAAAAATCCCTTTTGACATGGACGGACTGCATTTTGTTGAGTTGGAAGCACTTTATCCCGATCACCATTTTCACATCAGTTAAAACGAGTCTCTGTACTTTCCCAATGCCGATGCTGTAATGATAGAGCAGTGGATGTGCTAGCTGTGAAAAATAATAATGTAATAATGTAAAAATATCAAAGTAAAAATTGCACCAAGCACCAATCCACACTATAATTTCAATGTGAGTACTAATAAAAAAAAAGATATAAATAATTAATAAATATATTTTTTATTAGTACTCATTGAAATTATCGTGTGGATTTGTGCGATTTTTCCTTTGATATTTTCACATCAGTATCAGCTCCAGATGTACAAAAATGGTCAGGAATTGTCACCACTTTTCAAAGTTTCATTTCATCCAGCGCTGATCCATTACTTGACGGAACATTCCAGAACATCCACTCTTGGAGCTAATTTGCATGGCTTGTAAACACATCAACAGCTTCCTCAATGCCAAATCCCATTTAATTAGCCATTTTCTCATCTATTCTAAGCAAAGCACATCCAAATGTTTGATCCGGATACTCATTGTGACCAGGAAATTATCTGCCAAGGGGATGACTCTGCAGGGCTGCTGATCAGTGCACAGAGCCAAGGAGGAGACATCACCGAGTCTGCTCAGGTCACTAATAATGTAATAAAACAAATCTGCTTTATACAGCGGCTACTCATTCATCTGTTTCTGCTTAACCCCTTAAGGACAGTTTTTTTCGTTCATTTTTCACTCTTCAAAAATTAATAACATACTAAAGCCTCATGTACTACAATATAATATTATACTATAGTCTAATATAATGAAGGCTCCACTAGAAACACTGCTACATCTGTAATATATGTCAGTGCGGCTTATAAGGGGTTACATTACTCCACTGTTCAGGCAATTTGGAGTAAGGGTTAACCAAGGACATAGATGCTATAACCTGCTGTAGAAATACGCTCCACTATTCCACAGCCAAGGATCCAGTTTCACTCCTGACTCAATAACATCCTGTCTTTTTATCCCCTTCACGGCCTCCATGACACACAACTTCTCCTTTCTCCAGCTTTCCAAGCCCCTCGCCAGCAATGTTGACAGCAGCTTGTAGGTCAGAAGCAAAAACATGACCGCAATGTGTGACCTTATAAAAAAGCACAGCCACAAAGGAAAAAATATATAAACACGGCAATGGAAAGACATGGAGGAACTAGAATAGCGAAATCCCCTTTTTATTATTTGTTCTCAAATTCCTATGTATAAAATGACTTTCTAGAGGTATCTGCAACGCTAATCCGCAGTGTATTACAGTACAAGTATGGGATTGAAGACAACATGGAAAAGCCTTTTTGCTGCGGATTTTTTTAAATCAACCTTTGCAATGTAAAAGCTGTGCACCGGCCCTGGCAGAATCGGGCCAACATCCGCATAAGAAACAGTTTTTACGTCATTTCTGATGCTTGTGAATGGATACAGGATTCCCGGAGCCATTCCATGACATGTGCTGATATACTTTATGTTATAATGTGCCATGTGCATTTTTTGCTGCCACTTCTCAGAAAATGATGGTTAGCATGGGCCGCTACTCTCACCATATACCTGGGGCAATGCACTCACAGTCCACTGGTGCGGCTATACTACTCAAAGCTGGAAGCAGAGAGCTCTGTCTTTAGTGTATCGGCTGAGCTGCAGCACAGATTTTACTTCCTCCGGCTCCGAAAGTAGTGTATAGCAGCTGATTGTCAGGAGTGCTGGGTATCACACCCCAATCATTCATCTATCAAGGCCAAAAGCAGAAGATGGGGATGGTCAGTATGCTGGACACAGTGCCAAGGACACTATGAAGCCGGCACTGTGCTTAGGCCATGATATAAGATTCTCACACCGACCACCATTGGCTACTTCCACCCCAAGCCAATAGGCTTCTGACAGTCAAACTAAATATTGAGCCTATAATTTAAAAAAAATTTAAAAAAGGTTTAGTGAATATTACAATATATTGTGCCCAGCCACCTCGCAGCAGTGCAAACAAATTTGTGGTTCCATGGTAAGTCACAAGCAGATTTTCAACACCACAGCCAAACATTGCAGATATCAGGAGTTACAGGCCGCATAACACAACTCCAGAAATCAATGATCAATCTCCATGTAATGTAATGGCATTCAGCCAAACAAAAAAAAACACCTTGCAGCGCTGTATACATGAAAATTACACAATGAACAATGTATACAATCAGCAGGACACAGCACATCACACATTTATACATACATACATACATACATACACATCTTCACTTGATATCCTCTCTTATATACTAACCCTTCTTGCTAATAGGACCCGGAGCTGTGCCAACTCAGTCCTGCAAAAAAACGTAAAACACAGGAAAAAGGGAAAAGAAAACACTTTATGAATGTAGTTACGGTAATTTGCATTGAGAATCATTTACAATGGGTGTCAAGGGCAAAGCGCAGCCACAACCCTGAAACTCCCTGTGACGCTCTACCACGACACATACACGTTTCCTAACAATGTGATGATGACTGGTGTGTAATGTGACAACCATGCTAAGAGGACAAGACATCACTGACTGGCTCAGTTCTGCCCATGTGATGACACCGGGACCATTTCTCAATCCCTATGAAGTCATTGAATAAAGTCTCTAGAAAGACAATGGGAAATACATTGTTTTACTACATGTAGACAATATAAGTGTAATGTATATTAATGTCCGACTCGCCGCATTAAAACTATACCTATCCTCAGGATTACAGAAGGTGCACAAACGTCTTATATTCAGTGTTAAGACCCCTTAAAGGGGTTAATTCCTTTATATAGCGCACATAGATTACGCAGCGCTTGCCAAATTGGTCCCTGTCCCCAATGAGGCTCACAATCTAATCAACCAAACAATGTTTTTGAGTGTGGGAGGAAACTGGAGGACCCTGAGGAAACCCACGCAAACACGGAGAGAACATACAAACTCTCTGCAGATGTTGACCCTGGGACATGAACCCATAACCGCAGCGCTGCAAGCCTGTAATGCTAACCACTAAGCCGGGCTTAGAAAATTTTACCTATTTTACTCCATGTTGGAGGGTAGGGCAGGGGGACCACGCAAATGTTCTATTAAAGGACAGCCCCTTTAAGTACTCTTATGTGTAGTTACATTGATTTTTCACTATTGCATGTAACATAACTGTGTCGTGGTTCCATGAAGGGTGTATGGAGCGTCATGGTGTCTACTGTATTATACGGCAGACACCTGCCATTAACTGCTGTGACCTGTTCTAGAACAGATAGTGGCAGTAAGCCTGTTGTGTGCCATAGTGGAAACCAGTGACATCAAGTTGCCAAGAAACGTTGGATCAGATTTGTTCCAAATTTGTTGAACTAAAACTGCAGATTTTTATGCAGAACATTTGCAGCATGTTGGATGACATAACAAGAATTCCTAACAAAGTCATTGCACAATATTCAAATATCGCTTTATTATGGATTTTCAGCTTATGCTGCATTTTTTCAGCTGCGGATTCTGCAGAAAAACATGGAATGTTTCAGTCCTTTGGAAAAAAACAAAAAAAAAAACACATAACCTTAGGCCTCGTTCAGCTATATAGACAGTGATGGAGACTGGCACCACATGGAAAGTGGTAAAAACGTCTGCATACAAAGGCGCCTATGTTTTCTCCCTCTCAGAACGGCTTCAATGGGGAACGTGAAAGCTCATTTTACATGTGGTTTTCCCTGCCACAGATCCAAATGACGTCAATAAAAAGGTACATGGTGTTGTGATGCAGTAAAGACGCAAGTGCCTCTAAAGTTAGGCAAAAATTTCACAATGGCACCAAAGTCACATTCCATTCATAGTCCAATGTAAAGCCACCTTATACCTGGAAAGGTTATGGGAACATAATAAAATAATAAATAAAAATACTGATACTGTGGCTGAAGAAATCGTGTAAATGATGTTTAAAGGATAAAATTTCCTCCCAATATTTTGCATGATTTACAGATGTTAGTCTCCCCACCTTTTGGAATATCAATTCACTCAGCACCTATACTGTATACAATCTTATCAGTTCCTCCTGCTGTGTAGCCTGCTAATCCACCATGTACACTCAGCTCCACCTGCTCTATAACACACTGCCTGCAGATAGGGCACCATGTACAATCTGTTCAGCTCCTCCTGCTCTATAACATGCTGCCAGCAAATAGGATCCTGCGTACAATCTATACAGATTCTCCTCTGCTGTATAGTGACATGTCCACATATTCCTTTTATATTTTACATACACAAAATATTGGTGGGAGATGAAATATTCAGCTCTACCCTACAATGTGTTCCTCTGTTACCATTACCAGACTATAGCTGCTGGAAGGACAATGCAGAAAACCACGCTGTTAGCAAATATAGTAAATGATATAGCAGATACAACAGAGCCAGCACAATCCATACATTGTGGGAGGAGAGACGCACATCACATGGTGGCAGCGAGACGTCCTCGCACATCCTATACATTTAAGCTTTGGCAGGCGTCCCAGGAATATCTCACATTCCAGCAGAGTATGATTTGAGGCCACATCTTACAAGGACCACTGGTCAAGGAGAAACTAGTAACAATTGCTGCTCCCAAAGCCAGAGGGGGAGGGGGACTGTTCAAAATAAATCAAAAACACTACAGATATGGTAGTAGCGATTAATGATAAACACAAATAGGAAATTGAAAAACAAAACTCGTCTATCATAATCAGATACTGATGCAGCCAGTCACCAGGCCAAGTTTTCAAACGTATCAGAACAGCAGAGAAGAGATTTGCCTCATTACATTGCCGTCAACATACGTTAACAAACACGTTAACATGGTGTTAACACATTTAATTCAATGTTGACAGCAACGTCATTACGCAAATCTCTTCTCAGCTGTTGTGATGCGTTTGAAAACGCATGCGTTAATGTCATGTGTGAACGCAACCTTGCAATGCAGAGATCTGTACAGTAAGTTCGTAACCGAGGCTTCCAAATTGATACATTTATTATTATGTGTCTGCGTAAGAAATACAACTTGTGTTCATTAATATAATGAACACATGGAGGATTTTCCTCCATGCCAGGGTATCAGACAGGTTCAATTTAAAGGGCATCTCTGTTGGTAAAAACAAGCCCCACCCTCAAAAAAAAAAAAAAAAAAAAAAAAAAGAATCCAGCAGTGTGTGCATGTAACTACAGGCTTAGGCCAAGTTCACACTTGCGTTTGTATGGTTCAGTTACACATTCTGTAATAAATAGTGGAGAAAGTTGTACAGTAGCGTGTATATTTTGCCCACTATTACCGGATGATAACGCAAGAGTCCATGAAAGTCTATGGGGAACTGAAAACCTTCCAATCAGCTTCTGTATTTAATCTCCCAGGGCAAATACGTGTGAACTGGGCCTTAGTTCAAAGACACGTCAATTTTCTCTGTTCAATGGAACTGACAAAATCACGCCAATCAATGAAACCATTTAAAAATGATGCCAGCGATTCTGTGACAAGACACATAAAAAGTGACGTCAGACCCTGAAAAGCAGAAAGGGCAGAAGCACATAACAGCGAAAATCATCCATGTGACCTCCGATTTTTTTGGAATCGTTCGCACTAAATTTTTTTTTTTTTTTTTTTTTAAGGGATCAGGGACCATGGACGCTATTCTAACAGATTAATCCCTTAAAAAGTAGATCATGACCTACTCAGAACCGGTTACAAGGATCATAGACTATAGTTTATGAGGATCCGAAGGGGAAAAAAAAAAAAATGGATGACAGACTGAAGCAAAACCATTTTTAATGGAAATATTTGGCCAGTCTAGTGTACGAGAAACTGTTTCAGACCTTTCTTGGAAGCTCCTAGGTCAACCCTGACCCCCCCATCACATCCTGTATGTCACTGCCAGTCCTCCTGAGGGGGGTTACACTTCTGTTACTATGTTATTACTCTAATATTTTTTTCTGTATATGTTCCCTATTATCTGTATATGATGGCGCTTATCTGTATAAATTGTCAGCCATTTAGCCCTTAAATGTCATGTGGTCCTCCTTGCACCTATACTTTAGAGGAAACACATAGAAATCTTTACATAATGCCGTCAGTCCGGGGAGGTGTCAATCACAATGAGCAGCTTCTCATGGTGTTCTGCAGCAGCTGAGGGAATGATATTACTATATAGATACAGTACATATAATCACATGACACTATAGCGTCCACTGCTTTAATCTTTACCCTCAGCACAACATGTGAGGAGGAAATACAATCTATTATTACTACTACATGCCTGGTGGAGGCAGCAGAAATAGCAATGACCTGTCATCTTCATACACAAAGTGACTAGTGTGAACAGGGACAAGCCCAGCATTCCAGACGTGGGGTTTAAAGCCTGAGCCCAGCAGCAGATCACACACAAACCATGGAGATTACCTACTTTTTGAGGCGAGCTTCCTCCTAGTCTGCTGATCGCCCGATCTGCTCGGTGGTGTGATTGGTTGCCGGTTATTTGCTGTTCTGAAGGGCGAGTCCTGTTGATGTTGGGGGGCTCGGATGTTTCTCTTTAGGGGGGGCTATACCGCACACGAATCACGAGCCGGTGCGATGGCTGGAGGGTGTATGCGAACGGATCGGTACCGGGTGGAGCATTGGGAGTGGAATCGAAGCCGGGGCGGAAGGAGTCGGTGTAGGGGGTAATAAGGCTACAGGGGCAGGAGGGGTAACATGCAATCTGCCGTGGCCGGAGATGCCGCAGGTCGCTGTAATGTCATCTCCTTTCTACTGAGGATTGAGGATGGGGGTACAGTCCCGCACAGCAGCACAAAGCAAAGGGCGTTTATTGATTTATTTCTGTCAGGAGCAGGGGCCGGCGGCTGCGGAGGACAGGATGGGGATGGTTTTCCCACGACCCGGTTTCACCTCAACAGCAAAGCACTCGGGGAAAGCGTCCACGTCCTGCCCTGTCCGCCCCGGCTCGATACATCGGTAACAATGGGCTGAGAGCGTTACAATGCCTCCACTTATAGGCATTGTGACGTCACGCGGCGCCCCGCGGCTCCCTGGGAAATGTAGTCCGGCCCGGGCGCGCGCGGCATGCCGGGAGATGCTGCAGTGTGTGGGAGGGGGGGTTCAAGGGTTATGAGGGAGGACGGAGGACACTGGTCCCTCTGCTGGGACCAGATACAGTGAGAGGACAGTGCGGGAAGAAGACGCTCAGACCCTCTGGAGAGACACCGGGCGTTTTCACGGTGGATCGCGCTGTTCTTCTTCACAGGGGCGTCGCCATATCGCTGAGCTACCGGCAAGTCTCGCGTGGTTTGGCCGCGGGCAGCAGGCCGTGTGGTTGCTGTGGAGAAGTCTTCATCTTTTGTGTTGGGGGAGAAGCGGCGGCTGGTCACGTGACGCGCGGAGCTGTGGATGTGGCGCGGGGATAGACATAATACCGCACTGTGGAGATAAGGCTCTAACCGAGGCCGCGGCATTACATAAGTATTACGCAGGGGAGCAATTACTGCATTAGGATTCCATTCCCCGCCTCACACATATTAGTAACATTAACTAGAGGTCTGGAGCCAAAAGTCACCAACCTCTAGGGACCTGTCATTCCAGAAGCCGCACAGCAGTATATAACGATGCAGGTGTTAGGTTAACATGAAGAATTAGAACAGATTGTATATGGAGCCCATGATCTGCCGAATATGATTGTGAGATATAAATGTTACATAGAATTGGGTGTAGCCTCTTATCCATATAATGGAAATCCTCCTAGCCCTAAGCCATGGAGGATCCAGGGAACGTATTATTACATTTCAGTGTAATACAGCAATGTATAGTGTAAGGGATTAAAAACCATCCCAAACACACATTTGTGAGAAATAAGGGACTAGTCACATAATGAAGCGGATCATGGTTCGGAAATCAGCTTTTACAAGGCATAGATGGGAGACTTGCAGTGTTAATGTGGTTAGTACTATGCTCATCGATGTCTACAGAAACCCTTTGAGGGGACTGGTTGAGGCAATTTAGGACACTACTGTAAACCAACCATAAACTTAAAATAAAAATCACAAACCTTTATATATAAAGGGGTCAGATAACGCACATCAGACCCATCTCTGTTGCCCCTTGCGCGGTAATGGAATGAAGCTTTAGCATTACACCCCATGCTTTATTGCAAAATCGCTGTACCCAAAGCGCACACGCAATGAAGCCGGGGTATACAGTCATGGCCATAAGTTTTGAGAATGATACAAATGTTAATTTTTACAAAGTCTACTGCATCAGGTTCTATAATGGCAATTTGCATATACTCCACAATGTTATAAAGAGTGATCAGCTTAACAGCAATTAATGGCAAAGTCAATATTTGCCTAGAAAATGAACTTTTCCCCCCCAAAACACATTTCAACTTCATTGCAGGCCTGCCTTAAAAGGAGCAGCTTACATTGTTTCAGTGATTGCTCCAGTAACACAGGTGTGGGTGTTGATGAGGACAGGGCCGGAGATCAATCTGTCATGATTAAGTAAGAATCACACCACTGGACACTTTAAAAGGAGGCTGGTGCTTGGCATCATTGTTTCTCTTCTGTTAACCATG
This sequence comes from Engystomops pustulosus, assembly GCF_040894005.1. NCBI lineage: Eukaryota > Metazoa > Chordata > Amphibia > Anura > Leptodactylidae > Engystomops > Engystomops pustulosus. The sequence continues at coordinate 59,228,166 of NC_092412.1, read as the reverse complement.
GTTATCTCTAAAGAAACACATGCAGTCATCATTGCACTGCACAAAACTGGCCTAACAGAGAAGAGTATCGCAGCTAGAAAGATTGCACCTCAGTCACCAATCTATCGCATCATCAAGGAATTCAAGGAGAGAGGTTCCATTGTTGCCAAAAAGGCTCCAGGGCCCAAGAAGGACCAGCAAGCGCCAGGACCGTCTCTTAAAAGTGTTTCAGCTTGGGGATCGGGCTACCAGCAGTGCAGAGCTTGCTCAGGAATGGCAGCAGGCTGGTGTGAGTGCATCTGCACGCACTGTGAGACTGCGGAGACTCTTGGAGCAAGGCCTGGTGTCAAGGAGGGCAGCAAAGAAGCCACTTCTCTCCAGAAAAAACATCAGGGACAGACTGATATTCTGCAAAAGGTACAGGGAGTGGACTGCTGAGGACTGGGGTAAAGTCATTTTCTCTGATGAATCCCCTTTCCGATTGTTTGGGACATCTGGAAAACAGCTTCTTGGGAGAAGACAAGGTGAGCGATACCACCAGTCTTGTCTCATGCCAACTGTAAAGCATCCTGCAACCATTCATGTGTGGGGCGGCTTCTCAGCCAAGGGAATCGACTCTCTCACAGTCTTGCCTAAAAACACATCTACGAATAAAGAATGGGACCAGAATGTCCTCCAAGAGCAACTTCTCCCAACCGTCCAAGAGTACCGTATTTTCCGGGCCATTAGGCGCACCGGAATATAAGGCGCAACAGTCCGATGCGCCTTATATATGTAATAATTCCATATATAAGGCGCATCGGACTATAAGGCGCAGGGTCGGGGGCGTGGCGGAGGTCCGGGGGCGGAGCGGAGACCCGACGGGACGCGACGCCGAGAAGAGACGCGGGGAGGTGGAGGATGGCAGCAGACCCTACTTACATAGGTCCCCGCTACCGGAGACAGCAGATCTCCAGCGGGAACTGCAGACCACGCGGCAGAAGTTGTTCGTGCCGCGTGGTCTGCAGTTCCCGCTGGAGATCTGCTGTCTCCGGTAGCGGGGACCTATGTAAGTAGGGTCCGCTGCCCTCATATAGGGCGCACCGGACTATAAGGCGCACTTTGGATTTCCAAGGAAATCCAAGGCTTTTAAGTGCGCCTTATAGTCCGGAAAATACGGTAGTTTGGTGATCAACAATGCCTTTTCCAGCATGATGGTAGGACCTTGCCATAATGCAAAGGTGATAACTAAATGGCTCAGGGAACAAAACAGATATTTTGGGTCCATGGCCTGGAATTTCCCATTGAGAACCTGTGGACAAACAAAAACCAACAAATTGTGACAAAATGCAAGCATTGATGTGTAAGAATGGACGGCTATCAGTCAGGATTTGGTCAGAAGATGACTGAGAGCTGCCAGGGAGAATTGCAGAGGTCCTGAAGAAGAAGGGTCACTGCAAATATTGACTTGCTGCATTAACTCATTCTAACTGTCATATGATTGCACTTTTATTTCTGTATGTGATAAAAAAACATCTGAAAAACACACATAAAAACCAGAGGGCAACAGATCATGTGAAAATATATAATATTTGTGTCATTCTCAAAACTTATGGCCATGACTGTATGCATTGTGCAACACAATAGGCAGCACCGGAAGGAGGTAGCTATAACATTTTTTAAATTTGATAGTGGGCATGTAAGGACTAGCTGAAAGGATGATTTGTGACACTAAACATCGGTCCATAAAGGACAGGTGGGTGCTTCAGAGTCCCAAATCCCCAACAGGTTCCCTTTCAACGTGTTGCCGAAGAGGAAGTTCAGTTTGAAACATCACACAAGAACATGTTCACTTTAAAGTTTCTGCCAATAACCTGTTACCTGATTTTTGTGTCTAAAGGGTGTTATTCCCTAATTGCACATGGCTCATAGCCAAATTACACAGTGACGTAGTCATGTAACTTCAATACTGAAGCACATAGTAAACAGATCACATGACCTTGTAGCTTTAGCCTTAGGGCTTATTCACACACCATTGTGTCAGCATTATAAGACCGTAGTTGCGTTTTTGAAATGCATTCCAAAACCAATCGTGCAAAACGCATCCTATGAAAGCACGGGTGGTTTAACCCAAATGCATTTGCTTTGCTGGAGGCTTGGAAACAGGTTTTAAAACACAATGAAAAAGTGCAGTAAAAACGCAACCAGAGTGGCACATGTGACTGCAACCCCAATGCTTAAATATAATGCTTTTTAATTACAGTATTCTGAAACATTCTTAACATTCATATTTTCATATCTTATAAAATGGGCTATACACACCCTTATCATCAAATGGTCAAGCTCTGTGTGCACTATAATAAAATACCTATTAATACAGTGCATAGCACTATGCAGGACAGATTTTTATTTTTCTCAAACCACACCTGAAGCAATTTTAATTAAAAAAATATAATAAAACTCCCCAATTCTATACAGGCTAAACACAATGTATATGTAAACCAGCCTTAGGCCCCAAGCAGACAAATGGATGAAGGGCCATTTCTACAGCCGCCATAGAGGTTTATGACACCAAATCACAGTACAGAAGCACAAGCGGTCTCACCGCACGGTGACTGGGCCACATTACGTGCGTTCAATGGGGAGGAGCGCTCACCCCTCCTGCACCCAGCTGTATACTTATGCAAGAATATATGCACGTGCATAAGGCGTGGAAATGTGGGCCACAAACTAGGGACCAGTCACACATTTAGTAGAAAAGGTCAGTTAAAAAAAAGGGATGGTCCCAGGTATGAATATGACGTGCGCTATAATCTGTGGTCCTGGCAGTCATACACGGAGCCATGGAAACATCCAGCTGTTTGTATGAGCCCAGAGAAATGCACAGGGTCACGTGATATCCAGTGAAACAATGGCAAACACACAATCAAAAATATGTTTGTGTGCATAAGACCCAAGTCATGTTTTGATCACTTATTAAAGTGTTTATTCTTCTTACAACCCTTTTTCCTCAATGCCTCCAGCGAGAGGGACACTACATTATCTGGTTCTCGCTGAAAAGCATAAGCTTTATAAATGTTTATTTTGGCACGCTGCTATAGCTATTGTTATTTATCCAGCTTTAGGCTATATTCACACTGCCGTTGCCCGCCCGTACCGTACCGGGCAACTGCAGTGTACGGGGAGAGGAGGAGGAGGTGAGCGCAGCTCACCCCCGCCCCTCTCCATAGCAACCTATGGCGCACGGCGCCGTATTACGGTAAAAGATAGGACAGGTCCTATCTTTTTCCCGGGTACGGAATGGTACGGTGCCGCACGTGTGCTGCACCGTACCGCTCCCGTAGGGTGCCGTGCGCCCATAGGAGTGTATGGGGGACGTATATTGGCCGTATATACGTCCTCCATACGTTCGTGTGAATATAGCCTTAGTGTGATGCAATACCAAAAAAGTCCAGTACATGTGACCATAACAATAAGAGTGTAGCAGACTAAGGGTACATTCACACGTGGTATGCCTGCCGTGCGGGCATACCACCGTGTGCTGGAGAGGAGGAGGTGGTGACCCCTCCTCCCTCCATAGGAAATAGCGGCACACGGACGCACATCTGCTGAAAGATAGAGCATGCTCTATCTTTTTGCGGTGTACGGCCCAGATCGCTGCCAGAGAGGACTAATCAACATGAGTTGGATGAATTATACACAGCAGCCGGGGAATGGTGCAGGGATTGATTACTTCTGCCTGTCTGGGACAACACGGTGGATCTAGGCTTATGCTGGGCAGGACATGGCCTCTTAGGGTAAGAGGAGAAGCACAGGAGCAACAGAGACTTATAATCATTTTATAATTTTTTATTTTTTTTTTTGTTCAGCAAAACCACTCAGTTCAGGGATTAACCAAGATATGATGCTGCATCAGTGTAGCTACAGCATTCACAAGGTATGCTTCATAATGCATCAAATCAAATGGTAAATTTCCTTTAAGAGAAATCGGAATGGCACCCATCAAGTGGATTTTCTTAAAAATTTATTCCTATAGGTATTCAGGGAGTTATCAAAGACCCTCAAGAACATTGAAATACATTGTGTTGTGGAAGTTGCACAGTAAGCCTGTACCCATTATGAAGTATGTACATGATAAGGAAATGCTAAAAGTGTAAGTTAACTCGTATTCTGGTCACTAGGACAGGTACAACCAGTCTATTAGTTTACTGGAAAAAAGTTATCAATCACCTCATGAAATCACTCATTGCCAGGACAAGTTGCACACAAAAATCTTAATTTGAATCCTAAAACACCCCAATAACAAGCACCCCATGCAACTTTTTTTTGGTAAAAAAAATAAAAATGCATCATTCATAATTGTGGTAAAATATGAATTTGAAGATGATATAACAAAATATTTAGACTTACACTTACCCGTATGAGCCTACATGTAGCATCACACCAGCAGATGCAAGGAAGATGTCAGAATATGTAAAGCAACTACCACACTCAGAGGGCGCATATAGTCCCTTGTAAGGGGTGTGGATAATAAGGTTCCTGTATCCTCTCCCCCGGAGCCTTACATGGGTAGAGATGAAAGTAAGCGACTGGGATATTTCTTTCTGATGTCACTTGCAGCGTTCTCACCTCCCACTCCCTCCCCTTCACACAACCAGGAAGAAAAACTTTCCAAACATTACACCTAAATTAAAGCACTTGGTATCATTTGAAAGAAAATAATCCGGCTTTCATATGGACCTAAGCCTGAATGTAATAGCTTTGCCGAGAGTTGATAGCCATGAGGCATTGCATACCTACTTTGCATTAAAAGGTTAAAACAGTGAACAGCTCATGTACATAAGATGAAACAATGGAAGCCAAGAGCCTCACAGCTGGCTGTAACCCAATAGGGATGTTCCATTACTGAATTAGGTGACCATCCTCAGCCACGTAAGGACAGTTTACATGGTAAGCACTGGGTTAATCATTAGTTTTTTTTTGACTCTCCAGCTTTTACTGATGAAATACACTGATGAAAGCCGTGTGTCCGAAATAAATCAAGAAACTGAAAATTCATGGTATAATCACGGTTGAGCAAAACTGCCCTTGTGTGCCCTTTGAGTAGGTGAGGACTATCAGACTGCAAATCGATGGCTGCGCTCTTCACTACTTACCAAGCACAGCGCTGTACACTGTATAGTAGCTGTGCCTGGTATTGTGGCTCACCCAATTATTTGAATGGGACCCATTTAGAATTAAACAGCCACGTGACAGCCTCCACCTAGGTCATCAATAGTACCTTTAGCAGCTAAGGCACTATATCTGGGTATGTCCCAACTTACCTGTAACATACCCAAAACTGCTTAAAAAATGTGATTTATCATAACAATTCATGTAATACCCTGACATACCACCGGGGGTGTTGCTAGGGTGTTAGAAGGATCCAGGACATGGACCAGAATGCATAAGCATTGTACTTTTAGTTGTGCCACCTCCTGTATATTAACCCCTCACATTTGGTTGTGCCAGTAGCAACTGTACTTGTATAGAGCAACAGAAAACACAGGAGGAATCCCTACTTGTTACATCCAGTGCCTGCAGGTCACGAGTCCTCGGACTGTAGTTGTTCTCCATTAGGCCACATGTCGTTCCTGTGGAGTTCACCACACAGACATCTTATGTTCTTCAATGTCCCTATATTTTGCTCCCCTAACACTCACCCCGAAATACAGCAAGGCCGTGTTCATATGTGGCGTTTGCCGCGCTTTTAAAACAATGAAAAACAGTGGTTGCTGGTTTACGATCGCATGCATTTCTATGGAAACGCGTATGTGAGCGCTGAGAAGTGCCCACAGGGGTTTGCCTTGAGTTTGAGTTTCTAAACTGTTGCCGCGCAACTCCCCATAATATTACTTACACTAAGTAATCTCCCCATAGCTCCCAGCTGGGTGGGGCGCCGTGATGTCATAACCTCACATCTCATGCTCCCGGCACTGTAGTCAGATGCCTGAAGCAGGAAGAGGTGCTGTGTGATGGCGTCAGTGTCTCCTGCTCTCTGTAGTGGAGAACAGAGCCGACTGCTCCGTTTTACACCACAGTACCAATGCCCATCTGCGTTCTGAGGTCACAGATCGTAATGAGTGGTGGTGGTGGTGGGGGGGGGGGGTTGTTGCCCAGACAACGGGACCTGCTTATCCGCGCCACAGGACTCTGATCTTTTAACCTAGTGATGCACCTGCCTACCACTAAGCAGGGAACTGGACTTTCAGCATCATAGTCATCTACATTGCTGGTAACCCCTGCAGGAAAAGTGCCACATACTAAAAAAAAAATGATTATGCTATAAAACAGTAATTTGGCAAGGAGGAAAAGACTCAGTCTCCATGATGGTTACAGAAATATGGCAGACATTTTCCAGGATGGGATAAGGAAACCATTGTCTTGGCAGGAAGCCTAATGACATGTTGTTGTATGAAATCCAAACCAGTATATCCATTCCAGGAGGAACAGATCCCAAATGGTAGACAGCACTGCTAAGGGGGCTGCCTTACAGGGTAACCAAGTGGCAATGTTTTCCTTATTTTTTTCCAGGAAGAGTTATTTATTTCCCAGAATCCCCCAGTAGTGCATCAATAGCTGTAAGTCTCCACACACCTGCAAGGTGGCCTTAATTGGCAAAGACCCTGTAAGAAGAACTTTTACTTCACGACCCTACAAATATGGTGCACATACGTACATCAAACATTGCTGAGGAAAACCACTCCAGAGACATAATAATTGATTTTTAAGCCAAAATTAGTTTATCCATTTATTATGAAATACATTATACTGTACTTAAAAGTTTAGAAATAAAATGGGCTTTGCTTCCTTCTTAGATGTAGATCTGCTGACGGGGACTCAGACATTCACACAGTATTTCCATGCAAATATTGGAAATAATCCACACAACAATGAAAACATACAAAGTGGCGTATAAATTTCTGAAATAAATGAACACATCTCTACACTTTTCATCCATACTGGACGTCATGTCATGCTTTTAGTCCTGATTCAGTTAAGAAAGAAATGACACCTTTTATAAGACAGCGGGATCAGTGGATCCTTGAAATGCCAGCAGTCATTTTTTTATTATTAGAGGTATTCACTGTCCCACAAATGCCACAAAAGCCTCTAGAGATAGAGGAGCAAGTCTTTTGGAATTTATTTGCAATAGCTAAAAAAAGAAAATATCTTTATATAGATCTTAACAAGGTTACAAAAATAAGGCTTAAAAAAAAAAAATTGGAAAGGAAAAAAAAAAAAAAAAAAAAAAGGGACCAGAGAACTTAATGTAAAATAGAAGAAGGGAGGAGGGGGATTAAAGAAGGAGGGGATAAAAAGGATAGATTGACTCTTCGCTTCCCACAGGATTGCTCAATGACCCCGTGTCCAGGTCACATCAATCCCTGCCCTACAAAGACACTGCATGCAGGAATCTGGAATTTGGGAATAAATGTTACAGGTTGGAGGGTCTTCTTTTCTTGTTTTGGAGACAGCTGTTAGCACAAATGATAATGTATAACATCACCTATATCTGAAAATAACTGATAAGATCAGGAACTTCCCCTGTCCTGCAGTCATAATATTCAGCATCTCCTGTGGCAATTTATAAAAGAAAAAAATGATATATATAAAAATCTGTGGGCTTGAGAAGAACAGGGGGCAACTGGGGAAGATGGCTGGTGTTACAAAAAGCATCATACAAAAAGACACATGCTACATAAAAAAATACTACCCCCCCCCCCCCATTACCATCCACATCAGACAGTACAGCTTGATGGGGTAACCAATAACATACACCAATACGCTTCAAGAATATTGTATCCGCCTCTTCCGCAGCCTGTGAGATCAGCTGAAAATGCCAAGTATAAAAAGGACGATGCCAGCCAATGTAGTGGTACGGCCAGTGTGTACATTATTATGTTCATGTCATCAAGTAGAACTGCTCATCCTTGTGCAGGCCAAACCCCACCCCTATGAGATGTAATCCCTACAATATTCAGGTGGATGGGATTCAAGTCCACACAAGCAGGAGCAGTATGGCTGTCTCAGTATGGAAGAAGCGAGGGGCGCGTGCTCCGCTAGTCATGAGGCAACACGCTGAAAATTCATTTGTCTCTAGTGCATTCAAGTCTTGTGAACCTATTGGAGAGCGTCGAGACCAGTTCTGGGTCTTCAGTGATGAGGGGACAAGGTGGAGCTCGTGCAGCACTTTACTTTAAGATGATGTGGTAGCCATCGTTGGTTTCAGCTGTATCAAGAAGAAGAGGAAAAAAAAAAAAAAAAGTCAAAATACATGGGTGCACAGTATACCAATTATATTAACCCCTTAAGCCACAATGGCGCTCCCCAACGTCATGGGCAGCAGTGCATAAAGATACCATGACGCTGTGGAAGGGCATGGCTTCTGTCTATCACCCTGACCAAACACAGGGTAACAGGATCAAAGGTCCAGTGGTTTCTGAGAGCCAAGGCTCTCAGCAACATGTCAGGGGAGGAATAGAAGTCTCCCCACTCCAAGTCATTGCCGCGTTTGGTCAATTAGAACAGACTGACCAATCACAGCAGAAAGCAGGCTCTCCCAGCAGGACTCCCAGGATTAGTATCCAATCTCCTCATTCTGCTTTACAAAGAAAGGAGACCAGATACCTACAGTGACCCTCCACACCATCAATCACTTGCACTCCACAAACAATGAACCCCTTCACTGCCCAGCTACATACCTCTCCCCTCTGTGCTCTCCTCTCCATTTTGATTTAATGTTGAAGAAAAACCTAAAAGGGTTAATAAAGCTCCTAAAAGCAGTTTTGAGTCATTTAAAGGGGTGTAGTTTAGGTCCATTAAAATCACCTGAGAAATTTAACGGCCCCTTATAAAATGCATTTGGAAATTTTCTTTAAAATGGCTTCTACCATTCTACAGATACAAAAGAATTAAAAAAAAAAAAAAGTTGCCAACATAAAGCAGACATATGGTGAATGTTATTTAAGTAACTTTTGTGGTATGACTTTTTTAAACTTTGAGCTCTTGTAATCGAGCAAAGTGAAAGATAGCAAAAAAAAAGTAAAAAAAAAAAAAAAAAATTGGAAAAATTCTTTTTTTTCCCATAAAGAAATAATTGAAACATTTGAGTGATATATTTTTTAACATGATATACAGTCTCAAATTAGGCTGTGTCCTTAAGGGGTTAACCAGGCTCTTTAGTTTTCACGCCATAACTTTTTTATTTTTCCCATGTACGGAGCTGTGCGAGGGCTTGTTTTCTGCGTAACAAGCACTTCATAGTGAAATTTTTTTTTTAACTTTTTTATTTTACCATTTTTCAGACCCCTAGGGCACTTTAGCCCTAGGTTGCCCGATTGATCCTACCATATACTGCCATACTGCAGTATGGCAATATATGGGTATATTCTACATCATCTATTACAATGTGCAAATCACACATTGTAACAAATATGTTAAAACGAAACAGCCTTGGCTGTCATAGCAACAAATTGCTGCTCCTCGACAGAATGACAGCCAGCAGAGCTCTAGAATACTGAGGAATTGATACAGAAAGTATATTGGAAAATTGTAGAACTTTTCATTTAAAAAAAAGATTATTATTTATTTGCTGTAATGTGATTAAAGTGGACAACCCCTTTAAATGCTAACCTGTTTTTAACTATAATAAAATGTGACTGTACCTTCAAAATGACATGCACATGTGAGAAGCCTTCATAATATAAAAAAATTAATTATAAGGTCTGCTGTTGTTCCAAGAATGGCCACTAGAGGGCTCTGCCAGGCTGTGTGTCTAGGAATGAGGTTGAGAAGTAAGAGCTCTCCTTATGGAGACTGCCAATTAAGGCCACCATGTAGGCGTGTGGAAACTTATAGACATGGATGCTCTACTAGGGGGATTCTGGGAAAATATGCAAATATTTTTTTTCCTTATTCCATCCTGGAAAACGTAAGTATTTTATTCCTGCATCTTGTCATAAGGCCTCTTGTAGGTCATGCTTGATGTCAAGGGAGCCGCCTTACGAGGAAACTAAAGGAGGCGTAGTTTTCCTTATCCCATCCTGGAAAACTTATTTGCATATTTGTCTAGGAATAAAACATGCAGACTAGAAATGATCCTCTCTAGGCATACAATCAAATGGCCATTATGGGGCTATGATCTGGGCCCATTATTTGGGTGAGCACACAGTGTGTCACCACAGTAACCGAGACGGGCAGCCACATTGCAAAATATAGGACATTTGAAGAGCACTCAACCCTCCTAACCCCGCACCGGGCATGCACCTAGATCTCTGAATGTACCCTTAAAAAGGGTATTCTGGTAAAGTTATCCCCTGTGCATAGGATCGATGACAACTTGCTGTTCGGTAGGGGCCCAAATGGTGTGACCTGTGGGGGACCCAAGAACTAGGGTCCATTGTACCTTTCCAATGAGTAGAGCAGCTGATTGCAAATATGCCTGCAGCACTGTTAATCGTTATCTCATTGTTCAGTGTGGCGGCATCACCCAGGAAACTATACAGCCAATTTACAGCTCACTTCAGAGTTAAAGTCTTAGAGGTGGGGAGTTTGCATGAAGTCAAGTTCTCTGAACCTCAGAATGCCCCCTTTGAAGTCTCATTAAGTCTGGTGAATGAGGTCAATAACAATGGAGGGTGTGACATAGCAAATTTACGCCTCTTCATAGTTGACTTTTTTTAATGATGCCACCTTTCTGGGCCATGAAAGAAACAATCTGGAAGGTGTTTAGCTGCTTGAAAACATACTAGTAATTTAAGTGGTCAATTTCTGCTGACAAGTTCACTTTAAAGGGGTTTGCCACTAACACATTGCTCATGTGCCTTTACTGCCTTGATATTTACTGAATGTTGAGCAATTGAGTCATCATCCCTGATGCTTTCTTTAGTGCTGTGTGCAGACTATGCGCACTCTGATTTATCAGTGTTCAGACATGTAAACAAAGATCCTGCAAAGGGACCCGTAGCAGGAGATTATGACTCAGATTAAGACCCATACTGCTTTCTCTCCCTTTGTCACAGTGACGAACTGAGAGGAGGGGGGGCACACACTGGGGGCTTCCATTATGATGTACTGAAGGAGTGAAAAACAGGAAGTTGTATAGAGATGCAAAGTGCAGCATGGAAAAGCTGAAGCTCTCACAGGAGGCAAAGGTACAGGTACATATATGTGAAGATATGTTTAATGGAAGATATTTATTGAAAAGTGGCAAACCACTTTAATCTATAGTGCCCATATGAGCTCAGTCTGTTATTATACAAGTCTCTTGAAGATCTAATTATTTTGGCATTTTTACTTCTGACAACTTGGCAGCTATAAGTTTTAGAACGTTAAAATAAAACTTATCACAATGTTAATAATACAGTTTGGAACATTGAATAATTTTTTTTTTAACTTTGTGGTCACAAACAATTGTTTTGTAGAACCACCTCCCCCATTAGAGAAAAATTTAGACTGTAATACATAGATTTCACCACCAATGAACCTACGGCAGGATAAGTATAGCTACCGCTACTGGTTAATCCTCTGGAATTTGTAATTACATTAGTAACAGAAAGAATCATACAAAAAGGAGAAACACAGAAGATTCCTAGACACTAGAATTATGGTCAAAGTACCATAATATACTTGAGTATAAGCCTAGTTTTTCAGCACAAAAAAAAAGTGCTGAAACCCCAATTCGGCTTATACTCGAGTAAAAAAAAAAAAGGTTTTACCAGGTTTTTGTGGTAAAATTAGGGGCCTCGGCTTATACTCGAGTATATACAGTATAGTCAAATGATTTACACAAGATCTTACAGGGAAGTGGTGTCCTACCTTTCATTGTATCCAACACAAAACAAGACTCGTCCTGAAAGTTTTGAATCATCTAATAAAAATCAAGTACAAAAATGTTAATGAGAATACACTGGATAGCAACAGTAACAGTGGTAAATTGTCACTTCTTTTCACTGAAGAGACCGACATATAGGAACGCTATACAGGAGTCTACTGTACTTCGCACTGCATTTTTTTACAACAAAATTTTTACTGCCAAGATGTGGGAAAGTCACAAAACTTAAAAAAATTAAAGTATCAAGTACTGACCGAGACCTTGTTCACACAGGCATGCCCGCTTAGTTTTAGCAAAAAATAAAAAATAAAAATCTGCTTTCAATCCGTATTGTGTCTATTGTATTAGCATACTTTTTTTCCCCCCGTCAGTCTGTCTATTATTTACAGGTCCACAAAATTTAAAAACAAACACACCTGTTGGTTTGATCCAGTGGTCCAAACATAAAATAAATTGAACATGCTACAAATCTTCTAGCAGACCACAGGTCAGAATTAAATAAAAAAACATATATAAAAAAAAAAAAATACATGTGAATAGACATAGGCTCAGCAAGTTTTTCGAGGGAGAAACAGATGTGTAAATGAGCCCTTGGGGACAGGTCTTTGTTATTACTCTCAGGTGTTTAATATAAAAAACCTGCGATCATAAAGAATTTATACAATTATGAGAAATACAAGACTTTAGTTAACTATTAACTAACACACACAGGTAAGTAGAGCTGACAGATCCAAAATTTTAGCATTTGCAGACTCAACAAATTATCACCTGAGGTCCTATTCACATGACCATATAGATTCATAGAGTTCTATGAGAGGGGAGGGGTGAGGAGTGATCACTCCTCCCCCTCTTCTCCACCAGGCCGTTTTTTAAAAAGGTTTGTAGAGATTTTATCAGGTATAAAATACACCTGCAATACAGGAAAAAAGCCATGGAAGTGCATTAGATACTTTAAAGAAACCACTAAAGGATGTGCAAGTAGCCTATATATGTACTAGCCTCATAAATCAGACACATTAGTAGCTTTTACAGCCATAAAACGACCTTCAAACTACATGGTTATTGTTTTTATTCGCAGCAGGCTCTCGTGGGCTCTGAAAGGCACACACGCCATGCTTTCTAAGGTTCATGGTCAGAAAGAGTTTATGTTACAGATTGCTGGGGAATGGTAGAAAATGCACTTTGTTTTGTCTTCTTGTAAATGTGCGAAGATAAGACGGCAGCTTTATTCTTCCACTATCTGAGCCCAGAGAATCATTAAAAAAAAATTAAAAATCACCGTCAAGTGTTTTATAATGTTCTGAACCAATACACGAGGGGCTACCGATTTATTCAGTGTCTGATAAAGTTATAATCCATGTGCACATGGCTAGAATCAGGTCACCTGTTCCTGTGTGAGCACTTGTGCCTTACCTCATCACTTATAAGAACATGGATCCCTGTGGGCCCCTGTTTGTAAATCTGGTTAATTTGATGAGGAGAAATGTTGAAGAGTTGGGCAAGCTTTTCAGTTAATTCCAGCGACGTCAGCTCTTCCAGGTAGATTGCATGATATACTGTTTAGAAGACGAAGAAGCAAAAACATAATTTGATTGCGCAATATAAATAAATTGTTATTAAGATTATTACTTCTCCCAAGTTCCAAAGGAAATGCACAACCACCAACTTGCGCTGAAAGAGTGTTAGATCTGTAGCACACAACTGTCTGTGACGAATAAACCACGTGATGGCCAGATTTCATGGACTGACCACAGTGAAGGGGACAGGACTTGGTGCATCCTAGTGATATGCGGAATATCCCCGCTTCACCTCTAAACAGAAATTGTGATCAAGCATCTGCAAAACAGCTGCTCAGATCTGTGGAGTCCCATCCCCGTGCTGTGGTCTGTCTGATATCCGGTCAGTGCACAGTCCATCTTACACAGGTCTGTTTTTTTTTCCATAAGTAGCACTTTAAGGCCCGTTCCACACTTGCGAGTGTGATGCGATAAACTCGCGTCACACTCGCAACGCATGATGCCGGGAACGCACGGCCCGAACGCTGACATGCTGAGTTCACTCCCGCGGTGCAGCGTTCGGGCCATGCGTTCCCGGCAGCATGCGTTGCGAGTGTGATGAGAGTTCATCGCATCACACTCGCAAGTGTGGAACGGGCCTAAGTTTTTTTTGTGCAGTGAAGACAAAATCAGGTGTTGAACATAAAGGAAGAGAAAAATTATTGTTGCCCTGAAGGTGCGTTCACAAGTGGAGTTTTGGTTGCATCAATATGCATGCATTTTCACACGTTACCAAGCTTTTCGCAGCTTTGAAAGGGTTTTTCTTCATTGCTGCAAGTGTAAGGTGCTGTGTTAATATTTTGAAAGCTGCATACACTAGCAATGAAGAAAAACACTTTCAAGCTAGCCAAACGTTTGTTAACATGTGAAAACGCATGCGTTTCTGCAATACGTTTAAAAATGCAGCGCAAACACCAAGACACCGCCCCCCTCCTGTTGTCATTTAGGCTTGAAAAATGGTACTCTAAAACCTAAACCTGTAAATGGACTTAATACTTACCAAAAAAAGCCCCATTTCCTTGCTCCCCATTTTCATGCTTCTGTTGCTGGTGCTCCCTTAACTGCTGTGACTCTTGGCAGACATAAATTGTGAGCCTAGGCCGTACCACCCTAGTAATCAAAGAAAAGAAGAAGATTTTCATGCTTTGGTAAATCAAGCTCTAAAATCAGAAAATTTGTGGTCCCCAAGACAGGCAGTTATAAAGGAGGATCTGTCAATTCTTCTGCCATCTGCTGTACTAAATACTGGTTTCAGTAAATATCACATCTTTTATGCATAGCGTTACAGTTTCTTTATTGTTCCTTCTAAAATGTATAAATAAATTGACAATGTGGTTACCAGTTGGAGGTGCGTCTGTCAGACTGTTGTGACAAGACAATTTAAAAAAAAAAACAAAAAACAAAAAAAAACACAGATCTGTACATTTATACATTCATGGGCCTCACACACAAACACAACAGTTTTGGGGTGCCATGAGCTATCCACACAAACTGAGGTCACCATTGAGCTCTGTCATGGTACAGTGAGGCACACACCAATTGTATATACATATACTTATATACTATATAACAGAGAGTGATGTGACAATTTTATTCTGGTGTACCAAAGAGATCTAGCCCCCTCAATCATAGCGTGGCATCTCAAGTTCATGCGACTTTAGTAACTGTGGGGTCTGGACCTCTGTAATATGCAGATATATATCTATCATGGATCTATATATAAAGCTGCTCAAGTTCCTCAGCTAAATGGGAAAATAAATAGTCAATCCTGCAGCAGAAAGAAGGTTTCTGTCTGAAAGAAGGACACATCCTAATCCTAGAATGAAAGTTGTTTTGTTGTTTTATAATAAATTAAAGAATTCTTATCTCAACATGAGGCATCGGTTGACAAGTCACCACTTGGGAAAACAAATCATTTGTGCAGGAGTGATATACAGTGGTAAGTAAACATGCAACACGAATGTCAAGGCCATCAGCTTACCTCCCTTTCAGTGCATTGAATAGCCGGATCCCGTCAGCAGGTCCACAGATCTGAATGACATCATCCCTAGTTAGCTTTAATAAATCTGCCCCTGAAACAAATGGAACATGTTAAGTTGGCTTGGCATCTTCAGCTTAGGGTCATCCAACTAATTAATCAATACAGATACAGGATAAAAAAAGAGCCACCACTATGCAGAGTGTTTAGATCCTGAGTACACGACTCCCACAAGGATCAATCTTTAAATTTAATAGATTTTTATATATTTTAGTGATGGCTCGTTTCCTGTTCAACTGGTTTGTCCATTAGAATAAATGCAAATGAAGCAAAAAGAAAGTGATGCATGTGAGTGCTCAGCTCTTTCCAGTGCTCACACCATTATATGGAGAGGTCCCAGAGTTTTAACCCTGATCCAGATTTTTGAAGCCAAAAATCAGAAATGAATTCACAAAGGAATAGAACCATCTGTCCTTTATAGGTTCTCTGTTTATGATCCGCACCCAGCTTTGGCTTTAAAAGCATCATAAAAAGCTGAATGTGTAACCCCAGCCTTATAACTTATCTAATAGATAGGTCATAAAAGAGACAAACAAAATAAATGGTCATGTGAAAACCCCTTTAAAACAAAGTACTTGGTAAATAATCTTCTACATTTATCTGGAAGTCAGCCAATGTAGAGTTCTCAGTCCTACTGTGAAATTTCTTGTACCTTAAACTAAAAAGACCACAATGTATGTGCAGGGACAGAGTGAGGTGCTGTCCACAAAAGTCAGATCCACTGCAGAAATTCCTGTGCTTTACAATCACAAAAAAAGTAGACGTGGTTCGCATTGAAACCTATTTTTCCTCATTTTATTGCATGAATATCTGCAGTGCATTCAAGAAAGACTACCATAAAAATCCATCAAGGACACTTACTCATAGATCCAGGCTCTATGACTTTCGGAATGTGCTTATATTTGCTATCCTTGGCCTCCTTCCTTCTAAAATCAACTATTAAAAATTATTCTTGTATAATTACACTCTCTGCCCCCCACTCTGCTCCCTTAGTGTGCTGAAACTTAAAGGAAACCTACCACCACAAATCTACCTATAAAGGTAGATTGGGTGGTAGGTGCACCAATGGGACGTGAGGATAGCCCTTTTAAGGGCTAATCCTCACGTCCCCTCACTTTTTTGGTAACTTTTATTCCACAGATATTTAAATTTACTTATGCGGCTACCGGGGCGTGCGGAGCTGCGCGCCGAAGATGGGTGAGTAGGAGGGGTAAAGTGGGTACCGGGGCGTGGAGTAGCCGCCTCATGTAATCTCATATGCGGCTACTCCACGCCCCGGTAGCCGCATAAGTAAATTTAAATATCTGTGGAATAAAAGTTACCAAAAAAGTGAGGGGACGTGAGGATTAGCCCTTAAAAGGGCTATCCTCACCTCCCATTGATGCACCTACCACCCAATCTACCTTTATAGGTAGATTTGTGGTGGTAGGTGCCCTTTAAAGAGAACCCGTCATGCAAAATAACCCCCTAATCTTAAATATATTTTCTTAAACTGCCATTAGAGAGCATTGCCTCTATCCCTTCATTGTCCCTCTACATGCCTGTAAACCTAAGCAATGAGGCCCTAAAGCTGTATGCAAATGACCTGTGAAATGTCCAATGAGTCATTAGCATATTCAAGCTTATTCATGAGTGGGAGGCACAGCCACACCCCCAGTGCTTGACTGACAGCCTGTATAATGGTGTAATGGCTCCTCCATGTGCTTGCTGGTGGCCTGCACCCTGTGTGTGTATAGGAGATACAACAGCTCCAGGCAGCCATGTTATAGCAGAACATGTCAGGTACTCGTGTAGCTGATGTCTGTGTATCACACATGTGTATTAGGAGGGAGAGCATGTCAGCAGGTAAAGCACACACACCAGCAATGCTTTACTATACATTACACAGAGCTAAGCAGGGGGAGGAGAGGGGAGGGTAATAGGGGTGACATCACTGCCTCTGACCATGTGACCAGCCTCATTTACATAATAAAGAAAAGATGATTTTATAATGATTAATGTATGAAATAACTAGATAAAGGCTGGGATGGAATCCTTGTGAGCTGCTCCAACAGGTTGAGGTGACAGGACTAGTGACAGAGACCTGATGACAGGTCCTTTAAAGAGGGGGAAGTGCTGAAGGATCAGAGGGAGGGAAAGACAGTGTATTGGTCTGTGAAGCTAAAGCACAGAGGGGCTTTGGAAATACCTCAAGGACCCTTCTGGCTTATTAGCATAATTTTACAAATTGATTTTTAGAAAGACAGCAGTCACGATACATATAAGATTGCCAGTGTCACGGTGCCTTGATCTATGAGTAAGTGCCCCTGGTTTAATCAAACTTGATTTATTTTGAAGGTAGATTTCTTTTAATCATGCAGCAAAAAAAAAAACAGGTAGATGGTAACGGCAGATCGTAGTCACTTTCAGTTCGGCAGCAGATGCAACCTGTGTGGACAGAGATTTGTTCTTCCTAGTGTGGCTATAGTTTACCCTTACACAATCTTCTTACGTAATATTCTGGAGTACAGACTATCCCTCACATTTAATTCTTTATTGTCAACCTGTGCATGAGGAGGGATTTTCACAAAAAAAAAAAAATAATAATAATAATAATAAAAATAAGAGCTGTGGTAAAGACACTTACATAGTCAATATTTTTTCAACAAACTTTGCAAAAATCACTGGTACAGGTGAATAGAGGAAACATTGTAAAATATCTCATTAAAATTATGTTTTTATTTCTCCATTTACTTGGCTCTTCTCATCCACCCTCCACTCTGGTTTAATTAGTTTCTCTGAAATCGCAGCCAACTCCATCTTTCCAAGACTGCATTCACCCATTACTGAACACATAGTGCTCTTTTGACGTGCAATCCAGATGCAATGTGTGAACACAGCCTCGCAAGGCAGAAGTTTGCAGAGAGAAGCCGAGTTGCAGCTGCTAGGTCTCCCCCACAAGTGTACATGACAACTAGGAGCTGCAGAGAGGAGTGCTGAAAATACATAACACAAGTCACACAATGTCTACAAATAATGCTATTCCCACTGTTACACACTGTGCCGGTGATTCTTTCAAAGTTTCCCAAAAAGACATTAGGTACGCTTTACAAGGAACCTAACCGCTAGCCTCTGCCCTAGTCTGTCATTTAATAATCCTGGAACATAACCTTACTTGTTAAGAACTTTATTTTATTTAATAATATGTAAATTAACTGCAGAGGCTACTGGGGCGGGTACTAGCCCTCACCTCCCAGTGCCCGGCCAGGCTAGTACACACCCCAGTAGCCTCTGCAGTTAATCTACATATTACTGAAATAAAAATCCTGGATGCTAACCTAAAACCTTAAATAACAGATTAGGGCAGAAGCAGGTAGGAGGAATCTACCATCAGATCTACTTCTTGTAGTAGATTCCTCTTGGTAGGTTTCCTTTAACACAGAAATAAAACAAGAGAATATAAAGTCTAAGTAAAGAAAGATTTGGTTGGATGTGCTAAGCAAATGTGTGTTGCATAGTTGGAAAGCTCCAAGATTATGTATACTTCTGAGTGATATAGCTGAGCACAGAAAAGCAGCCGTCTGGATATTCTCTCTTAGAGACCTGCCCCAATGCTGTAACATAGCAGCAGAAGCAGGAATACAAGTATCCATAGCAAGCTGTTCTTTAAGCAGAGCTCCAGAATATTTACAAGGAGGATTTCTGCTACATTACATACCATGGACTGATAGATTCTCAGTCATGTATCTCACCTTACATTTTTATAAGATTACAAAATTTTAGAAGGAAAAAGGCCATGGATAACAAATAAAAGATTACCGATTATCACAGTGCCTGGATCTATGAGTAGGAGTCACTGGTTTATCAGGCTTGATTTTGATGATAGATTATCTGTAACAAGAGCAGTGCACATGATCGTGCCCGGCTTGTGGACACCGTTCACTGTCAAATCTGAAAGACCCAGTTCACCAAGATGCAAGGAATCCCATCTATTTTATTTATTTTAGGCCTCAGATGTAAAAATGTCCACCGCAAGTTTTATTTTTTTGAGTCTAAAAAAAAAGAGCAGCCATTGAACGGTGGCCGTCAGACTGCAAAGTAAAAAAAAATAGAACAGGTCCTATTTTTTTTACATTATTACGCAAGAGAAAAACCGATACAGCCGGTTTTTGTGGTGGGTTGCCGAGGAAAACACAAAGTGGGTGCCAGCCGGTCTCTTAAGGTGACCAATTGACGGTGGCATATGGGTTACATACAATTGTGTGCATGAGGCCTTAGTTATCCAATCCAATGTGCATATGCAGCTCTCTGTGCCAAATGTGAAGGGTGCACAGGAATGTGTAGCCTGGAGGATACCTCAACTTTATTTTTAAAGGGCCATCTTATGAGCAAGACCTATTCCATGCCCATAAAATAGAGAGGGCTTCATTACTAATCTGTCTACCACTATCCCACCAATCATTAGAACATGCGTGCATGATGGTTGTGTCTGTCCACTGCTGCTCCATTCGACACTATGAGACTGCCAAAGCTGGGCTTAACTCATCTAACAACAAGGTAACTAATCCATTCACTATATTCTTATGCCTTTGCACAAGATTTACAGAGAAAGAACCTGTAATGTAAAACAGAGACATTAACATTACAGGTTTTAAGACAACTTGCACATATGGTGTGAAGTTATATAAGGAGATTAAATATTTTTTTTTTTGTAAAAGAATTTTAGCTAACTGGTATGTAAAGCAAAAATCCACCATGCATTACTAAAGCGGAGCAGTGTTGTATTCCCACAAAGTCTAGCCAAGGTGGGGAACGACTGGCTACCTGCCACATCGGACGGCTATGGCTTACAGGAGCCGCTTCTGCTTACAGTAAAGAACGTCTTAAGTTTGAGGATCAGTTCAGTGTTTAGAATTTGCCTTTGTGCACCAGGACGCAGTATTTTTTCATGCTCAGCCGTTTGTCACCCATGTGGTAGAGAAGTATACACAAGTGCATGGAGCTGGGGAGGGAGAGAAAGTAGGTTGCAGGTTGAGGGAGTGTGAAACAGCACTGCATTAACACTTTTCCTCCTAAGGAGTTACCTGAGAAATTTGTGAATAGCCGCGAGTATGCAGCAAATCTATTTCTATGTAGCCACTGTTGTGCCTCCTGAGGGGTTGTTGTAGGCAAGAGGTTCTACAAGAGAAATGCATAAAGAGAGCTCCACAAAACTCCATTGTGTACATTATGTAACAGATCAGTGTCTCACTGAAAAAGGGCATTTCCTCTTCTAGAAGACTGGATTCAACCTGCAATGAGGTTCTGCTGTGTGCGGCACATCTCTTACTGCTTCTTACTATGTATTGTGTGTGATAGAAAGCCCCTACCACTATGTAACTCAGATGTGAGCAACCTCAAGCCCTAATGCAGGTTTCATGTGTAGATGCATTTAACGAAATCCGACAGATTAACTAAACTTGTCCAACAGACCTTATAAAACGATCATTAAGGTTTCATCAAACTTTGCATAAATCAGTAGAACAAGTGACTACAAGTATCAAAAAGTTCTTCTTTGTCCATGTGCTTTGAATCATCCTCTCCCACCCTCCTGATGATGACATTTTGCTGATATTAATGTGAAATCCACCATACAAGCAGTAAGGCAGCAGCTCATTGAGGTCTCAGATTACATGAAAAACTCTATGGAGGAGGAAGGGGGAGCAGCAGATTCTCCTCCCTACTGCAAACTCAGACAAGACTGCAGATTGAGGGCACGCTCATAGGCAGCGTTAACACGTGTTTTGAAACGCATTACAACAGCTGAGAGGAGGAGATTTGACTGATTACATTGCTGTCAACATTGCATTTACAAACTGCATGAGTACACGTAGTAGTCCATGGAGTCATGCTGTGATTTCATGTAATCAGATGCATACATCGGGTAGATATTAATGTGATGGCCCTGGTCACGTGACAAACTGTTGAATAGTGAGGAGGCATATGCATGGGAGGAGTAGATGGGAGGGGCTGGCAAAGCAGGACACACCCCATCTGATGCCAGGTGAATAACAAAGCTGATTTTTATGGGAATGTGAGGAATACAATTTTTAGCTAAAAATAATGGTGGCATTTAATTAAAAAAAAACTCAATGAGAACCTGCCACTAGCTGTATTTGTGAAAAATGTGGTGACAGGTTCCCTTTAAGAGCTGCTGGACAAAGAAGAAGGAACATTGCTACTGCTTATGAATGAACACACAGGACTACAGATTGCTGCAAAGTTAGATATGCTTTAAATCTAGTGTCCTGTCTTTTACATGAAGGAATACAGATTTTTGGCATCTTTAGCTACTCAACCTACTCGTTGCCTCATCTTAAACCAGAATTTTAGATATTAACTACAGTCTTACCTCATTGTTTATGTGCCTGATTCTATGGATAAATTCTACCTACATGGTAGGGAACAATGCGACATGTCTCATACATGAACAGTACTAGGGCATGAAGACTGGCATTTTCCTCATTCCCTCTTCTGGAACCCAACCCGTCTCCAGAATGGAAGTCTCCTCTCTGCCCGAATTTAGAGATGTGGTCAGAACTCTCAATTATAGTCCATGTTCGTGATGAAAATAGCAGCTTCTATATAAAAGCCACTTGCGTCAACTAAATTGGAGAGAGCGCGTTTTGACCACCTCCACAATCGCCAAGGAGAGAGACTGATGTTGGGAGACATCTATTAATCACCTAACAATAGTATCTAGTGGGAAGGGATTCAGCCTAATACATTTGCTACTAATATGACAATTACATTTAAATAAAACAAAATAGAAAACCATTATTACATACTAAAGAGGACTGGTCACCTTTCAGACATTCGTATTGTAAAGATAATGGGGAACCTTGTCACTTAATTTTACACAACATGCCTCTGTTATTCCTCCTAGAAATTAATTAAGCTGACACCAAGATAAGTAAGAATATCAGACTGGTGTGAACAATGAAAGCAGAGATTTCTCGGAGGAACAACAGAGGAACAGAACAAGTTATCAATACAATTTTAAATGGAAATAAATTAATGTATTATGATACATAAGATGAAAAGCGCTCACAAGAACAATCGGGAAGCCCGACTAATGAATTCTTCCGAACTAAAATTGGGAACAGCATTATACAAGAGGCCCACAGTGGTACCATTAGTTGACATATACATTTCTTCTTTGGGTAAAGGAACAATATTTCAAAACTGAATAGCACCAAAGTATGATGGTGGCCATGTACCATATAAGGCCTCAAATAGTAATCAAACATGTACCTGAACCGACGTCATTGCCGAACTTACATCCACGATAGGTGCGGGCGGTTCAGGCTGATGGTTTGGAGAACCATTACTGGAATACAGAGAAATCATCTTTAAATTATTACTCCACAACGTGTGTCCAGTAACAGTGAAAGCAGGAGACAACTTACCCTTCACTTATTGTAAAACTATTGTGTGAGCTGTTAAAGCCGGGGGAAGGAGCATTAGGGACATATGTGATCTCCGGCCACGGAGAGCACTGCAAAACAAAGGTCAACATTATCACTAACAGGATCATACGTGCATCCATTTGTCATAGCTTAATGGCTATGGAAACCCAAAACACATGTTACAGAGTTTTCCAGAACTTGCTGGAGCTTGTAACAGAGGCTCATGCATAAGAAAATAGAGGGAGTTGACAAAGTGAAACCCCTTACCCACCAGCAAGTGTGATATGTGTAACTTGCATTACAGCACGTGCTGGCTGGAGCGTCAAGCCCCCGAACAATGAGCAATCGGAACTGAAATAAGTAGTTCAGGCCAGGTCCGGTTGTCAGTATTTGGGCTGGACATTCCAGAAAGCACATGCTATGAGTGATAAAGTTAGATGCTTGAAAATCGCAAGTGGGTAAAGTGTCTTAGATTCAGATGGATTTTAGTGTGAGGTTAACAGGAGTATAGCCATAGATGAAGTGGTCAACTTAAACAAGGAGCTACAGCACGACACCTATAGCTGCACATCCTTCCCCAGCAGGCTTTGCAAGTAAGAAGGCTTTTTATACTTTTCCTGTCTATTGTTTACATTGGACAGGAATGGTCAGGAGTATCTTTTTTCTTTAATTCCTCAATCAGTATAAAAAGAAAAAAAAAAAAAAAAAAATGTAATAAACCATTTATTCACCTCTGTTAAAATGGTGGTTTCATAAGAAGGTTGATATTTTTCCTTTTCTTGTGGTGTTCGCTTTTCCATCTTTTCTCTGTCAGTTTTCTGCTTTCGATCTGCTCCTTTAGGCTAAAAGAGGATTGAATTATACTTTAAAAAAAATAAAATGGTCAAGACAGACATAAGAGAAGGTCACATATATGATGACCAAGAATGGAGACAGTCGTTGATGTTCGCAGCACTCTCAACTTGGAAGGGAGGCTGTCCAAATGTTTGTGGTGTTCAAAACCCCCTTTTAACGTAAAACCTCCTGTTTAGTATATGCTCCACATACAACGTATTTGTGCAAAAAGACTGGACTGAAAGCTGTAGCAAGCTTTTGCCTTCTCTAAGCATTTGCATTAGAATATCATTGTGCGTTATAACTTACCTTGATTCCTCTGTATAGTCCCAGGGGTTGGGCTTTGGTTTGGATGCATTTCAAAAAAACAACACGTGACTTGTCTGTGCGGCTCACTCCTCAGCTCTTACCCCCCCCCCCCCATTTTTGTGGAGCACAAAGGGGGGGGGGGGCTGAGTGCTGAGGAACGAGTGAGCAGCACAGGCAAGTCACATGCTGTTTTTTGAAATAGGCAAGTTAAAACACACAATTATATTGTAATGCAAATGCTTATAAAAGTCAGAAAGACATATTTACAATGCAGCTGTAATGGGTTTCTGTAACCTGAAAATGAGGTCCCTGGTGACAGATTCCCTTTTAGGTAAGATTCTTAAGTGTACACAGGATAACAAAATAACATTCTCCAATTCAATGTTATTTACAAAAATACAGAAATTCACATATATAATTCCAACCTGTCTATACTTGTCAACCTGTGTATAAAATCTTGGTTGTCCCCGATCTGACCATAAATCTTCCGACTATGGTCAGATTCTTCTCATGAATAGCTTCTCTTGTCTACACAATGCAGTGGTCTCTTTCTCCTGACCCTCCCTCTTGCTTTACAAGACCAGCTCAGACACTTGCTGCCAGCAAGTAGCGTGCAGAGACTTAGGGTGCATTCACACGACCATCGGAGCACCATATATATGGCCACAAAGTAACTTATAGCCGGCTATGGCTCCCGGGCTGGGTACGGTGACCATAAGAGTGCTCACCGTTGCGAGCAGTGTGTGCGCTATAGTGGAGTTAGAGAGTTGAGAGAGGGCAGCACGGTGGCTCAACAGTTAGCACTACAGCTGTGTAGCACTGGCGTCTTGGGTTCAAGTCCCATCCAGGTCAACATCTGCAAAGAGTTTGTATGTTCTCCATCTTTGCACAGTAGGTTGATTAGATTGTTGTAATCTCCATGGGGGCAGGGACTGAATTGGCAACCTCTGTGTAATCTGTGTGCGCTATATAAAAGGAATTATTATTAGGGTAATTGTGTTTTATAGCCATCTCATCTCTGATCTGTCATCTCTCTTTTTCTACGTGTCAGATACTAGTGAATGTACAGAAGCAAATACACGTGTAGATAAACCCTGTACCCTAATAATCTAAGAACATTGTCAGCACACAGCATTTCATAGCACAGAAATATCAGGAAGTGTCTGGTTAAAGAATCCCTGCCCACACTCTGGAACGCTACACTGACCATCAACTGAGCGATGGAGCTAAAACAGATATAAAACTTTAAGTAAAATTTTAAAGGTATTTTAATCCCCGAGTAATGTTTACACAATAAAGATCATTTTTTTGAGAACTTTCTTTCAGGGGCAACATGACCAATGAAAAAGTACATACCAAACTATATTCCGCTTTAACTTGAGCCTTACAAATAACATCTCCACGGCTTAGAACTTAATTTGACAATTGGTCACAATCCTGGATAACCTGCCACTCATCATTATGCTTGGTTAGTGGAACCTATTGGCGTTTTTAATGAGATTAGCACCAGTGACTGAAGGTCAGAAGATAAATGTCCATCTAAAATCTGCAGATGTTGGCGTATTCCCAGCAGACACTGTACACAAAACCTCTGTCGCCACACTTTTCATTGTAGGTCCTGTGTATATTTTATTGGTTCAACAGCAAAAACAGGATTGCAACAGAAGTAATGCCATGTAGGAAAGTAACCGAGCTCAATGGTTAAAACCTTTTCCAACATAACATAATGATCTCTAAAGCAGCTAAATGAACACACACATGCTTTACATTAATAACTCCAGGCACACTTAATGAATTCCTCAAGGAACTGCTAACTTTGTCCTTGACCCAAGGTCGCTGACGCCCTAAGGAGTCGGAATACCTCGGACTTAAGACAAATGCTGAATGTTCTTAAAGCAACCAGAATGAATTTATAAGTTAAATTAACTTATAATCTGATTACTTTTACACAAGAAAATATATATATTTCCTTTGACAGTACAGTCTACTTTTAGCTGAATGCACACGAACATTTGGAAAGGAATCCATATGTTGGCCTCATCCCATGGACTGCAAACTGTACAGAACGGGAGTCCTTGAGTCATATTGAAATATGATAAACTGCCAATGCATCATATATCGGTATAACGCAAGGACTTCCAATCTGCACAAGAACTGTGGGATTGGGCCAACATACAGGTCTGTGTCTAACTCGGCCCAACAGAGGCGGTGAAAAATTGCAAGACCAATGATTCTCAAGAATGAATTTATGTTGCAAACCTTCATGGCCAGGAAGCAGTTTCTATAAAAGGTACATTAACATTCTGCAAGATGTATTGCATGTGACCATAAAACACAGCAGGACGCACCAGTCATTGGCTGTGTGCAAGTCTATAGAATACATAGGAATGTGTACCAACTGCTGAAACATATAGCATGGGTCCCAAAACTATGGAAGACATTTATCAGGGCTTCTATAGCAGAAAAGTGGTGTACCAAACCACCCGCAAATGTGATTATTTCCCCCTTTACACCAAGGGGTGGAGGAGATGTGTGAGATGTACCTGCACTCTCCTTGTAGCAGGTGAACTTTCACAAGTTCGCCTGCTGACAAACAGAAAAACTACTGCAGGTAAGAAACCCCATATTGTAGTCTTTTGGGAAGCATTGATTTCCTCCATCTGGGCTTGTTCTGCTTCAGAGGCCCAGAAGTCTTATGTGAAAATAGAACAAAGGGGTCTCCCATATTTATAAATGTAGGTGTAACTTGCGCCAGAAATTGCAAACTTTTTAAGGGTTGCACGACAGTAATAGCTTTGGTATATGTATTTGCTCTCCTTACAGAGATACTGCACATGGCACAACTTGATCTGGGGGGGCTATAGCAAATGCTTAGATTTAGGTCATGCAGGACCTAGTTGACTTCTTGTGGCTTACACTTGATTTTACTAAAATTAAAAATACACAAACTAGACTATTTTGGCAAGACATATCTAACATAGCAAGGCCCTGCGTGAAATAAAAGGATGACAATGATTAGAAAAGCTCTTGTTACAGATTCCTGTACTGCGCCTTTGTTCCAAATATCTGGTGCGTAAGAGTTGGCTTACTCCAGCCAAGAGTAGCTGAAGGTTCACAACTGGAGAAATGCCATTTCTATTTAAATGAAGGCAAACCACCTGAGGCACAAAAAGCTCAAGTCTGGCATGAAAAAAGGAGTCTTTGTAGCAGAATAGTAGTCAAACCAGTTGTAGCCGTATAGATTACTAAAATTCCTAGAATGAGCCATTGTAACGAACAGACTATAACCCAGTCAATAAACGTGAGGACTAAAGTAGTATGCCACTTATCACATTTGGTTATTCTTTGACTATTAACTTTCAGAGAGACTCCTTTTTCTACATCAGGATGGAAAGTCTCAAGGTTTCTCAGCCCAATCCTGTAACGTTGAGAGGATGTGCGGAAGAGAAGCTTAATGTGCAATGCAGGGAAACTGTGGAATAAGTGGTTTTGGTTAATGGCCTAGACTACAGTGTCTTGTACTACTCCAGATACATGATAAATTTTCCCATACTGTTCTCGGATTTGATTCAGTAGATTTCTTAATAAAGCGGTCCTTAGTCTGTTTGGGCTCTACCTTTATCAGTGGCCTAAGCGTTACCCAGAGACAAGAGGAAGAGGACAATGGGGAAAAAAAACAAAAAGGAAATATACCACTTAAATCACCTCCACAAAGCACCACCTGTGTGATGGTTGAACATCGCAGGAGCACGATGCCAGTTTCCAATAAATGTTGTCATATGGTCCCTTAGAAACTAAGGTCAGTGGGTGTACTTGGATATGGCCACCTCTGCTGGAGTGATTGCACAAACATATGAAATGGCCGGGAGTTACTCCAAAACTTGTTGCATCCTTCCCAAGAAGACTCATGACTGTCCTAGCTCAAAAGCTGCTTCTACTCAATAGAACCAAATGGGCTGAATACTGTGATAATGAACATGTGATATTTCAGTATTTCTTGTTTAATAAATTAGCAAAAATATCTACATTTTTTTGTTTTTTAAATCAAGATGGGGTGATGAGTGTAAATTAATGGGCAAAAATTTTTTTTTTAACTTATCAATTGGCTGCAATAAAACAAAGTGAAAAATTGTAAAAGGTCTGACTACTGTCCGCACCCACTGTATACTCCAGTATAAGATCATCTGTATACTTTGACAGTTTAAAAGAAAACTCAATTTACAAGATTTCTGGTAACTCCAAGGTCAAGCAGGTTACTCCCTGACCTGAATAGCTAAAATAGCTTTCAAAGGCAGATTCTATTTGTGTATACCTGGAAGCCTTAATGAACCTCATGAAAACAAGAATGGGATATTTGACAACCTCACCACTGATTATTATAACTGTGCAAATAATTCGTAAAATGTTCAGACATAGAAGCAGATTTTAGATCACTATTTTTGAGACGTCTGCAAAGCCGAATTACACCAAAGAGATGTAAAATGTTCTACGCTGTAGCTGTAGGCTACAAAAACCAACATACCTTGAACACTTTGATCTGGCAGCTGGCCGAATGCAGGTGCTCCGTGTATTCACCGTTCTCATTTTCTTTGAAAGTGTCAATTTGGATTCGGAAAGGTACACCCTTCTCACCCCCGTGCTTCCTCATTGTAAATTCGGTACTAATGCAGTGAACCTACCACGATACAAAATACAGAAGCCAAATAAGTCAGTAGCGCATTTCATATATCAGATTACTTCCCACCTTCTAAAAGGGACTCTTTTTACCATATAAAACTACTGCAGTAAGGCTAGCATCCCTGTTGTGTAACCACAGCTTTGTGCATGTTGCTAGATGCAGCAAGACTGATTCATGAATTTATATTCTGGGATTGTAGCTGGATTATGTGAACTGGTGTGCGAGCCCTCTTCCATGAGCCCCTCCTCCTGCCAAACACCTACTACAGGGGGTAGGATGTGTATTGAGCTCTAAGCAGTCCGCACACACCAGCGCACCACACTGTTCCAAATCCAATTACAATCCAGGAATACAAATGCTATGTGCCTACACTACAGGGATGGTACCCAATACCTTCTGTAGCTTTGTAAGGACAAGGCTGCTGATAGTCTCCTTTTTAGCCCTCCACTCCCAGACCAATTGCTAATTCTGTTTTTTTATTTTATTTTAACTAGAGAACAAAATTAGCCTCAGCAGCTTTAATGCATGGAAACAGAGCTGTCCTAGTGATACAGTGCGTTCAGACGTTCAGTTTTACAGATGCAGTTTTTGTTCTCCAAACCAGGAGTAGAATGAGAAAATAAAGGAGAGGAGTAGCAGGTCTCAATGATATGCTCTCACCCATTATAATCCACACCTGGTTTGGGCCTCAAAAACTCCACCTGTAAAACTGAACGCAGCCAAAAGTCCTCCAATAAAATGTAAAGTTTGAATAATTTCCACTCTGCTTTAGCTAAAAAGTCCCTCTTGTAAAGCATGCAGGTACCACATAACTCACCAGTCATTGCAGGAAGATACATGGGAGCTTTAGTCATTTTTGTGTTAGTTTATATAAATAGTTTCATCACCACAGATAAAATATATTTGTTAACCATTTTTTTTTAATAACGTCCATGGACAGATTGTTGTTGACAAACTAGGACTAAGGTATGGTGTAAATGAAATATTCTTCTTTAGCAACAACCAGTGTCCTTTGTGGATAAAGTGGGAAAGGACCAAACTCTACAAAGCTTGTATAATATATATGTATCATTTCTGATAACTGCAGGACTGCCCCCCATAGAACATTGCAAGTGCCTTTCACTGGGTAGTACAAGCACAGAGAAGAAAGTAACAAATGCATTTTTCACTTTTATGGGGTTGATGGAGAAGGTGCACAGAATGAAGGGAGCAGGGGAAACACTTACTGCACCTCCAATTGCACAGGATACAGAACAATAAAAATAACACAAATTCTCTTACTTGTATAAAGACAGATGTTCTTTTGGCAGGATCCCAGAGAAATTCAACAGTGTTCAGTTGAGTTGGATTCGCTCTTGGGTCAATAATACCCACAGACATGGGGACATCTAGAATTATTAGAAAAGGAGTATTTATTCTAAGACCATATAAAAACAGAATAGATGTTTTTTGAGGTTAATAACCTCTCTTCATACCAAGGTTCTAAAATTAAAAAACAATAAATATGTGGGTATTCGGCAATTCACAAAGATGCTTTGCATTTCCAATGTGCGGGGGAACTGTAACGAAGCAACATTTAAATACTCCACAACTTGTGTACCTGGGACCGTCATAATAAAAGGATAAAATCCATAGGCACCACATAACATTACAAGATCTGAACACCAAAAACACCATGGTTCAGCAGCAACTTCTAATGATCAATTTGTAGAAGATTAATGTCTGGAAATAAGAACTTTAAGTAATCCAGAAAATATGTGAGCGATTTGAATCTATTGACCTCCATCAGGACAAATAATTTTATCTTTAGAACAAAACAACATGTGCAGTACAAACATAGCCTGAAGATAAGCAGAAGACGTGGCAGATATACCAAGAGGCCCTAGCCCAAATCAATTCTACCCCACGTTCAGCTTATTGTAGAAATCAGCTATAAACTGTGCCGGTGATACTGTTTAGGCTATATTAAATTTGGGATGTCCCTGCTCCTACACTCCCAATATTCAAACTAGTGGCGTGAGGAGGGAGAGGTGCAAGTGGTGTACAAGGCATGATAAAAACACATCATGAATGCTTAAAGCGGTTTCCCCAGTGACAACAAGTAAGCCCCTGGCCACAGAATTAAAGGGGTCCCCTTGATAGGATCCTCACAGATTGGCGGTGTGTTGTACCCAAAGAATAACAGAGCAGCTGATCACGCAACTCTATTCATCACTATGGTACGGGGACAGAGATAGCGGAGCACCATACTTCACTCTATTCGCCAGATTCCGCATCCCCGAGATTAAAATAGAGCATCTGGGTGCATGTGCAACAAGCTGCTCAATTCATCTAAGGCTACATTGACACTAACGTGTGCCCGTCGTGCTGCAGCATGGCAGACACACATCAGCACGCGGGAGAGGAGGAGGAGGGGGTGAGCGCTGTTCGCCCCTCTATAGAGATAGATTGTGTATGGCGCGGTAATACGGGGAAAGATAGGACAAGTCCCATCTTTTCCCTGGGTACAGAACGGTACCGCACTCTGACTCTGCATTGTGGATTTTCTGTGCTGAAGAAAAATCATGAAAACATAAAAATCGAAGGGCAACTTTCTTGCACATTGGGGGAAATTCATCAGAGGTGTCTGAAGTAAAACTGTTCTAGATGTCCATGGAATCAAATCAGAGCTCAGCCATGAGCAACCAAAACAGTTCTGCTATCAGACACTTCTGATAAATCTCCCCCCACTAAACTCAAGCTGCAGATATTGCAACCAAAATGCTACTAGGGTAAAAAACTGCCAATTATGTTGCAGAATGTGGCAAGAGAGGAATCCAATATTAAGCAGATTTAGGAACTGTAATTTATCAGTTTTTCAGATTTGTTACCTATATCAAGTATTCGGTCTCCAGGCCTGTTCCACCGCCAGCCCTCCAGCTGCTGGTGCTCCGTGTACTGCAAGCGCCGGTCATGAAATACTACTCTGAAGATGCTCTATAAGCAGAGAAACAAGGAAACTACTTCAGAACACATTTTAGATACTTCTATCCACTTACAGCATCCTTCATCTATACATTAGCATGAGCACACACCACATCTAGGATAGTTTGCTGCTACAAGTTTCATACCCACTAACAATCCACTGTCCACTATGGTATGATTTGTCCTCCACTCCGCTCCCCCTTGTGTGTGGTCACAGCAGGGATGTAACCAGTTCAATGTATGAGAAGCAGCACATGTCAAATACTTACCTTTACTAGCTTGCTATTCAGCTCAGGCAGTTCTCCTAGTTTTCTATTATCCAACATCCTGATTTCATAGGACTGGCCTGTAGGCAATAAATAAGTTGGAGTTTAAAAAATTAAAATAAAAAAAAAATAACTAAAACGCAAAGTGTCTATACTTTCAATCAGTTAACATAACAGAACCCAGAATTTCAACAGAAGTCAATGGAGAACAGGACAAAGCACTATCCTGCGCTCCATAGATTTCTATGGTATTTCAAGACAGCATGGCCTAAATACAGAAGTCCCTGTGCTTGTGATCGCCATTCTGACAGCAGAGACGCCACAGGGAAGAGTCCTCTTTGCACCCTGCTGCAGGATCTGGCCATAGTTGTTTTTGGTCTACTTTTTCAGAGCAGGTGCTGTGGAGACACCCTGAACACAGGCAGCTGTAAATCACTGCCTGCCGCAGGTATTCACTCCTCCCTCTTTTCTGGGAAAAAAAATTGCATTGTAATGTGGCTTCCCTCCATTATAATGATGCATTGGGAATCCTAAAGACGTGTCCCAAAATTGGTGGGCAGGAACCAGATATGAAGCGAGTGACCATCTCACTTCTGCCTTTGTTTTCCCTTTTAATAAATCTGACCCTGTAGTTTTATTTTTACAACAAAACAATGGTATAAGTTACCCGAGTAGTTTCTTTATATTTATTGTTGGGTTTTGCTTACAAAAAGTAGCTTCTTTGCAGATATTTAGAGATGACTTTTCCTCACTTTTTTAATTTTTTTTTTTTTTTTGCCCTTGGATAGTAAAAATCACATTAAAATGAAAAAGTGAACAGTAAATTTCACTGGTACTGTACTATTTGCTGAAAATCCAGTAGGTTTGCACCTGACCTTGGATGTTTGCCCATACTGACAAGCAGGCAACGCTGCAAGGAGTTTGTCAGCTCCGAAAAGGAGGTTATGAACACGTACAGAAAAAAGTAGGTGGATGTCTCAGAAGTGGGCGAAGAGGTAATATTTCTTACACAGAGGAATTCATGTTTATACATAATGACTTACAGACCGTGATCCCCTGGAAGCAAAGAATGTGACAGCCCTTCCATCATAATATATGTGCACAGAGAGCAGACTCTGCAGGGCTACAAGTCATGAACAATCCAGTATAGAGGATTCTCCTTCTCAACACATCCATGTAAATGCATACAGCATGTATTTGCATTGGTTTCACTGCACTAAATGTGTGCAGAACATCCACTGCATACAATAGTAAAGGTGTAACTTGTCTATGACATTTTGGTTCTCAGCTGATTTTACAATTGCTGCATGTCAATTTTTCTCAGTGTTGAGAGAAACTTAAATCTTTACATGAATTACATTATGCTGTAGATTTTGAGTTCATTTTAGAAATCTAATGATAATCTTGCCTAATGTAACAGATATGAAAGAGGATCCATATAGCAATAGTTAAAAAAAAAATGCATATCCAAAACAAAGAAATCAAAGAGACTGGGCCATGGTTTGATAAATGTGTTTTCAGTAAACATTCAGTATATACAACAGGAAAGGTCCCAACGTACATTCTGAAACTGTCTGTAAACATGTGCCGCGGTCCAATTTTCGCAGCCCATATAGAATAGGCGTGTGTGGCCGAGTCACAAACCAGTGACAGCAGAAGAGCCAGCTGAGCTACAAAAACACTTTAGGAATAGCACAATGACCAACAGTAGTGATAAATCCCAAAAGAGCTCCATGCAACTGATGCAATAGAAGAGA
Source organism: Engystomops pustulosus (assembly GCF_040894005.1). Taxonomy (NCBI): domain Eukaryota; kingdom Metazoa; phylum Chordata; class Amphibia; order Anura; family Leptodactylidae; genus Engystomops; species Engystomops pustulosus. Next base: position 59,194,504 of record NC_092412.1, on the reverse strand, counting down.
AGAAGTACTTTGTGTTAAGAGGTAATATAGCGAAAGCCAAAATATGGTATCAGCCATAGCCAAACTAGATATTGTCTACATGAACTGTATGATAACGCAAATAATTCACCTTGATTGAGATAAGTTAGGGTCTCTTCGTGAAGCTTCACAGCGGGGGAGGTAGCCGTACACAGCACATACTGGAAAGGGAGGATCTTGTTTTCATTTTCGGAAGGCAGACTTGACTCTTCTTGCTTGAAGATAGGCAGGGCAAGTACATCACTAGAACAAAACAAAGCAAGCTCAGCAAGACTTTATAGGTCGATACTCTGGATGAAGAATGTCATACATATTACATAGACCACAAATACTTCTACATCATTATAGGCTGGAACGCTAGAATGCTCCAGTCAAAAGGAGATGTCCACTTTCTGCAGATAACCCATATTGTTATATACAATTTTACAATATACTTTCTGTATCAATTCCTCACATTGTTCTATATCAGTTTTCTAACAGCTATGATTATTGTAATGAGCCAAGCACCTGTATGACATCACGACCATATGTATGACCATGGAGCAGTGTGTATGCACAGGAAGTGCACAACGAAGTTTACTGTAGAATGACAGCAGAGACCTATCAGACAGGGTGAAATTGATAAAGTATATTGGAAGACATACTAACGTTTCAATACGCAAACAATATTAATTATTGGCTTAAAGTGGACAAACCATTAAAGGAGGATACAAAAAGGATTATCACATAGTTCTCGCAAAAGGCAGAGATGTCTCTAGCTGCCCATGTGATGCTGGGCTGTATCATAATGGCATTACTGGAATGCAATTTTTAAAAAAATTAGATCCTGTGTGCAGAACGAAAACTCTTTGAAGACCCTGGAAAAGCCATGGCAAAATCCCTCTCACACATCCATTGGAAGGCGCCAGAAAGCCATACAGGGAATTATGGTATTTGACCCGTATTGTCTTGCAGAAAACCATGGTCAGGCACTTCCATGTGCCATAGCTCCAAGTTGCTAATTTGTGGTTCATCGGCTGTGCATGACTATATTGTTGACCGATGCATGCAACAGGCAGTCATCTACCTATATTTAAGGACCTTTACCAAAGATAAAATTATCAAGTTGGCCCAAACAGCTAAAATTACTGTATAGGTGAACCATTTTTTTTTATATTAATCTTCCACTATATTTCTCAGTACATGTCAAAAACAAAATGCAGAAAATCCCCCCAGGCTACCAACAGTGAATTTCTAGTTAGACACTGGGCACTTCCCAAAATAAAGAGTGTTATTCCAATATGCCACATTATGGCATATTACAGGCATCAACAACGACGTGAAGTACGGTAGCTACTTGTATGAGCTGGAAACAGGAACCGTTATGCACTTAGTAGATGTGTAAACTACATATTTCATCCAGACGTAATATGAAGACACCACAAATGTGCTGACCGCACACGATATCAGATAAGAAGCAGTTTGTACGCACTGTATTATATCAAAATCTAAAACCACTTAGAAAAACATTCAATTAATTTTTTTTGTTTCTACCTCAGATGCTAATAGATTCAGTGCTGGACAGACGACACTCTCCTTTGGAACACTTTTGGTAAATTCTAACCACTCCATATAGGAAAGATTGGGAGGGCATGCTGCCAGCTTAACTAATTGTTAATAAAACGTTACCATTCCAGAAAATGTAAGACACCACTTCAGACAGAAGGAAAAGAGAGGAACCACAGCATCTTCATATCATGGGACCCGATGTGTGAAGCACAGACCTGATTTAATAAGACACAATACTTATGTACTAATTACTTTTAATCTGTGCCAAATGTTGAAACCCCACAAAATGCTCCTAAACAGCACAACCATCCCTAGCAAACCATTACCAAAGCATCTATCAGAAGAAATCCTGTGTGACTGGCCGCCTATTAGAGCGGCAACCCATACCAAGATAAGGATCTGCCTGGCATAAACTTGGCGCTTTGAAGATATAGCTGCAGGCAGATGACAAATAAGTGTGGCCTAATAGAAATTGTCCATCTCGTAAAAACAAGAAAAAGTCATCTGAGGGCAGAGCCAAATAACCATGAGCTGGGAACATGGAACTAATGACTGTGCTTAGGATCAGTTGGAAAGGATCCGGTCTAGGGGGGGTATGTAGCAGACAAAGCAGAAGGGTTCATCTCAGGGAACTTTCATCTGCAGCCGCAGTCTATAGGAATGTGTGTGATATCCATTGTTTCCAACAGATAGCAAGCATACCTATATAGTTCTATAGACTCATACACAGCAGTGGCTTCCATGTCCCTGTGTACGAGGCGACACCCCGGGCCACAGATTATAGAGCAGGTCCTATCAATGCCCCGAGGCATGGCCAATCTTTCCTACAGTCATCAGCACAAGAGTGGACCTCACACACCAATGACAGACGGGCTATAAAAAAAGGCACCATGAGTCTGAGGTAAAAGGTGTACAATATGGGACCACAGAGTGAGGAATTTAAGAAAACCAATAAAGAAGGACTGTTAGATTGCCCCGCACCAGACAGGTCATGCAAATCAAATGGCACAACAGACCCCACCACAACATGTGAACCTTCGCCCCTACAATGCATAAGAGGTTACTACTTCAATAAGAAAACCTTAAACTGTCAGGAATCTCATTTGTAGCTGATGAGTTTCCAACCACCATTACCCTCATGTTTTTTTTGTATTCAAGTCTGTAGTCATGTTTACAATGGCTGCTATGCCTGAAAATAAATCTGCCAAATCCCAAATAATGAGTTGGCACCATGCTGAAAAGTTTGCGAAGTACGTGAATGGAAGGTAGCAATGGCAAAAGGTCCCAGTGTCTGTCTCATAGGAATGTTGCTTGCCTTGGCACACATGGGAAACAACTGCTGGCTTTGTGTAAGCACAATGTATTAAAAAGGGACATTTTTCCATACCTGCATCTAATACAGCATGATGAAACGTGGATGCAGGACTAAAACAAACAAAGCTCAAATGAACCTACTGAACACATTCCAGGCACAGATCCCGCATCACATTCAGCATACCCCGGCAACTAAGCCACCGTAAAACACAACAAAAAGTCAAAAATCTAATTAAAAATTTTTTTTTACATCCCATGTACAATGAAATCAGACTGTTCCTGCTGAAAAGATGGCTATAAGCTTGTGTCATCCACAATGTCAGATTTCCAAAAAGTTTCGAGTTGCCAGAATTTTGTTTACATTTGAAATACAAAAAAACTGCTCATTGTGCAATGGTCTGACAGAATTTCAAAAAGTTTTCAGGCAGCAGACAAGAGAGTCTACACATTGCATAATGTCTCTTCCATAACATTAATGTAAAACCTAAAATCGTTTTTCCCCCCTCCAGCACTACACCCATAGTTTACAAGATAATCACACACAAGTTTTACTTGTCCACCATACGTCTAACCGGAAGAACAACTCTGACAGGACGTGGAGGGAACATCTGTACTGTAAACATGAAATTCACATCAAGATCCAAGACTACCAAGATTGTTGTGTTTGGTATGGAAACAAACTATGAAATGCTGAAGTACCTACAAGTTTCTGAGGACTTGAGTGGGTATGGACAGAGTATAGCTCAATGGGGAACCCACTAATAAGCAAAGGTGTTACTAAAAATACTATCACAAAAAGTCAGTAGTAACATTTCACTAACGCCCCTATGAAGGACTGGAGATAAACTGCTTCCAGACACTTCTGGTGCCACTTATCTGGGGGGTAGTCAAGCCCTCATACACTGCTGATCATCTGTACTATCTGAGAAATGTTTACTGTCCACAACCAAACACACAGGGAAATCTTGCTAGATTACTCGCCCACCAGATAGAGCATTATGACTAAATGTAGTTCTTCAAATAGATCTTTACTACAGACATACCAATACACAGCAGAAAAGTGCATTATCATCCCAAAAAGTGACATGTCAGGATGAGCCATGAACATTACTTATGGCCACACAATCATTTTTCAGTCCATTACTTCTTAGTCACCTCAGTACTGGGAGGAGGAGACCAGAGGTAATGATGTCTCCCAAAACTTCACATAAATAGGGGGGGGGGGGGGGGGATTTTGTTTTGTGTGACCCTTAAGACTCATAACCATCTCTCAGACAACTGGAAATCTTTTTTTTTTTCTGGGGCATGAGCGAGCACCATCATTAATAACGGTCTGATGAGCGTTTCACAGATGAGGAACACGGTCAGAATGAAGAGCAAAGAATAACGATAATAGACTTCCATAGTAACCAAGACCAAAGGTTCATGTAGGCCTGTGCATACATGGGAACCACCAGCCCCATCATAAACAGACGTTCTCCCTTCCATTACTTCTGTAGCCGAGTCGCAATCAGTAGAAGGTAAAATGTTAATTATATTATTGTAACTAAGAAAATGTTCTCTTATGGAAATTAAAACTGATGTCAATGTTTCCATGACCTATAACAGTGATGGTAAACCTTTTAGGGACCGAGTGCCCAAACTACAACAAAGACCCGCTTATTTATGGCAAAGTGCCAACACAAATTTAATTTGTGATTTATACTCCCTTCTCTGTCACAGTTTTCATTGATACCAGCACCTGAGGACACCAATAAAGCAGAAAATAGTCCCAGGTAGCCCTGTCACTTTAAAATAGCTCTGTGCACAGCAAGTCCTGGGCTGTCTGGGACTGCAGGAATATACCTGGAGTCATCTCTGGTGATGGCCTAAGTGCCCATGGAAAGGGCTCAGAGTGCCACCTCTGGCACCAGTGCCATAGGTTAGCCATCACTGACCTATAGGATGCCTGGCCAAGGATATAGTCACCGCACAACACCTAGAGCTCTGCCTGGGAGCTCAACATTCCTGGAAAATCGGGATCTGAATTTATTTCATCACTTCAGGAAACTTTTAGATATGTTCCATAGAAATAAGGGAGATTTAGGGAAAATAAAAATCTTTCTAGAGTCCTATCTCAAAAAAATAAAACAAAAAGCAACTATAAATCAAGTTGTAGCAAAGCGATAGGGTCAATTCACATCACAGTTTTCATTTCTGTTATAATCTGTAAAGGAACCATCGTCAATGGACTGTTTGGAGCTTCCCATTTATTTTATGATATTTTTGCTGTATTTATTTGTTAAAGATAAAAGGTTTTCTTTGACATCTGGAAGCAGATGCTTTTTAAATACTTTCTGTCTAATATAAATTATATACTGTCTAACATAAATTATATAAAGATAGTAACTGAAAACAACAGAAAGCAGACAGTCCAGCATGGATAAACCAGGGACATTTACTTATAGGTCCAGGCACTGTGATTTCCCTCTTACAATTTTACCCCATTTTATTGATGGGTGGGCGGGGACTCTCTAAGAAGACACTTCATGATCCTTCTGTGCTATGAGACACTGTGCTTAGATTATCATAGTTCAGGGTTTATCTACACTGTTACAATGTTAAAAAGCTAAATTATTTGTTCCTGACACATAGAAAGAGGAGACATATCAATGATGATGAAATTCACGAGATGTATATAAAACACAATGACACCCTCAGCTATGCAAACTCCCCTATAATACACACAGTCAGCTCTGCTATATTTATCCCTTCCCTGGATGAAGACCTTATCCGTCTGTAGCTAGAAGAGCAAGTGCCTGCACCCTGCTGTTTTCTGGAAGGAAGTGTCTGATTTGGCCTCATAATGCAGGGGGAGGGGTAGGAGACAGAGAGCCCTGTTGTGTGAATACAAGAGAAGGTATTGATAAGAAAAATCAGGCAATATTCAGAAGATTTACAGTCGTATCCAGGGGCAACCAAATTGTAAAAAACAAGGACTGATAGAGACAGATTGGAATTAGATATGTGAAATGCTGTATATTTGTTGATAACCGTGTATTAGAGAATGTGTTATTTCGTGATCCTCAGTATATTTAAGACTCTTGTCTCCTTGCGAATACCCCTTTAAGAACAATCAACTTACAGACCTCTCTGCCCACTGTGACCTTAAATGAAGCCCTCTGAATGCTGGTGAACAATTTGGCAAGCTCTGTGTAATCTGTGTGTGCTATATAAATAAAGAATTATTAATGCTGAACTTTAGCCACAGGTTGAATGGACAGCATCAATGGTGTTTGCAATGTAGCTTTATTAATAAGCTTTGTTCCCTATTGCAGCGCAACATTTTCAAAATCCTTTTACAAGGAAAAAAATAAATAAATAAATAAGTGTTAGATGCTTTTTGCGTTTTTTTTTTTCTAAACCCTCTTACATCCACCCCCCCCTCCCCCCCAATGGCTCCAGTTCTCTTAGACTCTCTCAAGGAATTCCATATCTGAATATCTTTCTACAGGCTCTAGTCGCCCTTTTCTTTAAATATCACCTGTCCTACCACTTCTGCTGGCTGCATGCTCAGATACTGTAAAATACCTGCGGTATGCCGGCAGAGCTATAGGGAGTGGTGGGAGAATGACATCACATCAGTGTTACATGTATACCCCTCTTTACACTGTACAGGGGTTGGAGCAGGTGGAATGTGAATAAATTAAAAAAAAAAAAAAACTTCTTCCAAATGCATTCATATAGTGTCTCACCCACATACACAGGCCCTACAGGTGATGGGGGTGCCCATGTTACCCCTGCACGGATAGAGCACTGGTCATACATCTCTGCAGAACTGCCAGAGATAATGAAGTTCTGCACTTAGTTTTCCATACAGATTTCAGGCTAAGTTTACACCCACGTATGACAGATAACATTAAACATTCCTTCACTACCAGCAGAAAGAATAGCACAGCCGCCTGCACTACTAACAACAGAATGTGTAACGGGAGGTTCACTAAAGTCTACAGGTAATGGAAGGTGAACTGCAAACTTTTTGATCACTTTCCATTTTTAGTTTCTGTTACATCAGAGTACAACAGAAAGCCCAAACACATGTATTAGTCTGACTATTACTAAATTCAGAAAGGGTTAAAAGAGGCAACTGGTGGGAATCCAAAGTGGTCAATTCCTTACTGGCCAGAAACTTAGTATCTCTGCATAGCTATAAATTGCCAAACCCCTTAATGCATACCATATGGTAGGAGCCTGCTTGAAAACAGCAAAAAGCATCTAAACAGTCCACTGCTAAAGTGATGAAGCTGAGAAACAGCCTTGGAATGAAAAAACATCCAGTTTTAATGGGAGTGTAAAACATGAAAAGGTGGAGGAGTTGTCCAATAACAACCACTTATTTTTTTTATTGTTTTTAAAGATCTGAACGGTTCACACCAGAAACTCCTCATTATCCTTGAAAGTTTTTTTTTTTCTCTCCCCCTTACAATATTATGACAAGAAAATGATCAAGATGGTTTACAAAGAAACAAATAGTCTAAACATAACTTTATGATATTCTCATAATGCTGACATCTTACTTCTAAACAAGTTCTCTCCATGGTTTATCAGAACCATCCAATTGCCTTCAGGGTGGCACAGGGACCCCCATAACTCTCACTCCCTGCGGGACCCGCCCGCCCCAGCCACCACCCCTGTGGGTGGTGCAGGAAACCCCAGCCTACCCTCACCACTCCAGGGTGGTGCAGAGACCCCCATAATGCCCCCCAGGGTGTTGTAGAGACCCTCATAATGCCCTCCACTGTTCTGGGGTGTTGCAGAGATCCCCCCACCACTGTAAATTGGTGCAGGGACATCCCTAATCCCACCACCGCTTCAGGGTGGGGCAGGGACCCCAAATAATGCTGGGACTCCCATAGTCCCTGCACCCCTGCAGGTTGGTGGGGGGACCTGCAATAACCCCAGCGAGGATCTGATAAAGCTGGGGGGTATGATCAGGGACCCTCCTAAACCCCCAGGGAGAGGGCCAGCAGGGAGCCTAATACACACGACCCAGTGACATGGACAGATCTCAACATGACCCGGTAATCAGATATTTACCTCATACTGTAGGCGCCAGCACCCAACTCTTGCCCAATCCCGGATAGACTGGCATCAAAGTCCTGCACCAGTCCAGACTCGATGACTTCGTCTGCCAGCGGCAGCTTGAGTGCCCAGGCCATGCTTGCAGGAGCCGGTCTTGTAGCTGTTACAGTGGAGAGAGTTCTCGGTGAGTGGAGACACAAGAGACCTACTACACAATGTCCTTATTAACCCCTAAGCCCCGGAGCGCAGCCCCCAGTGTACGCGGTAATATGGCTGTCGGAGGAGGACATGCCAGGGCTGGGTCACTCCTGCGGATGGCTGCCCGGCTACACAGACATGTATGTATGCAGGAGCCCTGCGCGCAGCTTCCTAGGAGATCATGGTGGGCGCTGAGGGAGGCTGCACCGTGCTGCTGGGAGGGGGTAGTGCGCGCCTCGTCACTCAGGACATGTAGCGGGTACCTCCGGCCGGGCTCCTCTCCGCTGGCTCCCGCGGGACACAAGTGACAAGCAGTCAGGCGGCTCAACAAGGCAACATGGAGGAAGAGCAAGAGCAGCGGCTGCCGACACGACGCACAGCGTGACGTCACTGGAACACGCCCTCTACTCGGCAGCAATCCACCAATCAGAGGCTTGTCACGAACGTCCCAGAGGGGAGGCTGGCAGACTCACGGCGCACTACTAGCGGGGCGGCAGACAGCGGGAGGGGCTAATAGGCGGAACTGCTCTCTGATTGGCCTATTAGTTAAATGAGCATGGAGCGTGACGTAGCAACATGTCACACGGGAAGTAGAGAGTGTGCGGGACCTATTACATAAGCGCAGTGACCCCGCCGGCCGGGACACTGGGACAGACGGAGCTGTGTATGTCCGCATAGAGCGGAGTGTACTCTGTACTCATAGTGCGTTTTTAAAAAAATTCTGTAGGTGAGCTGAACAGGCGTCTGAAAAACCGAGCAGTACAATGTATAGAACCTACAACATGTGCACATGATGTGTAGTAATCCAAGATTTATCAGTGGGAAAGCTACAATGTAATGCAGTAGCATTCAAGTAGATTAGATTTAACCAAAGTAATTCAAACATTGTGTTACTTATCCCTTGAGAAAATTGGCCTGTTATGTTGAAAATAAAATAAGCAACTTCAATTTTTTTAGTGGTGGACACTGAATTTTTGGGCACAGCTTTTTTAAAGGGAACCTGTCAGCAGAAATTGACCTAATAAACCACTACCAGTATGTCATCTAGCAGCTGAACAGCTTAGATCATGTCTATGTGATGGCCCAGCGGGTGGCATTGTGCAGAATATCTATCTTGAATTGACATGTAATTTGGTTGTATGAAGTCAAGGAGGCAGAGAGTCAAGTGAAGTCAAATTTATCTCACTTCAGAATGACATCACTAACCATATCTCCTTCTGAGGAAAGCTTGACTTCAATGCTGAGCTCTCCGCCTCCATGACTTTATACAACCAATTTACAACTGGCTCCAAAGTTGATTTTCCAGATGATGCCACCACACTGGGTCATGAAAGAAACGTTATCTCTCTGCTTCACAACATACTGATAATGTACTGATAATGTTAGGTCAATTTTTGAGGATAGTTTCCCTTTAACATGAAATTGGCAATAGCTATTGATGAAAATTTCATGGAGATTTTTTTATGGGTAGCATGTTAGATCACAGCTGAAAAATCTGCATCAATACTCATAACAGAAATCGCATGAAATATAAAGATTTTCTGAATGACTACTCCCCAGCTTACGTACAAGATAAGTTCTTTAGATTTGTTCTTAAAGGGAACCTACCACCACAAATCTACCTATAAAGGTAGATCGGGTGGTAGGTGGATCAATGGGATGTGAGGATAGCCCTTTTAAGGGCTAATCCTCACGTCCCCGCACTTCTTTAGTAACTTTTATTTGACATTTATGGTAATTTTATTATGCGGCTACTGGGGCGTGGAGTAGCCGCATCTGAGGTTACACGAGGCGGCTACTCCACGCCCCGGTAGCCACTTTACCCCTCCTACTCACCATCTTCGGCGCGCAGCTGCTCGTAGCTGCGCGCCCTCGTCCGACGATCCTGCCGTCTGCGCAGAACAGCAGGCCCGCGCCTGTGCAGCCCCGGCTTCGGAGCAGTGACCGCGCAGGTGCGGGCCTGCTGTTCTGCGCATGCGCAGACTGCAGGATCGTCGGACGAGGATGCGCAGATACGAGCAGCTGCGCGCTGAAGATGGTGAGTAGGAGGGGTAAAATGGCTATCGGGGAGTGGAGTAGCCGCCTCGTGTAACCTCAAATGCGGCTACTCCACGCCCCAGTAGCCGCATAAGAAAATAGTCAAATAAAAGTTACTAAAGCAGTGCGGGGACGTGAGGATTAGCCCTTAAAAGGGCTATCCTCACGTCCCATTGATCCACCTACCACCCGATCTACCTTTATAGGTAGATTTGTGGTGGTAGGTTCCCTTTAAGTCGAATTTGTATATCAGTTGGAACAGGTATATTTTATTATTGTAACTACAGACACAATTTTATGGTACCTGTGGCAATTTGATTTTCCAAATTTTTGGCTTTAATGAGGACAAGGATTATCAATAAAATTTAAATACAGACACCTAAGGGTCCATGCACACGTCGGGCGCACTAGAGAGGAGAAGAAGACTGCTCGCCCCACCCCTCTCCATAGAGAATAGTGGTGCACGGCTGTTCTTATGGCCAAAGATAGAGCACGCTCTATCTTTTTTGCACATTTAGTGCTCACCGTACCGAGCCCGGGTGCCATGGACAACCATGTGGTAGGTATATGCGGCCTTATATACGTCCCCCACACGTTCATGTGCATGGGCCCATACAGTTGATCATTTCACCCTGAGACTAAATTAAAGCATCCTGAGAGCTTCACCAGAGGCCATAGTGGGCAGAGAAGTCCGTCTGTAACTAGGGGTGGGTATGTAAGTCGGGTGACCGCCTGTACTTCCTCCTCACGCCACCTCCATGCCAAGTGCCAAGATGCTGGTTCGGCTCCGATCCAAAGCCGGCATCAGCTCAGTGGCGGATATATCCGCCACAGAGCGCTAAGGGGTTAAATAAAACAGTCTAAAAAAAGGTATCCCAACTTTACCCTAAATATGGAAATATTAAAGTCACTGATGCCTATTGGCAGCAGTGAGCAGCGCACTAAGCACATACATGCAAGCATCAGCCACATTAGCACAGATACAGTAATGCTAGAAATGGCAAGAATCATCAGCATGAATCATTTTCATTGTATTCCTAGATATATTGTATACATTGCTAATGCAACACCCTTGCCAATACATGGACAGAGGAGTAGTTGCGAACAGCGCCCTGACCAGGTTAGGAGCTGTCTGAAGAGTAGGTTCTAACACTAGGTTATTAGGTAATCAGCAGCTGTAGATTCTGCCTGAATGGGCAAGGGTTAAGTGGATGTGATTCTGTCTACCAATTGTATTGCACCATATGCACTGGAGTGTGATTGGAGAGTAAGCCACCACTGACTAGGATAACAAAACCCTTGGGCAGGGAGGGGCTAGGTCTCTTGGGATCTAGGTCTTTTTGAGTTCCAGAAACCACTGAGAGCACATGCTCTTAGCACAGGCCTCTTAGGCCTCAGCTCTCACTATACAGCACCTCCTGTCACAGAGGATAGAAACAGTTTCTGTGCACTAACACTCAGCTAAACTCAGGATAAAGCTGCAGCTTCCACAACTGGACACAGCTCCATCCCAGCCTGCATCTGCTACCAGGCTGGTGACCCAATTCCACTCTCCATGACCACTCCAGTAATCCGGAATCTGTACCAAGATCATTTTGGCCCTTTGCCTCCAGTTGTTCTAATAAAGAACCATGAGTTATTTTGCACTATGTTGCCTCCGTCTGTTCTTTGGATAAGGCTGTACCACCAAGGGCTCCCCATCCATCACCCAGAGACATATATTACGGACACTCAGGGGTTGCCCCAGGGAGAAACAGTATATCAGCCTCTCCCTCCATATTTCTGGCACACACCTCCTGCTGGAGACCTGCCAGGCTGTAAGACAGCCCTCCAGTCCCCATACCAAGCACCGTGACCACAGCGTGCCCAGGGCCGCAATAGCCAGCCACTCCGGTATTCTGGGCCCCAGCTGCCTCCAGGCCCCAGGAAAAAGTTAGGCCCCGGTTGGGCATGTTGCACTAGCACCTAGAGTGATGCTCCTCTCTTCAGGCCCTGCACAAGATACAATTTAATGACTCAGCTTTGACTAGAGTGTGTCTATATGGGGTACAAAATTTATTACACAGATAAAGTCTTAGAGGCATATTCATTAGGGCCTCTGCCCCACGTCAGTGGCGTAGAAGCCCTGAAATAATCGGGGTGGTTATAAGTTGCCGGCTGCGTTTATTTCTACAATAAACGCTGCACAGCACCCCACCCCGCTAAAGCCTCTTGATTTATCAAGCTACAAAAATGCGGCGGCGGGGCTATCATATGCCGGCGCTTGTATGATAAATATCCCCCTGAACCATCTGAATGAGGTTGCAATGACATGGCAGATGGGCTCGCACAATTGAGCTAAGAACCTCACATTTAAAGCCATAGTCTGTGATACCTGAGACTAAAGTTTGGGAATTGTCAAAAATTGCTGAGCACAGCCTTTGTCTATCTCCAGCACTCCCTTAGACAATGGGGCTTATTTACTAAGGGTCCCGCGGACGCATTTCCGTCGGGTTTTCCGACATTTTCGGGTATTGCGCCGCTGGGACAGGGATATAGAAGGGTATTGTGTTGCACACGATCGGATTTTGACATATCGGCGCTGGCTTTCATGCGTCAGAAATCGGGGGGGGGGGGGGGCGGGCCGTTGGACGATCCGACAGATTCGGACTGAGCGAGTGATTTAATTTAAAAATTGTGTCTCAAGACAATGCACTTACATGCACCTGATGGAAGAAGGTGAACTCCGGTGAACCTGAGCGGGGAAGCGACACATGCATGATATCGGGCGCACAATCTTCTCGAATCGCGGCTTTCGGAATCTCCTCCGGAGCGGGTAAGTAAATGTGCCCCAATAAGTTGCCCACTACTTGTTACTAGTTGTGTGGCAACCTGCAAAATCATGCAGATAGTGTCCAAGAGCTGTTGCATAATTTGTACTCTAAAATTCAAGTGTCATTATCTATTATAATCTCTTGTTCCCATTGGCACAAGACATGTAATGATGATGTCCTTATATATATATACAGGCAGTCCCCGGGTTACATACAAGATAGGGACTGTAGGTTTGTTCTTAAGATGAGTTTGTATGTAAGTCGGAACTGTATACTTTATCATTGTAACCCCAGCCAAATTTTTTTTTGGTCTCTGGGACAATTGGATTTTAAAAATGTTGGGTTGTCATAAGAACTAGGATTAACAATAAAGCTTCATTGTAGACACCAGTGGTAACTGTTATAGCTGTTTATTGTAGCCTAAGACTAAAGTACAGTAAATTGCCAACATCCAGAGGTCCGTTTGTAACTAGGGGTCGTATGTAAGTTAGGTGTTCTCAAGTAGGGGACCGCCTGTATATATATATATATATATATATATATATATATATATATATCCAGGAACACAGGAACACTAGGATGTTATATATGTATATTCTTTGTCGTCTCAAGGTGGCGACAGAGAGTTGTGGGTTACTCTGATGATCCGTATTGGAGACACATTTGAAAACTGTAGAATAGGCTCATGGTCAGGCTGTGGATAGCAAAACAGCTCCAGAAAAGTCTGTTATCAAGTCACTTGTGTGCTACACAAAATCCAGGCTGAGCTGAAGATAGCAAAACAACTCTAACACAGATGGCAAAACAACTCTTGAATAGTCTGTATTATCAGGCCACTTATGTTCTGCGCAATACCCAGACTAGTCTAAAGATAGCAAAGCAGCTCAATTACGGTCTGCTACGACCCACAAAGGTCCTCAGGTGTGTATGGAGAGAGGGCCACGCTGTGGGGATAATCTGGAGATGCCCCAGGGGTGCCAAGGGGTCCGTTAGAGGGCATCTGGTGCGGAGTTGAGGTAAAGCGTGGCCATACCTGATGTCCCACCCCCAGAAGTCTAAACAATATTTTTGAAGCAGGGAAATCTACATGTTTATCCACAATTGGGTTACACATTGTAATCATTTTGACAAGATACATCTAGTTACCCTTTCGTGTACTGCCCTTTGGACCTAGTTTGACCTTATCAGCTGGTTTATGGCACTCATAGTGCTGGACTCGTTTTGATTTCTCAAACTTGTCTTTTATCTATTTTATCTTCACTTCAACTCCATTGTGTTTCACAACTACAGGCAATGGTTTCACCTCTTCAACAACCTGTAGGTTTACATTTACTTTTCTAGTCTGATTATACATCTCTTTGTTGTAGGAAGATGGAGCTGACTGTTTATGTATTTGATAGCATCAAGGCTGGGATCAGGAGAGAAGTTACGCTCCTCAATCTTGGTTGAGAAAATCATCCTTGAATATCCAAAATCCATTTTCACAGTAACATGGGTTTTCTGAAAGCTCTCACAATTTAGACCACCTGTAACATCCTTCTCTTTGCAGCTTTCTTCTCTCTTCCACTATGGCAGTTTTTTCAGATTCCAAAGTTTACACATTATTCCTTTTTTTATGAGTATTTTCCGGGTTTTTAAAGGGTGTGACGTGCAATTCTTCCTCCTTTTTACTAACTTGTGCTTTCAATTTAGCAGTTTTTCTTCAAGGCTTCCAGGTTTACTTCGAATTCTCTGTGTTCCAGCTGTAATCAGTGAAAATTCTGAGAACATTTTTTGTCCTTCTCTTGCACTAAAGTAGATATTATTGCATTATTGGCACAAGACACTGTAAGCTTCTGTCACAGGTGACATATTTAGGTTGTAGCTCCATTTCTTTTTCTTCCGGAATTGCACCTTACTTCATTGGTTGACTGTCCCTTATGTGCTTCCCTGTTCTATGCCTCCACCTGTTAGCAGGAAAATGGGACAGAATCCAGTGTAGTTAAAGGATTCCTACACATGAACAGACTTTCTGACTGGTAATCGTAGCTGTAATAACATAGCATGCTTTATGGTGGTAGAATAGGGAATTCAATTTTCTAGTTTTGACCCTACACAAGTCCACTTTTAGGAATTTCTTTGTTCAAAACAGAGACAAAAACATTGCAACTTCCTTGCACTCTTTAATCAACAAACCTACAAACAATGGCATACAATGTGAAATTTATACAGTAGGTACATCAAGAGAAGAACATATAAAAAATATACCAAAGGTTTGGACACACTGTATTTTCTATATTTTCATGACTATAAAAATTGTAGATTCACACTGAAGGCATCAAAACTATGAATTAACCCCTACAGGACTCAGCCTCTTTTGGCCTAAAGGACGCGGACCCATTTTTCAAATCTGGCCTGTGTCACTATAAGTGGTTATAGCGTGGGAACGCTATGAGATATCCAGGGGATTTTGAGATTGTTTTCTCGTGACACATTGTACTTCAAATTAGTTTAAAAATTTGGATGAAATCTTTTGCGTTTAGTTATGAAAAAGAACAAAATTTGGCAAAAATTTTGAAAAATTCTTTATTTTCAACGTTCTAAATTCTCTACTTTTGATGCAGATAGTCAAAGCACCCAAATAAATTCAAAACTTACATTTCCCAAATGTCTGCTTTATGTTGGCATGGTTTTTTAAGATTCCACATATTTTACTAGAATGTTATGAGGCTCAGAATTTGGGTGCCATTTTTCACATTTTCTGTAAAATCGCCAAAACCCGTATTTAGATGGACCTGCTCAATTTCTAATTGACACTGAGAGGCCTAAATAATAGCGAGACTCATAAATTACCCCATTGTGGAAACTACACCCCTCAACGTATGAAAAACCACTTTTAAGAAGTTTGTTAACCCTTTACGTGTTTTATAGGGGTTAAAACAAAATGGAGGTGGAGTCTGCAAATTGTAATATTTTTTCACAATACACTCATTTTGGGTGGAAAATTAAACATTTATAATGGATTAAATTAAAAAAGGCTCCACAAAGTTTGATACCCAATTCCTCCTGCGTACACCGATACCCCATATGTGCTGGTAACCTGCTGTATGGGCGCACGGCCGGGCATAGAAGGGAAGGAGGCGCCATCCAGATCAGATTTGCTATGTCACATTGTACAGGCTATAATTTTTTTCTTTTTTTTATTGAGGACCTATAGGGGCTTATTTCTTTTGCCACATGAGATGCACTTTTCTGGTACATAATTTTGGGGCATCCATAGCTAATTGGTGAGATTTAATTAACTCTTTGTTGGTGGAGGAAATGAAAATCATCAATTTTTAGGAAAATTTTTATGTGTTTTTTTTTTGGGGCCGTTAACCATACCATGAAAATAGTATATTATTTTTATTCTATGGGTCGCCAAGTTTATGAAAATACTTCATTTATATATATTTTTAACTTTTTCCCATTTTTACTGAATAAAAAGTAATTTGGCAAAATTGTTGTTAATTTTAGCATCACCGTCTTTCATATGCATAACTTTTTTATTTTTCACCTCACAAATCTGTTTAAGGGCTTATTTTTTGCAAGAATGATAGCTCTTTTTAGTGGTCTTATTTTAGATTGCGTAACTTTTTAAAATCACTTTTTTAGAGCATTTTTAAAGGGCATTAATAAAAAATCATCTTTATCAGAGAGAGTTTTTTTAGGTTGTTTTTTACGGGGTTCACTTTGCGGATCTAATAACGATTCTGTTTTATTATGCAGATTGTTACGGACGCAGCGATACCAAATATGTGGGGGGTTTGTGTATTTTATTCAATTGTACTGAATAAAAACTAATTTGGAGAAAATCTTATTCATTTTAGCATCACCATCTTTTTATATACATAACTTTTTTATTTTTTGGCTGACAAATCTTGTTAGGGGCTTATTTTATGCGAGAACAGTTGTTCTTTTTAGTGGGCTTATTTTGGAGTGCATAAAATTTTTTAAATCACTTTTTAGAGCATTTTTTATAGGGTATTAATTAAAAATTATCTTTTTTCAGAACGTTTTTTGCGTTTTTTTCCTCCGGCGTTTACCGTGCGGGTCCAGTAACAATTCTGTTTTATTATGCAGATTGTTACGGACGCGGCAATACCAAATATTTTTTTTTAAATATTTTTTTGTGTTTTTATGTTTTTTATACTTTATTAAGTTTTTTTATGGGAAAGTGACATTTTAGGGGCTTATATTTTATGTAGTTATTTTTTATTTATTATAATGTGTAGTGTTAACTGTTTTTGCATTTTTTTTTACTTATACATACTTGAACTTAAACCAGTGATGCTCTGATCACTGGTTTAAGTTCAATACACTGCTCTACAATACTATTTTATTGTAGAGCAGTGTAAACTGTCTGAGCAAGCTTGCGCATGCTCAGACAGTTTACAGTCAGACCCGGAAGGGGTCTGGCTGCCATGGAGACCGGGCAGCTCCGGGGCACATGCCAGTCCTCGGAGCTGCCCAGAAGAGGATCGGATCCCCCGGTAAGCGGCACGGGGGATCCGATCCACAGCAGGAACACCCTTACACGCCACGGTCATGCTTGACAGCGGCGTGTAAGGGGTTAACACCCGTGATCGGAGTCGGCTCCGATTGCGGGTGTTACAGCGCGGTGTCAGCTATAATAGACAGCTGACAGCCGCTGCTTCTGGTACCGGCTCCGTTCGTGAGCCGGTCCCAGAAGCTGGACGTTATACTACGTCCCGGTGTGCTAAACATCTAGCCCCGGGGACGTAGTATAACGTCGTGGTGCGCCTAGGTGTTAACATATGAAATTAAATACTTATCAAAAAAGTGTGAAACAACTGAAAATATGTTTTATATTCAAGGTTCTTCAAAATAGCCACCTTTTGCTTTGATTATTGCTTTGTACAGTCTTCATAGTATCATAGTATATAAGGCTGGAAAAAGACACAAGTCCATCAAGTCCAACCTTTAAGAATTAAATAAATGTTTTATCCCCATAACCCGTGATATTTTTGCTCTCCAGAAAGGCATCCATGCCTCTCTTGAACATGTACACAGAGTCCACCATAACAACCTCCTGCGGCAGAGAGTTCCATAGTCTCACTGCTCTTACAGTCTTGGCATTCTCTTGAAGAGCTTCAAGAGGTAGTCACCTGAAATGGTCTTCCAACAGTCTTCCACAGAGATGCTTAGCATTTGTTGGCCCTTTTGCCTTCTCTCTGCGGCCCAGCTCACTGCAAACCATCTCAGTTTGGTTCAGGTCCGGTGACTGTGGAGGCCAGGTTATCTGACGTAGCACCCCATCATTCTCCTTCTTGGTCAAATAGCCCTTACACAGCCTGGAGGAGTGTTTGGGGTAATTGTCCCATTGAAAAAAAAATGATGGTCCAACTAAATGCAAAGGGGATGGAATAGCATGCCGCTGCAAGGTGCTGTAGTAACCATGCTGTTTCAGTATACCTTTAATTTTGAATAAATCCAACAGTGTTACCAGCAAGGCACCCCCCCCCCCACACCTTCATACCCCTCCTCCATGCTTCACGGTGGGAATCATTCGTTCACCTTTCATGCGTCCCACAAAGACATTGTGGTTGGAACCAAAGATCTCATATTTGGACTCATCATTCCAAAGCACAGATTTCCCCTGGTCTAATGTTTATTCCTTGTGTTCTTAAGCCCAAACAAGTCCCTTCTGCTTGTTGCCTGTCCTCATGAGTTGTTGTAGATTTGCTTCTGCTGTTAGAAATCTGTGTGGCATTGGCTTGGTATCTAATCTGAGCTGCTGTTAACCTGCGATTTCTGAGGCTGGTGGCTCAGATGAACCTATCCTCTGAAGCAGAGGTGACTCTTGGTCTTTCTTTCCTGGGCCTTTCCTCACGTGAGCCAGTTTCTTTGTAGCGCTTGATGGTTTTTGCAACTGCACTTGGGGACACTTTCAAAGTTTTCCCAATTTTTCGGACTGACTGACCTTCATGGTTTTTTCTTTTTGCGTAGCTGCTTTTTTCTAGCAATAATACTAACAGTCTATTCAGTAGGACACAACACAACTGATGGTCCCAAACCCATTTATAAGCCAATAAATCCCACTTATTAAACCTGTGATGTGAAAACCTTTTTTGGTGACTACCTCTTGAAGCTCATCAAGAGAATGCCAAGAGTGTGCAAAGCAGTAATCAAAGCAATAGGTGGCTACTTTGAAGAACCTTAAAATATAAGACTATTTTCAGTTGTTTCACACTTTTTTGTTTAGTATATAATTCCACATGTGTTAATTCATAGTTTTGATTTTCAGTGTGAATCTACAATTTTTATAGTCATGAAAATACAGAAAACTCTTTGAATGAAAAGGTGTGTCCAAACTTTTGGTCTGTACTGTATATATATATATATATATATATATATATATATATATATAGTAAAAAAAACAATCCCTCTTTTATACCTGGACAAACATTCTCCATAACAATAGGTTTAGAAGACTGCTACCACCTATGAGTAATAACCTCATAGTCCCCAGTAAACAGGGTTTTTTTACAACACTACTTACAAGTGGGTTTACCTCTGGGAACTGTAGGGGCCAATCCAGCAACTCTACTTCATTGCAATTGTATCTTTTCTTTACCAGTCTCCAAGTATGCTTTAGGTAAGTTGCCTTACTGGAATACAATGTTGTCTTTAAGTACTTAAGTGTATGATCTCATCTAGTAGAATACTTACAAATAGCTCAGTTTTGAGACCATTGATTCTGGTCAAGTATCCAACACCTTTCACTGTAATACTGTCACCTGTGCTCCTGCAAGCTACGTCTCAGGTCGCAAGCGCACCTGTGTCACTCCGTGCAGCGGCACCCCAGCACAGCAGTCATTTTTAACTATCTGCGCTCCAGCGACAACTCCTGTGCGCGCCGGCTCTGTGAAATTTAAAGGGCCAGCACACTGCTAATTGGCTGCGTCCGATTGCAGCTGATGCCTACGCAGCGACCGCACCGAGCCTCTAGATCTAGTTGGGGGCGTTGCACAAACAGAGATTGTTGTTTAAAGTGCTACCCCGGTCTATGTCTTCTGTTCTTCTGGATCTGCCATGGTTGCAGCTCTATGCTCCTGTGCTCAAATGGGCTGGAGGGTAGGTCACTGGTTGTGCCACCCTATGTGTAAAAATGGGACGTCAGAAAGGTGCTGGTCATCAGGGGTAAAAGGTTTCCTTTTATTGGACAATGCGTTTCGCACTCCTACGAGTGCTTCCTCAGGTCTAGGCTTGTTGTGCTGGAGTGGTGCACAACAAGCCTAGACCTGAGGAAGCACTCGTAGGAGTGCGAAACGCGTTGTCAAAAAAATCTCTGAATAAAAGGAAACCTTTTATGATGTCCCATTTTTACACATAGGGTGGCACAACCAGTGACCTAACCTCCAGCCCATTTGCTATACGCCCTTGTTACCCAACCTTGGGGTGAGGGTGGGGACGCGGCAGCGGTTACTTATCACACTTAACACGCCTGACCCAGCGTTGTGCCTGTCTCTAGCACAACTAGCAAAGGTGAGTACCCAATCTCACCCAAGAGCACCTCTTACTCAAGAGCACCCCATAACTAACCAAGGATAATCTCGCACTAGGTAGCGCTATTTTTTTTTGTCTCCCTCTCTTTTTCTCTGCATATCCACAGTAACTCCTGTGCTGAACTAGCAGAATGGGGAAGTCCTTTGTTGGGGACATGAATGCCGGTCACGCTGTCTAGTGACACTTCATCCTGTCTCCACGTCAATTTCTCCAATCTCCTGCAAACCCCTGGTGGGTCTCCCTGCTTCATAAATGGACTTTACTGATGTTTTCTCTGAGAAGCAAGAACGGACCAACACGTTTACAGATTCTACGGGTACCAGAATTTACAACATCACCCAGAATATCACTTGCAGTACAAAGGCAGTAGTTTACTACGCAACCTGCCCATGCGATTTAATTTACATAGGCCTAACATCTCGCCCTCTAAAAATACGGATTAGAGAACATATGCGAGACATTAAGGCTGGGGCAGATACAAATGTACTTCTGGAAGGGAAACCGGTAGCACAACATTTTAGAGACAAGCATCACTCTGATCCAAGTGTACTAAAAGTGCGTGGCACTGACAAAATCGATTTAGGAATCAGAGGGGGCCCAATCCAGCAACGTCTAGCACAGTGTGAAACACGGTGGATTTGGACCTTAAAGGAAACCTACCACTTGTAGTGGCAGGTTTCCGATGGAAATACCGGGCACCAGCTCAGGGTGAGCTGGTGCCGGAGCTTATTTTAGTTAGTGTTTTAAACCGCGGTATCGCGGTTTAAAACACTTTTTAAACGTTATAGCCGGCGCAGGCAGGTACGTGCACGCAGCTCTCATTCACTTCCTATGTAGCCGCGTGCACGGTAAGCGCCGAGCGCGTACCTGCCTGCGCCGGCTATAAAGTTTAAAAAGTGTTTTAAACCGCGATACCGCGGTTTAAAACGCTAACTAAAATAAGCTCCGGCACCAGCTCAGCTGGTGCCCGGTATTGCCATCGGAAACCTGCCACTACAAGTGGCAGGTTTCCTTTAAATACACTCAAACCAAAGGGCCTAAATGAAACATTGAGTTTCGCCCCCTACCTCTAGTAGATTGTCTCCGTTCCACTTTGCTCTCCCCGTAATTAATATATATTTTTTTCTTGTCTCTGCAGAATGCCTAAAACTCTCATTCACTGGCGTCAATTGTGCACCAGTTTTTAAAGTGTTTTTATTATCTCATATGTCTAATTTTATTTTGATTATTTTCTTTTGCACTTTCAGAAACCGTAATATTTGTTGTATATGGGCTCCTATGGTTCTTTAGGAAATCGCTTACCCGCATAAACCTCCTCTTCATCAAGTTCAATAAGAGTGGATTATCCCTCATACATTATCATTCAACTTCGTGGATTTGCGACTAAAATAAGTGCACTGATACTCATATAAGAAGATTTAGTTAAAATTGTGATACTATTATTCAGTGTACTCTCTTATCAAGCCAGGTTAAATTTTAGGATACAGGTCTCAATATGCAATTATTATCTATAATATAATCATCAGTGTAGCAACTATCTACATTAATAACGTTTTATGCACGATGCACTTTTTGTCCCTCACATCCCCTCACTATTCAACCCTTCCCTCTTCCCTCACATTTTCCCTTCCTTCCTCCCTCCCCCTCCCCCCATTTTTTTCACTTGTGTGTTTTCACTTTTTGCACTAGCACTTATTATTATCAACTGAAATGTCAAATATGATTAATGATTCTAATATGAATTTTTCTTTTACTTTGGTTATCATGTAATATGAATCTATACATACTCGATCAATCATTGATCAAATAATTGTAGCACTTTTTATAATATGTCATGTATATTTCTCTTAAGTCTTTGTACGTCAATTATGTAATGTACGGTTCAAATTGTATCATGCACATAACACTTTACTCATTTCCAGTTTATTTGGTATATGATATTGCACTTTCAATAATTGTAACCTGTAGTCACATAAGGATATATTAGCATATATTTCTCTTAACAGGTTATTGTACACCAATTATGGTATTTATGGTTTAACTAGCATTATGCACGTAGAATTATTTGGCAACATAACTTGCACTTTCAAATTGTAGTTAGTAACCACACAAGCATATGTTGTAGACGTCATTTAATTTATTATGGCATTACTTAACTTCATTCACTTATCGATCTATCCAATATCTGCAATTCACGCCACTAAAAAGATGTATCTATTTCCAGTAGAGCGGTGCATCGTAGCTGAGCGCATGCGCTTGCCAGATGCCCCCGATAAAAACTATTACCTTCAGCAGCTCCGTAACGATTCCAGGCATCGCGATGCTGCGTGCGCGTGATCTCGCGATCACGTGACGCGAACTCGCGATGTCTCGGCATCACGATGGGAGGCACAATCTCACCCACCGCTCACGTGCACAACTTTGCAAGTTTTCATTGGTTGATAGATCATTTATCATAGGGCCCTCTAACACCATGACGCCACCCCCAGACGAAGGCTCATCCCTGAGCCTAAACGCGCGTCGGGGCGGGCGGTTCATCCTAGGCAGTGGAACACTTTGTCACTATTACAACTGGTAAGGGCTTCAGTCAACATTGGGTAGATTCCCACATTATTGGCCTATGGCCGGGCACGGTATTTTTTACCAGCCAGCACTTTAATGGGTCCCCCCCTTTTTGCACACAGCCCAGCATAATGTATATTCTCAGGTTCCTTTACTGCCTTCGGCTCTGACCGCCATTCTCTCTGTGTCATCACCACACTGTATTTGATCTACATGTCTTGTTCATTTTTATTTTGTAAGCAATAAAATAATTTTGTTTTACCTTCTACACACTGTCTTGGTTATTCCTCTTTTCCCTCCAGTTTTTTTCTTGGTGGGATACCATTAGTCTTTATCATGTTTTGAGGTTCTTAACCCCATGCGTATATCATAAAAAGTGGGGGACCACTGCAGGCTAGGATCAGAGGGATTTAACACCACTTGGTTATTATTTGTTCCCTGTCCCTTCTTCCCCCCAAATCTGATCTTTTGCATTTGGATATTCTGAGAAGCAAGTGTAGACTCTACCAGCACACCGACCCTATGACTGTGCTGTAGAACTGTTGCCAGACACAACTCCATTAGGTCAGGTGTGTCACGGGTGCACCCAGGAATTATATCGCGGGCTCACCCATGCCCCTCTGATTCCGGCCCGTGCACACGCGTCCCCGTTTCCTACTATGCATACAAGCTGGCTTCAGGAAATTTAAAGGGCCAGCGCACCGTTAATTGGCACTGTCCCTGCACACTCTGCCTGATCTTTGCACTCAATGCCTAAGAGAAAGCTGTTTCTTGTGAGTTATTCCTGTGTGTTGACCTCCTGTTATGACCCTGGACCTGTTTCAGATTACGCTCTTCAGCTGCCAGCCCTGACCTCCTGCTCCGTCTCTGACCCTAAACCTTTGCCGCCTGTCTTGACCTCCTGCCTGTCCCCGACCATGAGATTACCTGCTGACTTTGTACCTAGACTTTGGCTGCCACCTGTGGAACGACCTGGTGGTACCACGCCGCAGCAAGTCCAACCCACTTTGCGGCGGGCTCTTGTGAAAACCGGGTGCCACTTAGATTCCGCTCCCAGGTGTCAGCTTGTGTCATCGTCCGTGGTGGTCCAGAGGGTTCACAACCCCAGAAGCCTGACAAGGTGTATCCACTTTCTGTGCCTGAAACCACAGCTATGTCAGCTTATGTAAAGAAGAATCTACAGAAGGGGTTCATCCGCAAATCCTCTTTTCCTGCTGGTGTTGGGTTCTATCGCAGACTTAAAAAAATTACCGTGAAGAATCGCTACCCACTGCGCCTAATCACAGAACTCTTTAAACACCTACGTGGAGCATATAATTTCATCCGCAATGGCAAAGGCGACAAATGGAAGACAGCCTTCAATATTTGTGATGAACACTTTGAGTATCTCGTCATGCCATTTGGGCTCTGTAACGCTCCATTCAGATTCCAGGAGTTCATCAACAACATTTTCAGAGACCTGCTATATATCTGTGTTGTGGTCTACCTGGACAATATCCTGGTGTTTTCTGCTGACCATGAATCCCATCAGGATAGTTTTCAGGCGCCTAAGGGCCAATCGCCTATATGCCAAGCTCGAGAAGGGCCTTTTCCACCGAAAGAGTCTTCCTTTACTCAGGTATATCATCTCTAACAAGGGACTAAAGTGCCCCGCCCAGTGGGACTTTGTTCTATGCAGAGGTTCCTGGGCTTCGCTAATTACTACAGGCTGTTCATAGCACATTTTTCCTTCCTTGTGTCTCCCATTGTGGCGTTAAGCAAGAAAAACACCAAACCTAGGCTCTGGCCTCCGTCTACTGAAGAAACTTTATCCAAGCTAAAGTCTGCTCCTGTACTCACTTGGCCTGATAGAGAAACCGTTCCTGCTAGAGGTTGTCGCCTCCTCGGTAGGAGCTGGAGCCATTCTCACTCAGAAAAGGCCCAAAGGCCAAACTCTCACTTGAGGCTTCTTCTCGAAAACCTTCTCAGTCGCAGACAGGAACTACTCCATGGTGATAGGGAGCTTCTGATTATAAAGCTTGCCTTGGAAGAGTGCCGTTACCGTCTGGAAGGAGCTTGTATCTATACTGATCACAAAAATCTCCTCTATCTCCAGACCGCTCAGCGTCTCAATCCCAACAGGCTCATTGCCTGTCGCTTTAACTACCTGATCCATTTCTGTCCTGCAGAGAAGAATGTCAAAGCTGATACCGTCTCTTGTGCCTTTGATGTGCCTTAGAGATGAACCAGCCCCTCAACATATTGTTCCTCCTGAATGGCTTGTTGTTGCTGCGACAAATCTGTCCTGGACCTATGTCCGACTTGCTCTTTAGAAGAGGATACTTAATTGGGGACAGTCTGTATGCAGACTGTATACAGTCATGGCCAAAAGTTTTGAGAATGACACAAATATTATATTTTCACATGATCTGTTGCCCTCTGGTTTTTATGTGTGCAAGTACACAAGTGCAATCATATTATGAGTAACAAAAGCTTTTATTGACATAATGAGTAAATGCAGC
The DNA here is from genome assembly GCF_040894005.1 of Engystomops pustulosus. Taxonomy (NCBI): domain Eukaryota; kingdom Metazoa; phylum Chordata; class Amphibia; order Anura; family Leptodactylidae; genus Engystomops; species Engystomops pustulosus. The sequence goes on along the minus strand of NC_092412.1, from coordinate 59,168,904 downwards.
AAGTCAATATTTACAGTGTTGACCCTTCTTCTTCAGGACCTCTCCAATTCTCCCTGGCAGCTCTCAATCAACTTCTGGACCAAATCCTGACTGATAGCAGTCCATTCTTGCACAATCAATGCTTGCATTTTATCACAATTTGTTTTGTTCCATGTGCCATTTAGTTATCACCTTTACTTTATGGCAAGGTGCTCCATCATGCTGTAAAAGGCATTGTTGATCACCAAACTGCTCTTGGACGGTTGGGAGAAGTTGCTCTTGGAGGACATTCTGGTACCATTCTTTATTCATGGATGTGTTTTTTAGGCGAGATTGTGAGAGAGCCGATTCCCTTGGCTGAAAAGCCGCCCCACACATGAATGGTTGCAGGATGCTTTACAGTTGGTATGAGACAAGACTGGTGGTATCGCTCACCTTGTCTTCTCCGAACAAGCTGTTTTCCAGATGTTCCGAACAATCGGAAAGGAGATTAATCAGAGAAAATGACTTTACCCCAGTCCTCAGCAGCCCACTCACTGTACCTTTTGCAGAATATCAGTCTGTCTCTTATGTTTTTTTTTGGAGAGAAGTGGCTTCTTTGCTGCCCTCCTTGACACCAGAGTCTCCTGGCGCTTGCTGGTCCTTCTTGGGTGCCCTGGAGCCTTTTTGGCAACCATGGAACCTCTTTCCTTGAATTCCTTGATGATGCGATAGATTGCACCTCAGTCAACAATCTTTCTAGCTGCGATACTCTTCCCTGTTAGGCCAGTTTTGTGCAGTGCAATGATGACTGCATGTGTTGCTTTAGAGATAACCATGGTTAACAGAAGAGAAACAATGATGCCAAACAGCAGCCTCCCTTTAATATGTCAAGTGGTGTGATTCTTACTTAATCATGACAGATTGATCTCCGGCCCTGTCCTCATCATCACCCACACCAGTGTTAATGGAGCAATCACTGAAACAATGTTAGCTGCTCCTTTTAAGGCAGGCCTGCAATGAAGTTGAAATGTGTTTTGGGGGAAAAAGTTCATTTTATAGACAAATATTGACTTTGTAATTAATTACTGTTAAGCTGATCACTCTCTATAACATTCTGGAGTATATGCAAATTGCCATCATAAAAACTGATGCAGTAGACTTTGTAAAAATTAACATTTGTATCATTCTCAAAAGTTTTGGCCATGATTGTATTAACGACCAGACCCTTTTTTTTATTTTTGAGTTTTTATTTTTCACTCCCCACTTTCAAAAATCTATATCTTTTTATTTTTCCAAGTAAAGAGCTGTGAGAGGGCTTGCTTTATTCTTTGGGTCGGTACAATCATGGAGATACCAAATTATATAGATCATAGGTTGTTCCCTGTGTACAGAGTTTATGACATCCATTTGGTGAACAGTGTAAACAACTAACACCAATGGAGTTGCCAAAATGTTTTTACGTAATAGAGGTTTTTAAGTATGTAATCACTCACCTGAGCTGTGCACTCTCGAGCCGCGTTCCCGGTCATGTGACTAAGGTGGGAGGAGTTTTCTGTCATGTGACTTGGGGGCGCGACTCGATCCACGTGACAACCGCACAGTTTAAAAGGTGCTAGCTCAGAGAGCGTTTGGCAGGTTATGATTAAGACGGTCTCCGTCGAAACGCGTCAACCTATCAGTCCTCGTGTCATGGCGTTTTAAACAATAAAGAAAACACTTTGTTATCGCACCCTGTGACGTCCTTCTTGAAGTGCCGGTATCCTTGCTTTTTCCCTGGATTTCTACTTGACTATGGACTAGTTCCGAGCACCAGAGGACTTCCACGGAGTGTGGACAACTAGGACGGTCTAATGGTTGGGTGAGCCGGCTTATTTTTCTACTTTCTCTTGAAAGTGTTATGCTTTTTCTGTGACGCAAATTATATAGATGTTTTCATACATTTCCAAAAATTAAAACGTGCAAAATAAATTCTTCATTTTGCCATCTTATGGAGCTAATAACCTTTTCATACTTCCTTCAGTGTACAGAGTTGTGACGTTTTCAATGCTATCATTTTGAGCACTGTTGATCACTTTTTATTACATGTTGAAAAATGTTTTTCAGACCACCTAGGGTACTTTTACCCTAGGTTGCCTGATTCATCCTACCATATACTGCTACTACAGTATGGCAATACATGGAGATTTTACAGATTATACATTACAATGTGCTACTGGCCTCTCCCACTGATAACACACACCCTTCCCCCACTGACAACACATGCTCTCCACCACTAACAACACACAAGCTCCCCCTCACTGACAACACACGCTCCTCCCTCCCCCACTGATAGCACAGTCACCTTTTACCCACCCACAACACAGTTCCAGTCCCCCATTGCAACGCACCCTCCCCCTCCCCAAATTACAACACACAAGTTCCCCCAGCTGACAACACCCCCCCCCCCTCACACAACTCCTTACTGACTACATACAAGCTCCTTCTCACTCACTGACAATACACAAACTCTCACCTCCCCCAAAGACTACACAAATCTCACTTACCACTGGTTTCCTGTTCCGCTCCTCAATGTTTCTCCTGGTAAGCAGCACACGTTATGGTGGCGGGTCTTTTGTAGCTGGAGGAAGTGCAGCTACCTCTCCAGCTCTGGAGCCCGATGCAGCCAAACAATCAGATAGGTGGTGCTGGCAGCACAGAACTGAGCATAGGAGAATCTCATGCTCCCTCTGTCAGCTCTACAGTGCAGATACAACTTGCAACCCCCCTGCCCCCACAGGCACAACAAAGTGGGTGCCCTAGGCAATCACCTACCAATGCCTACCCCTCGTCCCGGCCCTGGTGGGGCTGGCTGCACAGAAGACAATTCAGGAGAATCTCCAGCCCCAGCTGTCAGCCCTGCAGTGTAGATTCACTTTGGGCCCCCCCAAAGGCAAAGCAGATGTGGTGCCCTAGGCGATCGCCTACCTCTGCCTTCCCCTTCTCCTGGCTCTGGCAGCTGATGACTGTTTAATGTAGCAGCATTATTTATTTAAGTATTTTGATCCCCTCTAAGAATGACTGGACAATTGTACAAGCTCTTTATCATCCTGTGTCACCCGCTTCCTCCTCATAGATTGTAAGCTTTTGTGAGCCGGGCCCTCACTCCTATTGTACCATCTAACCTTGTTCTCATTCTGTAGTTAGTTAGTTTGTGAATGTCCCCCAGGATCTGTAACGTGCAGCAGAATATGACGGCTCTATAGACACAAAGATTTATTATTATTTATAAATAGCATTTTATTTGGATGAAACATCCCTTTAAAGCGGCCCATAAAATGTCTAACATTATCAATAATTTCAGATATGAAAGGGAATCTTTCACTAGATTTAGGTAACTTAAATCAGCAGCAACTGCACCCACTACATGTGCCAGGAGCTGTGGGAAACTTTTGAAAACAGGCCAACTGTGTAACCAGTGGGTCTAGGGAAGTGGTGGCGAACCTATGGCACGGGTGCCAGACGTGGCACTCAGGCCATTACTGCAGGACAGAGTACACAAACAGGACCAAATCCACAAAATCTTTCTGCGGTCGCAGGCAACTTATGAGATGCTGCTCTCAGCGATATTTTAAAGCGACACTTCATTGGCTGTTTGGAACCGCGGGAAAAGTGAGAAGGTGTTGACAAAACTGCATTGTCTTTGGAGGTCATCCGGCTAGACCCACCATTCTTCCTGTACAGAGAGACCCTGGAGAGAATCTATTTGCCCTCTTTCTTTCAACTGTATTAGTGGCATTAGGCGGCCGATACAATTGAAAGATGTGGAAGAACACATAGCAGTTAATGCTTAAAATGCCATGTTGGCACTTCACGGTAAATAAGTGGATTTTGGTTGTAGTTTGGGCACTCAGTCTCTAAAAGGTTCGTCATCACTGGTCTAGGGGCACCAGGTTAGTGCCTGGAACTATAAGGAAAAGCAGCTGGTTTACCTTCAAGAGAACTATGCAGCCATATTACAAACTATGCAAACATATTGTTTAGTCACATGCTCTGCTTTCAGATATTTCTTAGTGTGTAAATATTCAATGATAACTCTTACCCTATGAGGGTAGGGATATATTGGTCAATTTATTTCCATTATACTTATTAAAGAACATAGAAATACATTTGGGAGTGTTTTCCTGGATAATAACATTGATGACCTATCCACACATAGTTTTTTGTTGAACTTCTTGCATGTTTGGGCAGATTTGCACTTCCGTGGTCGTACCATGAATCGCTGAACGTGCAGTGTCTGGTTTTGCAGTCCGACCACAGTGCAGAGGATGAGATTCTGGGGGTCATTTACTAAGGGCCCGAATCACGTTTTTCCGGCGGGTTACCCGAA